>NC_088205.1:23876981-24501981 GCF_037126465.1 Ornithodoros turicata | reverse complement strand
TTGATCCGCGCTCCTAACCACGTCATGTGGTTCTTGATATGTTTTTCTAGTGCGTCATCGAGCCAGATTTTCGATTTTGGGCGGCTCTATTTTGTAAGCGAGTGGAATCTCGAAATATAGCTTTTCCCAAACATTTCTCCGACGATATAAAAATTTCCTAGTCTAAAACGCAAAATGTGCTTCGATCAGGCACTAGATCTAAGCATCCTCTCCATTTAAAAGCAGTTGCACGAAGATCAACCAAATTTTCGCGGCGCTACGGGAGTTGAAAAATGTATGGGGATTCCCATAGAGCGTCGGTGGTGATGCACAGCCTTAAGCCACACCGAGAATAATGGCGGTGCGGACCAGAACACGAGCTCTCACGTTCCGCTTTACGCTCCTTCTCACCCTCCTTTCCATTGGGTGCGTTAGGTTCGTGCTCCGGGAACATTCCCTCTTTCAGAGGATCATTCAACACCTTCGCACGGAATGTCAATACGCACGGAATGAATACGCACGGAAGGTCAACCAGACTCGTCATAATGGATGAAGATCGCGGAACGCGAAACCTACCTTGTCGCTGACCTCGGACCGAGGTGTAGCGGAATGTGAATGTGATTGTTACGATCACTCAGGATTTGGCAGTTGGGTGGGACACTGATCTCCCCGTGTAAATAAACTTGTATATAGTGTACTCCTAGTCTACGTTTGCTTCATGCACGGCCGTCAAGGCACCGACGAACACCAACCCCTTTCCCCGTCCTCACCATCATCGATTAGGGGAAAATCTTACTGTGATGGATAAAGACAAAAACGGGGGGATGTGATTCACCACGAAGTCCAACTGGCTGCCCCAGGACGCTTACACACAGAAAATACAAACAGATGAACGAGTTAAAATGAGAGAGTTCAACATGTAGTTCAAAAGTTTCAACCAAGTGAGTGTAAAATGTTAGAACAGGGCCGAATATGAAGCTAATATACAGGTACGTTTGCTATCTTTCGATTTCTTTTTCTCGAAACTGGCGAAACGTTAGGTTATTTCACAAAATCGTTGCGTTTTGGCTGCCGCTCGGTCGGCTAAGTATCACAAGCCAAGACTAAGAAGCTAACGCGCGATGCATGTGTTATACCCCTGTCAGACGTACTAATTTAGTGTCACTTAGTTGAAGTGCACTCTGTCCCGTAATGTCACTTTCACTACGCTCCTGCTACACGGTATAAGTAATACCCCTGTCAGACGTACTAATTTAATGTCACTTTCAGCGAGTACACTTGCAATAAGTGTCATTCTTTACGAGTCACACGGCATCTTTTAGTGACACTAGATGCAAAGTACACTTACGATGAAGTGAGTTCGCCAAACTCACTTCACTTTGCCTGAAACAATCAAGTACGTAGCCTCCACGGCAGGAATTGCGTAACAAATGCTTATTTTTTGAAAAGGAAAGAAACAACCCAACCGGAATTTATGTTTGGACAAGTTTGTTAAGACAGCGCTGATTTATATAAGAAAGAGGTAAGGATTTTTTGGCGTGATTTACCGGTACTCTCGTTCACAGACTGCCCAGTAGAGTTCGTAATCCACTTCGCGGCAGCCATATTTGTTGACATTGCACGGTGGTTAAGTGTTTCCGGCGAAATCGCGAAATACCCGCAGTAGAAGCACTGAAGAACGGAAGACAAAAAAGACAGGGCGTCATGGTCTGAGATAGAAACCCATGCTATCAGAACATGAGAGGACCAAGCGAAACGCGAAAGTGTATGCTGACATCGCGGGCCAGTTGCACGCGCAAGACATAGTAAAGACCACCAAAGAGGTGAAGAAGATTGAAAATTTGTCAAATAAATATACTTGTGTTGGTTCCCAACAATTATATTTATGACATTAAATCGACTTCAACTGCGAAGAAAATCTTTATGAAATGTTTCTAGACGTAAGAAAAACGATTTTACCGAGAAAGTATGGTGCACTCCCCGATGTTTGGTGGGAGTTCAAGCTCGCCCATCGTCATCACCATGACTGCTTAGTGACACTTAGAAGCATGTGCGATGTGTCAATCGCATGGTCGTGAGAGTCGACTGGGAACGAGGGTACCCGTACGAAAATTCCAGATCGGCCGGACACGAGCCCGGATTCAGGCCAGATCTGAAAGCGAGCATGGTATATCCGGTTTTATCTGGTTTTAACCGACAGGTGCCGGACGCCAGTCTGTGTTAGTCCGGATTCATCAGTATTATCCGGACACCTGCCCAGATCAACTGGAACCAAATCCGACCAGACAAGGTCCGATCCGGATTGACGACCATATAAGGTCCGGACAGGCCGGATCCGGAACTCATCGGAATGATCGTGCCCTTTACGAGCATGTCCTGTGTGATGCATTTCACGTTAGACGAATCTTTCGTGATAATTCACCGTCGCAATTAATGTCCGGTGCGAACGACTAGTGATCTAGAAAGAATAATGGAGAAGAGAGACAGGAGAGGAACTAGTTAAGGTCTCTCAGTCCCGGTCGTCAAACAGCAACGACAAATATCAGTGTACGACTGTTCACGTTAATTTTAATGCTAACCAGTAAAAGTGGAGTTCACTACAAATGCAGTTCTGTAAAGTTGGGCGATAAGCAGACATAGTCAAGGACCCTCACACATTTCTTTAGATCCTGCGGCAAAGCAATTATTTCCAATGCACAAGTTCTGGCCCTTAATGCACAAGTTCATGTGTTAGCTGGTATGTCTTTCCAAATTAAATGAGGTATAAGAGAAAAGTACTGCGACCTACCACACAACTGCAATAACTATATAAGGCCAGATCTGGCCGCACACGGTGTGTCCTACTGAAATGCACAATGGTTTCAAAAAGTGGTACCACACTGCAAAAGTAGAAAACATACATATGCTGTTTTCTACCTTTGTGGCGTGATATCCACCTTCTTTACATCTTTGTGAATATTTTATGTGGGACACTGTTTGCAGTCAGATCTGGCCTGATATACAAGCAGATCTAGTCAGGCCAGATACCAGACAGATCAGGAATTGGGACATTTCCAGATCTGGCATATTAATCAGGCCAGATACCAGACAGATCAGGAATTGGGACATTTCCAGATCTGGCCTGACACATAACAGATCTGGCATATTAATCAGGCCAGATACCAGACAGATCAGGAATTGGGACATTTCCAGATCTGGCCTGACAAGAAAGCCAGATCTGGAAATGTCCCAATTCCTGATCAAAAACAGATCTGGAAGTTGTGATCAGGTCAGATAAAAATCAGATCTGACTTTTTCGTAAGGGTAGTTCTCTGAATAACAGTTATAAGGCTTCATCCCTTCATGTCAAATTCGTGCTAAAATATATGAGCACAACTTCTCATTCGTGTTGAAATTCTCCTAACGCTCTATCGACGTTGTTTTCGCTCCCTCTCTACATGACGAGGGTACGCAGTCGGTGCTAAAGGGATAAGCGAATGAGTTGCTCGAGCCCCTTCGCTGGGTGAATGCCATATTCGCACGTACTGCCATTCGGTTTGACCGTGTGACAAAGAACGAATGCCATTCAGTGTGAATGTCATTCTCCGGGAACAACAATCAATTTACCATGTGACACGGGACACACGTCACACCGCAACGATGCCACTGATGAATCTCATTCCTTTTGTGTTAGTTTTAAAGGGGCGCTGAAATGCAAAAACAACTTGCTCTCAATTGAAAGTCCGTGTTTCAATTGGTGCAATTCAAACAAAATTAGTTGACATTACGCTACCGTTTAGAAGAAAACACGCAATGAAAACAGAGCCGTCTTTGGCGGCAACGAATGCGACCCCCAGGAGGCAAAGATTGATCCAATGAGACAGCAGGAGAAGAGCGCGCATACCTATCGTGGGCATGCGGATTTGGAACGGGTCCGATCATAGTGTCCTGCATATGCGCAGCATGATGTGCACTGCTGCATTTTTCAATTCCGATTTATCACTGAATTGTAGCCCACAACAGTTTCCGCGAACGTTACACTGACACATTTATCTTCACGTCCTTCGGACAGCAGCGCCAGTCCGCTCCGCAACGCGTGCTATGTTTTTCACCCTGACTGCTCCATGGCGTAGCACGCGCGTGCCGCACCGATGCACGAGCTGAAACGACGTTCACTGCTTAGCGCCGAAGCAAGAAAGAGTCCGGTATAATTTTGATTCTCGCTTCGTAACGGAATCAAAGTTTTGAATTATGATAACAAGTATGAAATTAACACAGCGTGGAACGTACGTAATTTGAAATGAGCTTGTTTTTGCATTTTAGTGCCACTTTAAGCCAATGACATCTTTTATTCCGCCCGGATACCTTTTCTGCGCATTAGTGCTCCTTTAACTAATACAGTCGACCCCCGTTTATCTGGACTTCATTTACCCGGATCCCGCGGTATCCGGACAAAAGGCACGGGAACGGATTTTCTTCCATGTATTTTGTTCTCGTTTATCCGGGCTTCAGCTTCCGGACTCGGACAAGAATTCCAGGGAACGAAAGTAGAAAATTCTTGTAATCCAGCTTCAGTTATCCGGACTACGGCGTGTAAGAGGAGACGCTGACCCCGCTTCGTCACCCTTTTCGCTGTGTTGGGGTTATTCCCGTCACACGTCAGGGACCTACATTCCTCCGTAGGGGAGACAACTGTGCACGATGACCCCCTTTTCTTTTTGTGTGCGTTGCGTCACGTTGACCAGTCCAGTCATTTGGAAATATCTCGAGCAACTGTCCGGTTCTAGAGGGGAAAACTCCAACCCGAGGGCCTGCTGCTTACGGCCCGTTGGCGGATGAAGACATTCCCCTAGCTGAGCTGCGATCCCTGATGCAGAGGCTCACTGCGACTGCCATACATGATGCTGCGATTTCTGACTACGTTGACGTTGAATAAGTTGACGTTAATGGCGCGTGTGCAGCTATGACTGATGGCGGTGTGATGGCTGCTGTTGCCTCCGATGATGTGCAGCAAGACGGTGCCGATGTCACAAGTGAGAAACAAGGCTCCGACATTGACACTTTGCGTCCGCATTGACATTCTCCGAGCAGCGCAACAGCGTGGCTCAACTCCATGCAATTAGCAAAAGTTTGCAGGAATCGAGTGCCTACACTAATATGTAACAGCTGTCATTGACGAGATTTCTGTGTTTTAATTAAACCTTGCTCTGTAGGACGTTTCTATTCGGTCGTTTCATTTATCCGGATGCCCCGGTATCCGGACGATTTCGCCGGGAACGGCACCGTCCGGATAAACGGGGGTCGACTGTATTTTTATATGGGCTATAACCAGGAGCTTCTCTGCCATCCATTGGCACTGACCACGTCAAGTTATGTGCACAAAGTGGAGCGAAAGAAGCTAAAGGCGCATAGCCTCAGAAGCCAAAGCCAGAAGCAAGGCACAAAAAAAAAAAAGACTCTCTATAAAGACTCCACACTCTCCAAGAGCGTATCCTCAGAGGCCTCTTTGAGGATTGCTGAGTATGAATTCTGTAATATATATAAAGAAAATTTATTACATTAACCTGATGATATGTACAGTGCAAGTAGTAAATAACAGTGGTATATACAGTGAAGCCGGTTAATAACATGCAACGGATGACAGTGGTATATACAGAGAAACCAGTTGATAACATAGAACGAATAACAGCAGTATATACAGAGTAACCAGTTAATAACATACAATGAATAAACAGTGGTAGATGAAAAGAGACAGCGAAGAACAGCGCATACAATGAACCAGTGAAGAACATTACATTACATTACATACATTATATACATTGCATTACATTACATGCAATGAACCACTGAAACTATGAGGAAGAAATCCTATACAGTGCTAAATTAGTGAAGAGAGAGGACTAAGAAGGAAAGATACGACCAGCTTTCATTTGATGTTTTAACACTGTATGAAGGAGAGTTTTAAGACAACTCAACAGTGCGTGAAAAATATTAAGGAATTTTTCACGGTGAAAACGTTCGTGGCTAGCCACGTCAATGAGAAAGCAGTGAGGTCCAAGTGGTGCAACTCACGGATCAGAAAGTTTCGTACCTCACCACGAAGGGATGCTACAGCTGCCAGGACTGGAAGGAACCTCGCACGTCTCACCACCGCCCTGTTACGGGCCCTCCAGAGAACATGAAACCCTAAAAAAGTAACCAAGCGGCATAGCCGATGCGTTACCGATCGCGGTGCAACACGGAGGGCACCCCACTCTAACGGGCACCGCAACGAGAAACAACGCGCAGTTCGCGACCAGAAACACCTTGAAACCCGGCATTCGTAAAATATGTGGTGTAAGGTTTCTTCTTCATTACAGAAGCAACAAGAGGAGTTTCTTGTTACACCCATCCGAGAGAGGCGCCCGAGGGTAGGCAGAGCATCCCACCAGGCTTGCCACATGAAGTCACGTGACGCACCGGGGAGGTCGTTAAACATGCGACTTCGGAAGGGAAGACGTAGGTTACGAAGGCGGGCACGAGCCTCGTCCGCCGTCAGTGCCAGGCGCTCAGAAATCCGGACAGCAGGTACTTCCAAGACATCCCTGTCCCGCAAGTGGTGCTGTATCCGACCGCATTCTGTAATGACCGCATTTGACGCGTTGCTGCGTCGCACTCGCCATCATAAGCTTCGTGCACCGTTAGTTTTAATCCAAAACATCACCTCGCGACGTAATGATGTTTTCCATCCTCGAGCTTCGTTCAAAAACACACGAGAGAAAATAAGTGCAGTCTGAGAGCACTGGATCGTTCACTTAATTCGCGCTGCATGAAAACAAGACACACGAAACATAAGTCTCAATACCGTCATGTTTTCCGGAGCCACTGCGTGAGCAGGAGCGAAGGAAGGAAGGGAAAACGTAGCGGATGATTTATGCTCATCGATTTGTCCAATGAAGGAGACGTACACTCACCGGCAATAATTCATTACGGGAAGCGTCTGTGCTATACGAGATAAGAGAGCCATTAATCCCATGCCGGCAGCTCCTTGTGGGAGCCCGACAAGCATCAAGCTTGGCAGCAAGACGCACGGGTAATTAGTAACTTTTATGGCACTCTATAACTAATAACTTTGCTGAACGTCATGACAGCGTTGACTGATTGGACGGTTCGTCAAATTAGTACAAACAATTTCGCAATTATTTATAAGATGTTCCTCCGAATCCATTAGTGACCTGTGAGCTGTATGCTTTTTTTTTTTTTTTTTCCTTTTCCGCTGCACGCATGTAGTGACGCCTTCTATCGTTCAAAACTGGAATTGTTGTCCATTTGTTTCGTTGGTTCTTTCTTTTCTTTTTTTTTTTGTCACATTTTTGCCAGGTTTTTTGAACTATGGAAGGAAGAGCTGTGGGCTTCCGGCGTGGGGCCTTATCGTGTATACGAACAGGTACAGATCTCTGCTGTAGAGAGTCAGGATGCCAGCGGAAAACCTTACTGCGAACACCAGCTTGTGCCAACTCATGCAACACTTATAGACGTGACTGACGGTGACATACGCTCTGTTCATGTCCAGATACACTGCCTTCGCGATTTTCTTCTTAACCACTCACGTGCACTGCACACTCTATATGCGTACATGAACAGCGGATAAATGGGCTCTAAAGGGGTTGGTGTTTGTGGGTCTCATAGGGCACTGGAAGCATGTGTATTCTGCACTCGATGCTCCTTACTTCGAATACACACGCAATGCAACGCGGGAGGAATAAGAAGTTCGCGTGATTTCGGGATACGCGCTGATTGTGATGCGTGTGTGGTGGTGGTGATGGTGTGTGTAATGAGGGGTTTCATGACAAAATGACGAATGGATACGTCGTAATGACGAAATGTTCCATTTGTCAATAAAGATAACGTATGGATTTTTTTTCAAAGAATTGTCTCGTAAGAAACCGTATTTTTTGTCTGGAATAGCACTGTGGATCGTACAGTATAGGAGTTGGACTTCATAATCACATAACGGCGCTATTTATAACCGTCCCATGCACTGCTGTAGCTTCTGTTGCGCACGCATCTGCAACCTGTTCCATACTGCTCCGCTCGCAGTTGGTGACAGGGGGGTCAGACTCTCTCAAGAAATCGTGAACACAAGGTAGCTGCCATCCGTTGGTCATGGAAGGTGTTGCCTTCCGTTGGCTGCTTCATTCCGCTTAACTTGACGCGCTCGTTTTCCTAAATTCATCACTTGCTATCTAAATTCGGCGTACTATGTGCATATCTCATATGTATTTGTTAAACAAATACGCAGTGAATATTTTCCCAATACATCACTTGCTTGTGTGCTGTCGTTCGTTCGTCGCTTTATTATCACGAAACTCGACAGGCCAGAACATGGAATGGTGGGTGGGTTCGTTTTTGCCATTTCCGGTTCCCGTTGGTTCGTAGAGCAGCATGAAGATGACGGTTTACTCTGTGTATCATCTTTGGATTACTGTTGTCTTCAGAAATACATGCCTACATGTGTTACGATGGGTAACGATTTATTGATTTCGCTCGCAAAGCATACAAACGCCACTTCAACAGGTTATAGGCCTGTTGCACTAACCTCGCGGCGCTGCGATTTTCCGACACACGCGCCACAGGCGCGCGGGACACGGATTAATATATTTATCCCGCACATCCTAATATAGTTATCCGGCAGTCGGTCGTTCTGGGCCGCCTGTAATTTCTCCATGTAGAACCTTTCTGCCATTTTACTGATGTGCAATACTGTGCAAAATAAACCATATGTTAGCCCACCGACATTCGTTTGATGACGTGAAGTGTGTGTATGTTAGCTAGAACACGACAGACATGAGGTGTCCTATTCACATTCCAGATTAGAGTTACCGGGAGATTGTCAGCTTTTACGGACGAGGTCCGTTGGTTAAATCATCTTATATAATAAGTTACCGTTTTTTTTTTGTTTTTGTTTTGTCTGGAACGTAGGTGTCATTGTAAAACGTGAAAACTCATTTCCGTCTGAACGATGAAAGTCACTGAAAAGGTTAGCCAGCTGTAGGACTCGAACCCACTGGATTGCCGGTCTAGGGCTCTACCAATTGAGCTAAGCTAACACGCCTTGTCAGCGACTTTCATGTTTATTTCCGTCGTCTGTTATTTCAAAGCTAGAACCACGATGCTTCGCATATTTGTTGCCGAACTTAAGACACCTGCTGTCTAGCAAAGGACATGTGAACGTCTTGTCTGTGCCCTAGATAAAGGTGTCTGAAGTAGTTTCATTGACAATCTTGTGAACATCGATATCGCACGGCTAACAGCGCTAATCCAACGGTGGCTGCGATGCCTTTCGCACGGTTTGTTTGCAAAGCTGTATAGAGACATGTTTATCTTCTGAATTTCACCTGCGCGACTTTCACTTTCCTGCGACCTAACAAGAATAACATCTCATTTTTAATATTACCATTTAAAACTACCTTTTGGTCCTGTTGATGAACCATTGATGTGGGTAAAAGCGCTGAAACGGAAAGGGACGTAACACAGTTAAGTGTCTGTGTTTCGTCCTTTTCCGTTTTAGCGCTTTTACCCACATCAATTAATATTGCGATGTGTTCGCTCTCGGGCGCTGCTCAGCGTCTCGCATTCACAAGAAAAATGTGCACACGGGAGGCCGCTGAACTAGGGAGTAGCTTGCCCATCGGTCACTAGCTGGCTCTGCGAAATTCAGCGCGACAGGCCTATAGGCGGTAAACATCTTTATCTCTGTCGGTGGAAAGCAAAGGGTTGGCGGTGTCGCAGGTAATCTCATAGATAAAATATGATTCCGTTTGATATGACAACGTTTACCTTGTGATTCCGATAGCAGTACTCAATCCACGTATCCCGAAGGTTCGTACGTACTCAACGCAATTACACGGCTTGCCTCGCTTCCTACGTTCCCTCCGTCGGTCCGGTCAGCCCGTTCCCCCGTTTGTTATCCCACGTGACTGCACAGGGTCGGCAACAAACGGAGCCGCTCCGCTGTAGTTAGGGGGCAGAAATTCGTCCACTAACACTGTCCATGACCAACGTATGGCCAGTATGGCTGCGCCCGGGCGGCCACGCTCGGGGATAGGAGAATCCAATTGACGGAGCGCCAAGTACGTTCTTAGAGTCCTGCTATATTAACTCTATGGTTGGTGAGGCTTCTCGCGATGATTGTGTAGCCTCCGTTTCGTGAAGTTTCGTTTTTCGAGCGTCTGCTTTATTTTGTGCGCTTGATCACCTTGATGCACTGATTCTGTACCTGATGGCGGTAATAGCGAAAGCTTCCGCTACTACAGAATATGCCTATGATATGCGTCCCAGCGAGGCGTATCCCTACGCGTCACAGCCAAATCGGAGGTCCCCTCGTACCGCTTTGATTGGACAAAGAAATGCGGGAAGGGGCAGTTCCCGCAATATATTTCCTTTGACAATTGGATGTGCGGGGTTCAGGTACCCTTGCGCCGATTGGGAGGAAGGAAAGAGGAACCTCCAAATTGGCACCTTTATTCACGTTTTAATTACAAACGGCGCAACGGGTGAATCTTGTCCCTTTTGCATTATTGTCACGATGACGAAATTTTTCATATAGCGAAGAAAAATTGTTGCACTTCAGTGTCCTTTTATTGTGCGCAAACGGCAGAACACAAATCCAAACACAATAAAAACTAATAAATACGACAACAATATGTACATGCTGAGGATGATATGGATCCGTCTCCAATACCGCTTTACGTTGATGTAGTTCAATGTTATCAGTACTTTAATGTCGACAGTAACAAACAACTTGAAAAGCGCGAACCACAGAGAGCTCGGATCACATCCTGTTCGGGACAAGAAGAATTTGCACAACGAAGCGACGTAACGACGAAGACACAGACGCGGGACACATATGTATATTCAGAGATGGCCAGTAGTTAACTACACGTAGTTACACTCCTTGATTGTAGTTAATAAGTAGTTATCAAGTACTTGCGGAAATGTAGTGGTAACTACTAGTTAAACTACTATTTCGAGTAGCTAACTACAGTAGTTAGGTTACTGCAGGCGCCAGCTACTTCCGATTTTGCCGCAAGCTTTACGGCACGTTGGTGCCTCCGACTTTTACCTTGAGCTACTTGTTTGATGAGAACGGAGGTGCAGAGCAATTGTGCCGTGCATGCGTACTAAATATTCACTTTTATCGCTGCTTGTGATTCATATTTAGGTGTCCAAGAACACTATAGAATGGGATTGGTGTTGATGGACAATGTTAAGTAGTTATAGATGTAGTTAAAATACATTGCAGTAGTTAAAGAAGTAGTTTTAACTACGTAGTAGTGTAGCTGAACTACTAGTTAAACTACTCCATCGCGAAGTAGTTAGTAGTTATAGTTAAACTACTGTAGAAGTAGTTAATGGCCATCACTGCATATATTTTATCTTTATAGAAAGTTATCGGGAAGACGTCTCTAAAAAGATAGACGACTTGACATGACAAGAAAGCGTGCTCTCTAGTCCTTTTCTCGACTCGGACAACAGCCACCACCGCCGACTTTCGCACAGCATGATTGCCTGAGATGAAACAATGCGTAAATGCTTGTTTACCATGCCTAAGTCGTTCTTTCCTCACTTTGTTCTCAGAACCAAGATATGCGGTGTTTATCATTCCATCCGAAAAGGTTTACACGACCAACATAATTCAGACAGACACACTTATCCTCGCCACTTAAGCGTTCACCCCGAACAGACGTTTTGAATGAAGAGCGTGACTGGATTCAGTACCCCTTGGATGAAGGGCATGCAGGATGACGAACTGGAAAGTTTACGTCGAGAGAATAAACCTCCGTACTTGAGTCGCACTCCGGAACTTTCTTTCACTTCGTTATTGTCGACAGCAATGTTTAGGAGAGCTCCTCTTTGAGATGGCTTAAATTTAGAACCCTTCATGTCTCTTAACATAAGAACAACAAGCAATGGACTGAAACAGTGAAGCTTTTGAAAATACGTGGAAGGTCTTGCTTACGTAACAGAAGCGATCCCTCTCTCTCCCGCGCGCGTTATATTTTTTTTTTCTTTTTTGCTGGGTTGGTGTGATTTTGTTATGGCATATGGCAATGACGGCTTTCTCACGAACACTGGAAATGTTCCTGTGCTTAAGGAGGTCGTTGTACTCTAAACTGTCAGTATGTTATACTTCTACACACGCTATGTGGGGAAGCTGGTTAGCACACAGGGCTGATAATTCGCTTCAAACAGTAAAGGGAACCGCAATCTTTGTCACCAATCCTCGGAGTGACGACGACGATGACGGTGATGATGCACTTGGTGCGAGACATTACGCGCAGGTATGGATAGGCTCAGGGACCCAACGTCTCGAACCCAGCTTCAACGCATGGCGGCGCTGACGTTTCTGCAGGTCACCCGGTCGCGTGTTACAGTTAAAGGGACCGAAAAGTGAATATAAACCTATCGAAACTTTATGTTCAGCGAAAAGCTTGATCCTTCAAAAGTTCAAATATCAAAGAACTCCGCTGAAATCGCTGTAGTTTTTCTGTAATCGAATTTTCCATAATTGCATGTCCAGGGACTTAGTAGGAAACCGAGCAGTCTGTCAACAATTGCATGACCCCGCGCCATCTGTCGAGGACACATGTAATACGCGCACTTCCGTGCGCTAATCCGGCGAAAACGAAAATGGCAGTGCATTTGTGACCACCTTCTACGTCGAGAATGTCGAGCCTCTTGAACATGAGTGCGCTGGAATTCCACATTCGAGAACTGTCGCTCACACAGAACTGTTGTTCGTGCGTTAGCGTGCTGGAAAGTGTGTTCTTCGCAGCAGAAGATTCCTCGTCCAGAGATTAATCGGAGTCACATTCGTCCTCAGCAGTAGCTCACCGTGCCGTGAACATGGACTGCTTTGTGAAATTTCCATGTATCAGGGAGAAGCACTTGTGTAAGCCGAAACAAACGCTGTTTTTTCGTTGTGCAGGAGTTCATGTGTGAAATGTAAACCGACGGATATTACGGTTTTTGCTGCCGAGAGGTAGAGAATGCGTGTGAAAAGCAGACAGACACTGTGCCTTGACACCGAAGTATTGCAAGTGTCTTTTACATACATCCGAGAAACCGAAGAGCATGGCAACATACACTTCAGCGCCGTGTGGTCTTTACGCGCTACTTGAACGGCAAACTGGACTGAAAACCATTATTTCTGCAGGAAATTCCGTTATACCACCTGTCGGCCATTCACAAGGATATGGGGTGCTCCGAGAAAATACAATAGAAAGTACTCCACTGGATTTCGATCTGCGTCATGCATGCTATTAGGGATGCTTACCCATCAGTGCGCTGACCTGTAGAAATGTTGTCAGCATATTTTCATTTCTTGTTTGCTGCAAGTTTTTCTCATTGCTTTTTCTTTGCTGTCACAGTATATTATAATTACTAGTTTGTTCCTGGAGGGTTAAGTAACCTGTGGGCATAGATGTATTTGTAGGTTATACTCATGTCTCAATTGTATATGTGAGGAGTAAGTAAGATAATTTTCATCAGTGTCATTCAGCTGAACTGTTTTCATAACCTTTTAGTATACTTCTTAGTGACCACGTTTCCAAATGTCAACTAATAATTGAACCAAGATTGGGATTTAACACTTAATTAACTGTTTTGCTAAACGGAGTACTTGTAACTGATTCATTATCACGTCACCAACTGACATTTGTAGAGAACAACTTGAGGGCTGACTTCAAGTATTATTAACCCTTGATCTGGGTTCAAAGTTAACCATGCACCATTGGTGTGCATAGTACTCCAAAATGGCTAAATAAGTGATTGCATAAGTTCTCTGTTGACAGCCCTGCAAATTGAAACTGGCTTCAGTGTGCACTACAAATGCATCATAACATTTAATTGAAATATAAGAGCAGAAGCAACATTTTGTTACAACTCAAACTATATCTTTCTTTTTTATTGTCCAGGGATTTAGGAAACAGAGTAGGACTTCCTGCCCTCTGATGTTTTGACGTACTTGATAGAGTTGTAAAACCTGCAACAAAATAAACAAGAGAAGCATAAACAGCTTCGTCTTTCCCTTTTGAAAACAACAACAACACTTTTGAATTTAACAAGCTAGTTATATTTTACCATTTGTTCACTTTTGTATTCTCTGTTGGTGAAAAGATTACAGGAACAATAATGCTGCAGATCAAACAATGACCTGTCATCTTGATGAAGATCAGAACATTTCTTCAGGCATGCTAAGTGAGAGAAAAGAAATGTACAATGAAGGTTGTACAAAAACAGCAAATCTCCGTCGACTTAAACTTTATATATGTGGATGTTACCACATCATGTAGTTTCCATCCAAAAGTCGGACTAGGCAAGGTTGTTTGGTAGGTTGTTGGCATGTTGATGTGCTATACCGTTACAGCACATCAATATAGATGAGGGGCAAACACAGTAGACAGCGTGATGGCTGCAAACTCAATGAAGTTTATTCAACAGAACAAGAAACCGAAAGCATGAGTATAGAGAAAGGCAGTGCCCATGCAGTGTATGGTGAACCACATTAATCTCTGAGAAGGTAGGATCGGAAGAGCAATATAGAGAAATGACGGTTGGGTCCTAGATAGGGGAGCTCTGCACATTTAGGACCAATATGATGTGGTAACCTTGCATGGCTCGCTGCAGCTCTGACACACATTGAACAATTCCAGTAGTGGGGCTTCAAATACAATGAACGTTTGCTGTTTCACTGGGCGTTCAAGTGTAGAAGATGCATCTCTAGAAAATTAATTAGCGTTCCTTAGTCATAAAGTCATAACTACATCTCAACAGGAAGTATTCTTGTACCCTTCAAACAAGCTAGTAGTTCTCATCGGTTTCTTCTCCTGTTGTTGAAGTCATACTAATGTTCTGCACCTGTCCAAAGACTCAAAAAATGTCACAAAGTCTGCAACGCGTAACAAATCTAGTGCTTCCAGCTGTGGACTTTGCATACCTGCATTCAGCTATTTCTGTCATGTCAAGTTGAGTGCCGGGATCACACACACACGAAGCAGTCTTGCGCCACTTCAACACTGGAAGGCCCCTAAAATTAAATTTGTTGATGTTGACAATGTTTAGTACGGGACAAGTGGGATAACATAAGTTAAATGGAATACGTCGTCGGCTATATTATAATTTATACATGTGTGACGCCTGTACATACCTAAGACGTTGTGTTGGACTCGTCACCTCGGTGAAGCAAAATCACTGGATATTGAGCATCAGTGTGCCTCGGACGTCTTCGCAATTCGTCTTTTACGGCATCTTCGTAGTCATCGGCAGCAAAATGAGCTCAGCGCACACGACACGACTGCTACATCTAATAATCGAGTGTTTCGAACCACATTCGTTTTCGCGCACTCTCCTGTTGAATCTTGTGGTAGAAAACGCCCGCCGCCGATGGTGAACGAACATGATTTTTGCATCCCCGAACACCAAAACTACACCAGGCATATGTAGGTCTCTCGAATAATTGACACAGCAACCACGAACATGTCATTCACTTCTCTTCGCGCGACCAACACGACCACCCACGACGTAAACAATAAATGCGATAACACAGACGCCCTTGCAGATGGCGCGGCGGATCGTAGCTCTAGCGGCGAAGTAGCTGAATGATTTATTAACGTAAAAGCTATGGAAGTGAGCGTCATTTTTAAAATGGCGTTTAGCTGTAAGATAATGTGCGTCAGCTTTGTTCTCTACAAAATTAACTCTCACGTGGTAAGGGTTGACCAATCCCGGGGAGCCCTGGACCTGAAACCCAAGTTGCTCTTTTTCGCCGTTCGCTGGCAGCACCGTCCATGTTCCGGCAATCTTCAAAATATTTATACGTAAAAAATATTCCGAATTGAGAAGTAATGCTTTCTGTATCTTATCAAACAACGATGTTGTGCACGACAGTGGGCAAAAATATAGGGGTTATTTTTCACTTTTCGGTCCCTTTAAGTGTGGCGACACCTTTACATACTCTGTGAAGTATTGATATGTTTTAAGAAATGTCGAAGAAAGTGTGTCGGATAACTGTCGCCAAATATTTTACACTTTGGGTTCTCCCTTACAGTTGATGACATCATTTAGAGGAAGACAGACAGATGAAAAATGGCTGTATCCCTTTGGTGCACTGCAAAACGCGTATGAAATGCGATAGCATTACAGCATTACTAGCACTGCAGCAGATGAAGGACGACTACTCCATTTTGGATAAGAAAGAAGCATACTTTCGGGTGGTGAAAGGGCTCGCCGTTGTCGGCCTCACATGTGTGGGCAACGTCACGACTAACGCCCTGGGGAATGTGCGTCCTGTGCCGACTTCTATGGGAACTGTGCCGACATATGTCTGAAAGCGTCTGAGGAAAACCCAGGAAAAACCTCAGACAGACCTCTCAAATCAAAGATCCACAACGTACGTGATGTAAGCCGATTGACTTATCTTATTTTCCCAAGGGTTATCGTTGAGAACTTCCGATCTACTAAAACTCCGTATTAATTCCAAAGGCTATCAACCTGAACGTACCATCGTACACAATCACTCGGACGATTCCTCTTCGTCTGGGTGAGCTTCAATTCTAGCGATGCAGATAATGGATTTGTGGATACTCTTGTAGTGTATGTAGTCCATGTAGCGCACACTTGCATGCCCCCATCTCGCGAACACACAGTCTATCGTTGTGACTTTGCGTGTGGTGGGCACACTCACATCACCCACGGTGTCCAAGTTGAACGTCTCCTTTATATAGTCGGTGTCCAACCCACTGTTGCCGTCCCTGACGTTAATGTTAAAGTCTCCACAAACAATGAGCGGCACGTCGGTACAGTGCGCCGTTTATACTTCTGGAAACTTTAGTTGCGTTTTAGGAGTTCACGGCAGGAGATTACAAGCGAGGAAGAATTTGATGTCGTCTCGTGAAACATTTGACGAGAGGTAGACAGCGAGAATGACGGTTCTACGACCATTGATAGTGCTCGCAAATGCGCACATGTCTCCCGCTTCTCGCTTCGTTTTGATTGGCAGATGCCATGAAGATACCGCAATTGTTGCTTGTGTGGCGCGCGGAAAGTGCGACACCAGCCGCTCAGCTCTCTTGGCGCATGCGGAATGACATGCACCCGCATCCGCCTATCTCACACGGATAATCAGTCCACGTTTCCGTCAACGTGCGCCTTCGTAAGAATTGCATCACCCTGAACGTCCATTCTGCGTGCCTGCAAAATCTGAACGTTCGCTACGAGTTACGACCATGCCAGGAGCGCTTGTTTTCGCCTTCTTCCCTGCGCCTCGAGAAGCTTCTTCCCTGCGCCTCGGGAAACGGTATCGAGCCTCTGGCGCCCGAGTGTTCGAAACTCGACGTGTAAATGCTTGTCTGCGTTGCGCTTGGTGTGATAGAACACCAAATCTCTGTCGACATTAGTGATGTACAGGTCCTCGGTGCTAGTCACTCGCGACATGGCAACATAGACGAGGTGGTGCGGATTTTGACCTGCTATAGGTGTACACTACCTTGTTGTACGTCGCACCTTGCAATTTATGAATGGAAGTGAACGAGTTTGCAGGCGACACTTTTTGGACATGGTGGTGACCGTTCTCAGGTTGATTTGAACCCTGTCCGGACTGAGACAGGCGTTGATGGCACGTAGCGAGGCGGCCTTGGTTTTAGTGGTCAGGCCCGCTAGTTCACCAACAAACTGGAGCCATAGACGGGCGATGCGACCTACTCCATCGTTCTCGATAAATTTGAGAGTCCCCATCGAACCATAACGCTGTAACTCCGTGGTGTCGGACGATACTGATGACACAACGAAGTCGCGCAGTCACTAGAGAGTTTCAGCAGGTCGCCAGGTGCTATACATGCCGTTTTCACCACCTCCAGTTTGGTGCCAAAACGACATCCGGTTTCACAGCAAACATGCTCTGTGCCAACCACTGTGCCGATTGATACAGTCATCGATGATACAACTTCAGGAGGCATGTAATGCCATATGCGGTAATTCCAGGGATAGTGGTGCATGTTGGAGGTATCGCTGGCTATCTCCAAGAAGGTGTGTCTGGTTGCCTGTCTTTCTTGTATCCAGTTGGGATGTGTTGTTGGAGGTTCCTGACTGCTGTGCCAAAGCCTGAGTTACATGAGTCGGGTTACATCTAAATGCCAGGGGATGAGCCGTGTGACGCGCTTGGTGGCGCATGTTTACTTTGATGACCTCTTTGTTTGGAGCACATGCAGTGTAGGTTGATTGCCTTCCTCTATTGCAGTAGCTTACGGAGTACTCCTCGCCGTAGGCCAGTATAGGACTCCGAGTATGATTTTAATCACGCGAGCGTGAAGGCATTCAAGATTGTTCCTGTTAGTGTTGCAGATGTTGCGGGGGACCGGGAGGCTGTACAGGAGATGTGGTAGTACCAAAGACGTGTACAGTTGCTTCAGGATCTTGGTCTGGGGCCCCCAGGTGAGTCCGGCCGATGCATGCATGGCATTGAGAAGAAGACATACCTTTCGTCCGATGGCGTCCACCTGTGAGGACCAAGTCAACTGCCTCTCCACGTTCACACCCAGGAACTTCTTCGCTTCTTCACCAGCTCCCGTGACTCAGTGATTAGCGTGCTGGCCATGTCACGTCGAGACTGGGAGGTACCCGGGTTCGAATCCCAGTGCCGGCTGTGCCGTCCGGAGTTTTTCCTGGGTTTTTCTCAGACGCTTTCAGACATATGTCGGCACAGTTCCCTTAGAAGTCGGCAAGGACGCACATTCCCCCAGGGCGTCAGTCCTCACGTTGCCCACAAGCCGAAAACGGCGAGCCCTTTCAACACCACCACTACAACCACCACCTTCGCTTCTTCTTTACTTTCGTTCAAGCTAGCGGCCTCCTCGAAGAGCTCTATACAGAACCTGTCCTCACTTCGCGCTCACCACCCATCCTCTTATATTAACCTCTTTGAAGTGGGGTAGGGTGCTGTGGCTACCGCAGGGAACAACAACAACAACATATATATTCTGATGATGAAGTGGGGAGGTTTTCCACTCTAGGAGTGGAACGGTCTAATATGAGTGGTGACAATGATGAGTGATGACGATGAGACATGATGGGAATGATCGGAGCGGCGATGGCGATGCTGAACGTGATCGTGATGGTGGGAATGTCCGAGAGCGCTGCTGGGGTCATAATGAGTCATTTAGGCCTGTCGCCTCAAAGAAGCCAACCACATAACGTAAGGCCGCCCTGGAGTGGGCTGCTGTGTCCCAAGGGCCGAGTATGGTCGACAAGTTGAAGGGGCGGCAGCCAAGGGTGGCAAGCTGTGACTGCAGTGTACGCCTCTCGTTGATATAGGTTCGGCAGCGGAGGAGTATGTGTTCTACGTTGGCAAGTACACCACACTCGTTGCACATAGGGCTAGCCTCACAGCCTAGCTGGTAGCGATAGAACGGAGTGAAGGCCACATTCAGACGTAGCCTGTGAATGAGCAACTTCAGAGGACGAGGAAGCTTTGCAGGCAGCCGGTATGACAGCGTTGGGTCTACACTTCCCAAGGTGGACCTAGTTGGAATGTCGTGTTGCCACTGTAGGGTAGACCAGGAATCAGACAAATGCTCTTCTGTCTCCTCTCGAGAGTATAATGGGCGTTGTTGCTGTGCAGTGGCAGCGGCAGCGTCGGCCTCGTGGTTCCCAGTTATGCCCTGGAACCCATTGAAAGGCAACGGAGTGGAAGCGATCTTGTAGGGACTTCAGGGCGCACAGGATATCTATCACCACTGAGGAAAGGGAACCGCGGATGCCCATGTTTTTAATGCACAGGAGAGCTGCTTTGGAGTCGGTGTAGATTACCCAGTGCCGCGGTTCACACTCCTCCGCATATGTCAAGAATAACAAAATAGCATAAAGTTCAGCGGATGTCGATGAGATAAGGTGAGACAGACGACACCCACGTGTAACGGACTCTGATGGAATGGCAAAGGCTGAAGATGAAGTGTCCCTGGTCGACGATCCATCCCTGTATACAGCGGTACTGTTGCTGTATTGAGCCTCGATGTGGTCAAAGGAAACTTGCCTAAGGATAACATCAGGATAGCTCTTTTTGTTGTTCTTGAGGCCTGGTATGGAGACAGTGACAGGCGGCGATGGCATCGTCCATGGCGGCACTTTAAGTGCCGTTGGGTCGACTATGAATTTGGGGATATGAAGTCTGAATGATGTCACAGCAGCATGAACCGTCGCGTTCCGTCTAGCGTGAAGCTTGCGAATCAGAGGGTGACAGTTATGATGGGCACGTAGACGCAGATAGTGGCGTGCAGTTTCCCGAGTATGGAGAACCTCAATCGGGATGTCCCTGACCTGAGCCACTACTAGACGGGTTTCAGCGCCTCAAGGGACCCCGAGACATACTCGAAGGCTTCGCGCGAGCAGGGCTCGAATCCTTTGGATCAGTGTCTGAGGAAGTCCGTGCAGGACGGGAAGACTGTATATCACTGAGCCACGAACCAGGGCATTGTGCAGCATGAGGAGATCCTTCTCGTCTCGCCCCCATCTCATACCTGCGAAGTGACGAATGACGTTGACCCAGCGTTGGACTTTCTTTTCAGTGATGTCTATGTGGCGCTTCCACAACAAATTGCATCATAGAGTTACGCCGAGAAACTTGTGATTTGTCACCTGCTCCAGTGGGCTTCCACCAATATACAGGCGACATCTATGCCTGTCTTTGCGCATGAAGGCTAGAACTGCGCTTTTCTCTACGGATATCTCCATTCCTGCATGGAGTAAATAGAGGTGAATGGCATCTAACGTGCGCTGAAGACGCTGACGGAGTGCTGGACGGGAAGTGCCTGTAGTCCAAATACAGATGTCATCGGCATACAGGGACAAGCTGACTTGCTGCTGAATGCAGGTTCCAATGCCCGCCATAACGGCAAAGAGATATCAGATATCAAAGCAACGTTGTACGTGAGAGCGCAGCGCTGTATAAAGCATGTAAGATTGATGGATGACTGACGGTGTCGTATGCTCTCTTAACATCAAGAAATACCGCCGCCGAGATCTTCCTGCCTCGTCGTGCCTCTTCCACCGATCGACGTGACCAAGTCGAGGACAGAATCTATCGAACTGTGGTGCCGTCGAAACTCAGCTTGCTCTTGAGGGAAGAAGCCACGGCTTTCGAGCCACCACTCAATCCTACGCAAGACCATTCTTTCCATAACTTTTCCCAAGCAGCTGGTCAGAGTTACCGGGCGAAATGATGCCAATTGGGATGGGTGTTTTCCTGGTTTTAGCAACGGTACCACTTGGCCGACTTTCCACTGCCTAGGAACCTGTCCATGCCTCCACGAGTGATTGCAGGTGTTCAGCAGGGCGTGAAGGGACACTCACGGAAAAGCAACGGATAGTAAAAGTAAGAAAACGTTCGATTCTTGACCGCTATTTTACGTGTCATCACCTTACGCTTGGGGCGATGACGGATAGTAAGGGTCAAGAATCGTTCGTTTTCGTACTCTTATTTTAAGCGGCAACGGCTGACGGTTACGCCATCCGTCAAATGTTTAACTCTTATATTATCGCCTATTGCAGCACGTGTACCGCATTGCATAACGAAAAAGAGCCGTCAACGGTTCAAGGTGCCCTCCCTTCGTCCCCCAAAAGCAACATCGTGCTCCTCTTGCGCTCGCATCGGCTTCAGCGCCACCAAAGAAGGACGACCTCCAAAGAAGGAACGTTTGTTGCCGCCTCATGCGTTCCATCTTGGTTCTGAACTGGGCAATTGCATCAGGGCAATTAGACGAACCGATGCAACAGCTGCACCTATATCTTTGATAATGAAAAGCATCATTAGTGATTATTGTAGTGGCGCTAGTGGGTTGGGTTGTGGACACTGAAGACGATGCGCGAGAGCTCGGCCTGGATCATTCTTCTGGCTGATTCGTCTGGAGACATAAATCAAATATCGTGTAACGCCACATGCATCTACAGGTCGTCCACCGTGCGAGCGGCTCAACAGCAGGCACTATCGGTCTGTGTTGGACCTTGTTAGACCCTCTGATTTTTCTCCGATTCCTACGTCAACGGATGCGGGTGCCCGAGAGCGACAAAGGCGTTGTCATGATAAACGGGCACGGGACCGATCTTTCGAAAAAGACGCATGCGTGTGGATGCTTGACCAGCAGAGGAAAGGTCACTGGAAGACCGGAAAAATTGTGGAAAAAGAAGGGAGAGTGATCTTCCATGTGCGAGATGCTGATGGGAAGATTCATCGAGTACATAAGGACCATCTTAAGCTCAGGGATTCTTTGGAATCGTGGGAAAGCGGATTTTCGAAGACAACGGCAGATCAAGATCTTGTGCTCGAGGGACCGGGATTTCCTTTACCGTTCCCCGAGGTGGAGGACCCACCATTGAGTGACGGAAATCGTCATATGTCCTTAAGTGTTCAACCACCGAGGGATGGACAGGCTGTCGCACCTTTAAGTGAAGCGGCTCCTACGGGCGACAATACACGCCGATACCCCTTGAGGATCCGTCGTTCAGTAGAGCGCTATGGCTCTACTTATTAAAGGGGGAGGTATTGTAGTGGCGCTAGTGGGTTGGGTTGTGGACACTGAAGGCGATGCGCGAGAGCTCGGCCTGGATCATTCTTCTGGCTGATTCGTCTGGAGACATAGGCTCCAACATGTATTGACTTGTCCCTAGTTACTCGTATTAAATCGTTGTTATTCCCACGCATACCGACTATATCAATATTGAAGACTCATTCAAGACTCAGTGAATTGAAGGGTAACTCACCCACAAGACCGTGGTCTGCTGGTGGGTGGCCACACATGAAACTCCAGCCAGGGGGGGGGGAGGGGGCATTTAGCATAGGCAAACGGGCGTCTACAGCAGCCCGGAGGTATCCCGAACAGTCGCAGTTTTGACAGCGTCCTCGCAGCTGACCGACTAAATACATTGATGTTGTTTGTGCTATCTCCCCACTGGCGCTTGTACAACCATCTCCTGTGCTCTGTATAACAACGAGGGGCATTCACACCGAATCCACGTGGTCCTGCGAAAAATCTGCAATACTCACCTCCTGAACGCGCTCTACTTCACGACAGACGCACGTGTTTCCCGCCGCTCTTGAAGTCCAGGCCCGGCAGTCTAAACGTAAAACGGCACGACACCACGGAGTGGCCCTAGTGTCCACTTTATATCATCATGTAGAAACTTGTGACACACACCGCCGACTGTTGAACTCTTGCAGAATTCCCCAGGCTGTGCCTTTCTCTTTCCTTGTTGCCTTGTGCTCATTGTTAAAGGGGGCTTGAAGAAAACCTGGATGTTCCCAATCTTCACGTGGCGCAATGAACGTTCGACAAAAGTAATGAGTAATGCCACCCTGCATTACTCAGTCGAAATGTAATGCATTACCATTACTCATTACTTGCTGTCAAAACGTAATTCATTACCATTACTCATTACTCAAAAGTAATGCATTACCGGTAATGCATTACTTTGTAATGCATTACTCCTCAGCTTCTGGCTGCAATACTAGAGTTTTCTGAACAGCTCAGCACAAGTTTCTGTCGATTTTTCTGTCTAGATACTCTGTAGCATGCATTCACTGTCCACATTTCCAAACTTTCATGGCTACACCTACCAGCTAGACTCCGGACCTCGCAGTGTGACAAACTCGTCAAACCCAGCCCGCAAACGCCCGCCGCAGTGCCTACTTTTTCTGAATAATGTCGGATATCAGTCATCGCTGTGAGATTCATCATTATATCATCCATAGAACTAACTCTAACAATGGGGCCACCTAGAGCCTGTGCAGCATGGGCTTGGATTGTTCTGCTCTTCGTTAGCCCTAATAGCCTTACTCACACTAGGCGAACAACAGCAGAACACGCGATGAAAAGCACGTGCTCGCAGATGTTTTGCTTTTGTTCGAGGCCTTATCACACTGGAAAAATAAAAAAACAGAGAGCAACAACAGTGCTGGCGAACATTGGTTTGCAAAACATTTCATGTTCTGCCCGTGCTTCGCAATGCACGCACACTGCACGAGCTCTCGTGAAAACGCGCTAGGAAAACAATCCATCGTGGACGACGCTTTGGCGATGCGGCGATACTGCTGTGCTGTCTGGCTGATCGTGGGCAACGACGATGTTGACATTTTGGCAGCACTTACGGTGTACAAATCAGAAACCAGGGACGACAACGACGAGAGAAAACGACAACGAAGATGGTGGGTCAGGTCATGATTGCCGTGTGGTGCAGGGATGTTGTGAGAACCTCGAGAAGACCATGATAACTATTTGCGATGAACCTGGGCACACATGTGAGAAGCTTCTCCATTCCGTTGTACTGTTGAAGCAGGTCACGCCCTTCGGTCTCGTGACTGAACCCAGAGAAAGGCTGCCCATCACGTTCAGGTACCTCGCTACAGGAAGGTCGAGTACAACTACTTTGCTAGGCGAAATGCTTCATGTTACTAATGTACAATCTTCATACTAAGGTGAAACAGACCAGAGGACATCGCACGAAACAGACGGCACAGGAGGCTCTCTGGCCACTTATCAAAGTTAGTTGCAAATGTTCGTTTGATGGAACCGCATTCAAGCACATTCAAGCCACATTTCTTCAATGAAGATGTAGTGAGTGGTCGAGGCTGTGCTGCAAGACAAGTTACAAGCTGCAGCCACAAAAACAGGTGCAAATAAATTGTCTGAAACAGCTCTTCTGAGAGAGTGACTCCGTTGAACATCCACATACACCACATACCACATGACATGACATGGCATGACATGACCGAAGTTTTCTCCTGGAGACGACAGTGGCAATAGATCTGCCATATTTAATTTCTCTACGAGCTCGACCCACAGATTAAGCGAAAAAGGGTTATTAACAAGGCTGTCCACAAAGTTCGCTGAAACAATTAATACTTCTTGCGAAAGTCCTACGTCAACGGTGGCGGCACATCTGTTGCTCCTTATCACCTTTTGAGAGCGCTGCTCGGATATGGAGAGTCGCAAGAAGTTTAAAGGAGAACCCTCCAGTTCGGAACCCACTTCGAGCTCTTGCACTCTTAACATCTACGTCTGAGAAAGAGGTGGCCAGGGAATTCTGCCGTGTCATTACGAAGGGAGCCAGTGTAACCAGCACCGAGGAGTACCTGACCCATACAGCCCATGTGACATCTATTCTCGAGGATCCTAACCCATCGGCTGCCCCTGCCTTGGATATGGACTCCTCTGTGGCAGAACTTTCGTCAGCCATTTCAGCTTCATGCAAGAAGTCGTCTCCAGGCCCGGACGCCATTACATACACGGTGATTCGAAACCTTGACCCTGCACTCTCGGAAAAGCAACTCTTAAAATAACTCTTACTCCGTGTTTTACTCTTAGTAACCGTAATATGCGACGACGACACCAACCGCCCTATCCGTTATCATGTATTTTACTTGTAGTATCCGTTAAACCCCGCACTGTACCCGTTAAGGCACTTGTTTTCACCGTCATTTCTGCATTTACCCTTAGAAATTGACGCATAGAATTTCCCCTTGACGGATAAACCACCCTCGGACTCATGACTCACTGCTTTTACGCTTATTCTTGGTTAACCTTGCCAAAGAAACAAGAAAGTCTGCGTGCGCGTGCACAGTTTGGACGCAGGCTTTATCGATTGGATCTTCCGCGTTTCGAGCAACCCAAAGTTTTCGGCTGCGGTCCTTCAGGTGCAGGGTCGGATTTAAGGGTCTGTCATGATGGGGGGGGGGCGGTCTTAAAGGAGCATTAAAGTGGTATCTAACATGGCAAAAAACCGCTGTCATCTTGTAAAGCAGTATGTGAAAAGCATTCCCACAGAATATTTCTGTCCAAAGTTGTTTCACCATGGTGCAATTAATTTGGAAAATCGCTGCCGCGGTGACAGGCCGGAGCGCTCCAACTGCAGACCACACCCACTCTACTGTGACGTTGGTGGTAGAGAGCCCCTCATTCGTTCGTAGGAAAAACCGTCTGCTACACAGGGGTGACACAAACCCGCCATTGTTGTAACTACCCTCAAGCGGGTGCTTTTGGCAAAACTGCCATCTTGTCCTGGTCGCACGTCATAGAAAACGTCATTTTAAGGTCATGTGACTTTGTTTACATGTCGTTTTGCCGCTTACCGACATATTTTCACCGTCTTAACACCAAGAGATGGCCGTATTTTGCCAGCGTAAAGTATGCGGTACTTCTTCCGCAACATGGTAGCCCATTTCACCTTAGTTTAAGTACATCGCATTGCCTCGGTAAGTCTTAACGCGCGGTCGTCATCACATCTTTGGAAGTTGTCAACAATACGAGGCTTTATGTGTAAAACTGCGCGTTTTACTGCGAGATTACCGGATAAAAATAATTACCGTGATCGAGAAACATCCAAAACGTCGTCGAGAAACAACAACCGCATTGTTTACAAACGGTTTGGCCGCCGATCACGGGCGCCGCCATCTTTAAGGTCACGTGTGCCTTGACGTTTGCTGTGACGTACGACCAGGACCTGTCCAGGATGCATTGCGTTCGCCCAGCACGCTTTCGTCTACGGAGCAATACATTGGATGCCACCCCTGTGGTCTGCTACGAACATTGCGAGCTGTTTCTTGTTGACTTCTATTCTTTATATGATTTATATCACGTTTTCTATAAAAAAAAACAAAGCATATATGCAACCTGAGAAAATAAGATTACGATCACAAGAGTAATATATCCGTGGCCTCTGTGCAATCTCAGAATTCACAGTAGCAGAAAGCAAGCGATGGCGGCTGTATTGTGGCGCCACCTGTTAGCCACGGAACCAACTTCGCGGTGAAAACGGTCGGACACGCTCCACACTATCGAGAAGCACGGGATTTTCGCTGTACAAGCGCAGTTAATTTCGGCACCCTCGTTCCCTCGTTCAGCACCTCAAGCACCTCAGGTTCAAGCACCCTCGTTCTTCCCGTGGTGTCTGCGGTCCCCAAAAAATCGTGGTTGTGTCATAGACAGCCTTCAAACCCTCCATTTCGGACATCACGTAGCCGGAGAACGCATGGCGTCTCCGAAGCGGTAGCAGACGCTCCGGCCTCCGCGATGTTGCTCACCTCGACCATGTGATCCCAGGTCCAATGAGGAGCGTCCTCACCACTTGCGTCACATAGTGACGCGCGTGGTGGCGCTCATCACGTGCCTGTCGTGAAGGCGAAGGAGGGTGTTTCGCGCACGGGAGATTCGGGGAGCTATTGCAGGCGTCCCAATTTCGCTACGGTTACACTAATTGTGGAAAAACTGTTTTCGGCCGCCTAACATTTCATACTGACCAAAAAAGAAACAAAATTGTGGGCCTCTAGACTGCTTGGAAATTTCGTGCTTTGCGGCGCAGCATCGTCCAGGAGATAGGGTTTTTACATAGGGAACACGACCGTATGGGGGGGGGGGTCGCCTCCCGCTTAAATCCGCCACTGCTCAGAAGTGTGCTCTGCTCGCGCTCGTACTACTACGCTGCCGCTCGACGATATTTATTTCCTCTTGTGCGCATTTGGAGTAAAGGAAAATCAATGAAATAGAAACATACCCTCTATGACGGTAATACGTAACAATTGTCGTAGGGATTCACTGTTTTGGTATGGTACCGTGTTAGCTTCTCTCGTGCTGTCAGAGGTAGTTTTTCTGCCAGCACACAACTGTATAGCTGGGCCTCATCCGCCGGCTCCATAATGTTAGAAAAGGCATCATCTGCAATAAATCTTATCTATAGCTTTTGCCTATCAGAGTCGCTTCTGCGGGGATTTAGTGGCACCGATTTGGGGACACTCGGGTGGCTATTGCCTATAGCAAAAAAAGCGAGGAAAAAACTTATGCATAGCACCTTTGAGGCTTATGCTAAAACGGCTTGAGGCTGAGGCTAAAACGTACATGTAATGCCAGAGTAATGCCATTACTTCGTTAAAGTAATGGCATTACTAATATCCAAAAAGTAATGAGTAATGTAATGCATTAGTTTTTTATACAAGTAATGAGTAATGGTAATTCATTACAAAATAAAAGTAATTTCCCCACCTCTGAACTTGCAGCGCCATTCGGCAGTCAGCAAAAGGGCTGGAACTCCATCTAGGCGTCGAAAGAGATATACAGATCGGGGGACGAAAGCCTTGAGCACGACCTAGCTTTAGTCGTGCTCTTCGTGCGGCTTGATTTTTAACGACTGACTCTAAAGCGTGTACCGCACGGCTGAAAAACGTGCGAATTCTTTTTGAACCGAAATCGGGACCGAGCTATTTTCGTCAACTGGCCGAATTCGACACGATCTGGCAGAGCCTGATATCTCCGCCGAAATCCGAAGTGTCGGCAGCCGAAAAACTTGGACAATGACAGGTTAGCCGGAAGGGAAAGCATAGCAACAATGACGTGGTGAATTGATTGACTGTTGCCGTATTTGCGGCTTCTCCTCCTTTGGATTATCTCTTTGAGCTGGAAGGCTGAAAGGTGCCCCAAGGTCAGAAGCGTTCGGCCGAATTTCGGCTTCCAGTTCGGTAGCATGCGGTAGAGTCACTAAATAGACCTCTCTCTGTTTGTAAACAAATGACGTCATAGTGTTCGACAGCGCCACCAATAGACGAGTTCAGAAAATCCCAGTGCTCTTTGTGCACGCATTGCATCCTGGGCGCTTGCTGAGCGGGGGAACGAAGAATAATCCTTCACATTTCGCTTTCACTGACCCTGACACGTCGTGGACAATGGACCGGTAGGGGAGAAATCAGAACAGTTTGGAGGCCACCCGTTTCTTTCGTATTAGTAAACTCCCACAGTTCAAAGCGGCGCTAAGCACTCTGGGGTTTTCTGAACTCGTCTATTTGATAGAGTTGAACTACGCTCAAAGCTAGGGGCCGAACAAGGTCGCGCCCAAAAACCACGGTCTTGAGGGGATTACGATGGTCCCTGAAAGGGACGCGGCCGTCGGTCCTACTTTTCTTTCAATAGGAGGCACACTGTTAAAACAGAACTTCACCGCATAGCACGCTCCTAGCCAACCATCATTCCGAATGATATCATTCTGTGTCCTGATTTGTCCAAAACAGGGGGGAGGCGCCTATCTGGGACAAGATAATCTGTCCCAGATAGGCGCCTCCCGCCTGTTTTGAACAAATCAATGCACAGAATGATATCATTCGGAATGATGGTTGGCTAGGAGCGTGCTATGCGGTGAAGTTCTGTTCTAACAGTGCAGCGTGCCCATTCGTGGAACTCAGCCCTCCCCTTCCGATTTGTTTCGATTTTATAGTCTGTCTACCAATGTCATGATGACGTTTCTCGGGTAGAGGTCCATAGGTGCATGCAGTGACGCGCCGAAAAAAGTTCGGCCCCGATTTCTGTTCGGTCAGAATTCAAATAGTTTTTCGTGCCATGCGGTTCAGCCTTTAGTGTAATATGTTCTGTAATCTAGAGGAATTTTTAGGTATACCACTTTCATAGAAGCAGTTAATCACATTACGCCGAGAGGAAGCATACATTACGAATTATATTCGTTACATTCATTCATTAACATTACATTTCGTTCGTTACATAATGCAGAATTACATTACGCGGGGGGACTGAGGAAACAAAGTATTATTTTTTCTACGTTGCGCAGTTGGGGAGGGACAAGCCCTTGAACAAACTCCGGCGTCGAAGCTCTGCCGACACAGGAGCGAAACCGTCGACCATTCCCATTGGTATCCCATAATCACGTGAGCTGTCCCGCGACCGCCTCACTGACGGAGGTGCCTGTCGTGATGTCGCAGCCGGAGGAGTTTCTGCAGTCGCGGTGCCGATTTTCTGCCTATCTATTATCCCTACTTCACTCACATCGATGCAAACAACGGCGTTACACGTTTATCAGTCATAACCTTGGGCGATACGTCACAATCGTTTTAATGGCCTTCCATTGCGAATTCGCCATCCATTTTCCCCGTAGCAATGGGGTAGCATTCTGCTCAATGAGCGGAAGGCATCCCCATTTCATCGTCATCGTGTATCTCTCTCTCTCTCTCGCCATCTACACCTCTCGCCTCTTCCAAGTTGACTTGGGGCATTCTTGCGAAATTAATTTGAGCAGATGCAATCTGGCATGCGTTCCAGAGCACCAGGCCCTGGCCTCCGAGATAATTGCCCCTGTGAGCCAGCTACATAAGTTCCCTCGCTCCGTCAGCCGTTATTAGGTGGTCTTTGCGGCCCCGCGCTAGACCTGCGGCTTGTCAGCTAAATGCACCTTTGAGAAATTGCCGGCAGTGATTCGCAACTATTTAAGCATGATTATGAGCTTACTGGGCAGCTTCTTTCGATCTACGTGCTTAATACCTTTGACAGGCTGGGATCGCTTTGAAGTAGGGGTCTTTTACAACTTTTAAGGGGCTTCTTATTGAAAGGAGTTTGCGCTACAAACACACGGCACTGCTGATCTCTTAAGTGTTTCTCTCAGGGTGAGCCACCAGACGTGTGGTGCCAGCTGTTCAAACAAGAGATGGCAAAGCAGTGAAAGGAATACTGCATATTTTCAAGCAGTACATTTTAAACTGCTAATTATATGACTGCTGCTAATAACACTATAATTATATAATATATTTTTGTGTGAGTTATTATGATGAAAGAATTAAATGTAAATATATGCGCATTTTATACAAATTGTTCGCCGAATGTATCTGGTGTAACGTTCCTTCTCGAATGAACCCAATAGTCCAAAAATGTGACCTCTTCTTTCTTCTTCGTGACTCCACACTCTCGTCTTCCTCGTTGGCACCTTACATCTGGTAGCGGAGTTCAGTAGCAGAATGCTCCAGCGTCGAGTTGGAAGCGCGATGTAAACTGAAGACCCACGTGCGACCGTATTGGCCTAAAAACCGCTCGTTCTTGGCGCAATGAAAACTAAATGAGGATATTACAAGTTTACGTAACTGTTTTAACGAATCACAAAAAGTTTAAGCCAATACGATTTAGTCTCGTACATTCGTGAGATGCAAAGCATTGGCTGGTCCTGCGTTCGAGGTTGCTCCTTTTCGGTCGCGAAGCATATATGGTCGATCTTCTCTTGCGGAAAGGAGCACCGAAGACGAGATTCCTAGTTAATGTGTCAGTTGATAGAGATGCCATTCGGATAGGTGCCTTCCATTGAAAGGCCTTTTGGTTGCCTTGGTGTCGTACCCCCGACACACGTGTTTGTTTTCCTTTTTGTTTGTTTGTTTTCCATTTTGTTTGTTTGTCTGTTTGTTTTTCTTTTTGTTTCTCTTTCTTTTTTCTGTCTTTCCCGGGAATAGCAAGCCGCCTAGCGGTGGCTAACCTTTCCCTCCTTTTTATATATAAATATACAGGTTGTCCCAGCTAACTGTGAACATATTTAAAAAAAAAATATATATAACACTTTTTCCAAGATGAAATCAATTGCAATATAGCATATGCTGAAGGGCACTTCCTGCACTCTTAAAAATGAACTTCACCGCATAGCACGCTCCTAGCCAACCATCATCTCGAATGATATCGTTATCTGCCCTGATTTGTTGAAAACGAGAGGCGTACGCCTTTTTGTGACACTTATGCTGTTCATAATTATCACAGAAAAGGCGTACGCCTCCCGTTTTCCACAAATCAGGACAGATAACGATATCAACCGAGATGATGGTTGGCTAGGAGCGTGCTGTGCGGTGAAGTTCATTTTTAAGAGTGTAGGAGGGCATTAGCAAAGTCAAAGGCAATGTCTTAACTTTCATTAATTAACTTTTTAATTATAAAAGCTACAAAGTTGTCCCAATGAGAACATCTGTTCCTTTCGGTCACCTGATATCGTAGCCGTTTTCAGAACAAAAATCCGTTCGATAGATTGCCCGCAAAAAATTAGTGAAGGAACGCCATTTTTTCTTTATTTTGTTCATTGCGCATCTTCGCAGACGCGTATTTCCTTCATCCCCAACGTGAGAGGGGAAAGGAGTACAATGCCGCCTCATGCGTCGAAGATGAGCTTTAACTTGCGGAAACAAAACAAAAACTAACATATCGGGTGACTCTATCGGAATTGGCCTTATCTTGGGTTGCATTTTCTGTTTCCTTTTAATCTTTTTCCAGGACGCCTTTGGACTTTGCTAATGCAATCCTAGGGAGTGCCCTTCAGCATATGCTACATTGCAATTGATTTCATCTTGGAAAAAGTGTTATATATATTTTTAAAAAATATGTTCACAGTTAGCTGGGACACCCTGTATAATGACGATATCCCCCCCCCCCCCCCCCCCGACACACAGGCATGCTAGAACACCTTTGAAGCAACGATCCTTTAAAGCTTTGAAGGAACCCTTAGGGATGGTAGTTCGTGCCGCTCTCACAAGACAATAGCGAACTTGCTTCAGAGTTTCTCTTGGCGCACTCCGGAATTAATCAGTTCCTCGGCGATACGGGCGTCTACGCAATCTGTCTTCCCATCAGTTTATAAGAGCCTACGTATCCCTTTCTTGCCACTGCACTCGCGGCTTTTTGGGTACGATCGCAATTTTCGGTGCTTGACTGTTGTCACTCGTTACAGAAACGATTTCTCAGAAACACATTATTCTTCAACTACACTCTTAAAAATGAACTTCACCGCATAGCACGCTCCTAGCCAACCATAATCTCGAATGATATCGTTATCTGCCCTGATTTGTTGAAAACGGGAGGCGTACGCCTTTTCTGTGACACTTATGCTGTTCATAATTGTCACAAAAAAGGCGTACGCCTACCATTTTCAACAAATCAGGGCAGATAACGATATCATTCGAGATGATGGTTGTCTAGGAACGTGCTATGCGGTGAAGCTCATTTTTAAGAGTGTACACTCTTAGAAATGAACTTCACCGCATAGCACGCTCCCAGCCAACCATAATCTCGCGTGTATTCCAGAAAAAAGGGGCAACAAACGTATTGTTATGCCAAGATCGTACTGGCCTATTTTCGTTGAACGAGATATATTCGTTGATGTCGATACGAAGTTTTCCATTGACCATGAGATAAAGAAGTTTAAGCCTGTCGCGTGAGCGCCGAGCAGTTAAGCGTAAAGGGCTGTGACAGATGACAGATGTGTTACGGTGATACTTATTAAATATGAATCGAAGTGCCAGACGTTGTACACGCTCGAGCACAGTTGCGTTAAACTGTGTCCTAGGACCCAGACTGAGGACGCATATTATAAAATGGGTCGGACAAGGCTTTTGTAAGAAGTCAGTTTGGCTAGAAATGAGGCATGCTTTTTTTTTCTCATTGAGAGCCAGCGTGTATCGCGTGTTCGACTGTGACTGTATAGGGCGTCTCGATGGAGAAGCATATGGGTTCAGGAACTTCGCAGGAAGAAAATATGCAGAAACGAAGAACAGAACATGAAGCGGTTAAATGAACAAGAAATGTGGCAGTTAGTCGTTACCTGGGACGATTTTTTGCGTAACGACGACTTTCTCGGAAGTCACCAATTAGAGTTGGCCCTTTGGGGGCCACATTCGCACAATATATCTGCAGGATAAAAATTTCGTGCCTCATGTGTCTGTACCTTCTATTGTTGACTGATTAGATGAGTCACGAAAAAGAAATATAAGCGAGTCCATATTCCTTATTAACGTTCTAGTCCACTATTTCATATGTCCTTAATTTACCCATTCCCGTTATTTTCTCATACAAAGCCAATAATGGAGTCCAGTTCTAAACTTCTGCCTCATTGCTTTTGCACTTAACTGTAACACTGCATCATCTGCTTCGGAAGAGTGCCCACACTCTCGGATTTTATATTGATCAGGAGTGGTCGGCTCTCGTAATGAGTGCCTATTTCTCCATTTTTTTCTTATCAACTCAACTCAACGCCCCATATTACCAATGGATCGCCTCCCTGGGTTGAATTTAGCATACTGTAATCCTATTTAACTAAACTGGGAATTTAAATTTAATAACACCCTCTACTACCCTTTGTAAGATTGACTGATTACGTGTGCCACAGAATTAGTGAGCCCATCTTCCTTATAATGTTTTAGCCTACGATGCCCTATATCCTTAATTTGCTGATTCGCTTTATTTTCCCCAACAAAGTCAACAACTGAAGCCAGTTCTATATCTGCCCCATTGCTTTTGCACTTGAGTGTAGCGCCGCATTGTGTACCTCAGAAGAGCGCCAACGCTCCTCGGCTTTACAATTAAGTCACCCCAAATTTCCAGTAGATCCCCTCCTGCGGCTTTAGCATATTCTAAATTCATTTAACTAATATGGTAATTTTAATTTAATAACACCCTCCACTACCTTGAACCCTCCGTCTGGCTGACCTTTCCTTTCTTTTTTCTTAATAAACATATCCCCCCCCTTTACACTGCCACTGTTTTGCGAGGTTTTTTGCTCCTAACCTTAGCCGCTCCCGCCCGACCCAAGTTGGTACGTAGTAGCGGATTATGTTTCTCATTCGTTCTTTACCCCAGCAGTCACTACCATGCACCACCCTACACCTGTTTACCCAAACTTGATATGTGATTTCGACTGCTACTCACATGTAAAATATCGATTGTCTTTTGATTACTTTCCCAACATGTATTCCTACTGCTTCTTCAAACGTTAAGTTACTTAATCTAAAATATTTCTTAAAACAGGACAACATATACGCCGGTACCTTACACGCGAAAATGGAGTGCCTCACCGTTTCTATTTGACCGCAAAGCTCGCAGTTCCTTCTGCTGTTTTCCCCCACAGATAAAATTTGTCCCTCACTGGTATGGCCTCATGAGCCAATTTTCTTAAGAATGATTTTCTTTTGTTTTCTAACCAGAAACTATGTATTCGTTTCCAACCTACCGCTGATATCTTAGATGGATATTTTTCTATATCTTTCCTCCTCAGATCTCTGTATAATTCTGCGACTGAGCTTCCGCTCTAGTCTTTGCTCTTGTCTAACATTTTCAATTGCAGTAATGTGCGCTTCATTGCTTTATACATGGCTGGTTGCCTTTCCGATATTGGACACCCGTGATCTATCCCTCTAAGCCCCGTCAGCGTCGTCAGCATCATCCTCATCACCATCCTCTCATTTTTCCCCAATAGCAATGGGGTAGCATTCTGCTCAATGAGCGGAAGACACGCCCCCATATCATCGTCATCATGTACGAGTATCGCTCTCTCTCTCTCTCTCTATCCCCTGTTGGCTAAAATGTCTTATGTTTATTCCCAGCGAAAATCTTGCTACCTGCTGCCCGATGTTTTTCCTATCCAACATCTTATATATTCCATGTAAAGCATAATCTTGTGATAAGTACTTGGCCCATGGAGCTCCACTGCGCATCAGAAATGGGCTCTTCGCTTCCTTTTTGCTTTCATGCAAGCCACTAGACTCCCCGAGGAGCCCTAAACAGAACTCCGACCTGTCGTCGCCTTCGCGTTCACCATAATTCATCCTCTCACATTAACCACTATGAAGTGGGGTAGGGTCCTGTGGCTACCACGGGGAAACAACCCATGTCATCATCACTTCTCCTTCATTTATTGTTTTTGTTGTGATAATCGTTTCAGATCAGAAATCTGTAGGTCCCCAATTTCAATAGGCCGCTTCATTTTCTCTTGCGCTACCCATTGTGTTTTCCTATCTCAAACAAACTGAAAGCAGAGTCTCTCAATTCTACGGCATATTTCAGGTGAAGGGTAAGCGACGAAAAAAAGGTATACGCACATTTCGGTATCATAATTGTTTTGACAATCTGCGCTCGAGCTGTCACTGGCGTTCCTGGATCAACATACTCTTCCTTTAATTTTTCCAAGTATTTTTCTAACTGTATTCAATTGTTGTCTGAAACCCCGTTCTTATTAAACCTGACTCGGAGAATTTTGGTCTCTTTCACAATGCTCAGACCCAGATTTTTCCTCGGTTTCTCTCCGCCTAAATATGCCAGTTTTGATTTGTTTCTATTTATTTTCGCCCCACTCATTGCCCCATACCCTTCCATTACTTCCAGAGCTTTCTCAACTTCCCTTTCGCCTTGAACTACCATAGAGAGATCACCTGCGTCAGCCGCTATGGTCTTGCACTGTACAGCTCCAGGTAATCCAACCCCTTTCACTTCCTCACATTGGTAATAAGCTATCAAAGGCAACACATACAGCAGGGTGAAAGGGGGCAGCCTTGCCTTAGTCCTCTTTTGACCTGAAAGCTCTTGCCTAATTGCCCGCTGATAAGTAGCCTATAGTGCTGGCGTTTTCATACATGGTTCCTATTGTGTTTATTATTGGATTTTCCGCCCTAATCCTTTCGAATGTTTCTTTCAAATATGCGTGTTTAAGCCGGACAAATGGTCTTCTTCTTGGTTCTAAGGTCATGAGAATACTTCTTATTCTCCTTTCGCTTGTCCATTCTATAATATCTCTTAGCTGCCATATTTTCTTTGGATTCTTCGACCTTTTACTGCAGCACGCTGTGATGGTGACACCAACTCTTCCATATTTCCTTGTATTCGGCCCACGACTGTGCCCTGGCTAACATTTTATAATCTCAATTTAATAACGTTATATGTCTCCAGGCGCCTAACTCCTCCTTACGCTGCTGATCCTTGCGCAGCAGAGTGACCGTTCCTTTTAGGAAGGTTTCTGGAATTGAACCTTGCTGAAGTGCTCCATTAAGCACCTTCACCAAAGAGGGGCCCAGGACGTTCCAATACCGTTTGTAGAATTTTGCCGGAAACCCGTCACGTCCCGGCGACTTTCCACTCTTCAGGCTTCTAAATGCCTGCTGTACCTCTTTGCAGCCAAGTTCTATGCCCTTTCCTGGCTTTCCCCCACAAAAGGAATCACCTTCCGTGAGTCCATTCTCAAACATGTTAGCATAGAACTGCCGTGCCACAGTTGCGATTTCACCTTGCTTGGTCTCTCGTCTGACCTTGTGTATGAGGGCCTTCATGGGCGGTTGCGCTGAAGCCACATGCTTAGAGAGGAGCTTCAGGCTTCCTTCCCACGCCGAACTGTTGAAACCGCCGCATGTGGTCCTGGAGCTTGTGCGTCGTTGCGCGCTTCTCATACGGCTTTTTCTTCCCCCAGGCTTTAAGGCAGTTCTTCACAGCCTTTTTCAATTTCTCCCACCAGTGAAAAGTATTGTCACATTCCTTGACCCCTCTCTGGATTATGTCTTTCACTTCTTGGTCGACTTCTGGATGATCGAGCAACTTGATATTCATTCTCCATGGGCGTTGGGATCTCGGAAACCCATTTCCGTCAGTTCCAATAGGACTCCCTTGTGGTTGGAAATATCAATTGTTTCTATGGTTTTAACGTCCCTCACTTTCTGTGTCGTTCGACTTAATACATATATTCTGTCAATTCTGCTTCCCCCTTTTTTATTGAGGCGGGTAAAACCCGTTCCTCCCCCATCTGGTATTCTCCGCACCCCACCGCACGTCTTGTAATTGTAATTTGTGTATTGCTCACTCCAAGTGTCTAGCACCACTACGGTTGGTTGGTTCTTGATGATGCATCTCTAGTATCAGTTACGCAGTAAAAGTCGCCACCAAGTATAAAATTGTGAGCCCCAATAAAATAATACGGAAGCTCATCCTTACAGAACTCCTCCGATTCTTTTGTTCTGTTTAGGCCATACACGTTAGTTACTCTAAGCATAGATTGAGGAGTTATCCATCAAAAAGAACGAGTTACTTTCAAGTTACTTCGGCCACAAAATAGCATTACGCAGGTGCAGCGCGCGTAAGCAGTTGAGTTAGACCTTGAGTTGCCTGCTGAGGAGTGCAACACCCTTAGATCGTTTTCGTTTATGTCCAACAATAGACCCTGTCTGTAAACAAATTACGTCATAGTGTTCGACAGCGCCAAAATTTGGTAGAATTCAACTATACGTTCGAAGCTAGAGGTGAACAAGGTCGCCACGGTTTTGATGGGAATACTATATGGTCCCTAAAAGGAACTGTAAAGTGAAGTTCAACCCAGGGTTATCTTATGATTTTATGAAAGCCTAGGAAGAGTACATCTCAGTTACGAAATATTTCTTTTTAAATCCTGTCTTTCCTTGAGTAATCGAATTTCAAAGATTGCATTCGAGCGCAAAGCTCAGTACTCCCTCAGGCACAGCACTGGGTTGGCTCGTGTCGGCTACGGCTAGTCTCGCTTTTCTAATCCGCCTCCCGGTCTGTGACGAAGGCGTAATGTTGTCTTGAGGTCCACGTCGTGTGATGTTGATTTTTCGTGTGATGTTGATGTTGTTGTTGATGATGAACTTGAATGCCCTCGAGCTTGCGATAGTCCAGCAGTCACTCCCGCAAAACGTTTGTTCGTACGAGTGCACGCGGTAGACGCAGTATGACACGACATCATCCGCAGAATCGTCGACGGAGGATGAATTACCGCCATTGCAGTCACCTAGCCGCCGTGGGAAACACTCTTCATGTGTAATGAAAATGTTGAGAACCTCGCCGCGGAAATATGGCTATGCTCTTTCGGTTCAGGTCTCCTTGTGGCAGATGCGTGCCGATGCCGACGGCAGAAGAATACCTTTGTTGCCGCGAAATGAGACGTTACTGAGGGCTAGTTCCATCTCAAATCGAACAATCCGGTACACTTGATGTCTCGAATGAACGGGAAAAAAATATATGTTGAAGCCATCAGTGAGTTAGGAGAAATAAACGCTTTCCGAATTCTCTGCGCTGCGCGGTTCGGGAAGTAGGAGAGGAGGAAAAAACTGCCTCTCATAAGACGATGTCGTCGCGCGCGGGTTTGACCGTTCGCTACAAGGCTATTTCTTGTGGCATTATAGAAATTTCTTGATCTGGCTTTAGACCACTTAGGGCACAATAGGATCCTGCGTTGGCAGTGCTGTACCGGTTTTTGTTGGTGTGCAAAAAAATATCAAAGTTGACTCAAAGTGCAGAAAAACACCATATTCACTGCAGCTTTGCGGACGATGTACAAAACGGAAAAGATTGAGCTTTATGCCGTTTAATTTGTTATTCATGTGGCTATCGAGTGATATATAATTTGTTGCTCTACTCTGTCAGGAAGGTAAGCGATACCTCTTTCAGTAACACCACACCACCGAAAAATGACGAATTTCGGAAGCCTTTATCTAAAAAACCCCACCAAAAACTTGCCTCGAAAATTTTATATGTTCTAGGTAGTTCCTTAGACTATGCACAGAAGAAAAATCAAAAGTCGGACTTTATCGGTAGGCGCACTGTGAATTTTTTGCCTGCCCTATACGCGGAGCGCATTCAAGCCGTGGCACCGTGTCCCGCGTGTTGCAAAATCGAATTTTCCAAAGGGTCTTTCAACTTCTGTCTTCACATAAAAAGTAATTGCTATCATTTGAAACCGTCCTGAGCGCTTGCGTTCAAAATAGTGTTGTAATCGCTGAATGTAGATTGTGGAGCAACCATATGTGCTAACATTTTTTGCGGGATGACACACATGCATTGCAAGTGCTGGGAGCCCGTGAAGAACAGAATGCTTTAAAATACTTTTGCGTCTTTATAAGAGGTATATTTGTCCACGGTGATCATATCGAAGCATATTTACAGTACACAGAATAACAACAGAATAACTTGACAGCGAAGAAGACAAGGTGACGAAGCTAAGAAGGTAACGAAAGTTATGCAGAGTATTCCGGGTGGATGAGAGTGCTCGTGTCATGAACTGCTTTAGGCCGTTGTGGAAGCCACTTTCCTTAATGTTACTTTTGATGGCAGGTTCTTGTCAGATTTTCTTTCAAATGTGGGCAACATTGCTGCGTGTTGTGATTCAGCCACCTTTGCTGTGAAGTACTTGAAGCAGCTTCTGCATAGCTGGCCCATTTCTGTTACGCCTTCGGCTTGATCTGCTGGAACCACAGTCTTTATGGCAGCTACGCCGATCTCCGAAGCAAAGCGAAAATCCTTTGTCTATATCACTTTTTTCTTGTGTATGAGGCGGTATATATATATAGTCAGCGAAATCCACACGATCAGCACTGTACAACAAAGAGGCCATTCAGGTAGGTGTGATACCAGGACGACAAACTACAGTAATGCAAATGTCGTCGCACACTCTGTATGAGGGCACTCCATGCACTTCTGTAGTCGAGAAGTGAGTGAAGCGTCTTCTGTGTGTAGGCGAAACTTTGCGCAAGGTGTCTTCAAGGAGTAAATGCGATCAGGACCTTCCCATGGTCGCAGCATGTCGAACCGAATAACATATTGGACAGCGGCGCCAGTCGAGCTGTTTCGGCAAGGTTCATAAAGGCACCATGAATTAGCCTTGAGTGTGTGCGTATGACACTACAACATTTTCCTCAGTGCAATTTCCCCCATCCGAGGTCATGGGGCCGTAGGAATTAAAGGAAACGTTTCAAATAATACTGGAAGCCACTGCGTCCCTCCTGCCATAATGCGTACAGTAAATATGCTTGTTTAGAATAACCCTGAACAGATATGCCTCTTACAAAGATGTAAAATCATTCTGTTCTTCCGGGGCTCCCAGCACTTGCAATGCATGTGTGACATCCCGCAAAAAATGCGGGCACATCTGGTTGCTCTACAATCTAGATTCAGCGACTACACCATTGTTATGAACGCAAACGCTCAGAACCTTGAAAAGGAAACCTTTGAACCTCAGAATGGTTTCAAATGACAGCAATTACTTTTTATATGAAGACAGAAGTTGAAAGTCCCTTTGGAAAATTTGATTTTGCAACACGCGGGACACGGTGCCTCCGCTTGATAGGGCTGGCAAAAAATTCACAGTGCGCCTACCGATCAAGTCCGAATTTTGATTTTGCTTCTCTGCATAGTCTAAGGAACTACCTACAACATATAAAATTTTCGAGGAAAGTTTTTGGTGGGGTTTTTTAGATAAAGGCTTCCGAAATTCGTCATTTTTCGGTGGCATGGTGCTACTAAAAGAGGTATCGCTTACGTTCCTTAGAGAGTAGAGCAACAAATTATACATCATTCGATAGCCCTATGAATGACAAATTAAACGGCATAAAGCTCAGTCTTATCCGTTTTGTACATCGTCTGCAAAGCTGCAGTGAATATGGTGTTTTTCGGCACTTTGAGTCAACTTTGATATTTTTTTTTGCAGACAAACAAAAACCGGTACAGCACTGCCAACGAAGGATCCTATTCTGCCCTAAGTGCTCTCGAGCCAGATCAAGAAATTACTATAATGCGAGAGGAAATGGCCTTGTAGCGAACGCTCAAACCCGCTCGCGACGACGTCGCCTTATGAGAGGCAGTTTTTTCCTCCTCTCCTATTTCCCTAACCGCGCAGCGCAGAGAATTCGGAAAGCGTTTATTTCTCCTAACTCACCGATGGCTTCAACATATATTTTTTTCCCGTTCATTCGAGACATCAAGTGTACCAGATTGTTCGATTTGAGATGGAACTAGCCTGAAGCAGTACAGCAGTTGCATTTTAAGAAATCTGTACTTTAAAATACTATGGCTGAAGACTGAGTTGCTCCAGGTGTCCTCTGCTACGTGAGAGAAAGCAACGAGTACGCTGTTAAGAGGAACAGCAAAGTGAACAAGTGAGTTCATCTATGTGTGCCTTCGATTTGTTATTAGTTAAGTTATATGTCACAATTTTACGTTGTCCATGATACATGCAGGAAGTTTCGGTACGTTGCCTAGAAACAGTTTACCAGGTGGCTCTGGGGACCATTAGGAAAGCTGAAAGCACTGCAGAAAAGTCCGCGAAGCATGTGCTGTACATACCATAAGGGAAAACTTTCCTTTTGAGGCATACAAAGGTTTTTGCCTTTTTGACGTGTGATGCAGTAGGTGCTGTCTGACCATGTATATGTTCCCCACGTAACCACTGACCTCCTTATCTTTCGCTATTCTTGCAAATTCTTGCCTGTTGTCCCGTTTCGTCCACGTGTCCGTGAACTTCCCATTTTTCTGTAACCGGTCTGGAGCCTAGATCACTACGTTCATATAATCCCCTCCACACTCTAACAAAGCGGCCATTCACTCCGGCCGTAGAAGCCCGTACGGACCCTTTCTTCCGTTCGGGGCTGTAGATAGGGTTGCCACCTTTCGGAGTGAAAAATACCGGCCGAGGGAGAGGAGGTGGATAAAGGGAAAGGAGGAAAGGTTCGTGGGAAAGGGAAAGTGGGTGAGGAACGTTCTAGCTGGCTCGACACAACCACCAACAGCTTTGCACAACCACTGCTCTTGTCCCCTCCGAACACAAGACGTAATGAATAACAATGGTAATAATATTAACAATGAATAATCATAATAATGAATAACTAAGAAAACGACTGGAGACTGCGGAGTTAGGTCTGTGCTCCAGATTTATTCAAGCTGTAGTGGAATGTTGAAGGGAAAACCCCGTAAAAGCCCTTATGAAAGGTCTTGAGCCACAAATACCGGCAAGAGGCTGCCGGTATCACCTTCTTACCGGCAACCGGCAGAGCGTGCAAATAACCGGCCGTGCCGGTATAATACCGGCCTGGTGGCAACCCTAGCTGTTGACCCACAATTCGCATGAACCTTTAAACACGTCACACCTAACCCTTTAAATACCGTGCCAATGATGAGGATGGTGCCCAGAAGAACAGTCTCTGTTCGAAATATCGGCGGCTTCTGTCCTGAGGCAACTCCCTTCCTACATGTATATGTCTGTTCGCTTTCACTGAGATGAAGCTCTCAATTTTCTTTAAGGTGCTTGAAGCAAGCATTGAATGCCTCCCATCTTGACAGCAGTACACTGGATGGTTTGGTCGTGAACACTGCTTTATCACAACGGTATCCCTTTCATGAACAATAGAGGTCTGCCATGTATCCTTCTGGAATAACCAAACAGCCATTACACGGTAAAACACATTCTACAGACATCAAGGCTTGTAATGTTGCTTTATTGATCACTGTGTTTATGAATGAGCATACAAGTGATAGCAGTAAACAAGCAAACAATGAAGGAGAACATCCCCATACTGTATTCGTATCAATTTGCAAGTGCTACTTCGCACCAACCAGTAACGCAATGTATGTATGCTTTTTTTTAATTATGTGCAGTGCACAGGTGTTTGCCGCAAACACGTTCCAGTCCATAAGCTCTAAGAGAACATAGGCTATCACCTTGCCTATAATCGACTTATATTTTGATATAGATATATATCGATTCAGCTGCGATCGTATCAAGGGTCAAATTCTATGTTCCACATTGCAACACTAGAACCCACAAAACATTTTATGTATGTGGTAACAGTTACGAGAAATCCCCTTCTTTGAGGCTTCAGATTGTATATAACACCCATTCCGGGGTTTTTGACTTGTTCACTGGTGACCTATTTGGCGTCGTACGCCAACTTCGATGCCTCCTTCATGATGGGTCCAAAGCTAGGCCAGTTGTTGTCTCGCCATCTACATGGTTCTGTCTTTGTCGTAGTATTTGTTTTTGTTTTATCTTATGTAATTATGGTGTTTTAATTCATTTCTTTGTATTGACTGTTTGTATGGTGCACTATTAGGGAGGCCCTCTGGCCATTCACGGGCACCAGAAAAATAGAAATAAATAAATACATAAATATAACATCTCGCGTTCATGACGTCATCAGTATAAGAAGGCCTTACGTGGGGTCATGCCAATGGCATCAACAGTGGTTTTTCTTCAGAGGTATCCCTATCGTTGACAAAAATTTTAGACCTTTTCTGTGTCTGTGCACATCCATCTTTGCAACACTTTCTCAATTTCTTATTATAAATTTCCCATGTTTTCCCTCATACCAGTCCAATTCCAGCCATTGGTGCAGGCTCAGGCCTTTTGCAGACACCTATAATTTCACTGTAGCCCACATCTTTGCAAGTTGTTGCTGTTTCACTCAGGAGGTGATCTACATCCTCTGCGAAGATAAGATATAGTCATGACTAAGTGTCTTCCCTATGCTCTTTATATCGAAACATGGCCCCTCATGGCTGCCATGGCTGTTGAAAGCGTGCCAGGTCAAACCTAGACACATTATCTCGAAGCTTGCATACATTGTTTCCTGAATGACAGCTGATTTGTATACGTAACCTCATACTTCTTCACATGCTAAGCAGAAGCTCTGCATTTCCCTCAGAATTGGAACTACACCTGTAAAGGTGGTTACAAGTACGCTGCATCCACTGGTTTAGCTCAGCACGTGCACGGCAATTGACTGCAGGTCCAAGCTTTTTCTTAATCCATCGGTATCTTAGCCCTCTGTTACAAGATCCTCTTGTGGACTACATGGCCACTAAGTATTCCTGAGCATGGCATTTGCATATTGCAATTTTACAAGCTTGTTCTTTTTACCTTTTACTACAAGTACCTTTTATGTCATTGTTGCAGAAAGAATTATTGTAACAGAAATTCAACTACGCAAAGCCTGTGTGCCTTGTTTTGTATTATTTTTTCGTGCCCTCAATACTTTCTAACAAGAATTTGGATTTCCTCCTCACTACCTTCTTCGTTCCCTTTCTCTAATGTACATCAGTATAAATATCTGTACCATGTGCGTCTGTATCATACCTAATGAAGGACAGACTCTATTCGAAAGCTTGTGTTTCAGTAAGATTATTTGGATGTGTCAGTCTCTCCTGACCGTGAGTTCTGATAATCCTACCTGTGTCGCGAAATGGAGCCTGCGACCTTTCTGGTATATTGTGTAGTGTTATGACTTAGCTGAAGATATGGCATATTCCTATTTAAAACAAATATTAGGGAACAAACAGATTCTGTTTCTGTTTCTTTTTTCTTTTAGCTCCGCGGTCACCGCAACGGTCACCGAAAATTGGTGAAATGTCGTAGTCCATTGGATGAACGATCGTATTTTCAAAACGATAAAAGGAAACGTACTTTCCCCTAATTACGGTTTTCAGCATATTTCTCGTGTAAGCTAGGGTTCCTGATCACGAATAGAAGAAAAAAAAAGAGAGAATAGTCCATAGGAAACTACCTGGCGTGAATCACTCGAAGAATCTATTAATCGAGCAGCGTGACGTGTTTCCTTCTTCTTTTTTTTCTTTCTAAAGTGAACAGAGAAGATAGCTCCCAGGGGTGTATTAAAGAAAGACGCTGGTAGAGGAAACTTTCCTTTACATTGTGCAAGAGTGATATTGGTCTCATGCACATCAAGACTGATTTCAAATAGGAGTCCCTATAGCTTGGCTCAGCCTTCCGGATGGAGAGAGAGAGAGAGATCGATCGTAGCCGAACGAATGGCAAACTCCACTGGGAGAGGTTGTTCATAGGTAGACGAGACGACAACTGAGAAAAAGAGAAGAACGTAGACACATGGAAAACGGTGCGCGCCGTATAAAGGAAAAAGAAAAAAGAAACATCGCGGTCTGGCAAGTGATGTTTTTACTTGATATGTTGATAGACTGCTTCTTAGGGTTCAGAGTTAAGGAATGGTGTAAACAAACACGTAGAGGAACCAGAGACACAAAGACAAAAAAAAAAGGAGGACGAAGTGGTTTGTTGAACAAAAAACACCCTATATACTAAGGAAGCCTCGAAGAGGGGGGAGGGGAATAACAGAAGGTTTTCTCTGCTATTTCAATTGCCCCTTTGAGCAGTCGATTGCATCTGTCTTTCTTCGAGGCTTCCTACGTATATAGGGTGCCCCAGAAAACGTGTCATTGAATTATAATTAAAAAAACTACACCACCTAGGGTCATGCGGCCAATGGCATTTGTTCTTACTGGGTTTTTGTCACCTCATCATGTGAATGTCGTCTAACGTAAGTTTAATTAAGTAAATTTTTGCGAGCTTAAGTCGGAACTTTGCCTGGTAAAGGTCACTTTTTTACCCCACCAATGTGCAGAGTGTGTCTAATTTAGTCAAATTAATGATAATTGACAGGGATATTCAGGATCTATCCCATCGGAAAAAATACCAAAGTGCTGAATAGGGCACGATGAATTTTTCAGCGCAATCGTTGTCAGTCCGACGAAAGGAGGTTGGAAACCCAGCCCTCCCCGACATCGCAGAAAGAGATAAAACAGGCACGGCTTATCACGTCCGACTTTCGCTGGGATAATGCTTTCGCTCTCCCAATTTTAGGAACTGTTACTTTTTCTACTATCACTCTGTGCGCTGGCTTCGGAACCTCCTTTCGTCGCACTGAGAGCGATTGCGCTCAAAAAGTCATCGCGCGTTATGGTCCGGCGCCCCGAAAAGCATGATATTCGGCTATTTTTTTCCGATGGGATAGTTCGTGAATATCACTGTCAATTATCATGAATTTGTGTGAATTCGGCACGCTCTTCATATTGGTGGGGTAAAAAAGTGACCTTTACTCGGCAAATTTCTGAGTTCAGTTCGCAAATATTTACATAATTAAACTTGGAGTACATGACATTCACATTAGGAGGTGGCAGAAAGCTAATAACAAATGCTGTTGACCGCATGATTCTAGGTGGCGTAGTTTTTTTTTATTATACTTCAATGAGACGTTTTCTGGGACACCCTAGTGGTTTTTGTTCAGTAAATCGCTGCTGTGTTTGCGAAAGTGTCGGTGTTCGTACGTCTGGTTTTTTTTTTCCTGTCATCATGTACGAGCCAGTCTGCACTCTCTTTTTTTTGTTCTGTGTTAGCGCCGCGAAGCAACTGTGGCTATGAACGGCGTACAGACCTGGACCCGGGCCGACTTCAAGGAGGAACTGTGCCGACATTCGTCTGGAGTGTATTCGGAAAACCAAGGGAAAACCTCAGACAGCACAGCCAGTGACAGGATTCGAACCCATATCACCTCCCATGCAGTCTCGGCGTGGAAAGCGATCGTCCTAACCACTATGCCACGGGAGCAGGTGCTGTCTTCTTTCTATCGGTGTAAACAAAGTCTAGTAAAAGGATTAGGAGGAACAACAACAACTTTATTTTGAGATGGAGAGTTGGGAGGTTCATCGCCAGAGGCGATATTCAACCCCATTACTGGTGGAGAGGTGGGGAATAAAATAATGAGCCCCTTCACAATAGCGGACGAAGTCCGATGGTGTCCAGAAATGTCAAAAGAGCTTTGAGCGCAGATCGTTGCTGGGCTGGATTGGGCCAGGGACCAAGCAGTTTCGATAGGGAGAAGGGGCAAGAGTCCAGCTGACTAAGAGACTCAGAGAGTGCGGTTCAGGAAGGTTGGTAGTGGGGGCAATGAAGAAGAACGTGCTCCAGATCCTCAAGAGCACCACAGTGGCAGCAGATGGGAGAGTCAACTTGCCTCAAGCGGTAACGTCACTGAGCTGTAAAGGCTACATCCAGTCGCTTTCGGTGGATTAATGCAGCATCTTGACGAGAGGTGTTTCGTGGCATGCGGAAAGCGAGCGTTGGATCAACTCTGCTCAACATAGATGGGGGGAGAATGTCAGTTGTCCATTGACGGGAAGCCAACGGTGTCATGAGGCGTCGCAGAATGGAACGGCGGTCTCCTCTTAGCAGAGCAATACTGGTCCGTGTCCGATAGGAGAGTGCTGCTTCTGCGGCGCTGTCGGTCTGCTCGTTCCCCACGACACCACAATGGGCTGGAACCCACTGGAGAACTAGCCTGTGGCCTGCTGCGTAGACAGTGTGGTAAGCCATTAACACATCTGTGATTAGGGGTGCGGATGGGCCTCGTATGCCGGAATTTTCAATAGCTTGAAGTGCAGATTTGGAGTCTGTGAAGACTGCCCATTCCCGTGGGGTAATATCAGCGATGTGTTGTAGAAAGAAAAGGATGGCATAGAGCTCCGCAGCGGTTGAGGTGGTTGGATGTGAAAGGCGTCGTCCTTGCACTACGCCATCGGATATTATGACGAATGCTGAGGCGGACTTGTTGTTGCGGGATGCGCCATCTGTATATGCTGCCGTAAGCGTAGAAAACTTCTCGTCTACCAGAGCATGAAAATGGGCTCGGAGGACTTGAGGGGGGGCCTGATCTCTTCTTTCCAGAAGGTTCGGAAGGCTTAGGAAAGTCGGCGGTACCGGCAGAGACCAGGGGGCTTCCGGCGGTATAATGTCTTTAGCTATCAAGCCAGTGAGAGTCGGGCGTGTCCTCTGCGCTACTCGATAGGAGTCGCTTTCAGGGCGGTATCGAATTTTCCTGAGGAGCGGGTGACGGGGAATGTGAGCACGCAAACGTAGGAAGTGCCGAGTCGTTTCACGTTCACGTAGAACCGCAACTACACTGACGACCCACCGTTTCATTTCCACATCTCGACTCCCATCCGCTGCCGGCCGCAACAACTGAGCAACGTGCTCCCCTGCTGGTTTCGGCAGTCGCGGCAGCCGACGCCACGGCACGCTTGAGCCGGCGTCTCGGCAATCAACACGGCTAACGCAGCCTCACTTCCTGGGACCATACGAGCTCTCGCTCCCGTGCCGATTGCGGCACCCCAGACGCCTCCAGCGCCAGTCCACGACTTCGACTTCGCCCTCATCGACCTCTTCCTCCCACGTGTGCTGTGCCGTGCCATGGACATGTCCAGCAGTGCGCGTCATCCACGGTCGCTGTTGCTTCTCCCTCCTGTGTCGACGTGATTCTTCAATCTTCCTTGTCGCCGCTCGGCGTCTGGGGGGGGGGGGGGGACACTGTAGCAGGCCGTGGACAACGACGAAGATGAACACGCGCCTGGAGCACCTACCTCAGTTCCACCGGCGCGGCCATGGAGATAGGCCACCGTCACAGCCGGCCTGGACTCATGTAGAGGAACGACACCTCCTCGATTAGGAGGAAATGTAAATTATGCATTTGTTTCCCACCTTTCCTTTCTTTTTCTTTCTCTGATCTGATGCCGACGTGACCGGGAGGTGTCTTAATAGAGAGTTTTAGCAAAGTGCGTCCTCCCGCTCGGTAGATTACCGTCGGGCCGGCCACGCAACTGCGCATGCTCAGATGACGTCACCCTCACCGTATCTCTCCGGCCGTCACCGGAGCTCCGCTCGCTAGCCGCCATTACCGGACATACTTACGGTTGGACAATCTCACAACGGCTACGTCGTTTGCTAGTATGACACCCGCCCGGAAGCGTTTTATGATCACCGATGATCTTTATTTTCTCTGTGAGGAGCTCGGAGAGTCTCCGGCGCATTTCACTTACATTGCGGTAGCAGTAAGCATTGTTCCAAGCGTGCAAAAACGAAAGAATAACTTAGCCGCAACTGTCTTTTCTCCAAGTTTCGAAGAATACACTTTAGGTCCACACATTTGTCGAGCAGCACCTGTTCACGGTCAGGAAAAAAAAAGCACAATAGTTCTTTGAAAGTTCTTTCAATCGTGAAAATGTGGACAGCAGTAGAACTACTTCTTCTCAATGGCTGTCCTCTTCTTCGTCATCTAAAAAGATATCGGGCGGCGGGCAGCGAGCGCGTCTCCGGCTCCCTCCGGTTTGCTAAAAGTGTTCGTGCTGGCGTTCTTTCCGGATACGATCGGTTCTATTTCACCGTATTTATTAACGATCGGGAGCTGCCAGATCCCGTTTGCTAAAACTCTCTAATAGTGAGTTTTAATATACCGTACGCTATCGGCTTCGCGTACTCGCGATGGTGGTTCTGCCCAGTAGCAGAAAACAGAGTTTTGCGCATTGCGCAAAACCACCACGCTACCTCTTACGTACGCAAAGGCGACAGCGTACGATATACTAAAACTCACTAATGAAAGATTGCGGCAACATATAAGGGAAAAGTAAAAAACAAGGATGTTAAAGCATGCTTCACACTAGTGCGTTCTGCTGCGTGCGGGCGCCTGCGTGTGTATGCGTGTATTGTAAGCAACCCATTCAGCTGTTCACATACCTGCGTCCGAAGGCGTGCGTCACCAAACCGTAAGCCAATGAGCGCCGAACGGGATTTCCACTCCGGTGGCCGCCATGTTGAAAACAGTCTCGCAGAGAGAAACTTACTGCGCACGCTCGGAAGGCGGCCTCACGATTCGTTTTCCGCTTGCGGGCTGCTGCGTGCGTCGGAAAAAGTTGAGCTCGGGCCACGGAGGAGAAGTAAGGAGACCGAACTCGGCTGGAGAATGACGTCCCAATTCCTCGAGTCTATTGTTGGCCGCGGCGCGGCGCTCGCGTTCCCTCCGGTACTAGCTCCGCGAAATCTCCTGCAAGGCAATGCGCTGTTTGCCCTCGAATACTCTACTAAGAAGCGTTAAAAACGAGTGTTTGTGTAATAGAAATTAACAACGATTTCTCCAATAATGAGTTAATGTTTTCTGGTCATCTCCAATCTTGTTTTGCAATTTCTGTTGCTTCGTTTTCGTGTCATAGGTGGGACTCCAACCTACTCCAAAGGAAGCAAAGGTTGTGCTGAAAAGCCGCATTTAAATGGCGTGGATGGAAGGATGTGTTTGATGATCTGTAAAGTTTGCGGACGCGATCTTTTCGGAATATGTGGGAATTTCTATGTGGTGTCGCCGCATAAGCTGGGACTGGGAAAGTTTTATCTGCGTACGTGTGAATCAATTAAGAGAACTTCGTGTATGGCGACGTTTTAGTGACACGCTATGCTACGGTTTTGGGAACAGAAAAGCAAGTCGGTATGTAGTCTGTAATGTGTGTTGTCCAACACTGACATCTTGAATAACACTGACTTTTGATGTTCAGTTCCATGAGTTTCAATTTACTTCAGCACAAGCATGCTGCTCAAAACGCTACACCAGGTAGTCTACCCAAGCTAAAAAAGACCCAAATCCAGTAGATATGGGCTTCACACCCCAACCGGACACCAAGATGAAAATCGTCTTCGGGATCTCTTCCTTAAACTGAAGTACGTACGATGTCCTCTACCGCGTTTTCAAACCTGTGACAGAAAGTGGGCATTAAATTCGTGTGTGGTGTCATGTGAAATGTAACTCTATCCTCTGTACCCTAGCGGATGCTTCACAATTACGACAAAAAGTTCCCGTTTCCCAAAACGTTGTGCACGCGAAGCGGGTGGTAGAAACGCGCGCTCGACGCTGTCGTGCAACAGCTGCAATCCAAATGTGCTCAATTACATCATTTCCTCAGAGATGTTCCCTGCGAGATGTTCGTGGAAAGTAATAATAATCAGTGCACACCATTAACAATGTAGATCTCGCAGTGGTGCCTTGCCAGTCATGCAACTTATACTACCATCCTGTACGATGTCAAACAACAACCTATGTGCTCCTTCGGGTGTCTTTTTATCTCAAATAAAACAAAAGGTACTTCCGCGATTCTTAACAGCTTCTTAACTGCGAGAGCACTACGCTTATTTACGCATACAAACCTTCGAGCAAACGCGGATCCCCCTTGACGGCGGCTTCCCCACATTGTAAACTGAAAACCTCCCGCTTTGCACCAACAAGGACTCCAGGCGAAAAATGCAAAGAGAGATCGTTCCTTGATACACGACAATCGTGTTTCTTTATCAAAATATTTTTTCCTGCTTGCACTGGTCACACTAGTAAGTCTGACACAGCGCATTACAAGCACGTCATTTCAGAGGAGCAAGTACCTGACGGAGCGCGAGCGCCGCGCCGCGGCCACAATTAGACTCGAGGAATCGGGACCACACTTTTTCAACGGCGGCGCGGCAGAGTTCGGTCTCCTTACTTCTCCTCCGTGGCTCGGGCGAACTCCTTGGGTTCTGCTGCGGGAGGTCGTGCACGTATCTGTTGCCAAGGTAACCAGCGCCCGCACGCATCCGCACGCAGCAGAACGCACTAGCGTGAACCATGCTTAACGGTTCTCATTGCTTGTGGTTGCGAGCCAACGTTAGATTCAGCTGAAGTGATGCGAAGATCACGGGATATACTACGCGTTAGGCCCGTGGTAGACACTATATTGATGAGTAGAGCCCGGATTTTTTTACGAGAAAAATCTTGCTTTAAATGCCTATAAAAGGCACGAAAAATCCCGATTTAGGCACTAAAAATGGCATTATAGGCACTATAAATTGTTGCGTCTTTTCATCTGTAGCACTGAAAGTGCAAACGAAAGTGAATAAATCAGTTTTATCCGCAGGAGCAATACTGTAAATGGTGGTTGTGACTGTTTTCATGATTTGTTGCTGCTCGAAATGCAAAACTTACTGATCCTACTATGGTTAAAAGAAAGACTTCTAGCCATTGCCACCGGTTTCACGACACTTCTCGGGAGGGCCTGTCTCGTGCAGCATATACTGGCGATATTCGAGCATCGGAAGCCTTAGTGAGACGATAAAATTTTTTAGTCCTCGAACTTTTTAGGCTTCGCTTTCTAGATTTCGTTTTCAGCATTACCACAAGGGTCGCAATAGTATGGGGGATCAATTCTGCTCACACTGAACGCGGTGTCACGTGTCACCTTCGCTCGTGTACCTATGGCCCCGACAGCCCGCAAGAAGGGAGCTTGCTAAGGATGCCAAACTGTAGGGACTTGTAGCTACCTTTATACGTCACGGCCTCTCGTTGACAAAAAAGAAAATAAAGAAAGCTTCGGGGACTCTTCTAGATGTAAGCAGGCAATAACGATACGTGTTCTAGATTGACAGGAACCCGTTACGAAACGTGCTTATACTTTTTAATAAGGACCCACTGGACACCACAATACTGGAATAGAGAGAAAGAACGAGTAACCTCTATACCGAGTAATCGATTTGTAATTCTCAACTTACATTCCAATAGCTTTATACTCGCTTCTTATCAAATTATCGATGGTTTCAAAATGACATTCGACGTCACCCATGTAAATTTCGCCTGGAGCACGTGTTTCGTCACCACTTTAGGGCCATTATATCGGAGTTTGAGGCATCTACGCAAAAATAAGCACTAACGCCGGAATAGGCATTTATAGGCACTATCAAATCGATACAGGAGGTTCCCCAGCACCCAATTCGTCCTCATGTATCGAAAAGGCGCTATTAGAACCACACGAAAAGTGACGTGAGTAAACCACACCTGAGATGTGCGTTAGTACCCCGCCGCGGCCTTGACGAGGAAGGAAGGAGGCGTTATCAAAATTTTCGCACGAAAATAGTGAGGCTACTAAAGGAGGGGGAAAGGGGGGTTGAAGCGTTCGTGCGTGTGTTTTTCTTCTTGATTCCGTGTTATAGCGCCGCAAAGCTACAAGCGTGATCTTTGTGAAATTGTGTCCGTCCAGTGCAGGTCGCAAGTTTGCGGCTCGTATCGTGTCTGTCTTTTTGTCATTAGTGAGTTTTAATATACCGTTGATAAGGTTATCGTGCCTATCGGAACCAATCGCAGTGGTGCGTGACTCAGAATCTTGTCCACTGATTGGTTCCGGTTGATACGGTTCGACGCTAGACACGTTATCAACGGTCTGCTAAAACTCTCTATTAGAGTGTTTTAGTGCGCCGTACGCTATCGTTTTTGCGTACGTAAAAGATATCGTGGTGGTTCTGCGCAATGCGCGAAGCTCTCTTTATGTTTTGTGCGTACGCAGAACCACTAACGCTATCCCTTACGTACGCAAGGGCGATAGCGGACGATGTACTAAAACCCACTATTGTTCCTTTCGCCGCTGCACCAGGAAGTAAAATTCCTAGTGTAGCATGTTGCGCCGAACGGGACTATCTGCTTCGTGTCTGAAAGCTATGGAGGGCGTACATCAGATTCTTACGTAACTGTTGACTCTGGTTTTCTAGAGTATATTAATCCAGCTGATCCGATACTGGCTGACAAATGATTTCCTGCAATCAGGACAGTAGTTGAAGAAAATAATGCATTGTTAGTTATGTGTCCACTCTTCTCTGGTGTACAGTTTACGGAACAAAAATTGTGATATACGTGTAGTTACAACAGTGCACAAGTTCGCATTCCCTTTGAGTGTGGTACAAAGCATAAATATACTATATATAACATTCTTAACCATCGTCTACCTATGTCGCTTGCGCCGAAGTTATCTGTTGTGTTGCAGCCTTGCGTTGCATTTAAAGTGTTTAGAATGTGTTGCACCTTCGCCAACTTACAGCCCCGCAGAATGCATAACGACGGCCCAGTGGAACAATGATATACCCCCCGTGGTGCGTTGTCGTCGTCCAAGTACGTCGAAAGTACGGCCTGGTTCTGTATCTGTGTTTAGTGTTGAATACGTCGATAAGCGATTGACTGGATACTCACGCTGTGGGTACACACACACAGTAAGACTTCTGCAAAAGGTTGGAAAGTAGCGTGTGAGGTAGAAATTCCATAGCTCCACAGCGAGCATGGACAGCATGTTGTCATCACGACGCACCGTCACCGTTACATTCTGGTGCTCTGTATATACAAAAAGAAAACAACTGCTACTGTTAAGCTCATACATCTGGACTTGCACTTGTGTGTTGTACGCGTGTGATGCTTTTCAAGAAAACGCTCGCTGTTGATCAAAACCAAGTAGTCAACGAATGACACTTTCCAAATAGGTTTCCAATAGGTTTCCCCCACACGGTTACAGTAACACGGCGCTGTGTCCAGCTTGCCACGCCAACGCTTTTTCCGACGCCATCTTGAGCTCCATGACCATAGACCATTCAGCTTGTCCAAAGCACTTGGCCCATGGAGCTCCCCCGTGCATCAGTGCCGGGCTCTTCGCTCCCTTTTTGCTTTCATGCAAGCCACTGGATTCCTCGAAGAGCTCTAAACAGAACTCCGACCTGTCGTTGCTTCGCGTTCACCATAATTCATCCTCTCATATTAACCTCTGTGAAGTGGGGTAGGGGGGTCCTGTGGCTCATGTGGATCATGTCGTCCGCGACACATGACAACGACGTTAGCTGCTGAGTCACAAGCCATAGCTTAGAACAGCTCTAAAGTAGCATTAAAACTCCCATTAAGTCAGAAGGAGTCTTCCAATCCACGAAGCCACAAAAAATATTTCAGAACATTGTCTTTCTCTGCAGAATCCCTCTTTTTGTGTCTTTCTTCCCGAGAGAGAGTGACTGGTTTGTCCCTTTCGACGACGCGCCCTTGGAAGTCACTGGGTAGGTGTGTTAGCTTAGCTCAATTGGTAGAGCCCTGGACCGGTAATCCAGAAGATGTGGGTCCTACAGCTGGCAGAAAGATATACTGCTGAAATGCAGACGAAAAGCAGATGATAAAAAAATCGATTTCCATGACTACATAGCCCACGGCTAAATTTAACAATTTTCGGCTGGTGTCCTAAGCAGACGACGTACACTGGTAAAAAAGTGTGATTTTTTCCACGAGCTGTGAGCAAGTTTGACGTCACGACGCCATACAAACGTGTTAGTGTGTTTGTATTTCCGATAACCTATCTCTGACACACCAGACAGGAACGACACAGAAAGAAAAGCACACAGGACATTTCCTTGCCTGAATGTAGTTGCGCTTGTGTTTGCGGCAAGAAACTCCCATCAAACTGCCTTCACTGTGGTGACTTGGGACATCCGGAGCACATCCTTCTCCATTACCCCGACTACCAACCTTTTTCAGGACCACCACTGGCAGTGTCTCTAAATCAGCTGCACTCTTCACCTCTAAGAATGACAAAATTACTTGTCACATGGTCAAATCCAGCCAACCAAGCAACTGCAACAGCAGGTCTATTTGAATAGTGATCAGTGGGGAGTTTCATCGCCAGGGGCTTTACTCTATACCCCAGTATTTCTCAACCGGAGTTCCGCGAACAAGGTACTGTTCAGCACCTGCGAGTGCAACTTGACCGCCTACCAAGGCTTGCTCTCGGACAGCCTTGTTACCGAACCATGGTCGGCGTTCGATTGTCGATATCGAGATCGCAGGATCAGGCGGTCACTCCAAAGAGTAGAGCCAGCAGCTGTCGTCTTCATCGGTTGGCTCACCCTGCAACTCAACCCGTTAATTCTTCCACACCACGCTTTTATTGTATCTCTTGTGTTTCGAAAGTATTACAAACGCGTGGAAAGTTAGAGCTACTTCGGACAAACTCCGGACCTATTCTCCTGCCTTCATGGACTTGGAATTTACAGGCATCAGTGACAACCCAAAATGCGTTAGCCACGGGAAAGTATTGTGAAACAGTTGAAGGAATCAGGCAACCCTCAGGCCACATCTCGCTACTAAATAATAAGCAGTTAAATAAATTATAATTAAACGATTAAATAATCAGTAATACAGAACAAAAACTTGCAACTTGTGCGACATTTAGTTCACCTCACCACTTCTACGCTGTTGCTCCAGCGTAGTAGGTTCCTTCAGGTCGTGCTGGCATCGTCGCGGGTTCCCTCAAATAACACAATCTGAGAAACACTGCTCTACCCCATTGCTGGTGATAATGTGGTGGGCTGCTTTAAAAACGCTGCTTATACCTTTCTGGACGCTGCAATACTTTTCTCCCCATTCTAAGATCCATGGTCTTTCCTCCATAAAATTAGTTGGAGTAACGGGGTAGAACATCGCCGGTTGCGATGAATTGCAAATCACAAAATAAAGTGCCGTTGTTCTTGCGTTGATGCACTCTTTCTGTTTTTTGAGCAACGAACCTGTTAGACCATAAGCAACTAGTCGGATTGGATTTCTGTAATATTACATCCTAGCCTCGCCTTGGGAAGATTCGAAGGTCGTTGACTACCCAAGGCGTCGCGTCACATCTCAACACAATATGTGGGGGAAGTAAGTGAACGATCCTTCGCACTTCCCCGTCAACTGCGGCAACCGGGATTAAAGTAATCCGCCAGGGTATGGCAACGTCCGTGTGCATGCGGACCGTGCCGAACGCTAACGTATACAGTCCTATTATTGTTAGTAGTTTGCGTGAGTGAATTACGGATACAACTTTATCAACAATAAATTAGACATTTGGAGCAGCTTAATCCTTCTGTTTAACTCTTTCTTCTGTAATTTTCTGTAAACTCTTCGGAAAGCACTGTGAATTTCACTACTCAGAGCCCGATGGCGGCATGTGAACTTTAACGTTTAGAACTGTGTTTTGAAAGCCCCTGTTATGGAAAAGACAAAGTACAGTTTAGTACCAAAAGGTATAGGGTGCCATTACTATGGTCTCCGGCCAGAAAGCGCGTTACGTAACTAATAGTGGTACATAACTAGTTGCCTCCACGACTACATTAGTTAATATGAGAAATGAGTATGTCCTACGTATGATAAAACAACAGTAGGCAACCAAACCAAGCCTGATAAAACGCTGTCACACGCTCGCTTATGATGTTTATACCTACCGTGCAAAATATTGCCCCATCCCCATCCCATCAGTTACGACGCACCCGCATGTGTGATATCTCATTTGCGTGTGTCATATGCGCGAGTGTGTATGCCTCATCCTTTTCATCGTCATCCCACTCATATGTTAACCCACATGCACTGAGGTATGGTACCGCAATTGCTGCGGTGATTCACCTCATCCCATCGTTATTCACGTAGTTGTTGTTGTTGTTGTTGTTTACAGCTGAATCTCTCTCTCTGTTTTGAATCTCAAAACAGCTCTCTGTCACATTGATCACTGGTCGTCTATACTTGTGCCGTCTGTAAAAGCCATGTTTACGTCACTGTGAAACCGGAACCGGATGTGAACATGTCGTTCGTTTTATTTTCTGTCTCCCTCCAAAACTACGACGTTCATACGTGTCCACATCCACGCTTGTTGGTAATGCATTATAAAACCGATAAAAATAAAAAAGCGCAGTGCTGTGTGTAGGTTTGTGTTTGACTGTTTACCTCTGTGATTTTAAGTTTGCACTGAACTATTTTTATCGCTTTTGTACGACGTTCTGCAGGACGAAATTTCACATACGCTCCTGCAACAGAACTTCACTGCATAGCACGTAAAAGTGTATGCCTCTTTCTATCAATTTGGACATACGTTGATTGGCACAAAACGGGGAAATATGCCATTCTGAGTGGCAGTTCATTCTGAGTGTGTCATGCGGTGAAGTTCTCTTTAAGAGTGTATTGCATCAACGGATAATATTACAGGAGAATAAATCTCGAATCTCAAAATAAAATAAGTCGACGACTGACCCTTTAATGCGGATAGCATTTCCTTCTTTTTCTTTTTCTTTTTGTGACAGTCACATTCCGCGCATACTGTTCGAGATAACCGTGCTTCGCCTGTCACAGTGACGTGTTTCTCGGTCATGCGGATTCACTATACTACGACACTCTCTCATTCACATCCGAGCTGCCAACATTGTATTAGAGTGCTTTCATCTCCTGGGCAACGCACCGACGCGAACGACTCGACGACGGACCCACAAGAAGCCGCATTGGAATGTGCCATTTCGGACAGTTCTGAGAACCCATTCTTTCTTGTCAGGCAATCTAGCACAAATAAATAAGGATGCAGAGGGATGTACGACCACGTTGGAAATGGATGGCACCCAAAGTTCGCAACTTTGATTTATATCGACGAAGTCTACCATAATGCAACGCCGTTCTGTAGGACAAAAAGAGCGCTGGTGAGGTGGGGCTCGAGGTGTTGTGTACATGAACATACGTATTTGACACAAGTGATGGGCAAAGTACCCCAAAACTTGCACTAAACTGAAGTACAAACAAAGTACTTGGCGTCAAGGAACTTGAAGTACAGTACAAAGTATCTACATACGTGCGTGCGTGTCTATGTGTGTGTGTGTGTGTGTGTGTGTGTGTGTGTGTGTGTGCGTGCGTGCGTGCGTGCGTGCGTGCGTGCGTGCGTGCGTGCGTGCGTGCGTGCGTGCGTGCGTGCGTGCGTGCGTGCGTGCGTGCGTGCGTGCGTGCGTGCGTGCGTGCGTGTGTGTGTGTGTGTGTGTGTGTGTGTGTGTGTGTGTGTGTGTGTGAACACTGTACACAGTAAAACTAGTAGAATCAGAAGAAAGTCCCGAGAGAATAAATAAAACGTGTGTGTGTACTACCTGCGCGCGCGACACACGAGTAGAAAGCAAAAGAAAAGAAAGCCCGAACGTCACGGCTTCACTTATCGCACGCATGCCTCCCCTTCTCGGTCGGGTTCCGCTGAGGTAATCAGTGGGTCAAAATAGTCAAAGCCTATTGCTCCTTGGAGCAAATATGTTGCCCCCGCTCCGCCAATGGAACATTCAACGCATGTCCCGCTTCTGCGAATGCAACAGTTTTTGCCCCTTCCCGGGACAAAACTTTGCCCCTGCCTATGGAATGCGTCATAAGTGTACTAAACAATATTCCTCGTCATCCTTTTTTGCGTGTAAGAAATTTTTAGCCTTCTCTTCATCGCTTTGGCTATGCCACTGGAAACCAGTTACCGCAAGTGTTAACGGAGAAGAGCTGAAGCTTATTGTTTATTGAGCTTATTCTTTCTTTCTTCTTCGGAGATTTCCGGCGCACGTCTAAAGAACACAAGGTGGTCGAAATTATCCGCAGTGCTACCCTGCAGCACGTGCAGCATGTCGCTACAACAATAGGCTGACTCACCTTACGTGTGAAGCTGCTCCAATTAATATTATTATATTTGTTCTTCTTCTTCCCGATCGTGTCATATTCGTGAGATTAGTTTGAGTTTGATTATATATAAAAAAGGAAGATATTCGTATTCGTTATTTCGCTTTCGTTTAACATTAGCACGGAAGGCTACGCATGCAATTGCGATTCGTGTCTCCCGTATATACGTTTCTCCCACAATAAGCGCCGTAGTGCGGTAAAACACGCTTTCCGTTGTCAGCTTGACTCACTGCACTTCAAAAGACTTCGTACGGACGAAACTGGAACGGAATAATGGAAATACGAGGCAATAGCGAATGATCATTCAACGAGAAACAACAACATACATATCCCATTTCACGCGACAGTATTTTAGTGGTTGAACATGTACGAGGATGATTCAATTAAAAACTGCCAATGCATGCGTGGTGCGGTGCTCTGTGAAGTACGGCAGTGGTGGAGTACCCGGTAGATCAGTCCACTCCGTCCCACAGCAGTGTGGCGAAACAATTAAAGATGGCCGCTCGTTTGGAGCTGTGCACGACATAGGAGCAACGCTCTGTCATCAAATTTCTCATCACGGAAGACGTAAAACCGCTGAAAAATTACCGTCGAATGATAAGGCGGTACTGGCCATTGTGGCAAGTGTACGAATGGGCTAACAAGCAACAATGGTGTGAGCAGTACGTCGGACGCTTCAGGCAGTGGCGAACCCAGGAAGGGGCGATCCCCCCCTCCTCCTCCCTCCCCCCCAAAAAAAAGTGAGGACCTGGATCCGCCCCTGGCTTCAAGTCAGGCGCGCCGGAAAAGCTTAGCGGTGTCAATCGTGACATCACCGTGCCAGAAATGGTCGATACGCTTCGGATGAGCGTCGCCTCGGCCTACCACCCTATCGTAGACGAGGCGCTCAAGTATCGGAAGGCGTCCGCAAGATTGGTTACCCCGTCAGCTACAGCACCTGAACAGCGAAAACGCAGAAGTGGACGCCTTATAATGACTATAGAATGTACCTGCGCAAACTACCCCAAGTATTCACGTTAGTCGCCTATAATGATTTGCTACAGTTTTACGAGAAGGAGTGCATATGCGAAGGAGAGCTAAAACTGATAGGTGGGAAAGTTGGTGACAATGAAACATGACAAGTATCAGCTCAGCCGAAGACAAGAGGCAGGATGAGAACAAGGTCATCTTGTCTATTGTCTTAGGTTGTGCTGATACCTCTCACTATACTTGACTTCCGGTTATCCACTTTCGGTCTAACCTGACTTCCGGTTGTCCACCTCAGGTCAATGCTTGATTCCCGGTTTGACACTTTCAATTACTCTATGTAAGTCTATTTAATTAACCCTTAATTAGCCTCAATTACTTTCAATTAACCGGTAATTACCCTTTAATTATCTTAGGTAACCGCAGGTTACTTGAGGTACTCTTGAATTCCCTTAATTACCTTTAATTACATTTACTTGCGATAATACTCTCAGTGCCCCTTTAATTGACGTTAATTACCTGTAATTTCATTTAATTACCTCCGGTATAACCTGCGGTTACCTTCGGTATTCTTTAATTTCTCTTAATCTCTCTCTAAATTACACATATATTACATTCATTACCTTTAAACTCAACTTTTTTGTTTTAATTGATTTTAATTACCTCTAATTACCTTCAATTACTCCTACCTCTTATTACCTTCAAGTACTTCGATTTCAAATCATTTGCCTCCATTTACATTTACCCACTTATATCCCCTTTGCATGTCCACTTATACCACTATCTCTGTGAGGCTTCACCATCTCACACACGGACACACACACACACACACACACATACATACATACATACAGCTTTTTCCATTTTGATACTCCTAATGCTAACGCATTAAAAAAACAGGTTGAGAAGTTACCCGTCAAAAAGAACTCGTTACAAGTTAAGTCAGCGTGTGAAAAATGTAACTAAGTTAATAACGAAGTTCTTCAGCCTGAAATGTAACTCGCAGTTACTGAGTTACTTAAAAAGAGGACGAGTTACTTCCAAGTTACTTTGAACACAAAATAGCATTACGCAGGCGCAGCGCGCGTGAGCAGTTGAGTTAGACCTTGAGTTGCCTGCGGAGGAATGCAACACGCTTAGATCGTTTAAGTTTATGTCCAACAATAGACCTCTCCCTGTTTGTAAACAAATGACGTCATAGTGTTCGACAGCGCCACAAATTTGGTAGAATTGAACTACGCTCGAAGCTAGAGGTGAACAAGGTTGCCACGGTCTTGATGGGATTACGATATGGTCCCTTAAAGGGACGCGACCCTCGGTCCTGCTTTTCTTTCAATGGGAGGCAGCTAACAAGTGCCCGTTCGTGGAAGCCAGCCCTCTCCTTCCGATTTGTTTCGGTTTCAGTCTGTCCACCAATGTCATGATGACGTTTCTCTGGTAGAGGTCTATTCGAACGCTTTGCATCTTACTCCCTGTGGGCACACAAAGGTTCAGCTTCATTTCAATGGCAGCGGTTCTTACTTCCTGAATAAAATACTGTCAGTGATTGAATATCACACTTTATGGCAAAAAGTGCCATGAAGGAACCGGAGAGAAAACAAGAAAATATGTGGACGTGAGTGAAAAGCGAGCTAAAAGTAACTTGGAACTGAACTTAAGTTACTTTGGCAAAGTTACCTGAAAAAGGAACGAGTTCCTCTGAAAGTTACCACGGCGCAAAAGTAGCGAGTTAAGTTACAAGTTATCAAGAAAAGGAACTTAGTTACGGTAACGAGTTACCTTGAACTCTGAAAAAACGGACACAGCTTTCGTCTGGAAAACTGTGCTGGGATCATTACGGCCCTCCACAACGCAAGTACGACGTGCATGCATGAGCCCGGGGTGATGAGTCCGCGCACGTCGTGACCACACGCGTGCACAATAGGAATCCATTGCGTCGTACACACGAGACAGCACTAAACTGCAAACACATTCTTACTAAGGTACCAGCAAAGAAGAGCAACGCTTTTAGGGACAACAGTGCCGTCCTTTGTGACTACGATGTGACCACGTTACACAAAGAAACGTGTCCTACGTGCTTGGCTTCCTTTCACCGACGTCTGCTTCGACCGTGCCTGTTTACGCAAGTTACAAAACAAACAAAACTTCATTTCATAACATGATCAATTCCAATCAATTCACAGAATGACAGCGCCACCACTTCTGATTTGAGATTAAGGTGGAGGTCCTTCTTAGAGCAGAAGCTCCATGTCAGGGCCAGAATGAAACGGCAGGCCTGGCTGCGAAGATGCGAGAGGCCTTTGATTTATCGCTTCACGTCCAACCGTGTAAGAACTCAGGCTCCGGATTAGCCGATTCTGAGAATGGAGATTTTCGCATGTCAAAACGGACATCCATAGAGAAACCGCTGGCAACACTAATCGGATCCGCTGGCGCCCTGTCCACAGCACGCCAATATAAGCCTGCTCAGAATCAGGCAAAGTGTTTACAAGGAAAGTGTTTACGCGAAAGGTGTTTACTAGGGTTTCGGAATCCTGAGCCGTTTTTGCAATCCCGGGATTTCGGGACTTCAAAATGTGGATCCCGGGACGGGATCCGGATTTTTCCACAGCCATCCCAGGTTGCCGCACACGACTGTATCGACCTGCACACCCATACTATCCTAAAACGCGATACAGTGCGCGTTTCCTGTCATCCCCACGGAACATTCTAGTGGAAGAAAACGCACAAAAAGAAGCAGAAACAAAAACCTGCTGACCTGGCAAGTTTCGCCGCGTATCATATTGAGCACTTGCACCGTGCCGGGATATCGACTTCGTTCGAATGCGTCTCTTCTTGTCGTCTGCTACGGAATATCTTGTCACTGCGCCCCAGGATATTTCACGCGGTTAGCAGTGCACGAGAAGATATGACGTCCAGCACTTGTACTTACGCGGCAGCTAAAATCAGTGACGTTTTTGGCATCTTCCGCTGGAACACTATGGGGAATGTCGCTTCTGTGGATACATGGAATGGTGCGTTTTGCCCTTCTCCCCGCTTATTCATCCACAGTAACTGTTGCGTTCTGGCAAGTGGCAGCCCAGTCTACTTTTTTGAAAAAGCTGTCTCCAATTTCTCTTTTCACTTTCAAATATACATATTCGTGAGATCAAAAACAAAAACAAAAACAGAATAGAGAGAGACAGATTCTGCAATACTTTGTACTAGAGCTCTGCACGGGCCGACTTTTCCGGGACCGACCCGGCCCGGCCCGGACCTTCATATTTTTATGCGGCCCAGCCCGGCCCTGCCCGGTGGCCCAGTGAGTAGAGCCCTGCCCGGCCCGGTGACTCGGCGAGTAGATCCCGGCCTAGTATGTCCAGCCCTGACGTACGCGTTTCTGGCGCTTATCAAACAAATTTATAAGTAAATTTATAAGAAGAGAAGACAAGGCCACAAACATACAAGTGCTTGTGGTTTAACACCGTAACAGCACGAGACCAAATTAAATCCAGAACGCACGGGCATGGGGGTTATCGCTACACTATCAAGTTTTTGCGGAAGTAGAGGATGCTGTCGACAAACTCCTTGTCCCAGTCCCTACCCTTCTCACCAAGCTTTGCGAACGTGATTGTGAAATACGTGAGGAGTGAGGAGCAATGTGAACTGGCTTTGAGAATGTTCTAGAGGGTCGAATCATACGGATAATGGAGTGTCCTTTGCTTGTCTTTGCAAATATATGCAGAGGAATGACGCAAGCGCGTGATGATATGGACTAATAGTCCTCTATTGTGTGGAATTAGCTGCGTGACCCGGCCGAGCCTGAATCTCGGAAACATGTTTGTCGGCCCGGCCCCCTGCCCGGCCCGGAGCACACAGCCACTACCAAGCCAGGCCCGGCCCACGGGCCGAGTCGGCGGCACGGCTCTACTACTCTACGGCAGGGCTCTACTTTGTATACCCTCATTCATCGGAAGACTCCTTTCGAAACAGTAGAAATATGGTAGTTGTCGAAACAGCCAGACAGCGGCTTGCTATTTTTGTCGTGGACTCCTCCTCAGTTCATAGGAGCTTTAACTCCGAAATCCCGGGATTCAGGCTTGCGAAATCCCGACATTTCGGGACATGGAATATTGCCGAAATCCCCGGGATCCGATTCCTAGTGTTTATGTGTCATCCGTTCTCGTGTAGCACTTCGAGTGAAGTGAGAAGATGCCTGATGAATGGTGGTATTTGTCCTCGTACGTTCAACCTGTTTATGTGAAAAGTGTAATTACCGGTTGGCTGAGGATCATCGACCGCGCGTGCAGGAGCATCATTTCCTCACAAATATTGGCCTGCTTCAGAATGTAAAGGAGCACTGAAGGTCCCCCTTCATAGTTTTCTCACTTTTGGCTGCGAGGGATTGCGCTAGAGACAACTAGCTTTCTTGCACACACACACACGCACAAAACGTCCGCTCACTTCCACTGTCCCTTCACACGTCCTCTATGCCTTTAAACTCCTGTTATTATGTGTAGTAAACTGTCGTGCTCTTCTGTACGGTTATGATTTATGATTTTTTGTCGTTCTTCTCTTTCCCGCTTGATTGTTACAGATGGTGTACATTTTATCATTTACAGATTTTTTTTTTAATTATGAAGGCAGCACTGATACAATTTTTGTAGCCGGGTTATACGGCCAGGCGGACAACCTGTGGGGAAGTGCGTGGGATGACTAATTACCTAAAATTAATTAATCAACACTATACGAGGGTGGATCAAATATAAACGAGACTTTTGTTGTAGAGCGCGTTCTATCAATTGGCGCGCGCTGCCGCTTGTGCACGTGGTAGGTAGGTGGGTCAGTACACTCTTAAAAATGAGACGGGGGGGGGGGGGGGGGGGGTCGAGGTAGCTTGCCGTTGTTGGCCGCACTCAAGTGGCCATCGTCACGACTATAGCAAAAAAAAAAAAAAAAAGAAAAGGGGACAGAGTTGAGGATTTCAAAGTGATGCATAGGCAGGATGACCGATACTGATGGGACGGAGGCACACTGCAGATGAGAGGTGCACTAGAGTGGTCTCTCCGCGAGGCCCGTTTCTTGAAGAAAGTGCACGAGGTCGCGAGTTTTTGAAAGTCGTTCTGCATAAGAACCTTCGGGCAAGAGGACGTCCGTCAGTATGCCAGGCCTGGCGTGGGGAAGATGAGTTTCCCGCATAGTATGGTATGCACGGCATTCTGTCAGGATATGCGCGATAGTCTCCGGATGATTACAGTGACCGCAACTGGAGTCTTCCCTGGAGCAATCTTGAACAGTTGCGAGTTTGTGAACGCAGATCCCGTGCGTAATCGATGGAGCATTGTCTGCATAACACGGGGAAGAGCTTTCGTGGGAAGAGAGGGTCGGTGATTCTGCATGATGTCCTGTATGTAGGATGACGCACCTCAACTAGCTCTTTGACGACCACGTGCCTGTCAGCGTCGGCCAGAACTGGTAAGGATGGGCTGCAGCTGTGGAGTGCTGAGGATGCTAGCTGGTCCGCTCTTTCATTGCCTCTGATGCCGACATTAGACGGGATCCATTGGAGCGTAAGCTCACCTCCGGTCAGCCTATGCTGGGCACACGACCTGCTTATACATCGGGCTAGGGTGCTACCACACATGGGGTTCATCACGTTGTAGAGGGCACTTCTGGAGTCCGTAAGCAAAACGGCCTTAGTTATTCCGGTGACTTGAACCGCAGCAGCTGCGTGTAACAAGGCCAGGAGCTCGGCCGTCGTAGATTAGATTGGGTAACGAACTGATTTCCCTTGCCAGGCCATGTTCATTGACGGGATGGAGTACGCGATGGTAGCGCTCCCAGAACGGTGGTCAATGGAGCCATCCGTGAGCACCAGAGTATGCGTGTGATAGACGTCGCTTATCAGGCTCTCAGCCGCCATCCTGGCCACCAGGGGGCTGGACTCGCTCTTCTTTCGTAGACCCAGGATGTGAAGCGTTGTTGCGGGCATGAACTCCCGCCATGGCGGCGTAGGTGGACCAGCTGGGAATCGAGGAAGAGCACCCCTGTTTGTTGAAAACGAGAGGCGGAGCCTATTTTGTGCCATTATGTACGGCACAATACAGGCCCCGCCTCTCGTTTTCAACAAATCGGGGGCGAGAACGTTGCCATTCGGGATGATGGTTGGCTAGGAGCGTGCTATGTGGTGAAGTTCGTTTTTAAGAGTGTAGTTACGTGAGAAGCCGACCGGTCTCGTTACATTTCCTCAGTAGTTCGTCATACGATGTCTGAGACAGAGGTACACCTGTCGATTGCGCAACGTATTATTATAAAGTTTCTTGCTCGTGAGGGTGTAAAACCGACCGAAATTCTGCACAGATTGACGGCACAGTTTGGGAATCAAACACTGTCAAGGCTGCGTGTGTTTGCCAGGCATAAGGAATTTGTGGAAGGCAGTGATGAGGCCGAAAACGAAAGCCCCTGTCAAAGCCAAGACTCGGTTGTCAGCTGGCATGCAAGGTGCTTGCAACTGTTTTTTGGGACCAACGCGGCATTTTGCACATTGATTTCTTGCACGATCGTCGCACCATCAAAGCTACATATTACTGTGAACCTTTGAGTGAGGTTAAACTTGCTTATCGCAGCAAAACGCGTGACCAACCAACATGCAAAGCGATTCTCCTTCATGACAACGCCAGACTGCACACTGCGGCCGTCACATGTGCAAAATTAAGGGAAACGGAGTGGACGCCACTGCAACACCCTCACTATAGCCCTGACTTATCGCCTTGTGACTTTCACCTGTTTGGACCACTCAAAGAAGCCCTGGGAGGCCAACGATTCGACGACGACGACGCAGTGGAGGAGTTTGTGCGCAACTGGCTGCTGACACAGCCCACTTCTTTTTATGAAGAGGGGATAAAAAGCTACCGACCCACAGGGAAAAATGCATTTCTACATCGGGAGATAATGTAGAAAAATAATGCACACTTGGTTTATTTCTTATTACAAATAAAAAAATATAAAATAAAAGTCTGGTTTATATTTGATCCACCCTCGTAATTATATGTTTTCGAGAAAATGCGAGACAGCAGAATTGAAGGCAATGATTGTTTGAATCCACCCCTCTTTTTAAAAAAAAGCTAGAAACGAGCACGTACTTTGAGGTATAAGTCGCCAAATTTTGGTATGCAAATGAGCCGAAACCAGAACTACGCACGTCTCGATCGCAGAAACGACATGATTCGGATTTCCCCGAAAACATATAAATAATAAGGTAATTAATGAATTTTAGACAATTAGTCGTCGAGTAGCTACATACGCTTTTACGACAGGATGTCCTCCTGACCGCATCACCCACCTGTGAAAACCGCATTTAGGTAGCATTCATAGTTTTATCATAAAAATTCTGTAAACGAGAATAAAAAAACGCGCTGTACATCTCACTGTATGTTGATATTTTTTACTGAATTGCAGACTCTCACGAATGCTCGCCAATTACATGTTCCTAACCGCTTGAACTGTATTGCAAATATTTAGCTAATCTGAGAACTTTTTGATAAGAAAATGAAATGCTAAGAAGCAAGCGAGGTGGTGACCAGCGATGTCACGAAGCAAACGTTATGGCGCCACGCACAGAGAGTTAATTGAGTAATCAAATACCTCATTATAGCGATGCAGCTAAGCTACGCCTTCGTAGGAGACAAAAATACCGTGGGGGCATAAGAGGAGCTTCTTGTATCTCGCGCTGCTAAACGGTCGTCATTTCTTTCACGGAAGCCATTCAACGAACTAGCAAGGCTGACTCAAGAGAGCCTGATGGTGGTGCCCATGAAAAAGCATGAAAGAGCCTCACAAAACAAGAGAGCCCGTATTCATCGAGGTGGAACGTGGAGAGTGCCAATGATAACACACGCTTCTTGGCTTGGGTGAAACACCCCATTGCATCGTCGTAATGAATTTGTTGGTGTCGTCGTTGTTGTTGGCAACTGACTAAGTGTCAATATTGAATATAGAGGGTTTCTATGAGGAAACTGTCGCTAACAATAGCTCAGCACGTTCTCTGCCGCTCGAGTAATAAACACTCTGACGGCAGGGGGGTGGCATTGGCGGCACGTTGCTCGGGAAAGGGATGAGAGGGGGTAGGGGAAGGGGAGGTCTCACACGTCTGGTTCTACAGTTTTCTGCACTACTACTGACTGTGAGGGTCCACTGCCTTCAGAAAGCTCAGCAGGGCTTTCTGTACGGATATGCGGCGCTAGCGCTTGCCGCGCGGATGGACGATCCCCACAAGCTCTGATGTTCCAGGGTGCTGCACTGCTTTCTAGAGTTCCCGTCTGGCGTCGGACGTAGCCGGACACACCATTATACTGCGTTCTTCCGTTTCTGGCTCACCGCATTGGCGACAGTTTAAACTGGCAGTGCAGCCGGGTTTGAAACCGTGGGCGCACGTGCAGGCACTACGAGATCGGATGCGAAGCAGGAGGGAAACCTCAGCCTCGGAGAGGCCACTCGCTGCCCAGGGTGGGGGTGCAGACCCATCTCCCGTTCGTGTATCAGGATGTAGCCTCCATACATGTCTTTTGATAGCTCTGGAGCCGGCAAAACTACTTGAAGGCGCCTGGCCTTACGGTTCGACTTTCGTAGCTGCTTTGGCCAGCTCATCAGCTCGGTCATTCTCTGAAATTCCCTTATGAGAAGGCATCCACTGCAGCGATACCGCGGTAACGCGGAATGTACGTCTTGTCAGCTGGTGCGGGGCTCAGAGTGGCGATCGATGCGTGAGATAGCGTCTAGTGAATCCGTGATTACAACTACGTCTGACAACTTCGCGATCGCTGCGTCTGCGCGGTCTGGTCGGGTCCTGCGGCAGCCATCCTCGTTGAGCGCGCTATAGGTCGCCGAGGTTAAGACGGACTATAAACAGCCCTTTAGTCGTGACGTCGCCCACCAACGGCGAGCTCTTTCAGCAGCAGCAGCACCACCACCATCTTATTGCCTCATAATGTGAGACTCTTCTAATGTTCACGAAGATTAATGAAGATTAATTAATGAAGATTAACGAAGATTAATGAAGCGTTCCTGCGCAGGCTGCGTAAGTCTGCTTGTTACTAGGAACCTAGGGAGACCGAAGTGAGTCGACAGCACATGACGTTCGTCATTAGAAGTTGCGGTTTCACCCATGCACAAGTACAGCCGAATGACCTTTCCACGAGGCATTGTATATTTAATGACGTGCACAAAAGCGTGTTGACTTCCTAGGCGGCCTTACTTCTCCGTGGCGTTCGAGCATAACTAAATACGTAATATTCATTAGCGTGAAAGGTACTGTCTGTGTTCGACGGTACGCCGTTGTGAGGAAGGCCATCCGGGGATATTCATCGGGGAACATTGCACCCTTCTTCCGCATGTTGCGTATTAATAGAAACCTTTATGTGACGAGTGGCACCACTTATTGGTCGGGCACCTCATCTGATACTGCGGTAATTTGATACAGGACGATGCGACCGTGGGTGTGAAATAATGGTGCTCTTCTCTTCCATCACAACTATAAGTATCATCGGCCAACTAACAAGCCAAACGAATACCTTGGGAAAGATAAAGAATACAGCATGTACATAAACCTGCTGCAAACTCAAAAGAAGAAATTAAGGAAGCACTCATACCAGGGGATTGAGCGAACGGAGCGAGAGCTGTTGCGCGTATGCGATTATGCATGAAGAGGTGATGCAGTAAGATACTTTGCTTCCTCGCACATGCAACAGTATGGCTACGTTCCCTAAATTCCTCCTTTCGGCTACATTCCCGGTTATGAGCGCTTGCTTAGTATGTTGTAGAAGGTTCCCGTAGACATTTTACACTCTGGAGAGTACCTTTATTGGTGGTTCTTGCATTAAAATGTGATGAACAGGGCTTTACTGTCACTGAAATGGCTGGCTGCTGATACGACATGCACGGGTTTGCATTTATCGGTTCGAAAGACTAAGTCTATGCACGATCCGTGTCGCGTTGTTATTCACGTACTTCTTCGTCGTTTTTCGGCCGGGTAAGAGATAGTGCACTCATACCCGGGGATTACACACCCGGGGTGTTTTTTTTTTCTTTCTTGAATTGGGGTTTACGTCGCGAGACAACTGAGATCATGAGCGACGCCGCAGCGGTCGGTCTGTGGATTGCTTTTGCCCACCTGAGGGTTCTTTAACGTGCGATGAAAGCTCACCGCACACGGCATCCCGTATGTTACGTCCCTCGCAGAAGACGGCGTGTCTAAGCAACTTGTACCCTGCCACCAAGTTGCTGGCGTCCTCGGCCGGGTTCGAACCCACGATCTCGGGATGAGAAGGCGAACACGCTACCGACTGAGTCACCGAGGCCGGTCGGGGTGTTCCCATCTTCTGCTGGCTGGTGACTGCTGGCGAGATACACAGCTTCCCGTACGAAAATTCCAGATCGGCCGGACACGAGCCCGGATTCAGGCCAGATCGGGTCAGATCTGAAAGCGAGCATGGTATATCCGGTTTTATCTGGTTTTGACCGACAGGTGCCGGACGCAGATCCGGAAACCAGACTGGTTTCCGGATCTGCGTCCGGCACCTGTGTTAGTCCGTGACTGTGTTAGACTGTGTTAGTCCGGATTCATCAGTATTATCCGGACACCTGTCCAGATCAACTGGAACCAGATCCGACCAGACAAGGTCCGATCCGGATTGACGACCATATAAGGTCCGGACAGGCCGGATCCGGAACTCATCGGAATGATCATGCCCTTTACGAGCATGTCCTGTGTGATGCATTTCACGTTGGACGAATCTTTCGTGATAATTAACCGTCGCAATTAATGTCCGGTGCGAACGACTAGTGATCTAGAAAGAATAATGGAGAAGAGAGACAGGAGAGGAACTAGCTAAGGTCTCTCAGTCCCGGTCGTCAAACAGCAACGACAAATATCAGTGTACGGCTGTTCACGTTTATTTTGCATGCTAACCAGTAAAAGTGGAGTTCACTACAAATGCAGTTCTGTAAAGTTGGGCGATAAGCAGACACAGTCAAAAACCCTCACACATTTCTTTAGATCCTGCGGCAAAGCAATTATTTCCAATGCACAAATTCTGGCCCTTAATGCACAAGTTCATGTGTTAGCTGGTATGTCTTTCCAAATTAAATAATGAGGTATAAGAGAAAAGTACTGCGACCTACCACAGAACTGCAATAACTATATAAGGCCAGATCTGGCCGCACACAGTGTGTCCTACTGAAATGCACAATGGTTTCAAAAAGTGGTACCACACTGCAAAAGTAGAAAACAACATACATATGCTGTTTTCTACCTTTGTGGTGTGATATCCACCTTCTTTAAATATTTGTGAATATTTTATGTGGGACACTGTTTGCAGTCATATCTGGCCTGATATACAAGCAGATCTAGTCAGACCAGATACCAGACAGATCAGGAATTGGGACATTTCCAGATCTGGCATATTAATCAGGCCAGATACCAGACAGATCAGGAATTGGGACATTTCCAGATCTGGCCTGACACATAACAGATCTGGCATATTAATCAGGCCAGATACCAGACAGATCAGGAATGGGGACATTTCCAGATCTGGCCTGACAAGAAAGCCAGATCTGGAAATGTCCCAATTCCTGATCAAAAACAGATCTGGAAGTTGTGATCAGGTCAGATAAAAATCAGATCTGACTTTTTCGTAAGGGTTTCCCCATGAGTGAGCACTTAACAGCCGTCGCTGTAAAAGACGAAGAACAGATTTTGCTTTCGCATTACCAGCTACAAAGAAAATACGCGCTTTTACCTTGTCTCATTTTTTATTTATTTACTTATCACACTCACACCCGAATCACACTCTCCGAGTCTCTTCGTCAGCTGGACTCTCGCCCTTTCTCCCTACCGAAATTGCTTGGTCCCTGGCCCAATCCAGCCCAGCAACGCTCTGCGCTCAAAGCTCTTCTGACATTTCTGGACACCATCGGACTTCGATCGTTATTGTAAAGGGGCTCGTTATTTTATTCCCCCCATTCCACCAAGCACTGGGGTAGAGTATCGCCTGTTGCGATGAAACTCCCCACTCTCCAAGGCCGAAAATAAAGTTGTTGTTGTTGTATTTACTTATTTACTCGTTTCAGGGGTACAGAGTTCGGGTTAGTTTGTACAGGAAGGGGCCCCATAGTTAATGCTAGTCGTCAACCATGCTTTACGAGTGACGTAGACGTCTTCCAAACTAACAACGAAAAAAGTAGAACAGTGGGGCTAAGTGGGCCTACATATCTATATTTTATCATCATCATCATCATCATCAAACTGCATGCCTTTCTTCCTTCACGCACTTCCCTTCTATGTCCTCTGACACATGTTCTCGGTGTCTGCTCGGTACCGCAAAGCACCAGACAGGCAGAATGTTGGTGGCGTAACTTAACAATCTGTTGGCAGTAAACTCACAACAACAAGTTTTTCATCTGGCGATCACTCTTAACATTATTAATTTGCTGGCAAAAATGGGGTAAAAGGGCTCTGGGCGACGACTGGTGGGAAATAATCATCTATTCGTCCAGAAAGTGTGCGCTGTGCTCCGCCACGTCACCCGGCGGCGGCGGTAATTATTGGTACGCCGCCGCTGTTTCTTAAAGTTACTGTAAAGCAGCACCGATCAAATGTCATTTAGTGTGGCTATTCGATAGTTCAAGCCACCTGGACAAAAACTGCGCAAGTTTCATTCCAATCCACGGTGCAATTAATTAGAAAATTCCAATTAAAGATTACGGGCAACGCTGTACTAGGTATTCGAAATGAACCCGTACTCCTGCCACATACGGCGGCAATCACATTGCATGCGTATAACACTGGGCCCGACATAACAATCCACCATAAAATCCGCCCTTGCAATCCACACAACGATCCACATCTGAGGATAAACGGATAAGCGAACTGAAAGGAAATGCTGAGCCGTTGAAAAAAAATGTGTCAGACGTTCAAGAAGCCAGACAGCGTCGGGACTTGTTTGTTCAAAGAGGTTCACGGAGAGAGTACAGTGGCCTTCTAGCCACTGTAGAGAGAGTTTGTTCGTTGGAAAGAGGCCGCGAACAGAAGGAGTGCGCAGGCGCAGCAGAGAAGTAGGGAGAGCCTCCATCGAACAGCGGCCACCGCTGGGCTACTTCGCAAAAAACACTGTTAACAGGGGTTTCAGAATGCAGAGGTAAACAGGGAAACTAATAATATGGTTACTAAAATAACGAAGTTCCAATGTAATAGTGTATAATACCAATTTTCAGTGTTGCCCGGTGTACAGGGGGTTGTTTGACACAGGGCGTCGCACCGCTCCACTACGCCGCATTTTTCATGGCAAATTAAAAATATTTATAGCGCGTTGTCGGTCGTATGGTTCCGTATATGGTATTTAGGAGCAACAAAGTCTCTAGTCACATCACCGGCATATCATGCTTGTCTACTGCTTTACAGTACCTTTAACCGGCGCGCCCAAGGTCTCTTCGCACCTGTTTTCGGACTCGATTCACTCGAAAACGCACATTGCAGCCCTCTCGCGAAGTCGTATTTGCTTTTGCCTGCTTGTAATAACACGGAAACTATTTAAAGTGAAAGGCACGAGGTAAATATATCTCGCTCACCCATATAGTCGCCGATTTACTGATCGCGATGACGGTAGATTGCGGTTTTATGCTGCTTCCGACTTGTGTTTGTTCGCACTGCTGCCGCCGGTCAAAGTTCTATCGGTGCACGCTGGGGGGGTAGAATATGTTTATTATATAAAGAAATATGAGGGAAAGGTTAGCCTGCGCGCTACAGCGGGCGCGTCTACTACGTACCCGACCTTTTTCGTTTTAGACCCAGCGTTCGGGCATACAATGTAGTTTTGTCGCCGCAGTTCGAGATCACTGCGGAAACAAAACGGAGTAAACGTGGGAAGTTAGGATAGAATTTAACAGAATAGAAATAGAAAGCAAAAAGTGAAAACGTAGGTCGCACTGGTGCGACCAGCTCTTCCAGGAAGTCGTTTCACCGTTTACTCGTTTACCTTTTTGTCTCTCTCTCTCTCTCTCTCTCAGAGTATACAGGGTGCAGGAGACGTCGGTGTGCACGCGAGTCGAACTATAGCTGTTTCTCAAAATTGACGATAACATCTCCTTGAGTATGAGGAACCAGATGAAAAGTTTCGTCAGATCTGTTTCATAGCGCCGCAAGAAGGGATGGCGTTTTACTTACATCATCTTGATTACGATTTCAAGAATAAATGGATTTTGTATTCTGCGCTGACGCAGTACCATTGTGTACACAATTTCCTCGAACCTCTTATTCCAAACAAGAGAAGCAAAGAGAGCATCCCCTTCACAAAGGACACTCTTTGCCATATATCCTACAAGTGTTGCGCCGAGCACAAACGCCACTTATTGCGACGTGTTGTCTTGTTTGTTCAGGGCCCACACAAACTAACAGTGTGGAAGCCAAAGCCTTTGACGGTGTCCTTTAACCAGGACTCGTATCGCATCTCCAAAGGAGGCCTCCTGTTGCCTGATTGGTTTGTAAACACAAAGAATTTTCCGAGATGACAGACGTCAGGCACTTTGATCACGCTGATGCTTTCGGACCCCACAACATGAAGGTAAATGAGATACCTTCTTCTCGGAGTGATTCAGAAGGCCATAAGAGCAGAGCGCAGGATTTTGGCGCTGTTCTCCACGCCAGAATTAAGAAGACAAGTTCTTATAACTGAAGGAGATGCAGCGTAATATCGTTGTTTAACTACTACTGCCAAGTACCGCTGCATTTATTCGATGTTTCTCCGTTTGTATTTTTTTTCTCTCTCTCTGGCAACTTGCCGCCCGTCTCGGAAGGCAGACCGCCCTCTCCTTTCTTATTTTCTTATTTTTTCTTTCTTTCGATAAACATTACCCCCACCCCCCTCCACGTTCCTCTGCAGTGCCCCTGACAAGGCATGTGCCATACACACTAATGACATTGGTATATAGAGTTCGTAATGCGCCGCTCCTACCCACGTTTACAGACCCTGTTATGCTGGAATGCGACATCATATACTCACGTCTATGCTAATTGGAGTTGGAGTTAGGAACGAAAAATATGCAGACGGTGACTCCTACAATCGTGCTAATTGCAAACATCACCTAGGTAGATTTCTTTTCCCAAGATAACGTGGGACCTCTTTCCAAGATAACACCGGGACCCGTAATTGGAGCCGCTCTAACTCCTGGAACTCGCAATGCGATTTCAGTGCGAGCCCTTCCGTTCCTGAATGCAGGGAACGTGCTAAATATCCTGAACGTGATAGCGGCTAACTTTTCACCATGGGTGTTAATTAGTAACGTCGATTAGTGGTTATTTGTTTATTGATTTTTTCCTCGTTCCAAAGCGGAACGTTTCGTTCCGGGTACAGACGTATTCAAAGTAAACACGCTTATTTGATTCAAAAGCATTCGTAAACGCGTATACGATTTATTTTTCGGACGTTAGCAAAACGTACGCATATATTCTTTTTCAATCGTTATATTAAACGCAACCTTTATCATGCATTGCTTCATTTCGTACTTAAGCTGTCCTTCGTCGCAGCTCGAAATCCAATCTTTTTCACTCGAGCAGGGATAAATGCAAGCTGCCCAAAGCAATTTTGGTTCTCAAAAAGCTCTTACCATTTTGCGCGCCGTTTGCTCCGTCCTCAACCAACTGCCGAGGGCTTACCAGCTTGTCGTAGAAAATGCAATCAGTCGCGACGAAAAATTGTCCGAAAATACGCTTTGCACATCGCAGGATGGAATAAAGACATCTGTCATGGGGGATCAACATAAATCAAAATCTAATAAAAAGCAGCAGCTAACTTCTCTAACCGGCATGTCTGATACCATTGAGCGAAAGTGAATGGCAACACACGCACATGTGTTTACCTGCAATCTCGACGGCTCCACGCATAAGCTTTCATTGCGCGGGATACATTAGTAATCCTACGATCTGTATGTTTGCGGTGGCTTAACCCAACAAAGCAGACTTTCGATCCCTATCCTATCCGGCTTGTTTATTTAGCCAACATCAACATCATAGTTTTGGTCTGATGGAGGTCGTGTTAGTGTCAGATGACTTTTAATAGATTGTTTTACATACTTTAGCTTTTAAAACATTTAATGCAGATGTTCTTGCTTTGGTAATTCACATCGACACGACAAAATGGTTCTTAAAAAAATTTCCTGCGGAGGCGATCATTTCACTTGGCATTCTGCACATTGCATTCTGAAATTGCGTCACACGGAAAATACGTTCTGGTACTGTTGCGTCCGTTCGGTAATGCACATGATTTCAAGACAAACTGCACCTGGGTGATTTCCCGCTGGGCTCAGCTAAAAGATGTTTCTGCGGCGTTCTTGTTCCAGCATTTTGAATGTCAACTATGAACTAGCTGTTATGTTGTGTGATACACTGTAGCACTGATGCGATTTGAATTTTGAAGTTACACTCTAGACTTACTGAGCACTCTAGGCATACCTTTGTAGGTCTTCACGTATTCCTCCAACCAGAGAGCTTCACGGCTCTTCTGTCGAGTGAAATGTTGATCCGGTCTCTAACATTGTTGATTAGCGATTGATCTTAATCTGACTCGCTACTGATCCGAAACTATTTTGATTTCGGATCCCCTTCTCATCTGTGACCCTCGCCAATTTCGCAACCAAACCGTATCAAATATGCAGTATATTCCGTCCAGTGGATTCCAATTTGATAAAAGGAGTTTCCCGCGGGATAATATTTTCCAGCGTCATTGCGCAGGCTATTTGCAAGGCAGCATAGTCGACTCCTTTGAAGTAATCAATGACACAGCTGTTCACAGTATTATTTGGTTTTTAAAGTGCAACTAAAGACTAAATCCCGTGTCTTCGGAATCTTACAGAATTTATGTCATGGCAGTCCATGTGTCTCACGCAAAATATTGTTTCTCTATGTGAAGAGGGAGTATCATAAAATTAATTTGTAGCTTTGAGGAGTAGGACTTCACAGGGCGTGCAGTCTGCAATACGTCGGGCAACATTGCTCCTCTAAGGTCGATTTCAGCGAGTCCTCACTACAGCTGCTGGCAGGCTTCCAACGTTTGGCGCAGAACGGAGACGCTCGCGCTATTCCTAGCTGGAGAGATGCTAAAACTTCCGATGCCGTCACCCACTCTCGGAGAATTCGAAACTATGAAGTTTTGCGGCTTCTTTCGCAAATTCGTGGAAGCACGTAACGTTCACCGACGGCATGAAAAGTTTGCGTACGTCTTTGAGTGACGTTGACTTGTAGTACGAATTCAATTAATTCAATATCAATAAATTAATTGAACAATGAATGCATTAATCAGTAGAGACACTTTACTACACTCTGCCATGATACACATGACGTCAGGTCGCATGCAAAATGCGGCAGCTGTTGCATCAGATATTTTAGCCGTTGGCAGGCACAGTGCCAAAATAAAAGCTCAATCAATCAATCAATCACTACGACGGGCCCGCGCGTTTCTTTCGCCCTTCTCATTTTTTCTTTCTTTTCTTCTTTTTATTTTACCTTTACTTTTTTTGTAAGCGGGAATAGCAAGTCGGCTTCTGGAGCCAGGCTAACCTTTCCCCTCTTTCTTTGTTTTTTTTTTTTTTGCAATAAACCTATATTCCCCCCCCCCACACACACACACTACGACGGGCACGTGTCTACGAATATCAGTGCAAGCATCTGTCTACAACGGTTTTATACGCATTGCGTCTTTCATGGCACACTGATCACAACGGCTGGATCCCATTTTCCTGTTCCCTCGGACGAGCTAACTACTCAAAACTTTGTGTACCGGAACAGCTTCTCTATAAAGGGATCATTTATTCGTCCACTAAACTGAGTTCGATCGAAAAGCTTGAAACCATCGCATGACTGAGATGTTGTTAACGACATCGGCTGTTCCGGTTGGAGCTCAGGCTCATTAGCGTGACTCACGCCCACTCCGCTGGGCTTTCATTAGATAAAACCTCGTATCATATTCGTCGAACTGAAACTCATTTACCTGCCGAGATTTCACCGCTTCGTCGTCCGAAAGAATAAAGTTGTTGCAGTCCTTTTTAGTGGCGACCTACTTCATTATCCGTAAATGCCAACACATGAAATGATGCGAGAAAAGAAACAGAAAAATGCGGGTCGGCATGTATAGGCAATTCTCAACGATTAGCGTCTCCAGGGGCGAAGTCATTAAAGCGATTGCACAACGTCAGTAACTATTCCATGAAAAGTTACATTAACCATGTATTCACACATTCCCTAGAATACTCGAGCGGAAGATGCGAAAAACATCATCGCTTTCTGCTGTTGCGTGAGCGCAAGCGTCCAACGTCATGTCACTGTTAACCGTGGGGAATACCCTGCGACACGGCCACAAGATATTCCGTGGCAGACGACAAGAGGGAAACGCTGACGGTGTCATCTGCCAAGTGCGCAATACGCCACTTCCGAAATTCCGGCACCGTACGTGTGAATGCTCAACATAACACCGGACCGAACTTCGGCTCCCGTGAGCAGCGTTTTCGCTCTCCTTCCACTAGAATCCTCCGTGAGGATGTCGCCCGTGTGAGTACACCGTAACTGCAACATTTTTAGAGCACACTCTTAGAACAGGACTTCCCAGCACATACACGCGGAAAGTCAAGTATTGCACAGAATGATACCCGTTGTCACTGCTGATTTGTGGAAGGGCGGGCGCATCCGCCTTTCTGTGACAATTAACAGAACTACATACGTTTCACAAGAAGGGGGATGCCTCTCGTTTTCAACGATGGTTGACGCTTATTGGGATGATGGTTCGCCAGTAGTTCGTTGAACGGCGATGTTCTGTTTTATGAGTGCAGATGTGAGACACGAACGATTTTCCCAGCACGTCTACCTTAGAGGGATTATTAACAACCACTCGAATCACGCGAACTATATTTTGCAACACGGACGAGATAGCTTGCCCGTTGGCACGTCGGATATGCAGGGAAATGGATAGATTCATTATGACGCGGAGAGAGCAAAAGAGTGATTATTCCTAATACGCATAATATCTTTCATAAACTAACCACGAAAATATTTTTCTCGCATGGTATACGATTGATTAACGCGTCTGTTGTCACGTACACGTGCCAGTGCCTACTTTCGCGGAGAATTGGGGGGAATGAAAACTTTCGTGTTGCTGAACCTCGTTTGGCAACCGCGCGTCATTGTTTTGAAGTGACGAGAAAACGTGTGTGTGCTTTCAACGACGATCTGGGGTATATGCTACGCAGATGTTGCAGCGAAGACAAGCAAAAATACAAAATCTGTCCCAGCAACCTCATCTCCATGATCCACGAGCGAACCTGGGTGTTGGTACAGCACAAGCACGAACGTAAATAAAATTATTCTGCTGGGAATACCTTACCGACGCGCATACTAATGATGCGTTTGGAGTTTCTGTACAGGAGAAGATACGAAGTTCGCCCCCCATTCGTAAACAACAGATACGTGGAAAGAGTGACGTGACCTTCTCTGGGTTCCGCTGCTCTGCGCATGTGCCGCAGTGCGCCTGTGTATCAGTGCATCCGTGTGTCCTTACATCGCAATACGCAGTCAGTAAACGTTTGTGGTTACATACCACGTGAGCAAAGGAGGCACGCATATCGGATCTGTAGAGAACGGAACAGGTAGATGGAATATGGACAAAATGTCATCTGTTGCAGGGTTTGCGAAAGGACTTTCGGCACGGCAAGATACGCGCGTCAGTATGAGCGGCATCAGGGGATGATCTAGGATTTTCCCAGGAGGTGTGTGTGTGGGGTGTTCCGCTTTGGAGAAGTGCCACGTGCATGCTGGGATTGGTCCATTGAACCCTATGTTCAAGCCTGGAATTAAGGGGGGGGGGGCGTCCGGACCCCTGGACCTCCCCCCTTGATCCGCCCCTGAGGCAGGTTAATATTGTTAGCGCTCTGCGTCGTATCGTTGTCTTTGTTGTCCGTCCTTTTAGCGTCCTTCAGTAGGTCAATTGTTCATTCGTGGCTTTACGTAGCGAGACAACTACATTGTCGTAAGCAACGCCACAGTGCCCAGTTGTTTCACGTGCGCCGGAAACCGCGCCCGCGACACACACACACACACATAAATGGGATGATTATGTGGTGGGTCATTCGCCACCGTCACGACGGTACACTGCCCCATTGCTCTTTTGGAAGGGATGAGAAAGGGGTGATGATGGAAAGCGAATACCTTGCGAATCCTCGATCGAAAGCGATTCCTTGCGAAAGACTGCGTGTTTAAAGGTACTATAAAGCAGTCGAGGTCGAACCTGTGCAGTCAGCATGACGTGAGAGTGCTAGATTCAAAGGTTCAGCGTATATGTATGTTCAAGTAATATGCGCACGAGGTTACTCTAAGTATTTTTAATTGGTAAATAAAAACGCAGTCAAGAATGTCGGGGCGACGCCCGGTGGGAAGAACTCATCAATTTGTCAAGCAACCCTGTAAACAAGGAGACCGATAAACAGATGGCTTTCCTGGTGGGATTTGCAAATACTACCTTTTGAGAAAATGTAATTTGTGTGAAAGAACATAAACACAAGCCGAATCTTGCACTCAGTAGCTAAACGTCTATACCTGGGCCTTGTTTCAGCATCGTGGCGCTGCTATCGTACGTCGCTCTGTTCGGCCCATAGTTGTGCGCATGAGACATTTTCGCCGCCGTACTTGGCGGAGTTGGCGTTTCGTCGGTCTGCTTCGCCACAGTGTTACCAGTAGATTTAAATTTGCATTTTTTTGGGAGCTATAACGTCTATGTGAGAAATTTTTGCGGCATTTTACTCCTGAGGACGTACACAATTCAGGGCACACAAAACATGAGGTTCCACCTCGACTGCTTTATAGTACCTTTAAGCTGTCTGTACCACCACCAAGTGCGCTGTCATCTTGGTACAGTGCCACCAAATTGATGGCATCCTTGGCCTGGAGCGAACCCGCAACCTTGTTACCAGTAGGCGGACACGCTACCTAGAGTCACTAAATAGGTGTACAGAGCATCGCATTCCTTTTCCGCGCCGGAGCCGCCGTTCGGTGTTCGCGATTGGGCCCGATCGTGTCACGTGGTTTCTCCTTCCAAGAACGCGCCGTCCATGTTGAGTCCCCTCTATCCAAAACTGGTTTCCTCGGTTGCGAGCTGGCTCGACTGGCAAGCAACGCAGTCGCGCCGGATCCAAGATGGCGGGCTCGCTCGCCGGAGTGGCTCAGTGTCGCTACTCTGCGCTCTATTTAGTGACTCTAACTCTACCAACTGATCCAGCGAGGATGGTTGAGCGCCACGTGTGTTCGCACCACGTGACATATCTTGTTTTCGCAACCTACACGCATTATAACCACTCACTGGCGAACTGCAAACAGCTAATTACTACACAACTATTTCTGGGTGGTCACCAGAGTATTCATAACTCTGCTCTTGATGGCAAGCTAACATTGTGTGAACCTCCCTGATTTCTATTTTGTCGTCAGGATGTTTCTCCCGCTTAGGAATCTCAACGCCCGTTATATTTATCTGTACCTATATTCCGTTGCCATGTGCCATTAAACGAGTTGTTGATACGATATTACCTGGTCCAGTATTTTCTCTGTTCTGTGGTGGTATTCTCGAGGTTCCTTTGGTGGTTAGCGAAAGCAAAAGTGTGACTATACGATGCTGAGCCAACGGCTTTGAAAGGTCGTTTTCAGCTGCTCGGAAAAGACGTAAACAAACACGTCCGGGTTACTTCTGCACTATTTATTACTAATAACGCTGACATCATGCGATCCTCATTGTCTCATTAGATAATATCGTTCTTTAATCTTGCCAAAGCTAGAGTACTGTTCCGTTATATGGAATTGTATTCGAAATGTTTTGGTATCAACCATGGAAAATGTACAACGCCGATTTATTAGAATTTACTTTGATTGATATCTTGGGAAAGGCTATTTTTATGAATATAACAGAATACTTAGCCGTTGCAATTTAGACGCGTTGGTTGCGAGACGCAAAACTCGAGACCCTATATTTTTGTGCAAATGCGTTCATGCCATTTTCGATAGCCCGTGCTTCATTGAATCAATTATCCATAACCTAAAAACCCGAGACTAGGGGCAAAAAACGACAACACATCAATTAGCTTTCATGCACCAATGAGAACTTTCCGTCAGTGTCGTGTTTTTAACGTTCCAAGATTCAGCTCACTGAGTTTCCTGGACCGTGTGCAGCGTCTTTATAGTAAGGAAATTTGTGACATTCACGTTTTTCATTGTACACCGTTTAACTAATTAATTTTCCACTGATTTGTACTATTGTACCATATACACATTTTCCGACACATTATAGAAGACTGTAGCCGGTACGTATGCGAGCGACGGGCCTTTAAATGTCAACTTGAAATGCTGGATCAGAGACCATTCAACATCTGCAAAGTTCTCGGCCCATGGAGTAACCCTGGACATCAGCGCCGGGCACTTGGTGCTTTTCTTTCCTTTCTGAGGGCCACCGGCCTCCTTCACGAACTGTTGGGATTTCCTTCCCTCGTCATCCTTTCATGTGAACCTTTTCGGAATGGGGTAGGGTCCTGCACTCAACGCAGGGAAACATCCCACCTCGTCATCATCCATTCATCTATGTTGTTGTTGTTGTTGTACCATATTAGAAGGCCATCGCTCTGTTTATAAACAAGCTGATAAAACTATATATCATCTTTCACGTCATTCATTTATAGTTGTAGTAGTCCGCACAACGTATTTCTGAAGACGCAGGGGTCTATGGGAATTCCTGGAACTAACTGGTACCTGACTGCATATAACTTGGAAGTTCTCCCAACCGAATATTCAACAGAATGCGCTCAACTGAATCCGCACAGTGTTTCTCATAACACGCCGCAAATATTACGAGGACCGTCGTTTCGAGGCGACACAAACTGCCGGACGCCCTCAGTTCTCCTTCTATGTATAGTTCATGCAAGAAGCGTCGGAAGTAAACGGTTACCCGCCCCTTCAGTTTCTTTTTCCATGCTTCTCGTGATAACGACAAGGGTAAAGTGCCACAGTTATCTAAAACAACACTGAGGAGGAAAGAGGAAGAGGCGGGTCACAGTTTTCTTGAGCGCTGCCGACAATTTGCGCGTCTTGAGTCAGCGGTTTTCGTAATTTTTTTCGAGCAGTTTGCGTCGTGTAATGGGTAATGTATTTCCTAATGGGATGGAGTACCTGAGGAGGGTATGGCCTTAGATCTGAGAAGGATCTGAGGAGGGTAACATGGCTAGGGTAACATGGAGGGAGTCTTTCTGTCCCGGTTTCTCCTCTTCGTTGCCCTCAGACTCAAGGCCGTGGTAGCTTCCTCATGCTAGCACCAGCTTCCTTGCACCGTTCATCTGCGCTTTCTGTTTCTGACAAACTAAAAAACAAACAAAGAAACGAACAAAAACCCTACGTTAGAATGGCAAATTTCGAAATTGAATTAACAAAATTCAATTTTGAATTAACAAAATTCAATTTCACGCAAAATAAATTCGATCAAGGCGCACGGAATCTAGGGGTACGGGCTATACAGGGCATTTTTTGCATCAGATCTTAACACACACACACACACACAAAGAACTATGAGACCAACATAGACGCCGTTTTTGCAGTTGAGCCTTTTGGCCAGGCCCCCCGCGAAAAGAGTATGTTTTAATACACGGCATCGCTCCAAAGCACGTGACCCTCTGGCGTGAAATGAGTGCTGCACTCCATGCACCCCTAATCCGCGCGGTTTGGATTTCGGCTCTTTTGCGTAGTAAAATTCTGGATATTTCAGCGTACGTGCTCATTTCCATTTCAGGAAACGGTGGTATTGGCCACCCCCTTCCGTCGCGTCACCTCGTGCGGAGCGCCCCCCCCTCTTTGTGACACCACTGCATCTAAAGATGTCTGTTCCTTCAGTCTGCAAAGATGTCTGTTCCTTCAGGTGTTTCCACTGAGCCACTGAGCTGGGAGTGTTTCCTGTACAGCGTCGCCACTGATATTTTCCCGAGAAACCGCGCAAAAATGACCAATAGGAGCTTTTCGAGCTCCAACTGCCACTGAAATTAAATTCAATGGGAAATACTATCACAAAAAAAAAAGTAGCGCGTTAAAGCAAAGTAGCTCGTTACAAACGAGTAACGACAGCGCGTTCATTTTCGCTTTTCAGTAACGAGTAGCGTATTTAGCTCTCTTTTTCCGAAGGAACGAGTGGAGCTATTTAGTTTCGTGTTTCTTTTTTTTTTCGGTAATGTGTACAAGTCTGGTCAGAAGCATGTGCGTGCGGAAAACGCCGAGTTTGTGAGTTCCCCCTGTCTTCGTTATTGCTTCGGTACTAACAAGGGGATACGACTGCTAAAGCATTATTCGCTACCACACTACAGGCCATGACAATACGTTCTGTTGTAATGGGCAGGTGACAGACTCATTGTTTCCGCTTCTAAAAGCACCCTCTCTTTTCTCTTGCAAACCGATCGCGACGCGTGCGTTGAATTACGAAATATAAGACTTCTGTTAGTCACAGGACAGATGGGAGATATTTTGAGTGAACTCCTTATAACTGGGGAAAATTTTTTCGAGAAACGCTAGATATACGAACGCAGATATACAAAAGCAGTTTTCTGCACTGAAGAGTGCAGGTTGCGATCCGGGCACGTCCCAAGATATCAGCCGAGATGGAATACCTTGGGACGTGCCCGAATCGGAACCAGCGTGTGTTCAGCATCTAATGTTTGTTTTCCTATTGTGATAAGGTTTTGTTGTCACATTCCTTGTGTCTTCTTTTGTATTTCATTTCATTTCATTTTATTTTTCCATACACAAGATGGACGGAGGCGAGGCAAAAAGGCTTAGGGAAGCTTGAGGGGAGCCTCGTCCCCGGATTACAGTAGCAGCACCTGTACAGAACCGGAGACAAGCCATGTTGGTTTTTGGCTAATAGAAGATTAGGATAAAAAAGGAACAATACATTTTGTACAAAATCGGAGAAAAAGACATGGAAACAAAACTCAAGTAGAACACACCAAACAAGCAAAAGAGAACACAATATTAATCCACGGCAATGACTGTTGTACACTCAAAAATTGAGACAAGTGTAGGTTACACAAGCACAACATCAATATCAAACATTATCACCTTTAGCTCACTGAAAGAAATTCGTTCTATGTCAATGTTTAGACGATGCAGATAGTTAAGAAGACGTGGCACGACTACCTCCAATCTCTGTAAGCTATAGTTAGACCGAGAATAGGGAACGTGGAATATATCTGGATTGCGGAATGTCTAGCACCTCGTAATCTCTTGCACCCGAGCTAGCATGGAAAGATAGCTTGGTTTTCTCAGGGCCTGCTTGTAAGCTATTGCAAGACAAAATGTATATGAGAGAACTGATGTTCTGAGGCTGGAACGACATAGAAGGGACAAATACATACAAAGCCTCAATTTGCCTAAGAAATTAACGATGAAAGATGAAGGTCACTCAAAAGGTTAGCCAGCTGTAGGAGTCGAACCCACATCTTCTGGATTGCCTGTCCAGGGCTCTACCAATTGAATGTGTGTATGAGTGAGCAAAAATGTAAGAGTGAAAGGAGGATGAGTGAGAGAGAGTGGCTGGTTTGTCCCTTCAGATGACGCACCCTGGAAGTGGCTGAAAAGGCGTGTTAGCTTAGCTCAATTGGTAGAGCCCTGGACCGGCAATCCAGAAGATGTGGGTTCGACTCCTACAGCTGGCTAACCTTTTCAGTAACTTTCATCTTTCAACGAAATGTATATTGACGAAAAATCGGTAGGACATTGTGCTTACGAAAAAGTGGCTAAGTCGTTGCATCAAAAGCAACCTTTCCCTTCCATTTTTTCTTACTTTGCATTAAACATATCCCCCCCCCCCCCTTCGATGATACGAAGAGCTCTTTTTTGTAGAAGATGAAGTTGTTGGAGCAGGGTTCTGGAAGCTGTGCACCATACTAAGCTGCAGTAGTTTAAGTGCGACTGAACAAGCGCTTGGTAAAGTAATCGTTTGCTCCAGGTTGGAAGCATGTATTTATGCTTTTGGAGTAAACTGATAGTTTTGCTAATTTGGGATGCAACATAAGAAATGTGATTATGCCACAGTAGTCTGTTATCGAAAATGACCCCCAAAATCTTGATGTGGTCAACTAGCTTGATTTTTGAGTTACCGATAAACAAATCATGAGTGAGAGTAAAGTTAGTGCCACGAGGGGCAAAAAGAGTGCCGACAGTCTTCTGAACATTAATATTTAGCTGGTTATGAGATGCCCAAGTGGTTATACTACCCTTACAAAAATATTTAACTAAATCCTATAGGAGTTGTATAGAAATGCCTAGATAAAGCAGATTGAATTTCTATAGGAATACTATACAGTTTTTATGTACTCTTAAATATATTTTCTATACATAATTGGTGACTGGTTTCTATAGAATCTGGATACAGGCGGGTGGATACAAATCCTATACAAAGCAGTTAGGAACTGTAAAGAAACTGAATAGAGATTGTATTGAGTAGCTGTCCGGGGGGGGGGGGGGAATTCTATACATTTCTTGTTCGATGTATATACAGCACGTATACGTTGTCTTTATTTGTGATGGTTGGTGTTTGACTGCATAGCCCTGAGGAACATGCAACAGTGACGAGGTTGTAAGGTAAAACACACTCAGATTTATTTACATTTTATGTACAAAATCACTGTTGTGAGTCACTCAGCTCAAGCAGCATAGAGGCGAGGCTCCTCTTTATAGCAGCCACTGATGCCCCATACTTACTGGACGTGTAGTCTGGAACAAACAAAAATCACTTAACAACATGGAGTAACAAGGCAGTAATTCCCAGCAGAAAGTGGCTGAAGGCTGCGGACTCAGAACACTATGAACAACACTGTACAGGAAGCATGTCCAATTAAATCAGATTAGCCAGTAGAAAGCTGAACAAAGCAATTGGGATTTCACAAAGCTCAATCCGGTTCGTCCAAAGGCCCTTCCTCCGCCATATCTGCATGTGCCGAACCAGCATGATTGCTGGCAATGATGATTATTACCAGCCAGTTTCAACACTGGGAGTCATGGTACAGTAAGCATTTAACAGTGCTCTACCTTATGCAAGATGTCCCAGAAAACATCTAATTCAATTATTAATAAAATATGCCACCTAGAATCACATGGTCAGCAGAATGTTTGTGCTACATCCTTTCTCCTCCTTATGTAAATGTAACCTAACTCGAGTTTTATTATGCTAATTATCTGTGTGCTTCATGTATATTATGAAGTAAACTCGAAAATTTGTCAAGGAAAGGTCGCTTTTTTACCTCACCAATGCGAAACACGTACTGAATTTACTCAAGTTCATGATAATTGACAGAGATATTGAGGAGCTGTCCCATCGAAAAAAATAAGCAATTATCATGCTTTTTAGAGCACCGAGAGCATAATGCTGGCCAAGTTTTGGTGTGCCTTCGTTGTCAGCCTGACAAAAGGAAGTTGCTACACCCAGCCCACACAGGGACAGTAGAAACGAATGAAACAGGAATAGCGTAATGCATCTGGATTCTGCTGGAATACTGCTTTCTCTTCCCCAGTTTGAACAACAGTCACTCCTACTATCCCTTTGTGGGATGGGGTAAGAGCAACGTCCTATTGTCCGACTGCATGAACGCACTCAAAAAGTTGCCGAGCACTACACTCTGGGGGCTCTGAAAAGTACGATGTTTGCTATTTTTTCTGAAGGGATAGCTGCTCAATGTCCCTGTCACAAACTTCAGTAAATTCAGCATGCACTTCACATTGATGGGAAACGGCCTCTACTTGACAGATTTTCAAATTTGTAACACTTAGCATAATAAAACTTGAGTTAGATGAGATTCACATCAGGAGGTGCCAAAAATCGAGGAAGGACAAATGCTGTTGACTGTGTGGTTGTCGGGGGTGTATTGAAATATAACTCGATGGACATGTTTCCTGGAATGCATACCCTGTACGTGTGAAATACACTTCAATCGCTACAAATATGAATAAAAGGGGATACCTACTCAGTATAGCCTCTAGCCGTGTGCCGTCTAGTGTCGACTTGACTTCTGCTTCCTTCTTTACATTAGACTTCCTTCCATACAGCGACCTATTCTTCTATTCCTCACTATGAAATAGGGCACGAGTGAGATTGCGTGCGAATTTGCATGCATCATTCTTAAAGGTACTGTGCAGACGGCCGAGGACATCCCTGTTGATGAGGACACCATTTCCTAGGTCCTCCTGAAAGATCAAACATAAGTGGGTGTGAACAGAAATTAAGCACCAGGTGTCTGAAACCAGCGCGCACTGTCAATCACAGGGCAGAAAGCACAAAGGACAGTTCTTCCGGTATAGCCTACGAATGTTGTCTGAACCTCATACCCTGTATGTACCTGAATATGAGTGTATTGCTCCCAAACGTTGAACTGTCTCAGGCACACGCACAAGGAAAAAAGAAGAAAAGAGACAAGAGTGAAGCCGGGTAACGCAACAATTGGGATATGAAATGCCATTTCTATCAAGTGCCTTCTAGGTGGATCAGTGACGTTTTCCCTGTACAGTGACAACCAATTATCACTCTGTAATAACTGCGAGCTGTACTGTGGTAGCCAGTATCTTCACGGAACGAAAAAGATTAAAAGAAAACATACCAAACAAAGTATGAATGACAATTGCCAAGTGGTGGTCGCTGACGTGAGGAACAGGAATCCAATTCACAGAAAGCAGGAATCGAAAAGGGTAGCCAGCGGTATCCAACCCACATCCTCAGGCTTTTTAAGCTAGGATGTCACCGTTGGCCCACTCCACTGTGAAAACAAAACATACAAACAAAAAAGAAAAACAGAATGAGAAGAGAGAGAGAGAGAGAGAAAAAAACGAACCACTTCCCACACCACACAAAGAATCGCAGGTGCGGCCATCCCATAGTAATACTGAAAGCAATAGCCGATGAGAGTTGTGCCTAATAAAAAAAGTATACCCACCTCACTGGATAGTGAAGCATCCCCTTGCACCTGCACCTTGCTTAGGAGCCGATCCAGCTTTTTAACTAGTTTGGACGCGGCTGCATGAAAAGGGAAAAGGAATATTGTGGTCATGCTGCAATGTGCATTTCAGCCATGTTATATGTATTGATTGGTTAATCTGTGCATCCAAAAAACACTTGGGCTAGCACATTATGTCAAGTCATTGGCTCATTTTGCACCATATTCACTTTCCAGGTTTTCAGCCTCTCTAAGACGGGCCTCCAGAAGGGCATTGTCTTTCTTGAGGCGCTTAAGATCCTTCTTGAGGGAGCAGCAGGGTGCGCTCTATATGAAATTCAAAATACCAAATTAGGGCCTAACACCAGTGCAAAGATTACAGTTTTCCCATCCATATTAGTCCAAGAGCCATCTAAAGTACTCCAGGTGCTGTTAAATTTAATCCGAATTAATCTGGATCAATATATGGTGTTTTACGGCAATCTGACCCTGTATTCATATGAGTGACATCACCGTAGAATGTTCTACAGACATGTACTATGTATTGAGACGAGCGACATCCTCACGGAAGGTTCTAGTGGAAGAAAAAGCTCACAGCTCACAGAGACGAAGCTCCATCCTAAGAAGACCACAGCACCAATGGTGTCGTTCCCTCTACCCCTGCCTTAACCTCCAATGCCTAGGCAAACTGCGAATGCTCAGCATAAGACGTGGCAGAACATCATTTCACGTGTAGTTTTGCTTTCTGTTTTTAAATTTTCCTTCCACCAGACCATTCTGCAATGACGTTCCTGGCAGTGTTGTACATATCGCCGTTACAAGTAACGCCGTTACTGTAATCGATACTTTTTCGGTATCGGAGTGCGTATCGCGATACTTTTTAAAATTGGTATCGGAAGAGTATTTCCGTTACAAATTTATGGTAACGCGATCTCCGTATCGTTACCGATACCGATACTTTTTAGTGCCCCACCCTTTCTTCACCGACGACATTTCTCACTCTTGTTCATTGTCAATGGTTCGCCTAGCCCTCGACAAGAAGCCTGTGGACATGTCCAAGTGCTCCGTAACCGGAATTATAGAATTACTATAACAATCACATGTTCACCGCTTTTCTTAGAAACTGGAGAAAATAACCACAACAAAAGAGTTGAGGTCAACGAACAGAGGTCAAGTCATTGACAGTACGCTCTGGATTCCACTGCTTAGCTGCCGTGTCGCACTGAGTCACGCTCACATATACTGTGGCATTGTTAACTTCGGATAGGATTCCTTGGTAATCGGACTCCAGGGTGTGTGGGCCTGACACTAATGTAATTGTCATACTGGTCTCTGCCAACTGCCGGAGAGACCACGGCCTGAAAGGATGGCAGAAGTCGAGTTCCAGAACGAGCTATTGATAAAAGTCTGCTGTCTTTTTACTGCAAAACTGTTTACGTAAGCGATACAGTATTTCTATGTTGCATCATCTTCGTGTTTCAAACAAAAGTATCGGGCAAAGTATCGCGTTACTTTTTTTAGTAACGGTAGCGGTATTCGTTACTTTAAAAAAGAAGTATCGTTATCGGTATTTCGATACTTTTTACTCAAGTAACGAGTATCGGTATCGCGATACCATATTTCGGTAACGGGTACAACACTGGTTCCTGGTGGCTTAAAACCGCTATGGATTAATTCAGATGGCACCTGGATTCAACTGAATGGTGCTTGGAATATGACTATGGCACTTGGACTAAAATGGACGGGAAAAAATGGGCAGGTGAAGGAAAATATCTGTGCCAGCAACAACTTCTGTACAAGGAAAGTGTCAGCTATCCTCCACTTCACTGGTCAAATTTGATGCGGGTATGCATTGTGTCCCAAAATGAGTTTACGGGTTTAAGTCTTGAGACAACAATGATCATGAATGCAAGCTGTACAGTGCATACATTCAGTAAAAGAAGAAGAAAAAGCAAATATGTATGTGCAGTGCAAAATGAATACATTTTCACTGTATGTAGTACAAATCAACAGCCTCACCCTTTTCTGACTTGCGGCAAAGCTGTCCCCTGAATCTTCCGCGGCATGGTCGGAACGCTCAACTTCGGCATGGTCAGAACCCCCCTGTTCGACGTGGTCGACACAACCACTTTCTTGTCCTGCTAATTGCGTCCGTAACTTCTCCATTTTTGCTTGGTCCCCTTAAAGAAAATGGGCAGTTTCAATGTGTAGTTCTTACTGACAATGCAAAGCTGCTTTCTACTAAGCAGCAAACACATGGTACTAATGCAGTGACTATCCTGTAGACCAGACCACATGATAAGCATCGATTTTGTTAACGGTCCCATTAGCACCAAAATAAAAAAAGTGATGCATTTTTGTTACAAATTAGATTAGGGCCGCAACACCTTTCTTATGTTCTAGAATTAGGTTAAATTAAGTGTGGCATAGCATTTTTCCACAATTCAGGCGGACGATTTAAGAATACAACCATTCTCCCTGGTTTTCTTTTAAATAATCAATCAATCAATCAACCATTCTCACTTTATCATTGTATCTAACTTTAAATAAAAGGGAAAATTTCGACACTACGACTAACGCCTCCTCTATATTTATAGATGATGATTTATTGAGGAGGCATCGCTACGACGATGTTGACAGCCACCAACAAGCGTCCGTTTGACAGAAAGCACATAATTTGTATCTCGAAACAAGCCATCGATAGACGACCCACTGACCAAAAGTGACACATCATCAGCATAAAGCACAATTTCAGGATGTAGTGTAATTATATCATTGATGAACAGGAGGAAAAGTAAGGGGCCTAAAATGCTGCCTTGTGGAACTCCAGAATAAATGGGGAGTGTAGCTGAAATGCTAGCTTCATCTAAGTAAACGTATTGGCGGCGATTAGATAAATATGACTGGAAGAAAAAAAAGGCTTTGTCCACGAATACTGTAGTTACCTAACTTGGCCAGGAGCAGGACGTGATTCAGGCTGTCAAAGGCCTTTGCAAAATCAATGTAAATACCCAGGCTGATTTTCTTGGCTTGAAAGTTGCTCAGTATAAGATCCTTTTGCTGTAAAAGGGCTAATTCCGTGGATTTTCATTGTCTAAAGCCATATTGTCTTTGCGAGATAATCGCGTGTTTATCGAGGTAGCTAAGCAACCTATTATGGATAATTTTCTCAAAGACCTTCGGAAAGTGAGGAAGAATAGATATCGGTCTGTAGTTTGACAGTATAGCGCGATCACCTTTCTTGAAAACGGGAATGACGCGAGCAATTTTCATCTGATCAGGGAATGTAGAATGTGCGATGCTAATATTAATAATATGCAACAGTATAGGGGCAATTATATTGGCAACGTGTTTAGTGCTCTTCATGTCCAATCCAAACGCATCTAGAGCATAACTGTTTTTCATTGATATAATAATCGAGGAAACTTCAACCGCGTCGGCGGGGCTGAGAAACAAAGAGGACGTTGGGGATTCATCATAAAATACGGGCATACTGAGGTTATTACCGTGGCTTATAGCACCAACAAAATGGTCATTAAATGCATTCGCCAGGTCAGCACCACTGCGCTCCTGACCATTGATGACCAATGACGATATTCTGAGGGCTTCTTCTTTCTAGTAAAGAATTCAGATTCTTCCACAACGACCCTCTGTTTTCAATGTTGAGCTTCGCATTAATATAAGCTAGCTTACTAGAACGTAGTTCGCGATTCAGCGCATTACGGAAGTCCTTGTATTTCTTCCAGTTCTCTTCAGTGCGGTGCTTAAGAAACTGAGAATAAAGCGCATTACGCTTCCTTATCTTACGTATGTGTATCGGAAGTATCCAAGGTTTACGTGCACGCTTGTGCATCTTATATGTTTTAACAGGAAAACATAGCTCATGCGCCTCTTTATAGCTGCGAAGAAATGCTTCAAAAGCAGCGTCTGGATCGTCTTGCGTAAATACGTTGCTCCAATCAGTCTGGGCAAGGTGGTGCTCAAAGTTAGTCAAGCCTGCGTCCGTTATCACTTTTCTCGAAATCGTGGGATTAATCTTACGGTGAAGTCCCCTTAGTTTGACTGACAAGAAAACGGGAAAATGATCACTTATGTCAGCTATGATTGTACCAGCAGTAGCTGTATACAGGTCACAGTTAGTTATTACAAGGTCAAGTAGTGTAGCGGTGTTTTGCGTTATTCTTGTTGGTGAGTTGATCCTGTTTGTAAATCCGTAACTTTGGAGCAAGTTAAGAAGTCTGCGACAATTCATTGTATTTGCAAGAAGGTTGACATTCAGATCATCACAGATAGCAGCATTCATCTTATTGTCACCACAGTATGACAATAACCCTTCTAAGCAGTCAAGAAAGCTTTGCATGTTTCATGAAGGCGGGCGGTACAGAGCAACAAATAAGAAGCGCATACACTTAATGGTAAGCAATTCACAATCTGACGTCGAGGAAGTTAATTCCTGAACAACTGTCATCTCTGGAAACCTTTCCGCAACGAGAATTTCAAGGCCACCGCCCCGTTTATCGTGTCGATTTAGGAGAAAATGGGAATAGCCAGGTAATCTATAACATTCCTCTTCTGTAGTGAACCAAGTTTCACTAAACATGAGAATAGAAAACTTAAATCCAAGTGATAAAAGTGCGTCGAGATCGTGTTGTTTATTACGCAGAGAACGAGCATTTAGGTGCATACACGAGACAAATTCAGCATATTGTACTGCGTTCAAAGAAACAAGGGCATTCTGCACCGTGAATGTGGAACCTGGATATGCCTGCATGCTTGTCATGAGACTAGTTATGAATGGGACAAGTACAGACGGAAATGTATCAATGGACCTTTCCAAGATCTGTGACGCTATAAATCCTGAATATTTTATCTGTCTCACTCCTCCTGTTTAAACCTGTGTAGCAAATAAACTTCTGTTACATGAGAGTCAGCAGTTAGTTCGTTTGTGCGCTTCCCTGTCCTCGTCCCTGGCTGCTTTCCGTTTATCATTATGTCGTCGGAACAAGCTCGTGTATCACCAGAAAGATCGTATGCTTGCTCCGTTGTGCTGAGAGCACCCTGACGCTACATCAAAGGGAGCTCACCCGATCGCAAGGAGTCATTTGTGTAATATGCTCTAAAACATCAGAATTCTCGATATGACCGAAGAAAAAGCGTGATGTCGACAAAGAGAGCGCGTCGCTATGCGGAGCTATTCGCCATCTGTGACACATTCCTTCACGGATCCAAGAAAGATAGGACCTTGGAACCGAACACATTACCGATATTACAAGGCAGACCTTCTGGGCACCTTGATGATGAGGCAGCACTACACAATGTGGAGTAATGCACTGTGTATCAAATTGCTTGACCCGTGACATTGAAAATCCCGTTTCGGTGAAAACGACAAAAGATCTCAGTTCTGCTGACTGGTCATGCACGTAAGGTGCGCATATTGTTTACAGGTTGCTAGCATATCCTTGTCTGTATACTTGTCACGCTGTGCGCTTTGCCGCGTGTTGGCATTGGCAGGTCCCATCTGACTTTACGGATAGTGAGTTATCATTAAATGATTCTTGAGGGACTCCCATCAGAAGCCTCAGTGCGCGACATAGCGCACAACTTGCCACACGAAGTGAAGGACACTCTCGCTTATGTGAATGCGGCAGAGTCACTTGTTCGATGACCAGTAGTGCTTATTTGACGCAGCCCAGAGATTTAAAAGCGGGAAACGGGTGAATGAAAAGGCCTGCGTGTTGCGAAGAATTACCACAATAAATCGAGACAGATTGGACTACATATATGTAAAAGCCAAATAGAACAACTTAGAAAATTTCACTTCGGAGAGAAAGTAGTGCGTATTGCATTGTGCTTGAACTTGTGCTGAAGCGGCTGAGCAGTAACTTGCAACTTCCTTTCTTGCAGGGGCCATGCCGTGCGGAATGATGGCTGGCAGCATGCACGTCTTGAGAGTGTGAAGTGGGGCCTTTAGTGCCCCATGGCCGGACGATCCCGGCTTGGGGCTTTCATCAAGCTGGGGCCCCTCGCAAACCCGTCCCCTAGGGCTAGGGACCATTACCACATTGTTCTCATGGGAGCTGAAGACGTTGGGAAGACAGGTCTGTCAATCCTGCTTTCTCTATACAGGCCTCGGCTAGTTGACAAAGGGACGGTGTCGCGCGACTTGATGATGGTGATTCACCAGAGCTCAAAGAAACCCAAGCTAGCTTATATGATAGCGTTCGTATATCTAGCGTCTCTCGCAGACATTTTCCCCCCAGTTATAAGGCGTTCACTCAAAATATCTCCCATCTGTCCTGTGACTAACAGAAGTCCTAGATTTCGTAATTCAACGCACGCGTCGCGATCGGTTTGCAAGAGAAAAGAGAGGGGGCTCTATCAAGCCCCAACGATAATGTGATTGCCTATCTTTATTTTTAACCTGTTCGCTCTTACGTAGATCGCGCTAATCCTGGAACAGAGGACGATCGATGTAACCCAGGAGAAACCGGCATCCTTTCCTTTCACGGCTAAATGAATGTAATACCAGCAAAGTTCGAGCTATCACATTAAGGGAAACCCGTCAGGCGTACAGGTAAACAGAAATTCCTCGGCATACAACTTAAAAATCTGGGATGAATTACGGCAATGACACTTCGGCAGCGCGGACCGATAGCGGCACCGTCTTGAGTGTGCGCGAGGGTGCTGTGCTCCTTCGGATTCCCCCTTCCCCCGGGCACTATAGACGAAACCAACCTAGACTAACCTAACGAAACCAATCTAACCTAGCTGTATCAAGCCCGCTATTGGGGAGGGGGGATATGTAGAGTTAAAATACGCAGAGGTTCCCGATATTGCCACAAGCGTCGCATCCGCCGCACGCTCCTGACCCTGGTTGAAGTGTCGTTGCCGTAGTTTGGTCGAAATCTGACCTGAGCCGATGATGTAGAATGCATACATATTCGGATAAAACCGTATTTTAATATCATCCGAGCGCGGAGGATAACAATCAGGAACTACCACAGCTCTTCGCTCACTTCACCGTTCTCCTATATGAAACAAACTCAATCATACAGTCTCTGTGTCACGCATCGTCTCACGTCCTTCCAAAATAAAAAGCTCCAGTCTATCACCGCTCAAAGTCAGTGCACCATTCTTGATTATACCAAGACTGACACGAACAAAGCTGGCCTCCGCAGGAGCTATAGTTCTCTGCCGCCAAGTGTCTCAGCGATGCATCATTCGAATGACCACCAGATACCTTTCCTATCCTCTTGTCTCCAAACTTCAACACGTGGAACAACTCGTCATTACTCGTCTACTTCCATAAAATCTCCCAAAATTTTCCCACACATGGAAAGAAAGACTTCCACCCATCGTTTCCTTGTCGGGCACTTCATCTTGTCCCAACCGCATCTCATATCTCCATATCTCCGTGTGAGTACGAGCCTGTTCACCATACGGCGAGCTGACCCACCCTTGGTGTGGAGAACATATTGGTAAACAATGAGGCCAAGACAAAAAAGAGGATCGAGGATTATACATTACTGACGGCAGTGATGGGTAGTACTGGAAGTACCAAGTACTCAAGTAGTACTTTAAGTACATTTCTGTGTACTTGTACTTTACTTTAAGTACATTTTAAATCATGTACTTTGTAGCGTACTTCAAGTACTTTTTTCCGAGTACTTTCCCATCAAGTACCACAGTACCCAAACTTGGACTCCAGGCAAAAAATCACAAAAGAGTATCAAAAATGCACCCTACTAAAAACGCTAAAATGACAAGACGAAAACACACAGATAGGGCTATCTCTGAGTTTTCGTATTGCCATCATTTTAGCGATTTAAGTGGGATGCAGTACCAAGGGTCACAGTCTGACATTTTATCAAAAAGGCTCCTTGTGCTTTTAAAGAGCATATTGGTTGAAGCAAATCTATTGTTGAGAGGCTTGAAATGTTGGAAAAGTATCAACGCTTCTATGATTATGTAAAACAAATTGAATGCAAAGACACGCACGCATTATGACACTGCAAACAGCAGCACAATGACTTGGTCCATTGTCATTTCAGTTCTCCCAATGCAGGGTTCTATGCTTTTTTATATTGTTTCCTTCATTGGCAATTAATAATCATTTTATATCACGTTATGTGTGTGATTGCATTACACGATGAACACCCTGAAAGACACACATGCTTTCATTTTCCTTTACAATTTACGTTTTTTTTTTAATTGGTCACATGGATTACATTGCTGCAGATCACAGTCGTATAAAAATGAAGGCTTACATTGTGCTTCATCCTTTTTTACTTTCTTCATATTAATTGTTTAAACATGTAAATCTAAAAAAGCATCATCTAAAAAACATCTAAAAAAGCATCAACGAATGCCCAGAAATGTATATTCTCTGTTGGCTTGTAGTTTTTTCCCCGTGAAATTTCCGATCCTGTTATAGGAAATGTGCGACAAACTGGTGGCGCCACGACGTGGCTGGAGGCGGAGGTAGGCGTTGTGATCACATTACAGACAACAGTGTGTATTTGCGATAGCCGGAGCAACGCGGAACGTTCGGAATGTCTCGCACAAACTGTTGCATCGTAAATTGTAGCAACACATACAAGAAGTGCCCGCCAGGAACCAAGTTTTTTCGGTTTTCGACGCGGCCGTGCTTCCAAGATCAAAGAGAGCGGTGGATTCGCAGCGTACGTCGTGTCAAGTGAGTGTCAAGATGTCGCATACCGCTCTGTAAAAGGCTATGAGCTTAAATTGCAGAACTTCTTTGTAGTGGCGATGGAACTGAGTGGCAACCATCCATGTGGTCAAAGATATGCAGCACTCACTTTGTGGGCGGTAAACCGTCGACAGACCCTTCTTCTCCGTCCTACGCCCCGACCATCTTTCCGTCGTCGTACCGCAACGTGAGCACGATTGTCCAGGACAAAAGTAACCGCTACAATCGGTGAGCCACATTTGTGATTTCACAACTTTTTGTTCGTTTCCTTTCACAAACATTTGAATATTTAATTTCGGTGAAAGCGGCTACATGAATTCAGAACTAAACCAATTTGACAAAAATTTGATTCTTCTACAAAGCTGGAGAAAGCGGGCATACACTCCTGTACGTTCGACGAATACAGATGAAGCAGATGGAGCTGATGATGCCATTTTGACAAATGCAGATGGAACTGATGACGCCATGTGCTACAGCGACACACCAGATGAGGCTCCATGCAATGAAACGTTGGTGTCATCTTTTCTGAGTGAAGCAGATGCTGGCCAGATGCATGAGGTATGTACAAAAGGAAATACTTGAAGGCATGCGTGAAATGTCACCCTGTCTCTTTTAGGTTGCTACACAAACAGACGAAAGTTGTGGCAACACAACTGGTATTTTCCTCAGTTGTGCACTTATCGCGACTGTTTCTGAGGCATCTGTACAATGCAGCTCGTTCCTGATGTCCCCAAAAGAGACATGTGAAAAAGGCATTGGAACCGTAAATGCAGATCAGTTTCAGCCGAGAGGCTTCCGTGGCTACGACTCTGTGACATCTGAAAGCGACCATGCTGAAGTCCTAAAGGACCTGACGGGAGTGTCTCCTACCTGCTTCGCAGTTCTGCTGGGGTTGTTGACACAGGTGCGAGGGTCTTGTAATACCAGCAAAGGCAAAATTTATATTGAACCCAATATACGAGCCCGAAGAAGTTAGGATACTTCTCCAGTTATACAAAGAGAAATAATTACACTCTGCTAACTGGTATTCCTTTTTTCTTTCCTTTTTTCTTTTGTGTGTGTGTAGGTGAAGACTCCACGTGCAATGGACATCAGCCGTGAGAGTCGCCTTCTGCTTTTCTTAATGAAGATGAAACATGCCCTGACATTTGCTGCGCTGGGTGCCCTCTTCAGTGTACACCGCACGACAGCTTCCCGCACATTCTATGCCACTCTGGACACATTGTATTCGAAGACACAAGGGTGGTTAATATGGTTTCCACGAGAGGTAGTGCAAGAGACGATGCCCCATTCTTTTCGGGAAAAGTACCCAACATGCAGGGTAATCATAGATTGTACAGAAGTGCCAATTGAAAAGCCCCCTGAAGTCAGTGAACAAGTTAATTGCTGGAGCAGCTACAAGAGCAACTTCACATTGAAATTCCTAGTTGGTGTGACCCCTTGCGGCTTCATATCATTTGTTTCCCGTGTCTTTGGAGGGCGCTCAAGTGACACTTACATTACAGCAAACTCTGGATTGCTAGACTTGCTCGAACCCAATGATCTTGTGATGGCTGACAAAGGATTTCCCCATATCCGGTGTGACCTAGATGCACGCCAGGTTACGCTGGAGATCCCACCTTTTGCTCGAATGAATGAGCAATTCACAGCATTAGAAGTGGAACGTACCTACAAGATAGCTTCCCATCGTGTTCACGTAGAACGCTGCATTCAAAGAATCAAAATATTTAACATCTTGAATGCAAAGTTGCCCCAAGAGCTCAGAAATCATGTGGACAAAATAGTAACTCTATGCTGCGTTCTTGCAAACATGCAGAAGCCCATATTTAAAAATCTGTGAAGAAAGAGAACAGAGAAATATATGACTCAGGGGAAAAGTGCTGACGCCAGGAATTAAGCCTAGGCCTTCCTGAATTCTGGTTAGGGACGCCACTGTTGCACCACGACAGCAGCACATTCTCCTGAGTTAGAAGGCTTCAAGTACGAGGAGGATGGACAACCAATCACATTCCTCCCATTCTCTGTTACATCTTTCTCATTCGCTCATACATTCAGACATGAGGCAGGGCGTCATCTTGTTGGTCCAAGGTAAAGAAGCATTAGTCAAGGCAATGTAATTTAACTGATTCTGTGTCGTCCATGTCTGTAGCCTGCCTCTGCTAATTCTCGTCATTTACACAAGATATTGCCCTGCCTCGTGTATGAATCTGTGCATGAGTGAGAATGGAAAGAACCTGATTTGTTGCCCTTCTGCTCTGTACTTGGGCACCCTAACTCAGAAGAAAGTCCAGCTGTCATGGTTTAAGAGTAGCACCCCTGACAGGAAATCAGGAGGGTGTAGGTTTGATTCCTGGCATCAGCACCTTTTCCCGAGTCGGTTTATTAATTGATTCTGGGAACTGGAGGGTTACATATTTGTTTCGTCCATGTTGGCAGCCTGCCTCTTAAGAGAACAGTGTTGTGTAAAGCATTGCCTTCCATTGTTGACATTCCACGTGTAAATCACCATCTGCAGCTTGCGACATAACTGTATGAAATCGTCAGAACAATTTTTATCTATGTGCAATTTCTAGGTGTTGCAAGATTGTTTCTTCCGACAAATATCCTTGTAATGGCCACTGTCAAACATAATGATACAACACTCCAGGAGGCGGGCAACCGTCGAATGAGGATTTCAGACAGTTGTGCCGCGAGCAGTACTTGACCCATTGTGTGCCTTGCTGTAAAATAGAAATCAAACAAAGACAACACTGCTTTTAACAAAATAAGTTCTTTATTGCACATTGGTAAAATAACTGACTAGTGAACAAAAGAAAGTGACTAGATATTATCACAGTGCCTTTTCCTTATAATAAAGCATCAGGTCTTTCTCACACAGTATATTAGACAAAATTCCTGGGTTACATAAGTAGGCATTACATATTTTACCTGTACATACTTATGAGTTCTGCCTTGTAAAATTTAAAATAAAACCATTCCATCTTTGGAATCAGTGTCTCAAGAAAGGTATCGTCCCTTTTCACTTTAACATTAACAACTTGGACTGGTGAGTACACAAAAAAATGACAAAGGGTCAGGTTCAACACGTATAAGGACACTTGCACTTGTGTATAGTACAGATGGCTTTCTTTTAGCTTCACCTTCCCATCAACAAAGTGAAGATAGTCTACAAAGAAGTTACCATCCTTGTCGAAAATAGGCTGCTCACGGCACCGGTATGGGCACTTTATCTCCAGTAGTACTGTGTCGCCTGCCTGCACTAACCCGTCTGGACTGCAGCAAAGCCAACCCTGGACCTTGCTAATAACTAGTCCTACCCGAATGACCCTACAACCTTCTCGCTCCTCATACTTTTTTCTGGCTGTGGTTTCTGTCTCACTGCCATACTTACATGCTTTACTGCTAAACCGAGTTTGAATGCAGAGGCTACGTGCTAGTGCTTCAAAGTCAGCCTGGCGTACCCTGATTCTATGTGCTTTGCTACTTGCTGAAAGTCTTTCTCTCCTCAACAAGTGCCACTCGGGGCACATGCTTTGCTGCACAGTTGACACTGCTATGAAGTTACACATACAGTCATCTATCATGATGTGTTCTATGCCTTCTAAGTCATTCTCTGTACACTCTGATGATCCAAAGCAAGGAGTGGGCCACCCTATAAAAGGCATCAGTTCCTCGAGGCAACATGAATTTTCTTTGAGTTGCAAATAGGCTTTTAACATCAGTCCTTGTGTGCTGTTCATATTTATAACTTCTTCTGGAATGGGTGCTGTGCAAATTTCGGGAGAAGATTTTGGAGGAAACATGTTCGTGAATTCGACACCTTTTGTGTAGAGCTTCAACTGCTTGTTTGAAGGTGTTTTCCACTTGTTCGGTTGTGAGGTTTGAGTGGTTGGATTTTCATTGTTTACATACGCTACGAGGGCTGCCGTGTGTTTACACTTACCTTCCACTCCACCTTTACATTTACAATGCGCTTGACTAATTTGTCTTCGTACATCAAGCTGAAAGAAATAAAATTGTTGAACAAGAGAGAAACTGATGTTCTGAGGCTGGAACAACATAGAAGGGACAGATACAAACAAAGCCTCAAATTGCCTAAGAAATCAACGATGAAAGATGAAAGTCACTGAGTCAAGAGTTGCATTTGTGTACAGACATAACTTACTTTCCCTGCTAATGTTAATGTGAAGTAAGTTACAGGAACGCATCGCTGTGTCAAACAAAACGTTACGTACCTCAATTACGACCGAGTATGCCTCAAGGTTCACGTTTGCTTGCCGCACGCAGCGTCCTTTCAATACAGACGACTGATGGCCCTTGCTTTCCTCTGACACATCAAAAACATGATTGCTCTTCCACAGTTTCTCCCCCTTCTCCTCGTTTGCGCCTCTAAAAAATCCTGCACTATCAACTCTGCGAAAGCCGGTCCTCAAAACTATGTTTGTAGCCATCGCGCACATTCCAAAACATCCGCGACCTATTAAATCAATGGGCGTACAACAGAAGCCATCACCACGACCGACACCGAACCTGCCGTTCGCGGCGCTGTCGCGGCGAGACCGCGCGCCCCCTTTAGGTGTCGCACGCTCCCTATAGCAGAAGGTTAGTATATTGGAACTCCACACTAGGCGGGTGATCTTGGATCAGTCAGGGTATAATACTATTTTGCATAATCGCGGCACAGCTGACTGATTACCTCTCTACATGTAACTGCAAATTATGGCATCTGATTAAGTTCATATTCACGGGTTAGCACTTTACCTAGGACTTTATGGCTTCAGAGCATTTGCCAAGAATACCCGCTAAAGTTTTGCAAAAAAAAGCAAGACACAGATACTCTACAGTGAAATGCAAAGTGCTACAAATTTAATTCGCAATCTACCTGATGAATACTTGAAGTACTTTGCCAAGTACTTTGTACTTTACTTGAAGTACATTTGGAGTTGGGTACTTTGTACTGTACTTGAAGTACTAATGATGCCAGGTACTTGGTACTTTACTTTAAGTATAATTTTGAGGTACTTTGCCCATCACTGACTGACGGTAAGTAGGCGTAGGATGCTACGGGCTTCCGGGTGTGCAGGACAGGCGGGCTGTGCGTAGACGACCCGCACGCACACACACACACATACATTGGATGATGATGAGGTGGGCGATTCACCGCCGCTGAGGCGGTACACTGCCCTATTGCGCGTTGGGAAAGGATGATGGGATGATGATGGTGGGGGGGGGGGGGCTTTCAGGGAGCCGTCACCAGACCGGTGAAGCACAAGTGCTCCGCAAGAAGACGAAGGCCTTGCATCTAGTGGGCAGCGTTCGACCACGGTCCGAGGGTATTCGCGAGGTTGAACGGCAGCTTGTCAATACGTTGCATAGAGACTTCCATTGGTGCACGCTCGTGGTAGAAGACCCAATAACAGTAGCTGAATTGGGAAAAAGCGGTAGCGGCAGCTGAAGCCAGACCAGTTCCTCGGCAGCGAAGAAGTCTCGCACAAGGGGACACGAGGAACTGGTTCCTTTACGAGAGGCAAAGACCAGTGTTAATTCGTGCGTCGAGAAGCTCCTGCAAGCTACTGTCTCTCGCAGCTTCTCTCCGTCTCTTCTGTTCCGTGTTTTCCTTCCCATTGCCGCCAGTTTCCTTCTTTCCTGCCGTATCACACACCAGCTCCACCACACGCCGGTATTCCAAGAAAATGGACACATCGGTAGTCGCCCTCAAGGTGTTTGCCATCACCCACCTTCGTAAGGATTACCCAGAAGCCGGGAAAATTTATACAGAAAGGTCATACACCGATACAGGAACCTCAGGTCAGGATACACTGTGTAGCCTTAACTGAAGGTTACAAGCTTTCGTACAGAACCACCTCGTCAACAAACGGGGAGCTTCGCGCTATCCACAAGTCATTCAACTATATCAGCTCAACAAACAAGCCCACCTGGACGTCCTGCACAACTTCGAAAACCTACAGAGATTCGAAAACGGACATCCAATCGCTAAAATTTCCGTGACTGGTAAAACTGGTCTGTAAAACTGGTCTGATGCCGGCCAGCAGGCTGGTGCCATTTGTAGATAGTGAAAGGCAGGGTAGAGAGGCTTGTTTATGACAGGAAATCGCAAACGTGATGAAGACCTTGGTGCATATGAGCGCTACTGGACCAGGGGCCCAGCACCTTACCTATGGTAAAGGGGCGGTGGTCGATCGCATGCATTCCATGCTGCAAGAGCTCGCGTTCCTGCTGGTAGACAAGGCAGCTCATAAGTAGGTGCGCACAAAATGAAGGTGAAGAAAGAAACACATGAAAGAAGCGCCAATGGTCCTTGAGATGCAGGGGAGGACCCTACAGCGTCTGGAGCAAACCGGTAGACAAGAGGTGTTGTACTTGCACATAACTTCATTTTCATATCTCACATCTCATGTTTCGCGTGTAATGGGGTAGCGTACTGCTCTCCAGCGGTGAATCACCCCAGGCCATAGTCACGATCTATTCGTTGTCGGCGATGTTCATAAGTAGGTGGTGCAAGTCAGCGCGCACATTGCATGATGCACAAAGTCCTGATGGTGCACTACCAAGGCGCTGCCTCATAACTGAGGCAAATGCAACGTTCAGCAGCATACGGTGAAGAGATGCATAGTGTCGCGGAAGGCGATGAGGAAACGACAGAGGGAGAGAGAGAGAGACGGATCCACTGCGTGGAGCAGAGAGTGGGGTGTCATGTCATGCAGTTACTGTGATATCGTCTTGTATGCAGAGATAGCACGGACAAGGGTCCGACTGCCACCTTTGGACAAGATGATAGAGTAGGCTGAAGGCATCTGATGACCTCGTAGGACAACCTGGTCAGCCTCTTCATTGCGGGGTGACCACACATGAACAGGTTCCCACTGTAATACTATGGAGTGGCCCAGGTCCAGAAGCTCCTTGTACGATTCAAGCACGTCAGCAACAATGAACACTAGAGGACCGCGAATGCCCATTGTTGCGAGGCATTGGAGAGCAGCCTTTGAGTCTGTGCGGAAGACCCATGGTCGAACCGAACACTGCAGAATCTTGCGCATGGCAAAGAGCAAAGCATGCAGCTCAGCACATGTTGACGACGTCGGATGCGAGAGATGGGAAATACCAGTTATGGTTTCGGAGGGAATGACATAGACGCATACCGAGCTGGTTTTAGTGGACGAGGTATCTTCCCACAAAATACATTGTTGTCCATAAAAAAGGTAAATAATGGAAACACCCTGATGATCCAGTGGACTCATTCTCATTGTTGTGCATTAGGTAATGAAATGGTGGATACCCCAGCAAGAATGGCTTTCCTCGCGTAAGCTGCTAAGGAACACCAGAAGGAATTTATTTATATATCCAATTTATTTATATATCCAATTAATATATCCAATTAATTTATATATCCAAATCCGTTTATCCAATAAGGATCAACATTTGAACCGTGATTAAAGATCCCGCAACTTGCAATTAACCCTCAGCTCCGTCTCACCAACGCCGGCTGAGTAACTTTCCGTTGACTGCCGTCCTTGATCGCTCCACATCGGTTGGTTAACGCCGGCAGCGGTTAACCTGCGCGTTAAGTTTGGCGCTGTTGTTATTACAGCAGGGGCAGTTGGGTTAGTAAGCAAATGGCACATCAGAAGAAAAATCAAGCTTGAAATTGTAGCCAAATAACATATGAAAGATGGAAGTCACTGAAAAGGTTAGCCAGGCTGTAGGACTCGAACCCACATCCTCTGGATTACCGGTCCAGGGCTCTACCAATTGAGCTAAGCTAACACGCCTCCCCTTGCGACTTTCGGGGTGCGTCATCCGAAGGGACAAACCAGCCACTCTCTCTCACTCATCCTCCTTTCACTCTTACATTTTTGCTCACTCATACACACATTCATACGACGGGATCGACGCAAGCGGCAAATGCTGACATGAGAGAACTGATGTTCTGAGGCTGGAACAACATAGAAGGGACAAACACGAACAAAGCCTCAAATTGCCTAGGAAATTAACGATGAAAGATGAAAGTAACTGAAACGGTTAGCCAGCTGTAGGACTCGAACCCACATCCTATGGATTACCGGTCCAGGGCAATTGGTAGAGCCCTGGACCGAAGTTACCAGTCAAAAAGAACTCGTTACAAGTTAAGTTGCCGTGTACAAAATGTAACTAAGTTAATAACGAAGTTCTTCAGCCTGAAATGTAACTCGCAGTTACTGAGTAAAAAAAAGAACGACTTACTTCCAGTTTACTTCGGACACAAAATAGCATTACGCAGGTGCAGCGCGCGTGAACACTTCAGTTAGACCTTGAGTTGCCTGCGGAGGAGTGCAACACGCTTAGATTGTTTTCGTTTATGTCCAATAATAGACCTCTCCCTGTTTGTAAACAAATGACATCACAGTGTTCGACAGCGCCACAAATTTGGTTGAATTGAACTACGCTCGAAGGTAGAGGTGAACAAGGTCGCGCCCGAAAGCCACGGTCTTGAGGGGATTACGATATGGTCCCTTAAAGGGACGCGACCCTCGGTCCTGCGTTTCTTTCAGTGGGAGGCAGCGAACAAGTGCCCGTTCGTGGAACCCAGCCCTCTCCTTCCGATTTGTTTCTGTTTCAGTCTGTCTACCAATGTCATAATGGCGTTTCTCTGGTAGAGGTCTATTCGAACGCTTTGCATCTTACTCCCTGTGGGCCCAGCTTCATTGCAATGGCTGCGGTTCTTACTTCCTGAATAAAATATTGTCATTGATATAGTCAGATTGAATGTCACGTTTTATGGCAAAAAATGCCATGAAGAAACCAGAGAGAAAGGAAGAAAATGTGTGGACGTGAGTGAAAAGCGAGTTAAAAGTAACTTGGAACTTAACTTAAGTTACTTTGGCAAAGTTACCTGAAAAAGGAACGAGTTCCTCTGAAAGTTACCACGGCGCAAAAATACCGAGTTAAGTTACAAGTTACCAAAAAAAGGAACTTAGTTACAGTAACGAGTTACCTCGAACTCTGACTCTGATACCTAACGATAAACACCATGCTGTGTTGCTTTTTTTTTTTTTTTTTTTATGATATACGGTGGTTTATATTTTGGGGATACCATTGCGCATAGACTGTTGAGTCCTTTGTGGACAGTATGAAAGGTGTTTGCACCTCCTACTACTATTTTTCTTTAGAAGCATGAAACTCCTGAAGCTTATGAGTATGTGCCCATGTTTGACTGTGCGAACTCTCTTGGATCTTTAGTAGCGTTTCACAGAGAGTAAAAACGGAAAGCACATTCGAAAGTGTTGTAACCCCTGTCGCATCGTCTAATTTTGCGGCGTATTTGTTTATTTATTTGTTATCATACCTACTTCGCCCACAGGCATCACAGTAGGGGGTTTCCTCCTCAGATAGGAAAAAAAATCATACAAGCACACAACAACCAAACACGTGACATAAATATGCTAAAGAACATTAGACATCACTTTTGCACAGCTTAGCATAAACGAAGTTAACATTTGATTCACCAACTACAACACTAGATAAACCATTCCTCAGCGATACTGTCCACGGTGTTGCATTCCGGGCTTGCGTCCTGGGACTGCGGAGTGATGTCACAATCCTGACTGCCCATTGGTCGCTTCTGACGTCAGGTCACTTACTGGCTAGAGCACTTTGGTGGATTAGCATCACCTTGAGGTGGAGCCCATCCAGACGGTGGCTCTCTGTCCCACACCGCTTCAAAAGGCGTGCCGAAGGCCACAGCGAAGAGGACGCGAGCCCGGAATGCAACAAGGGAAAGAAAGAATATTGTGAGCAAGAGAACGGTTTGTTCTTCTGTGTAAGAAACTGTTTCTTTTGCACCGAGCGAATCAAGCAGGCGCATCACCCAGGGAGAGCGTGGGAAGAAGAAGAACACGATAGCGATGGACGCATGTCTGTTTCACAATATTTAAAACCATTCGTCCTCGTACTCTACTCAGTTACCAGCTCCCGTGGCATAGTGGTTAGGATGATCGCTTTCCACGCTAAGACTGGGAGGGGACGCGGGTTCGAATCTTGTCACCGGCTGTGCCGTCTCAGGTTTTTCCTGGGTTTCCCCTGACTTTCCAGGGTTTTCCTGGAAAGTCAGGGGTTTCAGGTCAGGGAAAGTCAGGGTTCTGGGGTTTCCTGGGTTTCCCCTGTTTTCCACAGTTCCCCTGAAGTCGGCCCAGGACGCATACTAACCCCCGATCCCCCACTCCTTGCTGCTGTCCTCTCTCCATCTGTCCACGTCTGTACGCCGCTTATAGCCACAGTTGCTTCGCGGCGCAAGCACGGAATTAAAATTAAAACTCTACTCATTTTTTTTTTTTTACATGACCTATATCCTATAGTTGACATGTAAGTAGATGGAAATAAATATGTGGAATGATCTAAAGCAGTTTGGTTGTGGTAAACACTGAACAAAAAATTCGGGCCGTCATCACTGCGCTCCTCCGCTTCCTGCACGCTTCGGACCTTATCAACGACTTGTGGTCGTGTGTGTGATTATTCAGTTTCTTTCCTTCCTTTTTTTTATTTTTAGTAGCAAGCCGACCTCTGTCTCGCCGACTTTCCTTTTTTCCTCAATTATTCTTTACATCCCCCTATGTGGTCCCCATTACTGCAACATTATCTTCAAGCCCATACTGTGAACATTGATTGATTGATTGGAAAAGGAAAAAGAACACACAGAGACACACGGAGAGGCAGAGACAGACGGAGACAGACAGAGACTCACACAGCTTTGTGAACATTCAAATCTAGCTATTTCACTAGATATATTAAACTAATAGAAGTTAAATACTGATCATCCCATAAAACACCAGCGTAACCAGTATTGGACGTACAAATGTAAAATATAGAACGTTTCCTTAACTTGAAGGGGAAGCTCTTAGAATTTCTTATCAACAAACATAAATTAAACTCGCTAGGCCGGCTGTATACCTAATGTGATTATTCCACCTTATTTGCACATCAAAGTAACTCAACCACAGGGCACATGAAGGCTTAGCGTATCAACTGCAATGATCAACATCGTGCACTCTGTTTGCCGCGGAAGCGAAATGCACAAAAGGCATCCGTATGCAGAAGGTCAGGTGGGAAGCAGATATGAAAATGGGCTTCACGCGAAGGCAGTCTAATTACTAGAACGGAAGCGTGAGAATTTGGTTTGCATGAAACCGTACGTTAGTAGAATTTCATCATATCGGGACAGGTATGTCCAAGAACGTGAGAGTTAATAAGAGTTGTGCTAGCGGCAGGAATTCCATTGAGTTCAGATAATCAATGCCTAAATATATGCCGTTACTGATCGTAACTACAGTTCTCAGAAATGGCAAGAAGCCACAGATGCCGTGTGTCATGTATTACCTGGCAGTCAATCATATCGTTTCCTTCTTTATCCCCAGCTTAGGGATCTCGTTTATGAAACTGGGCAAGCTGAATGACTATAGTCGTGTTCAACTTAAGACGGAAAAGAAATCTAGCCTGTCAACTACTACATACGCCGTTGGAGAAAAGGAGACGCAATATAGCGTGCCAGGAGAAACACTGCAGCGCCACCATGCGCCATCAGTAGGCAACGGACTTTCTTCTGCAGCGTAGTGTCATGCGGCCAGTCTTAACAGCCAATACGGAAGCGGAGTGAATATGATGGATTACAGTATCTGGCGCAAGGAAAGAGCGCGACCTCTCTGAGTCCAGCCATCCTATCTGCGGATGGCTGGGAGCTGTCGGACTAGATTTATTTTCCTTCTGTGAAATTCATTCAACTTAGCCTTCCGTCTGCGGTGCAAAGCTAGCCTTTGTAAATCTCAGATTAGCTCTAACTTCAAAGCAGCTCCCGTGTCATACACTCTTAAAAATTAACCCAATGAACAATTATAGACAGCATAAGTGTCACAAAAAAGGCGTACGCCTCCCGTTTTCAGCAAATCAGGGAAGATAACGATATCATTCGAGATAATGGTTGGCTAGGAGCGTGCTATGCGATGAAGTTCATTTTTAAGAGTGTAGTGGTTAGGATAATCCCTTTCCACGCCGAGACTGAGAGGTGATGCGGGTTCGAATCCCCGCACCGGCTGTGCTGTCTGGGGTTTTCTCTGGATTTTCCAGCAGACCTTCCAGACGAATGTCGGCACAGCTCCCTCTGAAGTCGGCCCAGGACGCCCACTAAAGCCCCTGAGCCCCGCTTCTTCCTGCTGTCGTCTCTCCATATATCCCTGTGTGTACGCCACACATAGCCACAGTTGCTTCGCGGCGCTAACACGGAATCTAAAAAAAAATAACTTGAATCGACGTCGGTGAAAACACTGTTAAAACAGAACTTCACCACATAGCACGCTCCCAGCCAACCGTCATTCCGAATGATATCATTCTGTGTTCTGATTTGTTCAAAACAGGGGGGAGGCGCCTATCTGGGACAAGCATACTGTGTCTCAGATATGGGCGCCTCCTCCCATTTTCATTCCTTCGCATTTACCTCCTCAAGGAGCTTGCCACGAAGTCTAGAGGCAGCCATCCACCGAAACCTTCTGTTTGCGCTACTGACGGATAGTGTTGCCGACGGGTGCAGTAGATCATCGACCTCCGCAGATTTCCCCACGTGCGACACCATCGAGGAACCCTACACGTAATCATGCAGTGTCCGGAGCATTCCGCAGAACTATACGCAGAACGATGAAAGCTCGAGAGCGTCCTTGCGAGGATGGGCAAACGACCCCTTTCCATCGTAAAGGTTATGGGTTTCGGGCCAAATGACACTCATCAGGCTACCGCATTAGCAGTGCTCTGCCGACGATTAAAAGACCCCGGCACTAACATGCCTTACTAATACACCCATCACATGGGTCAATTTAGTGTGACTTTCGTTGAGAGTTCTTTTTTTTTTTTTTTCACTGTTTTATGAGGCTTCAATTATACAACGTGATCAGACACTGTAGCGGGCTCTGCTATGTCGATTGTGATTGATTGATTTAAAAAAAAAAAAATGGAGATGTTAGTCTCGAGTCACTCGGGACTGGCTACTCCAGGACGCGTTATTAAGAAAGGGAAAGAAAGGGAAATTACACACGGCGTCGAGTTTTGTGTCGATTGTGATGTCCAAAACTAAGGCGAAAGAGGACGATTTGGAGCCAGTCTTTTTCCGTAACGCATTACGAATAATTACGTTTCTAGTAATCAATTACTTCTTAATAATGTTCCAAGTAATCGATTAGTGTTGCGAGCAAGTATCTTTTAAATAATTTTATTACAATCCTAGATTAATGGATAGATGTAGAGAGAATGCAATTCTATTACTGGGTGATGTGATGTGATAGAGATGTGATAAAGGGATGTGAGTTTCGACTGTCTATTACTGGGTAAGCGATTGCTTTTCGACTAAAGTCTCGGACAAGGCCAGCATTCCTCCACAGGCTCCATCCTTGCTTTTCCTATTTGCTCTGCAATTGCGCATCAATATGTGGAGGTGATCGATGTGGCATTCCACATATGTGTTTTCCTTTTAGGGGCTGCCGCTTTAGTCCCTCCCTACCGCAACCTACTCTATGTACAGCAGGACGTACTTTGAACATAGTGAGTCACTCGGAAATTCTGGACGTCTTTGCTTGTTGACAACGCTACGTTGTCAGTTCTCGACGAGCACCAATTAATGCATGAAGTGCCCCTGCGATGCAACACAGAAGCTCCGTGGAGCGCAGCCGCGTCCACGTATATTCAGCGTATAGCCGCTTACATAAAGAATGCGCGTTAGCAGACGGACGGCAACTGTTGCTCAAGCCGAACGAATGCATCATTCCGAAGAATGGACTTCGCTCATATCTAAATACTCCTAAATTTAGACTCAGCCAGACTTCGCTACCATAAGAGTACGTAGACGGATCAGTGGCCGGATCAAGTCGGGCCAACATCTCCATATTTTTCCTTTTTTTACCAGCCAACCAAACAACCCGGTAAATACTATTTTGCGACTTCGCACACGCGAAAATATTTATCCGTATGAATTGAGCTTCTCGTGTCCTTAGAGAAGTAAATGTGCACAGGGTGTTTCAGTAACCATGTGAAAAACATTTAGTGAGGAAGCACGCCGCGGAAAAATAGGCGATCGGTGACATTTACTTGTGGAAAACTTTTGCCACGCACTACAAGTCATTTTATGAAACTTTAATTGAAAGAAATCTAATTCAAAATGGTGCCATCGCAGCTTTTTGCACTGGGTCTCCCACATGTCATGGTATCGTCACATAATGTGAATAAAAGTGTGCATTCATTTCTTCAAATAAACTCTGAAATTTGCCAAATCAACGAAACGTTACTCTTTTTAGGCCAAGCGCATGTCGGATACACCCTCCATTTCATTACATAATACTTTTCCTACTAAATAAAAACACGATGAAAAAAAAAAAAGAAGAAAGAAACGCCCTCCCCCTATCGAGACGCACAAATTCAGTCAGATCAGGTTCCAGATCGGGGATCAGATGCGTTGGCACTAGGGATGGGAATCCCGGACCAGTTTTACAGTCCCGGGATTTCGGGATTATTACCGACTAATCCAGGTATTTCGTGATTCGGCATTCCGGGATTGACGTAAAAGAGAAACCGCACGAGTACTGCATACACAACCTTCGTGTAGTAACTCTGATGATTCCTGTCCGCGTTTTGCGTGTGTCTCCTCGGCGTTCTGTCACCGCGTGTTAATCAAAACATTCGTTTTTATTATGTGTGTCATTTTATCGAAAAACTGATAAGACTCGTTTTATGTTAACCTCAAATAAAAGGCTCGTTTTTATTCGCAGTTGTCACGCTTAGCGCCTACCGATTTATTTCATACTGTCACTGAATACGAAACGAAGTTTCGACTTGCAAAACTTTTATTTCCAACTTTTTTTTAACAAGCACCAAAACCTTGTTGATACCAGCAGATCAGTGGGCGAATTAAAGCGACTGTTAGGTGGCAACATCTTGTAGAGCTTACTCTTACCATCTTCTATAATTTGCTTTCTGTCTTGCACCATCTGCCGATTTTTTGTTTGTATTGATTTTTGTATTTATCTTGTATTGTTGTGTATCCTGTTTTTTTTTATTGAAATATTCTTCGCTGCCGTCCCTAGACGGAGTTAGGTACCCCTTTGCAGTGGAAATGAGCAAAAAAGAAAAAGAAAGAAGACTCAATCACTGAACGCAAAGAGATGCAGAGGATGTTGTTTACTATAAGCACTAGGGCAAAGAACGCAACAAAAACAAAGAAACGGAAGTTTCCGCGTATCACAGGCGTCAACAATTGGAGCCGGCTTAACGGCACCCCGCAAGGATTGGGAAAAGACGTGTACGCTCTTGGACTGCTCGGGAGGGAGCTAAGGACAAACAATTGTCAGCGTCAAATGCGAGCTAATTAAATAACTCGTCATTGTTACGCTGTTCTGTGTCACGACTACGCCAACAATAGGTTTGCAGTATTCACCGCAAATCCCGAAATTCCGGGATTTTTACGGAAAAATCCCGGGACTTCCGGATTCGGGATATCACGGATCCCAACACTAGTTGCCACGAACCCGCCAGCTACCATGGCAAAGCGCTGAAGGAGGGGGCCTCTCATGCACGCATGAAAAAGAGTTCGCATCGGTTCAACAATTTTGTGAATGGCAAAGCGGTGGACGGAACAGAGAGGCTAATAATCACAGCAGTGAACCTGACGACTACCCCAACGTCTCTTTGGCAGCCTGCTCGGCCCGGTCCTGCACAATCTGGGGGCGGTTACGACTACCCCCTTGAGCTTTCTTCGTGCCACCAGCCTCTCGGACTAAAAGTTTCTACCTCTCCTTTTCTTCTTCAATAAACATGCCACCCCCCCCCCCCCCTACATCGCATCGTACTCATGTCAACTAAGCACATGCCTAAAAATACTCGTATAATGAAAACTCACGAATAAACAATAGTTGGCTAGGATCTTTTTCTATTTCTCTCTCAATACCCTTCTTTGTTCTCTCAACACTGTTATCGAGGTTACCCAGTCGGACTGTCGGAGTGAGCGAGGTGAATTTGCCGATCTCACTCGGTCGGTAGTGTCCTCTCCGACGAGTGTCATTCAAGGATACCGTGTGAATCCATACGAATGACACCGACGGCACCTCCACATCCAAAAATCTTGTTGGTGTTTTTTTTTGTGTCTGTATATATATTTGCTCTCTTTTAGGTACCTTCCTTTTATTTTAATCTCGGGCTATTGAGACGCTTCCAGGAAGAGGGGCAGCCGTCTCACCCGGCTTCTTCGATTTTTTGTGAAGAAACATATTTTTTCCTTCTCCTCGAAGGCCCTTATTCACGAAGCTCGTGTCACACGTCCTGTCTAAATAACGTTAGATGACATAAAGCATAACGATAACGCGTCCACCTCGCTGAAGTAAAATATACCTGCTATACTAGTTTGAAAATTTCACGTAACTTAGAGGTTAAAAACGCATTTAATTCTTTTAATGTAAACATACTACGTTGATTTTCATGCTGTAACTTATATTATATACTTTACTTTACTTATATACTTATATATTAGAACTTGCATACTTGTAATTTGTTTCAATACAACATGCACAATCAACGTACTTGCTAGTTTTGTCGTTGAAAGTTCAGAATCATTCCAATGTTTCATTCATGAAAAGATACTTGTGTGGTAGTTGAAATTTAGAAAAAAATGTCTTGCGTTGTATATTAATGAGGTGGTGGTAAAATGCATTTAAACTTGTAACTCTATGCAAAAGATGCAGAGTAAACTATTCATGGGCGAATCACTTATGTGAACCCATCATGCAGAAAATGGCATTAAGGCAAATGCCATTAAAATTGTACATGTTTTACTGCACGAATAATATTAAAGCAAAGCACTGACTGTCATTTTTTTAATCCTGTCCCAGGGGGGAGGGGTATCGTTTATCTAAAGAAATCAAAAAATAAGAAAGAGAGGGCGGTCTGCCTGCCATCCCAGGCAGCGCAAAATATTGGGCCCATATTGGCTGGGCGTTGCGGATACGGGTCCGATATGGGACCCGTTTCGGACCGGATTTTCCCCATATGGGCTCTAACTTGGCAATATGAACCCCATATTGCTAAGTTTGAGCCAGTAATGGGGAAAATGTCGGAAATATGGGCCCATTTTGCCAAGTTTGAACCAATATGGGGAAAATGTCGGCAATATGGGTCTGATATTGCCCGTGTGTACCAGAGCCGAAAAAGCGGAAAATGGGACGAACCCGTATTGGTACCTGTACAAAATGCCCAAGCAGCACGTCAAGGTTGGACTTTGAAGCGTGTGAAATGCCCCGCTCAATACGTCGTTACATCAAACATCTTCCCGCAGAGGGTACACATTGTTCGAAACAGTCAACATATCTGGCAATCCCACTGTAACATGCACTGTAGCTCAGCCGGAACACCTGCAGCAAACATCCGCCATCTTGCTTCGCGATGTCAATCGGTCGTAGCTGCGGAATAAAAGGAAACGACTCAGAGCGTGTAGTCGTTTAAGCGAAATCGCGCGTCGTACAGCTAATGCGCATGCGCGACACTCGGATCGGTCGGTTTATTCGAGCAAAAATGTCGGGTGGTTTCTCTAATGACAATGGAAGTGGCAGGTCAAGTATAAAACACAATGTCTGATAGAAAGGGATATCTGTTCTGTAACGCTAGGTGCCTTGAAGTTACTGCATTTGTAGTGCTAGTTCCTGAAGCGTATGTCCGTCACCGGCACGAAAGTGTTTCGCTACTTTGTACTCTAGGAGCGGTTGGAACTTTTTGGGTCATATAGTTTTGCGATCCCAAAGAAGGATTCTGAGGGATGTTTGGCATCGGTAGTTCCGTCTGAAACTTGATGCGGGCAAGCTTTCGCTTGTCCCATCCTACAGTTGGCAGGATGTTTGGCATCGGTAGCTCTGTGGGATTGCCTGTCTGCGCTTAGTACGTCTGCTCTTCGTTTTAAGGGCGAGGGCAGTACTATTTTTGAAGCGTGATGTGAGCAAGCCTACGCCGGTCCCATCCTACAGTTGACAATACAACTACCTGGATCCTTGAGCAAGACGGGGGGGGGGGGGTATATTGACTAGAACAAAGTAAAAAAGGGAGAAATGTCAGCCAAACGGGACGCCGGCTTGCTACTCTGCAAATAAACTAAAATTAAAATAAATAAAAGAAGAATCAAATAAAAAGAAAATAACTAGGAAATAAAGGACGGTCGTGTCGGGCGTGTTCCCTGCCTCACCACCTTACCTAGAACATAATCTCTTTTGTGGAAATCCTTGCGCCACGATTTTTCAGAGCCGCAGTGTAGGTGATACATGCCTGTGTACGGAAAAGCCTCCAGCTGCACGACCACAAGTGGCGCTGCAGAATACGGTTCGGAGTGCCCCCAAACGTCGTGAAACAGGCCCATATTGGTCCAATTGGGAGCCTGGTTGCACTTTTCATGTTGGACCGATAGCGGCAGCCCATATCGGGCCGATATTGGTGAACCTGGCAGCCCACAGTGGTCCAATATTGGGCAAATATTGGTTTGCTGCCTGGGGTGTAGCATGGGCATTGGTTTAACGTACATCCAGTCTAATATTTTTTCAACATTCATTCGTCCGAGACGATCTTGATCAAAGTAGACAACCGAGCATAACAAATTAGTTTTCATCGCATGCATGTATGAAAAAGTACATCTTCAACTCTCCAACATTTAAACGTTAAATTGTGCTGAAAGGGAAAAGTGAAGAATGCTCCTATTCAAACTAAGAGCAAACACAAAATAAAACAATGACGCCGTCGTTTCCTCCCATGAGAGTAAGAATTATGCTCAATACGGAACACAGCAGCGAGGGTGTTGGTTGGTTGAATTGTAGAATTTTATTAGCGAGCGATCTGCATGCCGATACGGCGGCATGTTGCTCGGGGGAAAGGGGATTGAGGGCTTTGTTCTGACTTCATTGTGCCGACATTTTGGGCGAGATCCCCGATCGTTGTTTAGCTTGTCCTCCGTTCTAGCAAAGACACAATGACAGAAAACTTCGACCAGCTCCCGTGTCACAGTGGCTAGGGATGACCGTTTCCATGCCGAGACTGGAAGGTGACGCGGGTTTGAATGCCTGCACCGGCTGTGCTGTCTGGGGGTTTCCCCTGGGTTTTCCGGCAGATATTCCAGGCGAATGTCGACACTGTTCCCCTTGATGTCGGCCCAGGACGCATACTAACCCCCTGTCTCCCCCTCTTTCTTGCTGTCCTCTGTCCATCTGTCCACGTCTGAACGCGCCACAGTTGCTTCGCGGCGCTGATACGCAAGAAACTACTAAGAAAACTTCGTTGTTCTCCAAGTACGTTATCATAAGAAAGTGATAAAGGTAGCAGAGTGCAGTAACGGAGAAAAGTAGGAAAAGCAAAAGGAATGCACGAAAGAAACGTATGAACGAGAAAGAAAGAAGACGTAACGAACGTTCTGTAAATTGGTGTGTTCCGGACAAAAGAGGAACGGAACAAGAAAATGACGACCTAAACGGGAGCATTATTACCGTTATATTTTTATATTTTTGTTTTTCTGTTCCTTGCATCAGCAACGTATTGGTATAACAAGCAACAAGAAGAGGGATACCGTAGCGTTGATGATGATGATGACAAAGAAAAACGATAGCATACGAAGAAAGAGTACGATAGCGATCGGCGATTTATTACATTACTAGACACAAAAGAGAAATATGGAGATCGTAGATGAGACGACGTGTATTTTTGCGCACCTATGCACATGTCGTACATGCTGCTTCTGAGCCTCTTGACAGTTGTCAGGAAGCGCCTGCGTCCGTGTTAGCGCCTAGAAGCAGCATGGCTATGAGCTGCGTACAGACGTCAACAGGTGGAGGGAGGACAGCAGGAAAGGGGTTGGGGAGAGGGAGGTTAGTATGCGTCTTGGGCCAACTTCAGGGGGAAACTGTGCCGACATCCGTCCGGAAAGTCATCCGCAAAACCCAGGGAGAACATCAGACAGACAGCACAGCCGGTGGTAGGATTCGAACCGGCACCTCCCTGTCTTGGGCACAACCTTGGAGCGACCACCGAGCGAATGCTTTTATCCGCTGGTACCTGCGCCTCTCTCTGCGTTCAGATATTTACATAAACTAAGCATACTGTATTAACCGGAATACATCCCGAATGTACTTTCAAAACGCACCGGGAGAAGTCAGCCCTCGTCTTACTTATACTGGTCTTTGGCGGAAACAACTACAAGTGTCGCATCCCACTATACATCATCATTACTTATTTGTTGTTGTTGTTGTCGTAACAGTGGGTGGCGTCCGGAACCCATTCTTCTCTTCTTTTTTTCTTGTGTGTTGTCACTTCTGCTAACTTGCTTTTCTGTCCTTGCTGCTGCATCCCCTTGCTGCTGTCTTTTTCTGTATTTTTCCATAATTTTCTGTGTCTGTGCTACTTTTATCCTCTCTTGTTTGTTTGTTAGCTTTTGGGAATAGCAACCCTACATCATGGCTAACCTTTCCCTTCTCTTTTTTTTCTTTGCATTAAACATATCCTCCCCCCCCCCCCTTGCGAATTTATCAGAGATGTAAGTTTGCACTTTCCGGATAAACAACAACAACAACAACAACAACAACAAATTGGGTAAGTCGGAGGTCTACCTGTATTCTTGCGTTTGTTGTGTACGGGGGAGGGGGGGGTATATATTTATTAGAACAAAGAAAAAAAGGAGGAAACGTTAGCCAAACGGGACGTCAGCTTGCTATTCCGAAAAGAAAAAAGAAAACTGAATCAAAGAAGAATAAAATAAATAAAAAGAAAAGAATTAACAAATAAGGTATAAACTAACAAACGGTGAAAGAAGGATGAGATAGATTAAAGACAAAGACGACATTAAAAAAAAAAGATCACTAACAAACGGTGAAAGGAGGATGAGATAGATTCAAGAAAGAGATGACTTTAAAAAAAAAAAGATTAGGTTAATGTGTTGAGGGTGAGGGTGGGGCACTGAAGAATGAGATGGCACGACTTGAGTTCACAGGCTGTTCGTGAGACCCGTGTACGGGGAATTGGGAAGCAACTGTAGATGCGCAAAAAACAACAACAACAAATAAGTGATGATGATGTAGTGGGATGTTTCGCCACTGAGGCGGCACCCTATCCCCTCCCTTCCCCATCCCTATCCCGCAAAAAAGCGTATTGCACCAAAGAACAAGCCAGCGCGCCTTGAAATACGGCGGAACAGAATTTCAGTTTTCAATGGCTCAGAAATTTCACTTCTGAACGTTATTTAGAGTGTTTTGTGTGAGTTCGCACATAATTCAAAGCGTCAACGCGAATAATAAGAGCGCTTCTTCGCAAGGCGCGCACACCGCCTTCCAAATCCTCCGTTGTTTACGCCTACAACTCTTTCGCAGACGATGCCGCTTCGCACAAATTACAATCCCGCAGTCTTTCCTGCTGCGTTCAAATGAAGTCCCTCGGTGCATGGCAAAGGCACGTCAAGGCGAGGCACACTTTCTCCTCTCGCCACTTGAACTCCAAAAGACTTTTGTGGACGTTCGCGTAAATTAAAAAGACGGGTGATGTTCTGGCGGCAAAATATTGCCGGGCAAGCGTAATTTTCCAAGCCAGTACACACAGCCTCTCAGGATACGAATGCAGACAAGCGCTTATAGGGATGATGAAATAACGCAACATGAAAATTCCGCAAGTGGACGAGAGCCTCGCAGGGTATGTTGTTTGCCGCTCAGTGAGCGCAGTGGTAAGAGCATCGGCGCAATGCAAACTTCGTGGGTGGTGAGTACCTCCCGGAAGTGGGATTTACTCTGCGAAGTGCTTGCGTGCTGGGCGGCGCTTGAAATGATGAAGCATTAAGTGAATGTCTGTAAACAGACCAGCCAGCAGACCATGATGTCATCGTGCATATTTCATTGGCTTTCCCTGCCTGAAACAGCAAAAGCGTGTGCCACGATTAGAGCACTGTCTGTCGCACTTCTGTTGACGAGCAGACGAGCTTTTATTCACCCGTATATTCGTATCAATTAATCTTGGTACTCCTATGGCGTTATAGGCTTTGTTTTAATGTTGATGCTATAGAAGCCAGTAAGAATTATAAGTTGACAAGTAAATTTTTAAAAAAATATGACGAAATCGAAATCGGCACCCGACCAATCCTACAACCCCCTCCCCACCAAAAATAAAAATAAAAAATGAAATGAAAAATACAAATAAAATATATAAAAATAGAAAGCACAGAAACGCGTCGTAACACATGCACCCACCAAAACCTAGTCTCGGGGCCACACTTATATACAAAGCGATAACACGTGCGCAACATCAACGACAGCAGAACAGAACATCACACATCGACAGTGCACAGAACCTAATAAACGGATTCCAAAGAACATTGTGCAATAAAATTCACAATCTCATGATTATCATATCGGCGTTCTTTGTTGTTTTCGAGTCCCCGAATGGTACGCCACATCATCCAGTCTATGTGTATGCATCTTCTTTGTACTATACTTGCGTGACTTGTCCCCTTTTTTTAAGTAGCAGGTTACAAGGTGCACCAAATGAGCCCTATGCCCCCCCCCCCTTTTTTTTTCTTTTCTTCATTTTTTTTTTTTTTTCGTTTCCATCGGATCATAGCTTCCGGAGCTGTTTCGGAGCTCAAAGTATAATCAAAGGTTAGCCAGCTTTCTAAGTGTAGAGGCGTAGATATAGTCCAAAGTTTTTGGCGTCGCAGTCAGCGACAGCCGAAGTCAGACACGCCAAGCAAAGCGATCCGGGAAATATGCGTTTATAGTCAGACGCGCGTCAGCAGTGGCCTGCAACCGTTGCGCATGCGCACAGTCGCTGTGACTGCAGCAGCGCGACTGCGACTGCGCTGATCTGACTGCGCGAGCGCGGTCGGCGAAAAATAGAACATGTTCTATTCTGCGCGACGACGTCCTAGCGCGTTGAATGCCGCCGGCCGCGCTAGCCACTAGACTATAGAGGGTGTGATTTCCCCCGGCGTAGCGCAACTGTGCAGCGCGCGTACGCACAGCACAGTTACGTCGGACTATATCTGCGCCTTAAGAATGCCAGCCAGCACAGTGTAACTTGTGTGTTGTTCTCAGTTGTCTCCGTCATCCTCATACTTTACGAAAGGCATTACACAAGTCCCAAACATGCCACAAGAAGAAGTCCTGGTACGTTTTGAAATTTCCGAAAATTTCGAATTCGAAAAATCCGAAAATTTGCCAGCTCAGAAATGTTTTCGAACAAAAAACGACCTTCTTTCTTCCTTTCACGTAAAAATATATGAAGAAACGACATCCATTTTGAGGTGAAAACAGTTCGTACTTCAATGGTGAAAATAGGGTATCCATTTTCACGTTTGTGTTGCGTGTTTTGCGTTGTGAGCGTGAGCAAAATGAGTCAACGTTTACGCAGTTTCGAAGCATGCACAGGCGGTAGACCGCCTTCTTCCGCGCTAACGAACTGTGGGGATCATCCGAGAAACAGGAGCGCAGGTAGTGCTTCAACAAAACGCGGAGAAACGACACGTGCCTGGATCTGGTGGTCTTAACCCACGCGCTACACTGTAAAGTAACAACACACAGCAATTTGAAGGAGGCGATGGCGCGTGATTCTTGTTAGGGAGACGCTGCTTAAGTGGATCTTGGGAAGCTATCCCGCCTGAGTCGCAAGAACACAGCTCTCTTCCTTCCGAGAGACACGTCCTTCAGTCAGGCAATCTGTCCTCCTGTCAAGTGGCACTCCGCGACGTCGAGGACGCCCCGCATGCGTCCTTATAGGTCAAGCAACTGTCCCCCTCTTCTCTTATGTCACTGTGTGCATGGTAAGTAGCCGACGACAAGCTCTACAGGCACTCTACTGAAAAGCACGGAGCGAAGGTGATGAGATTCCACGAGATAATCAAACTCGTGTTCAACTTAAGAAGGAAAAGAAATCTAGTCCGTCAACTATATATGCTGTTGGAGATAAGGGAGACGCAATAGCGCGACAGGAGAAATTCTGCAGCACCACCATGTGCCACCAATAGGGGACGGATTACATTATCTAGCGCCGGAGGGAGCGTGACCTCTCTGCGTCCAGTCATCCTATCTGCGGTGCAGTAATATTTTTAGAGCTGGCGGGTATGATATCCAAGCAACGAAAATGAAGAAGCTTTTTGGGCTCGGGCAAGGCTAGTGAAACAAAGTCAGTTTTGGAACGGGAACGACCAGGCTGGTTGTGGCATGAGCTTCGGGGCAAGACACCATAGCGGACTAGATTTCTTTTCCTACTTAAAGGGGCACTAAAATGCAAAAACAACTTGCTCTCAAACGAAAGTCCGTGTTTCAATTAGCACGATTCAAACAAAATTAGTTCACAAAACGCTACCGTTTAGATGAAAAACGCAATGAAAACAGAGCCGTCTTTGACGGCAACGAATGGTGGTGGTGGTGGTGGTGGTGGTGGTGGCGTAACTGCTTGCCGTAGTCGGCCTCGCAAGGCGGGCAACGTCACGACTAACGCAGGTCCGTAAAAAAAAAAAAAAGGAAACGGGAAAGACAGGACTGTAGATTCGGCAACGAATGGGATGCCCAGGAGGCAAAAACCGGCGGCATCCAATGGGACAGCAGGAGAAGCGCGCGCATACCTATTGTGGGCGTGAGGATTTGGAACGGCTCCGATCGTAGTGTTCTGTATATGTGCGGCATGATGCGCATTGGTTCATTTTTGAATACCGATTCACTGAATTGTAGCCCACAACAGTTCTCGCGAGTGTTTCACTGACAACATTTATCTTCAAGTCCTTCGGACAGCGACGCCAGTACGCTTCGCAACGCGCACTATGTTTTTCACCCGGACTGCTCCAAGGCGTGGCACGCGCGTGCACGCGCAGCATGGACTGAAAACACCGATGCACGAGCTGAAGCGTCGTTCACTGCTTAGCGCCGAAGCAAGAAAGAGTCCGATATAATTTTGATTGTAGCTTCCTAACGGAATCAAAGTTTTCAATTATGATAGCAAGTACGAAATTAACATAGCGTGTAACGTAATTTGAAGTTAACTTGTTTTTGCATTTTAGTGTCCTTTAAGTTGAATACGACTATAGAAGATTTGTTTGTTTGTTTGTTTGTATCATCATAAAGATATGGCCTATAAATAGCCAGCAACCGGCAGACCCACCTCCTTTCCTAATCTCGTCCCTCTTCCCTCCTCGTGTTTCTCGTTTGCTGTCGCTCCGCAGATTTCGCGAATTTTTCCCGCGATTGCTAGTGACGTCGGAACGTGTTGCTCAAAAGTTAAGGAACAAAAAGCGATGAATTCATTTGACTTAATCAATTGTCTAAGAAAAGCAACACTACATACACATGTCTTGCAACAGGCTTCACGGGAGCATTACGTGTTTCAACACTGAAGAGCAGTTCAACGAAATCCCAGTCCAAATATCCAATAAGTACAGGTGAAGTTTTCAGCGGTTAACACGGGAACACTGATCTGTTTCTTTTCAACCAGCACGGGAAGCTGTTCTTGTCAACCCAACTCTGGCAAGAGTGGCAATTTAGCCTGAAGTGGTCGCTGCACAACAGCCTATTATTGAGAGCTGAGTCTGCCAAGTCATACAGCTCAGGGCGTTGTGCACAGTCGATCCACGCTGATTTCCTATTTGAACATCAAAGCACATCTACCACAAACCTTCTGAGATCATATCAAGTGAATGACTGCAATGTGGGAGACAACTAGTACATCCAGCACACATAATCTGATTAGCGGCATCCAAACTCTACAAATTACGGCATCGCACTATAAAACGCCTCAAACGCTAGTGAGTAACTTGTAATACACTTCACACGATAGGCCTGCATTTGTTTCCATGAGTGGGAAGGTACCAAAATTATCTTACCGTTTATTAGTGTTGTACCCGCTACCAAAACATACCAAACAGTATCGTAATACCGCTACCGGTTAATCCACAAAAAAGTAGCGCAATACTAGCGTCGTTACAAATTTGAAAAAGTAACACTATACCACTACCGCTACCAATTAAAAGTAACGTAAATACTATGCTGCTACTTCTCAGCTACCATACCATTCTCTAGGCAACACATTGTCGCAGGCATCTCGTTGCCAAATGTTTCTAAAGGCGGTGCAGTATATATGCAGCATTTATTGAGTATGCCGTTACTTACAACCAAGACATATTATTTGACATTGGGCTTGCAATGGTAGTGTTTTCTTCGAGATAACTGTGAATCCCAATTTCCACCTTTTCCGTCTGCTTACTCCTGAAGGATTTAGCAGTTTTCCTTGTGGTCAAATGGTGCAATTGCCATTATAAGTGAACTTTCATCGAGTCATCAATAACTAGCTACCATGTGGTAAAAAGATCAAACGAAAGGCATAATGTTTGCTCACGCTTTCGCCAGGAACAACACCTCCAAGAAAATGGACAGCCTCCTGAGTGCCGTTGGCATACTGCACCAAAGCTTAGGTCTTACAGGAATTCGGAGATACTGTTGTTGCCTACCCCCTGCTTCCCTTCTTCCATCCACACGACGGCTTCTCCTGCAGAGCGTTTGATTATACTACGTTTAATTACGTTTAATTGCTACGATTAAACCACGTTCAGTACGCTTTTTCTGGGAGTATGAGTTCCCCCAGGAAGAGTCTACCCATATGAGATTACCTCCATAATGAAGCACTTCCAGGAAAACAAAAATATTATGTAACTTCTCTCTAAACATGTCAGACGATGTGAACAATCAATTGCGTTAAAGTTAATCACTTGTGTGCCGCCACCAAAATAGTGTGCAAAGAGCATTAATAAGAGTATTTGTTTATATACTGTCTCCCGAACGATGTTATTATTTTTAAATTTCTTTGTTCATACACTTGCAGTGTAGCGTATGTGAGAAATTAATTAGATCACGTTCGGCAACCTGTGTAAGCTAGGGTAATTCTGTCTGGGGATTTAACTGAGACACCCGGTAGAACTTTGCTTGTTCGACACGACATGGCAACAACAACTACTACGTGAATGATGATGGTGTGAGGTGATTCCCCGCAACGATTGCGGTACCATACCTCAGTGCATTCGGGTTAACATATCAGTGCGATGATGCTGAAAAACATCAGGGATACACACTCGCGCACACACATGACACACGCAAATGAGGTATCGCACACGCGTAACCGATGGGGATAGTAGATCATCCGGTCGGCCACCGGTGATGTAGTGCCGTGCAGATCACATCTCCGCATTCATGGCAGAAGCTCCGAGGTCAGAGGAGTTCAAGCAGGCTAGTAGACGTCAAGAACACATAGAATGAGTGTAGGTCTCGACTGGTGGCTCGAAAAGCAAGGTGCGTTCCCTCACGAAATGGCAGGCTTTCGTCGCCACCGAAGCTCCATGGATCCAGTTCTCGACCTCGTTTCTACAGTCCAACATGCTCGTGCACATCGGCGAATCGTTGTATCAGTTTTCCTCGACATCAAACGCGCCTGTGATACCGTCTCGCACATTTGTACGCTGCACGCCTTGCATTTGTTTGGAGTATCTGGTCGACTCTTCAGCTGGCACCACGATTTCTTTACGAACCGGACTGTCGCTGTCCGCACATCCCACGGCCAAAGCCCTGCGCATCCCGTTCATCAAGGCGTACACCGAGGAAGGAAGCATTCTGAGTCCTACACTCTTCAGTGTGGTAATGACAGGCCTAAAGTGGATAATTCCTCCCAAAGTAGCATTCTCGTGTATGCCGATGACGTTGCCCTTTGGACATTAGGCAAGTCACGACCAGCCGTTCAGCGCCGTTTGCAGCTCGCCTTAGATAATGTCCATCTGTACCTCACACGACTTGGGATGGACATTTCGCCCGAAAAGTGCGTCGCGCTCCCTTTCACCCTAGGCTATGGGAAATTTCCCTCTTTGGGTTGGTGCAAAAAAAGCTCGAGCCTGTACGTTCCTATCGCTTCTTTGGTGTGGTCCTGGACTCGTACCTGCGCTGGGCTCGCCACATTTAGCACCTTGAAACCAAAGTGCAGCGATGGCTTCCTGCAATTCAACATCTTTCTGGCTGAGGATGGGGCTGTGATCAGCGCTGCCTTCTTCACGCGGCTTTTGTGAGGGCGACTGTGCTTTACAGCCTTCGAATTTTGCACAGGATTTCCACAACGTCATTAAATACCCTTCGGACACTGATTGCCCGGAGCCTTCGTCGCTGCCTTGGCGTTCTAAGAATGGCTGAAACACGGCAAGTCCTGGCTGAAGCTGGTGAACTCCCGGTGGAGGTTCTCCGTGAGCGTGAAACGGCTCGACACTTCCTACATTTGCGTGCACACATTCCCCGTCACTCACTCCTCAGGAAAATTCGATACCGTCCTGAAAGTGCTTTCCATTGCGTAGCGCAGAGGACACGCAGGGCTCTCACTGGCTTCAGAGCTAAGGACGCCACACCACCAGACGCCCCCTGGTCTCTGCCAGTGCCACCCACCTTCGTACGTCTTCCGGACCCCCAGGAACGAAGGGATCAGGTTCCTACTCAAGTCCTTCGAGCCCATTTTTATGCTCTGGTAGATGTGAAGTTTTCTACCTCTGCCGCAGCATACACCGATGGCAAGTCCGCCTCGGCATGCGTCATCCCGTCCGAACGCGTAGTGGAAGGACGTTGCCTTTCCCATCAAACCCAGGGCCGGTCCCAGTACTTCGGGGGGGAGGGGGGGATGTCTGCGGGTCTTTATCCAGTCGCTATCCATTTGGGTGCGAGGGGGGAGGGGTTCTGGTCACGGGCTCAACGCTCAACCTTTTCTCGCACGAAATCCTATCACTCGTAATCCATTTTAGATATAGTGCCCAGCATAAAGCCTGTTGTACTCTACAGTGTCACAGGGAAAGAGACGAAAACTGGACCAGGCTATACTTTTCCTACTTCGCAAAGTGGGGGTGGGGGCAACCGCCCCCCTCCCCCCCCTTTGGGACCGCCACTGTTCAAACCTCATCCACAGCTGCGGAACTCTAGGCCATGCTTTTCTTTATGCAGCATATCGTCGATTTTACCCCGCGGGAATGGGTCGTGTTCACTGACTCTACATCTGCGCTGCAAGCAATTGAAAATTCTGGCATCCGAGGCTCATCCGCACCGTTGGTGTTGGATGTGTTAATGGCTTACAACCCTGTCTACGAAGCAGGTCACAGGCTGGTCCTCCAATGGGTTCCAGCCCATTGCGCTGTCACAATCCTTCAGAATCCTTCGCAATCCTGCGCTGTTGCAATCCGCTGTCGCAAATCCTTTCAGAAGGCGTGAAGAGACGTAAGCAGAAAAAGAGGCGAAAGGAGTTTTTATGTTCATAGTTTTGTGCCACCATTATGAAACCTTTGCGGCAGCGACGCCTGCGGGCGTCATAAATTCTTCGAACGCATCTCTTATATGAAAACATCCACAACCCACACAAAAGGTTCCATAGGGAGATGATGCGAAATAACCAGAAAGAGAATAAAGAAATAGAACACCGATGCCTCCGGCGTCTCGGGAGCACCGAAATATGGCAGCCGTGTAAAATCGAGTCAGCAGCGCGAAATTTCAGGAAATTTTCAACTGCTGCAAAAAAAAAAAAAAGGTTTTCTTTCATCTTTTCTCCCATAAATTGGAAAATTCACTCTTGCGCGGCGCAGGTTCAGTAGCGATCACAAGTTATAAAGATGTGTTTTCTTTATCACACACATATACGAAATATTATAAGTCAGTGTTATGGTTAGCGCTAGGCTGGATCAGAACATTAAACGCACAACGAGGAGATTTAAAATTCCCGATAATTTGGACTTGTTGAAATAGTATAACGGGTTCCTCAAATTTTCTTTTCCGGGAAGAATGTTGTAAAGAAACTGCATGGAGATAAACTAGGTATTTTTTTCATTGTTCAGTGACTAAGATTTATAAAAGTGCGAGCGTTCCCCACATAAATTAAACAGCGGAATAAGTTTTATGTGGTACAACTCGAAAAGGCATATGTATTGCCACGAATCATCATCGCGAAACTTCCAGGGCAGGCACGAAACGGTACATCTCATCCCGGCGCATGCTGAAGAAGCAGCAAGAAGCTTCCAGACACATCGCCTGCTCTCTGGCAAACGCACGTGCTGTTTCTGGACCTTTCGGCGCGACGCTTAAATGCTTGTGCGCTCCAGGCTGGAGCATTCATTCATTCTTTGGACTCAGTTGTGTTCAGAGAGCTATCACTCTTGTGTTTTGCTACCAAGTAGTCTAATAAACAGTTCGCTGTTTATTCGACGACTCGCCGACCCATTTCGCTTCGTGACAGTATTATTGATATTTGCGCTTCGTTAATGAATTAAATTTTGCCAGCAACTGGATAGTTATTACTTTCGGGGTTGCAAATTTTGGGGAATTTTTCCGACACAGAAGGAAACAATGGAAAGAGACAGTTTCTTTCTGTTTTCTTTTTTCGAGGCTTCGCATATGTGGGCGCGGCTCGGTAATCAAGAAGTGCATTTCTTGATTACCGGTCAAACTTCGAAGTTGCTGCGCGCAGAGACGAGCGCAAGGCAACCGAGGTCCAGCAGATCAACGGAATATACCTCTCCCTGTTTGTAAACAAATGACGCCATCGTATTCGAGAAAGGAGGAGAGGAGGATGGAATAAAGTTAGTCACATTTTCAGACATCCAAAGAAGGCTGTTCGTTTCGTCCACCTTCTCGAAATAGCCGAACTCCTGGCCTCCGTGTTCTACAGCAACCGGCGCTAGCACCGCACAATTTACGCTCACAAAATACGTTCACTTTTTCGGTTTTATGTTGAGAGGAACGTGTGCGCAAGCGCTAAAACGGAATATGAACACAAACTCTCATGGCCTGAAAGTGACGTTTGCTCTGACGTGTGACTAGGACAAGATGGTGATTTTGCCTTGTTTGAGGGAAGCTACAAAAATGGCGGGTGTAGATCACCGCTGTGTGTGTAGCTATGACTTTTACTTTATGTCTGCTCTCTTCTGCTCGTCTTTACTCTGATCCCCACGCCGAATAGCAAGCCGACGTCCCGTTTGGCTGACCTTTCCCTGTTTTTTTTTTTTTTCCTTTTCGTCTAATAAATATATCCCCCCCCCCCCCCCCACGCCTAAAGCCTCGTTCCCACTCGCGGAACAGAGCCAGCGTCATGGCCGAGTGGGTTAAGGCGTCCCGCTCGTCGGTGGTAGCCAAGGTCGTGCTGAAGACTGGGAGGTGGCGGGTTCAAATCGTACCACCGGCTGTGCTGAAGTTTTCCCTGGATTTTCCGAAGACTTTCCAGGAGAATGCCGGCACAGTTCCCCCTGAAGTCGGCCCAGGACGCATACTAATCCCCCATGTCCCCCACTCCTTCCTGCTGTCCTCTCTCCATCTGTCCAATCCGTACGACGCTGATCGCCAGTTGCTCCGCGGCGCTAACACGGAATTTAAAAAAAACTTGCGGGAGTGCCGCGGCGTGAAAGGCGTCCTTGACGTTGACCTCCCCGGGAAGGCAGATCTCTCTCCCGCGGAGCCAATCGCGCTCTACGGGCTTAAAAGGGCGGCGGGTAAGCCAATGAGGGCACAGGCCCAGCATCGCGGTGGCGCTATGTGGGCGTAGTATATTCGTGATTTCAATGAACTACATGTGGCGCCCCGAACTTCCAAGATGGCGGACGTATGGGATTCTCCCATGGAGGTAAGAAACTAAAGATATCCCCTAAGCGCCTCTCCCAATGCAAGCGAGCGTGCTGTGACCCGCGCATGGCATTGTGGTTAGTTGCCCACACACGTGAGCCATAAACGTCACGGCAAGACGTCATAAAACATGGCGTCCTCCATGTCCGCGGCGTATCTTACCTGAATACAGAGACGAGCTGCGGCCGAATAACTTGTTTCCGCTTTCATAACATCTTTGGAGTTATTGGAGTTTAGAAAAGTTATCACACCCGCTGAAACACAAGATAGATAATCTCAGTGTGGAAGCAATGGATCACTAAATCGCTAGAAGACGTACGTACGTCATTGTGACATTGCCTGGCTTCTTTTCTGTTTTGCTCAACTTTTGCTGTGATTTATCACGCGGCAAATGTTGAAACAACCCACTATTGTGCGAATTGACTGATTGAAGGTAAGACGTTTGCTGAAGATGAGGTTTGCTAAACTTCCAGGCCTTCGCGTAGAGCGCCATGACGCCGAAACATGTGGGGATCACGTGACCGGGCAACTAGATGGGCGTGGTATTGCCAGGAGCGACCGCTAGATGGGTCCCACGGCTCTCCGATCTTATAGCCCTCTCCTTAGTTTCTTACCTCCATGGATTGTCCGAGCAAAGCGAGAGTAGAGAATGCGGTGTCGACCGAGAGAGAGAGAGAGATACACGATGACGATGATAAGGGGATGACTTCCGCTCACCGGTGTCGACCGAATTAGGTTCATCTGTTTTAGTTTTTAATACCCACAAATTGACATGTTTCATGAAAACTTAATTTTGTCTGCTGGTCATCTCATACTGTGCAGTTCAACTCACAGAAATAGGCAAATAGTTTCCGTCATCGGAGTTTGTTTACATACGTCGGGAGTGAGCGAACAAAGGAGGCATTAGAATCGAAGAAGGCAAAGCAGGCATTAGTTGCTACACTCTTAAAAATGAACTTCACCGCATAGCACGCTCCTAGCCAACCATCATCTCGAATGATATCGTTATCTGCCCTGGGGCTCAATCTTGATCAGCACATAGCGATCGTTATAGCTATTTCTCAAAATTTGCGCGCTCATTCCGTCACGCGCATTGGCCGTCAACCGGGGAGCACGAGCGTTTAGCAAGCATTACGAGATAGCGAAAAGTTCAAAATCTAGCCCCTGATTTGTTGAAAACGGGAGGCGTACGCCATTTTTGTGACAATTATGAACCGCATAAGTGTCACAGAAAAGGCGTACGCCTACCACTTTGAACACATCAGGGCACATAGCGATATCATTCGAGATAATGGTTTGCTAAGAGCGTGCTATGAGGTGAAGTTCATTCTTAAGAGTGTAGGAAGAGCAACATACACTCTAAAAACAGAGCTTCACCGCATAGCACGCTGTGCGCCAACCATTGCCACGAATGATAAGGTTATCGCTTCAGATTCGAGGAGAGAAGGGGGCGTACGCCTTTTTGTGGCAATTTGGGTATATGGTAATTGCCACAAAAAAGCGTACGCCTCCCTCTCACCTCGAATCAAAAGCGACAACCCTATCGTTCGCGGCAATGATTGGCGCACTACGTGCTATGCGGTGAACTTCTGAGTGTAGTTTTTTTGGCTATAGTCGTGACGACGCCCACTTCTGTGTGGCCAACAACGGCGAGCCTATCCTGCCATCACCCCCCCCCCCCCGCCCTCTGTTTTTAGAGTGTAGCATGTGCCTTGGAATGTGCATTAGTGACTGAGTGAGTGAGTAAGTGAAAAAGAAAAAAAAATGGAGGTGGATTGAGTTGGAGTTGGACGGGGCTAAAAATAATACGGAGAGGCTGAACTTGTCACCTGATAAGTTCTGCCACTCCGAGAAAAAGCTACGGAAAACAACAAGGAAAGAGAGATGACTAGTCTAGGCTGTACGGCGCACTGTTCACGGGCACATGACAGTCAGAGGATCGCGCCACACAGGAGCCAGGGCGTCACGTACAGATGAATTAGTACTGAGCATCAAGAGAATAACTTGAGATGAAGCCTACGAGAGCCTTGAATGCGGCGTCTCTCTGGTTGGCGTCCGACGTCCCCAAGACCGTCTCTATGGAAAAAGCTCTGTTGTCCAGTCGAGCTAGTGCGGCCCGCAATGTCTTGCGTTGCGACTTATGTCTTCTGCACTCCATAAAAATATGTTCAGTATTTTCTTCCATCCCGCACACTGGACAATCCGGGGAATCCGCCTTGCCCACCATATGCAGGAAATGTCGGCCATACGGGACGTTCAGGCGTGCACGATGTAGAAATGTTTCGATACTTCTGGCAGTCGAGGGAGGGATGCTGAATCTTAGTTCCGGCTCTATTCTTCTGAGAAGAGATGACCCACCATCACCTCTACCTTGTAGCCATTTGCGTTTGCACATGTCGTCTGTCATGGACCTTAGTAGAAGTTTGATGTCCGACCCTGTATACATCACGACGTATTTGGTGGAAGCCAGGTGTGCAATTCCAGCTAGCTCGTCTACAGTTTCGTTACCACGGATGCCAATGTGCCCCGGGATCCATTGGAATACAAGAGATGTACGGACCTGGGACATGACGTTATCTTCCAATGGAGATGGATTAGTAGTCTGCAAGCAATACCGTCTTTGAGTTTCTCCTCCGACAGTCCCGTAGTATTTACATGTGAGTGTTGCAAGAGAACAACAGCTCCGTTGGAAGTGTTGTGTCTTTAGAATTAGATACATTTTGTCGGAACTTTCAGACAGAAGTAATCATAAAAAAATTGTGATGCACAAGTTAACGTTCGCATGGCTATTTACCAGAGCTCAAGAAAACACTTTGTGTGTGTGTGTGTGTGTGGTGATGATAAAACGTGCTCATATGACGTTAGCTCTCACCTGATGTTTGCAGAACACTGTGACTGTATGTCACAGGTATATGTGAATAATACATAGTTTGAAAACCGTTGGCACACACGCGTATATCTGACACCTTGTCTTGACTTTAATAGAATATGTATTTCCCTTGTTTACGAAATGTTCACAACATGACCAAACCTGACCAAACACGAACTTGTCTTGACTTAACACCGTACATGTGCAGCTATTTAACATGCCATATGCTGCGCGCCGAACATCTGAACGCAAGTGGGCACGCGTCTTGACTCTTCAAAGACTCACTTCACCCTGCAAAGATTCCCGTTACATATGAAAGAGCGCAAATGATACCCCTAGAAAGATACGAAAATAGGAACTGTTACTCTCCTTTTACAATTTTATACTCGGATATATTCTTATCTTACACCTCATTACCCTAACTTACTCTTCCGAGACTCTCTTTCGTAGTCTACAATTTCGAAAATTTGTGTAGGAATTGCGAAGCATTCATTTGTTAAATAGCAGCAAACGCGGTTGCTGTATAGCACAAAACGTAGTTAAAACGTAGAAACGCAGCATCACGTTTTTCTCCCTGGTTTTCTTTTAAATAATCAATCAATCATCAGCATCACGTTCAAACTGAACGAAAATTTTGGCGCTTTGCTGTTGGTATTCCAACTATGTTTAAGATGCATAGCATTTTACTTCAAATGCGGTTTTCAAAATGTAGCTGCTGCGGTACACCTTTTGCGTTCTTGTGTGTGATTTTGAGCCACAGCTGGTGTCGCTGCATGGGGTTAACCTGCGCTGGCTGCGGAGGAGGCACTCCTTGACCAATAAAAAAAAGCAATAACGAAGTAACGACAGTGAAACACAGTGAAATAAATTTACCCCCTATCCCTACAGAGTGATTTTTACTTTATTTACTTAACATTTAGAAAAAAAAAGAGTAAACTTTACGCTACATAAGAGTGATCTCAGTGACAAAGACTTTATAAATTCTTTGTCACTGGCAAAAGTGTTGCTTATACTCTATTTTTAGGGTTCCGCGTTTTCGGCATTTGCCGAAAAATGCCGAAAAACACCCGCCGAATATTTTTTGGAGAATTCGGTATAATGCGAAAACCTCCGGATTACACTCTTGCATAAGGTGCTACATGCCGAAAATGCCGGTACGCGATTGCACTTTTCTTTCTCCAAGATGTGTGTCCAGGTGATGGTGATGTCATAAAGAAAAAAATGGGGACAGGCAGGAATGTCGGGCAGGACTGTTCCATAATCCCGATAGCGTATGTTAAGCTGGTATCCCAAACCTCCTCATATAGGATGTTTTCTTATTTCAGTAAGAAACTATCTAGTTGTATCGACCAGCTGCTTTTTTTTTAACGAAACGAGAAAAATTGACTAATAAAACGAGGAAAAACAGACACGGCTCATGTCGTGTCGTTCTTCGTTTCGTCCTGCGTCTTCATGTCTCCTGGCATGACTACGTTGCGAACGTATTTTGTATTTCGGAGATTTTACTGCGGAAAGCGTCATCTGATTTAGTTCGCATCTCCTGGACTTGCGAGAGGTGTGCAACATGTGCATGCTACACGTCAATGTGGGTAAGTGTGACATAAACTGCGAAGGCCTACAAACTCACAAGAATGATGGTACTTGAAAACGCAAAAGAAAGAAAGGAGAGTGCTACTCGAGGTACCTTCTATCGAGTCATATTTCACGAAATGTCAAGAGACGACTGCGCCTCAAAAAAAAAAAAAAAGAAGAAAGAAAGAAAGAAAAAAGCCAGGCAATGTATCGATATGTCTGCCTTGCTATACATATTTCGTTTTGGCGTTCAGTAGTCCGGACGACTGCCGTGTTGTCCCGCTAATATAACCAAGCCAGTTGTCCCAGAAGCACAATTATAGGGATAATTTTAGAAAGCTGGTCACAAGGGTACGTTTGTCATTTTGCGTTTGTTCTTGTATATTGCAGCGTTGGTGGTCAGATTCCTGACGCGCAAGTATCTGCCGGAATACTGTCACGGCACTGTGACCCACTACGAAAGAACCGTGGTGGCCAACGGAAAAGCCGTAGGAGTACGTCTTACAGATACCTCCGGAAAGGTACTCGTTCCTTGACTTGCATCTTGTTGCGTTATAGCACCAGACCTTGTGACAGCGATACTATACCTCCTAACATTGTTGAGGCCAAGGTTCTGCGTTACGCAGTTTGTTCACCCACAGAAAACTGGACGCTTTCGCGCAACCAACCCCGATCCTCGGGTCGTTCATGAAAGCTAGCATAATCCATATCTTGTGTTCATGTTGGAGCGACCTGATGATACCTATACGACTCCACGCATGTCCACAGGTCATTTTAAGCCAATCTCCGGACATGTGTGGGATGCAAATTGCAGGTTGGCATCGTGTCGTATAACACTAAACAGAAAGACGGTGTTGACCAGAGATGCGAAAACATTCGTATGGTAATATCACTTTGTCTTTGCCAGGCGTCGCCGCGCTCAACTGCTCCGATGCTGATCATGTGTGAGCATGCCTTCCTGCATGAGAGTCTCGCAACAATTAAAACGAGCAGCAGTAATCGGCCGAATGTTCAGCGATGTATTACATCTACTAGTCGTTAAATTAACTCTACATAATAAGCCTCTCCAAGATTGCCTGGCTTCTCATCTAAATAAAGATGGGAGTGTTACAAAGCAATCACGGATCTTTCGCAACTTCTCTGCCACTTTCCTGTTCGCAACTTTTTCAAGTACATGTTCGTTTTTTGTTTCCTCCAATACTTCACCGGTATTCCAAGAGGAAGCATGTGACTGTATAATTAGATAACAGTAAAAAATGCTGAATATGTTCCTTCAAAATGCGACAAATGCAGGGAAAAGAATTACCAATCATAACTACGGAAAGTAAACGCAAAGCATAACGCAATGGAAGCTCCAAATTTAGTCACGCGAATACAGCAAGGAAAACGTGCAGCTCACGATATGTGGATTACATCAAGAAAACCATACTCGATTAGTCGATTCGTTTTTTTTTTTTTTTCTGGTGGGGATTTCCTGTCATCAACAGGCCTCTCCACCCTGCTTCGATCACCTGAATCCTCATCTCCATCATCATCTCTCACTATCTACAAATGGCACTGGGGTAGCACCCAGTCTGCTGGCCGGCATCAGCCCCATCTCATCATCGCCTCTTTTTGTGTGTATGTGTCTTTCTCTCTCTCTCTCTTTTTTTTTTTTTTTTTTTTTGTCTTCGCTAATGTCGTCAGGCGAGTGAGCAGAGACGTGGAAACGTTCACAGTTGTGCTGCCTATAGCTGTGCTGCCGACCGGCTGTGCTGTCTGGGTGTTTTCCCAGGGTTTTCCTCAGACGCTTTAAGACAAATATCGGCACAGTTCCCTGTGAAGTCGACCCAGGACGCATGAAACCCCCCCCACACACACACACACACACTGCGATAGTCGTGACGTTGCCCGCCTGAGCGTGGCCGACTACGCAAGCAGTTCCGTCACCACCACCACAACCATCATAGTTGTACCCTGAGTCGTTGTAAAAAAAAGTTCGATTAATTTTATTTATCTATCTCTAAACGACATTGTGCATACTTATTCTAAGTTCGTCCCGTGACCCTTGTTAGTCCCTCGAAGGGGGCGCACTAGGCTCCACGGACCCCCGAGGTCGGAGCGAGAATGCCGCTGAATGAGAGGGTCCTTTGAAGGGGCGCACTATATGCTCTAAGGAAACGCTTTGGGTGGACCAGGAATACGGATGAATGAATGTGTCCGTGGAAAGGGATGCACTAGGCTCCAAGGATACCAGAGGGTGGAGCGAGAATACGGCAGAAAGAGAGGGTCCCTTTAAGGGAGCGCATTGGGCTCTAGAGACCCCCGAGGGCGTTAAGAGGATATCGCTGAAAGAGAGGATCCCGTGAAAGGGGCGCACTAGGCTCTAAATGAACCCCTACACTGTTAAAACAGAACTTCACCACATAGAACGCTCCTAACCAACCATCATACCGAATGATATCATTCTGTGTCATGATTTGTTCAGAACAGGCGGGAGGCGCCTATCTGGGACAGATTATCTTGTCCCAGATAGGCGCCTCCTCCCTGTTTTGAACAAATCATGACACAGAATGATATCATTCAGTATGATGGTTGGTTAGGAGCGTGCTATGTGGTGAAGTTCTGTTTTAACAGTGTAGGGTGGAGCAGGAATACGGCGGAATGAGAGGGTCCGTGTTAGGAGATGCACTAGGCTCTAAAACTCCACGAGGGCTGAGCGAGAATACAGCGAAATGAGAGGGTCCCTGGAAGGGGGCGCGCCAGGCTCGAGGAATCCCTGAGAGCGGAGCGAGAGTACAGCGGAAGGGGAGGGTCCATTGACTGGGGCGCACTGTAGGCTCCAGGGATCCCCGAGGGCGGACTGAGAATACGGTGCTAAAAGGGATCCTCATGGCGCATTCCCTTGGTCAAAATGTGGCAACGCAGCTAGCGCTCGGAAATCGCTAGCCTTGCGCTCGCGCCAGGTCACGTGACAGTAATCACTCGAACATGGGTGCCCAGAAGCAAGGGAATCGCGGTCGCTCGTGTTCCGGTTTCGTCCTCTGCTAACCCATGTTAACTTCAACATGCTGGCCAATGCCGGCCCTCACGGTGCGAATGTGACGACACCGGATATAGTTGGGCAACCCGCTGCCTGGCTATCGAGGCCGGACGAAAAAAGTGCTAGCTGGCGAATTCCTGGCGCTAGGAAGGCGCCCCGAGAACAGGCGCTAGTGATGGGCGATAGTCATCCAAACACTATCGATAGTACTATCGATGGTTGAGATGACTACTCATTTAAGTATCGATAGTTTTCGTTCAAAACTATCGATGGTTTCACCTATCGATAGTAAGCTGGACACATACCAAACCCGCTTGCTGCAAAAATGTAGAAGTCACTGCTTCGAGTTATTTATCAAGGTAATCAAATACCTTTATTTATAGTTACACAGCAGATATCTTTCAAATAGTTTCGCACCGTTAGCACGAAAGAAAACAAAACGATTATATAAGGAGCCGAAAAACGGACGGGAACTTCTGCTCTGCTTAAGCCAACAAAGCAGAAAAAGAGATTTCGTGGGCTGTTGTGCGCTATGCGTATGGTTAGTATTATTCAGAGCAGCCGCATACGCTGTCAAACTGTTACTAGTTTATGTTACTGTTACAGTAATACGGGTTTGTGACAATTAAGGGCCACTAATTCCTCCTCAGAAATGCCAACTTTATAGAAGTGTGTAGATGTATACTCCGATAGTTCATATTTCGTGCACTTCATATTTGATTTCCGGCTCTCCCCCGAGAGGTAATTATCAATCACGAGCGAAACGCGATCGTCGAACTGCATGCGAAAAACAAGAATTCGTACGGTTTTGTTTCCGATGGAAATATGTTCACTTTTAAATTGCGAGTGACTAAACGATACTTTGCATGAGTGAAACGCGAACTCACACGTTTTTTTAAAGAAGCATGAGTAAATTTTTAAATTCGTAGTCAACAAACTATTGAGAGTTTGCAGGAGTGAAACGCGAAGTCAGAAAGTTTAGTTTTCAATAGAAACCTGCTCAAATTTTAAATTTTGAGTGAACAAACTATTGAGAGTTTCCAGGAACAAAAGCGAATTCAGAAGGTTTCGTTCTCAAAAGAAACTGCTAAAATTTTAAATTCGCAGTGAGCGGACTATTGATAGTTTGCTGGAGCGAAGCGTGAATTCAGGAGGTTTCGTTTTCAAAAGAAACATGCTGAAATCATAAATTAGAAATAAATAAACTATGGATAATTTGCAGGAGCGAAACGCGAATTCAGAAAGTTTCGTTACCTGCTCAAATTTTAAATTCGAAGTGCAGATAGTTTGCTAGAGAAAAACTAAAATATAATTTCGGATTGAGCGAACTATTGATAGTTTGCAGGAGCGAAACGCGAATTCAGAAGGTTTCGTTTTGGAGAGGAACATGCTAAAATTTTAAATTCTGAGTGAACAAACTATTGATTGTTTGCAGGAGCGAAACGGAAATTTCGCATAAAGTGTCATTTTCAAAAGGAACAAGCTAAAACTTTAAATTCGGGCTGAATAAAGTATGAAAAGTTTGCAGGCAGAAGCGAAGTGCGGGACTGGCTTGGCTTAAGCGACGTGAAGCTCAGTGAAGTGCACCACCGACGCACCAGGCGCACCAGTCACCATATTATCGATAGTCCGACAAACTATCGCGATACTATCGATATTCCGGTTCACTCGATAGTTGGACAATCGATAGTCAAAAAGTATCGATACTATCGAATGTTTCGATAGTATCGCCCATCACTAACAGGCGCGATTGCCACGTTTTGACAAAAGAGAACGCAAGTGCTCCTATTGTAACGAAAGCTTCCAGGAAATGGCCACACGAAGTCGCCTTGAGAAGTGCAAATAAACGGAACGTCCTGATTGTCTCGTTGATGCACTCCCCGATTGACAATAGAAATTATGATCACCAAAACGTAACAAAATATGGCGCAAAAGAGTCGCAGGAACAAGATATCTCGTTTATCTTCGTTGTGACTTCTTTCACGAAAACAAACCTGGGATATTGATTGCATTCTTCTTGACGATGTTTCGAAGTGAAAGTGGCTGTCAACGTGTCATCGCCCGTGGGGTAACTTTCATCCATCGCCGCTAATGAAGCCCTGCCGCCTTCGTCAAACAACGCCGCGTTTACGAGCTCGTGTCGCCTTTAGTTATTGATTTTATTGATTTCACCACTGGTGGAGCGATTGCCATGTAGGGCGTGTCTGAAGGAATTAGGCGTGTCTCCAGTGTTCTCCGATCCGCAAGAGCAATCAAGTGTTCGGAATGATATCCATACTGTACAGTGCCGGATTTACAGTGGTGGGGGCCCGGGGCAGCGTACATGGTGGGGGCCCTTCTACACGATCAGTACTTTTCATGGTGCTTCCTGAGTGTAAATTATGGTCATACAGATGCCTGACCTTGGTGCGAATATTCCGTGCGATATATACGTATATGAAAAAGTTCAATGTCCAGCAGTTGGTTCGTTTATTACCACACAGTTTCCAGAAAGAGTACTTCACATTAGTTTTTACAGTGAACATCTTTTAAGATCTCGTATCTACTATCTTGCAACTTATTCAAGACTACATTTCGCTGCTAGCGCAAACTGGAACCTTCGTTGACTTCCTTACTCAAAAATCGGTAGTGAGCTCTGCAAAATCAAGCTGTTTAAGAATGTCCCTTTGCATAAGAGAGACAAGGTGTCTACCGTGCGTCATGGTTGCCCGATGACTGTTCTTTATGAGCCTCAGTATCGAAAATGAGCACTCACAGGGACTGCTGCTAACCATCACACTGAGATCTGTATGAACAGCAACCTCTACATAAGAGAAAACTTCCTTCACTTCATTCTCCATGATGAGTGCGTAGAGGAAAGATTCTCGGCTGCCGACCTCGTCTTGCAAAAATGCCTTAGCACAGAGGCTGAAGTCTATACCTCCAGGATGCAGATTTCTCGAAAGATATACCGAACCAGGACGATAGCTCTTCATACGCGGACAGCCGTTGATCAAGAGAAGCTAAATTGATTAGAGGGCGGGAGAAAGTTTCTTCTCCGGAACTTCTATGAAGGGCCACTAAACCGTGCTTCAGGGGCAGTTACGTAGCCTGGTGACGTCAGCCGTAGACTGGATCTTCAATTGCGCTTTCTTACTGCAGTAAATTCCCTCGTTCCAGTTGCATCTTCCCCAACCATGCGGTAGTGATCGAATGCTTCACGCCTTCAGGTCAAAGCATGTTCAGGTCGCTGTTCACGTCTATCTGTGGACTTTGTAACGTTTTGTTATTCTTCTCCACTCTGTCTAAAATATCGTCCCGAAACGGCGCACGAATTCCTAAGTCAATGACACCGCCAGTTTTAAAGCGTACTTCAGCCATTTCATCTCGATTGCTAGTAACGTAGAGACGTGTTAACGACGTAACGACGTTTAAAGACCTAATAACGTTTTAAAGAAAAGACAGTATCCCCTGACGGCTCACACAACATCCGCTCTACAGGACCACCGTGTTTTCGGTACTGGAACGGGCTGCTTTGTTGAGCAGTCGCCGGACACCTTTGTGGTGAGGTTGCTCATCTCCTGTGTCTTCGTGCCTACCTTTGTGTCTATGCGTGGATGCTGTAAAGAACTCGTATACTTGCTCGAGGAAATGTAAAAAGGCAACAGCAGCACGGCAGCACCCGGCAACTAATTTTGCTACCAGATTCAGACAGTGCCCTGACCAACGAACCCACGTATACGGTGCTTTTTCTGTCGTACTCGTGCTTGAAGACATTTGTACGTTCTACTCATGGGCGCAGCATTGTCGTAGGACTACCCTGCCTTCCTTGATGTTTATGCCATGCGCGTCGAATAAGCTTCGAACATGTCCTCAGCATTATGCCCCTGGTTACGCATGAACCGTAGACGATGGAAAGCAACTGCCCTCAGGCTGAAACACACAACATTGTGTGCTTCACCTTGAGGCTTGTGTTAACACAAGCCTCAAGGTGCCTAAGAACATGAACAACTGAATTATGGCAGTGAACTATACGCATATCTTTCAACTGGGGTGGTATTTTCCAGGTGCACGAAAGTTCTTGCTCCATATGTTGTTTTGGCGAGAACCCAAAACCGCATCGTTTCTAGAAGAAGCAGTGACAATTTCAGTGCTGAGGGCCCCTTTTTGGTGGGGGCCCCGGGCCATGCGCCCCGTTTGCCCTCCCCCCCCCCCTTAAATCCGGCACTGATACTGTAACACTGCTCAGAAGAAAGGAACAAGGACTAAATACACAACGCAATGCTGCAGATGTTGCTGTAGCTGCCGCTACACGATTAACTGTGGTTGTCCTTGTGTTGAGCAAAACTTATCAAAGTGACAATGTTTTTTAGATGCTGTATCACATACCTAAGGACCACCAAACATATCAAGTTTGAAAAGCAGTTTCATGTAGTTCGATGTCAGCGCTGATGAGTATAGCTTCGTATCTTTCGCCGCGTAAGTCACGACCATTTGGATGTCTTCCGATAATAACATACCGATACCGATAACATTAGAAAGTGTTAGTAGGCCGTTGATAACGTGTCTATCGCACCCAATCAACTGATAAGATTGTCATGCCCGCTGTCACTGGTTCCGGTAATAACGGTAGCTTCACGGTGACGTTATCAACGGTCTACTAGCACCCTGAACTAGTAGACCGTTGATAACGTGGCTTCCGAAGCACGGTGTCTATCGCACGCAATCAACCGATAAGATTCTGTGTCATGCCCGCTGTCATTGGTTCCGGTAGTAACGGTAGCTTCACGTTGACGTTATCAACGGTTTACTAGCACCCTGAGCTATAGATCGTTGATAACGTGGCTTACAAAGCATCGTGTCTATCGCGCGCAATCAACGGATAAGATTCTGAGTCATGCACGCTGTCATCGCTTCCGGTAGGTACGGTAGCTTCACGATGACGTTATCAATGGTCTACTACTAGTAATAATGCTGCCCGTGTTGTTACACGTAAGGTTTCTCTGCCTATGGTATGGCGGCATGTTGCACGTGCCGCAGGGTAGGACTCTGGATAATATCGACCAAATGCGGTTCCTTTGACGTGGGCCGGAAATCTCCGACACACGGTGCTGGAAGCAATGTTTACCTCCTTCACATTGCTACCGTCCTCGGCCGGGTTTGGAACCGCAATCTTGAGCTCAGCAAGCCAACCCGCTACCGACTGAGCTACAGAGGAGGGCAACGGTCTACTAACACCCTAAATTAGTAGACCGTTGGTAACCTCGCTTCCGAGGCACCGTGTCTACCGCACCCCATCAAATGGTAAGATCAACGATCCGCTAAAACTCTCTATTGTTAACGGTCTAGCTACCAACACTCTGAATGGACCTTTTTCACCAAGGCGCATGACCTTGAAGTGCCGTACAGGGTTATCTCCGTCTTCACTAGATGGCGCAGTATGGGGACGACAGACGTGGGGTCCAGTGGGGAGACCGCACGAACAGCGCAAGCTCGTCGGTCCCACTCCGGGCCGGTTTTGGCCCTTTCTGTTACACATATGGATGTGTTTTGGCGCGCGCCGAGCGTGGTTCGCTGGAGAGACGCTAGGACACGACGCGTATGTGAAAAAGGTCCATTGAGATGGTACAATGAGAGGATGAACGCTTTCGGTGGATTTTGGTTTAAACACTGACAAGCAATTCCTCTCACAAAGAAAGTACGTCATAATGGAACGCCAGATAGTTTCTTTCTTTCGTTTTTCTTTCTACTCAACATGTAAGTTAGACCACGTTTAATTAGAGTCACTAAGTAAGCTACGTTTCAATGTATCGACACTGAGTTCCAAGAGCGAGCGTGCGCCATCTTGTTTCCGTGCCACGCTACCCACGGACACGCGCACTGCGGCACTGCTGCCCTTGGACCTCAGTGTCGATATTCTGGAGCGAAGTTTATTTAGTGACTCTACGTTTAACATACCAAAATTGGGGGAAATAACAGCCATTCTCTATAAGAAGGTTAATATATTGTAAAGAAGAAACTATGTTGTTAGACACGTCCTTTGGATAGATACGTGCTCATACTGTGCTCATACTCTCGATACTGTGATACGATAGATACTGCGCTCATACATACATATATAGATACATATCATACATAGATACACTGCGCTCATACTGTCCACCAGAAAAGATGTATCACATTATAGAAGCCACCAGCCAGGACAACAGGTGAAGTCTCAGATTATGAAACTTGACCTGTTGCTTCTTGTTCGTCGTTGCCTTTTCTCAATCTCAAAGGAATGTCATCATCTACAGATTATCACCAGCTCGCTTGCATCCTACTTGTTCGACATTATTTTATTTATTCCGAGGACGCATTCAAGTTAATTTTTGCCCTCTAAAGAACGCATTAAGCATGTCAGAATATAGGCATGCAAACCAGACGTCTATTTTGGTAGACATACGTAACAAAGATACGGCGATGCACACATCGAACGCGCTAGAGACGGAGTGTATTCAAGCAGCAAGCGTTTCGTCTTTTTTTCTTAGCAGTTGTCCCGCGATGTAAGGCCCCGAATTATTATCTTTATCTCTTATCCACTTTCTTTCATATTTTTTTATGTGTGTGTATAGCCTGTAACGGGCGCGCTTATAATTCCTGATACATATTGGTATAAGACACCTCAATTTCCTTACGTGTCTGCTTTCGAGATGAAGTTTTGCGTTCTGTTTATTCAGCTGTGTGTATCCACACCTTCACACAGACGAAATTACGCAAGTAGCATAACGTTGAACCTAATGATGGCTAAAATATCACACGGGTAGCCCGGTAATATTTACTTACTCTCTCGATGTAACAGCCACCTATCGTAGGCAAACACTCCATAACCTGGGCTTTGATCATCATAACTTTGGAAAAGAAATATGAAGGAGTAGGCTTCGCCTTTCATTAGCCCTGCTGGTCCAGAGTACTTCAGCTGAACATGTGCGCCCGACAACGGCGAGCCAATTTCGACATTATCCCCCTCTCTCTCCCCTTGAAATGTGCGCATATCAGATTGCTAGAGCAAGGGCTCTACCCATATTGCCTTAGAAGGTCACGGTATTGCGTGTGTAGTTGGTTCCTCTTGGTAACATTGAGCTCGAATTGAATATGCTGCATTTAGTTCAACAGATGTGAGCGGGGGGTTTGTGAAGCCATGCCATGAGCTGAAGGCACGTGGGTTGAGGTGACATGAAACCTTCGTGGGAAGTGTCGGTTAGGGGTAGTGAGACCACGTCATCAGCTAAAACGCGCGGGCGTTAGTGAGGCACCCCACGAATTGAAGGCGTGTGAATACGAGAGGTAGTGTCGTCTTTAGTGAAGTTTGAAGCCATGCCGTGAGCTGGATGCACGTGAGGTAGAGCACAAGAAATACCTTGATGGACACGTGAGTATGAGGGGGATATTTATTTATTTATTTGACAGTACCCCAAGGGTACTAATGGACATTACATGGGGGTGGGAGTACAGTGATAATTAACAAGAGAATGTTCGCTATACACCAGCGGTGCCGAACTCATTCGTGCCCGCGGGCCGCATTGAGCCATGGAGGAGCTACGCGGGCCGCATACCACGGGTTTGGGGTAGCCTGTTGCTGATATAGATGACGCAACACAGAACTTACGGTGACATAAAACGTATATATTTGCATTGTTGAATCACATGGTCAGCAATTCGTTTTATTTGCTGTTTGCTGAGGAAACTTGGCACCTCTTATTTTTAACTATTCCGTCAACATCAGGTGAAAGTGATTGCGCAGTTGTTTGTGAGTTGTGAGCGTAACTTTCACTTATTGAGGTTTCACTTATCACAGAAAACACCTGCTCGCAGACCTGTGTTGATACAGCTGTCTTGCGACGTAAAGCCATGGATTATTATCATTATTATTAAACGACTGTTGTACCGAACATGGAAAGGTTTCTCTGCGACAACATACGTATATCTTCGGATACTTTCGTCCAACGTAAGAATATCACGAAGCCGCACCAACTTCACCGAATTTGTTCTATATCGGTACGTCGCACTGCAGGTCAATCAGTTCTATTTGTAAGTCATCAGGAACGTTGCCCACAGCTGCAGAAAACGGCGACCAAAACAGCCCCGTTTCAAGTATCCCGAACTCGAAGAATCTTTGCTCGGATTCACCCGGGAGATCACCAAGCCTGCTGAACCCGTCCGTTTCTGGTGGCATTGAAGGCCAATATTACAAATCAGCCATGTATAGGATTTGCTCAGAAATTTTGGTAGGAAGTTTGGTAATATCAATCAAATAAAAATCAGCCACGCAGGGGCAGAAACAACAACAACTTTATTACGCAGGGACGGGTTTGCAGGTTCAGGTTTACAGAGTCATCGGCGAAGACGACGAAAGTAACACAGAGACCCAGACAGGGAACGTCGAATTTGTAACCATTAATCATATATGATTAAAGGTTGATTATGATTAAAAGTTGAACGTTCGACGTTCCCTGTCTGTCTCTGTGATACTTTCGTCGTCTTCGCTGTTATGTACCAAACGGCCCCGGTCAGCTCTAATTTAGAGAGTCATCGGCTGTAACAGATAATGGCAACAGTTTTCCATCAGTAACCAATGCAAGAGAAGCTGCACGAGTACAGAGCCCAGACAACGCCCAGTACAACGCCACGACCGTTCACGAAGCTTGGAACGATTTATTTATTTATTTGTTTATTTTTGCTCGGGGGTCACGCGGGCCGCCACTTCGGCACCCGTGCTATACACAGTTATACAATACTAAGGTGTGATATGTTACAATAAACAATACAAAACATGAAATGCATACAGAAGAAAGTAGAAATACAATAAAACAACACTATATACATTGATGTGAATGGTGATCATGGTATAAGAGTGAGGATTTGCTTGCGGTAGGTGCAGTTTTCTTCGATGAGTGCGAGGTTAGTGGGGAGGTCATTTCATTCGATGGCAGTGTTACAAAAAAACGATTTTGAGAACAAATAAGTCTTGCAATTGAAGCGTTTAATTTTGTTGGGGGGGGGGGGGGGGGGGTCAATGCGTGAGAAAATAACTTCGGAACGAGAGATGGGACATTGGGCTGGTGGAAATGAGTGGAAAAATCGGTGAAATAGCAATAACTTCGTTATTTTGCGCCTGTGTTCCAGAAGAGAAAGACCAAAACTGTATTTTAATGTTGTTACTGACGCAAGTGATGAGTAATCGTTAGCGATGAAGCGAGTTGCTCGGTTTTGAATAGATTCAAGCGAATCGATAAGGTATCGCACTGGAGGGTCCCAGATGGCGGAGGCATATTCGAGCCTTGGTCGTACAAGCGAGAGATAAGTTAAGAGTTTTAAGTGCGAGGGGGCCATCTTCAGATTACGACTGATGAAGCCAAGTGAGCGATTAGTATTGGCAGTGATATAATGAATTCCACGTTAGGTTAGCAGAAAGATAAACGCCGAGGTACTTATAGGAATCTGCAGGTGAGAGGGGTGTGTTATTTATTGAGTAGGGGTAAGAAGGAATACAGGATGGTCTGGTCATAAGGGGTGGTAGTTTTGCGGTACAGGACAAAGTCGTCTGTGAATAATCTAACAGTAGAGGTTGTATCTGCGGGTAGGTCGTTAATGTAAATTGGGAATAGGAGGGGACCTAGAACACTGCCTTGCGGTATACCAGATAAAACTGATTCATTGTGTGAGGAATGGTTATTACAACTGACGAAAAAAAGTGCGGTTTGTTCATTCATGTATCCAGTGAAGCATGTGGTGGTCCATATTTAGTAGTGAAAGCTTGTGGAGAAGTTTAGCATGGGGCACCATTCGAGTGCTTTGCGAACATCGAGAAAAATTGCATCAGTCTGGGAGTTAGTGTCAGCATTTAGAAGTAGGTCGTGTACAAAACAAGCAAAAACAACAACAACAACTACATGAATGATTATGGGATGAGGTGATTCACCGGAACAATTGCGGTACCATACCTCATTGCCTGTGGGTTAGTACATGAGTGGGATGACGATGAAAAAGATGAGGCATACACACTCGCACACACACACATGACAGACGCAAATGAGATATCACACACGTGGGTGCGTCGTAACTGATGGGATAGCAAGCAAGTTGCGTTTCGCATGAATAGTTCTTCCTAAAGCCATGTTTGTAGAGGGTAAAAGAAGTTATTCCAGCAGATTCACAAGGTTGGTATATATGATGCGCTCAAATATTTTGCATGGAATGCTGGTTTAAAAAAATGGGACTTTAGTGGCCAATTTCCTGTGTGTTACCTGATTTATGGATTGGAATGACCTTGCCGACCTTCCAGTCTTTGGGCAACACAGATTTTTGGAGGGATTGCTTGAATATGCAACTTAAGAATTTGCTCGATATTATTTTGTATTATATAGCACCTTCGGGGTGATAGCGTCGGGGCCTGGACTGGACGTGAGTTTTAAAGATTCGATTATCTTGCAAATAGCTTGATGTGTTATATGGAGACTGGACATAGGTGCAGTGGAGGGTGAAAGCAAGGACGCGTGGTCCGATAGACTATCAGTATTGAAGACTGATGAAAAAAATGAAACGAATTCGAGGGCGCATTCATCAGATGGGATGGGGATGCCGTTTGTATCTGTTAACGTAAGGAGGTCACGTGGACATACATGTGGAGAACGGTGGAGATAATACGTTCCAGAATTTCTCAGGGTTATTGACTAGCAGGGAGAGCAGATCGTGGTTAAAGAACTTTATCTTAGCCTCCCTAATTTCTTTTTTGTATTGTCGAGTGCAGGATTGGAATTCAGCCCATGAGTCTCTGTTATTGAGACGTTTCGCTCTGCGGAACGGTCGCTTTTTCTTACTTCAATCAATCAATCAAAAGCTTTATTTCACTGATATACAGTGTGGGACTTGGAGCGAAAAGCTACATTATGCAGCTTGAGAGGGCTCCAAGCCCGTGAATAAGATTGACAGTGGCGGAAACGAAAGTATGGATACGCGGGACAACAAGAAGAATGGACGAAATAACAACACATATCGGGACCTCGCAAGGAATAACAGTTTTCAAAAACAAAAAAAAAGTACAGTACAATACAGAAGATACAACAGAGGTAATAAAGAAGAAGTACGGAATGCTCAACAGAACAAAGTAGGGCTTTTAGTCGTTTGGAAAACCATGGGTTATGTTGGAATAATTTAATGAGTACTTTTGGAACGTACGGTGGTTCCATAAGTTTCCGGCCCGAGGTAGAAAATGCGCGCGAATTTGAAAATGCGATTAAGGACGCGTGGCGCCATCTGTTGGAGGGCCGGAGCATCACCCTCAACCCTCTCCATGCTTTTGTCGGTTGGAGAGCGGCATTTCAAACAGCCAGGGTGCACTCTTCGGTTAAAATGGAAAAAATCGAGTACCGCGCTGTGATAAAATTCTTGACAAAAGAGGGACTTTCGCCTAATGAAATTAAAGCGCGACTGGACAATGTGTACAGGGAAGCCTCTCCGTCGTACACAACGGTAAAAGACTGGGCTAAGCAGTTTCGACTGGGGCGAGAGTCCATTGAAGATATCAACGCGATGGTCGTCCAGTGGAAGTGGTGACACAAGAAAATTTGTCCCTTGTCGAGGAGGAAGTGCTGAGCGACAGGCGTCTAAAGGTGAAGGAAATCTCAGAAAGGCTTCGGCCTTCCAATACAACCGTTTTTCGCATCATCGGCGAGGGCCTTCACATGAAAAAGGTCAGTGCGAGATGGGTGCCACGACTTCTCTCGTCAGTTCAAAAGCAACAGCGCGTCGTCCATGCCAAAGAGTTTTTGGAGCTCTGTCAAGAGAACGAAGAAGAAATATTGAAGTCACTTGTCACAGGGGATGAGACTATGGTGCTCTACTATGATCCCCTTTCGAAAAAGGAGTCGATGGAATGGCTCAAACCAGGAGAAGCACCCCCAAGAAAAGCCAAGGTCACACAATCCACATAGAAGATCATGGCAACAATATTTTGGGATTCACAGTAAATCATTTTACACCTTTATTTGCTCAAACAAAGTGTATTCTTATAAAAACACCCTTTTCTATTCCACAAAGAGTGCAAAAAGTGCATTACTAAAGGTGTAATATCGACATACACCACGTCTTATCCAATGTGGATCATTAAGAGGGGATACGACCTCCGGCGGCCCCATGTATTCTCTATGGGCGAAACAATGCGATCTTTTGCAGCTAATACTGAACCGATTTTGACCAAAATGGCCTTGTTCGATAGATTTTAGAATTTCAAAAAATTCGCATTGGACACATTTGCAATTTTTTTCCAGAAGTTTTTAAAAACCTTAGGAAAGCTGCAAAAAATTTATAAGTTCGGTCTCTCGCTTTTAGAAGTTCGTAGCTCGTTTACTGTAGCACATATGTGAAATGCAATCAGTAGCATTTACGCGGAATTTTTTCTTGAATATTTACGTGCCCATGTCATGTCTGTCCATGCCTCCAGTTGTTCACAATATTGAAAAAACTTAAGGTATGTACGGCTCCGTGAACTGCCCCGTCTTGTCATCGTACAGTAGCTCCACATTGCTGGTCAGAAGAGAACTTTATATCGTTCCGCGGAATGCAGTCACTGGTCTGGCACCCTATCCCAGAAGGGGTTTCCCCGGCAGCGGAAGCGCGAAATTGAGGTCATGAAACCTGTCTGAAGAGATCCACGTTGAGTAGGTCGTCGTAAAATAATGGGAAGGCCTTGAGTGAGAATAGGGAGAATAGGCGGCATAGACCAGGAAAGCTTTGCTACACAGCCACACAATATTCGTCTCGCATCGCATGCACGTAAAAAGAACGGTAGGGTTAGGGGAGGTGAGGCACAGTGAGACCGAGTGGTGTTATCATTCGCTCTCCCGATGTGTTGAAATTGGAAGACAGTTTTCTTTCTTTTTTTAATGAGGTAATATCAAACAGTCAAAGACTGGATTATGGAAAAGCCGAAAAATAAGGAATTCCAAGAGGATGTTTGCGAAATAAATAATTTATGAATAAAACGTTGAAAAAGACTCCACGTAGAAATTCACTTTTTAACAGAACTTTTTCAAAAGAAGCTCTTTCTCTATCCACAGCTGTAAGATCAACCCCAGTACACGAGGGATGCTGCCAAAAAGTGGCATGCGCTAGACAAGGTCATACAAAGTTATTTTAAATGCATAAAAAGCATTTAGCACATTAATTCCCAATACCTGTCCTGAGCACAGCGTTGTGGATCTACCTGATGTAGCAGATGTAACTTTTCGAATATATATTTTTCCATTCTTGGTGGCCTCTGGCTTTCGATAGTTCAGTCTTCCGAGTTCTCGGGCTCGGGGTCCAATGATGGGTGTAACAGGGGTGTCACATATTACACCCAAAAGAAGGGTGCTTATTGGGTATATTAACTCAAAAAATGGCAAGTTCTGAAAAAAAAAAAAAAGGCTTGCTCCCATATTCACGGAACACTATTTGCACTGATGTACTGCAACCTGCATTTGCAAGTCTGAGAGTCTTAGCTGCCTAGACCCTTGGGGACATGTTTACAAAAAGAAAGTGCCTGGTGGGTGATTGCCAGTGAATGACTTGTACTACCCACTCAATGAATTTTAGAGGAGATGATGTCGCTCTATATATTTGGCAACCCGAACGTGATTGTCGTCGTGTACAATAAACACATGCAATAACACAGTCATCTCTACTTTTTGTTTTCTGCCTAAGTGATCGAAAGTACGTTATCTAAAGGGAAGTTTGGTGAAACGATTTATTCCTTGTATTAATTCTCAACAATTCTTACTTTGTAGAGCACATTTTTTATCGCAGTTGGAATAACAATTTCCGTATCTTGGCTTCCTTACTTTTCGACTTTACGGTAATTCGGTTTTCTGGCTTTCCGGCCTGCTGATGGTTCGGTTTTCTGAATTTTCAGCCTTCTGATCGTTCGATGTTTTAATTTTTCGTCCTTTTTTAAGTTTCGACCTTCTGATCCCTTGTCTAGGTTTCGAAGGATACATGTATGTTGTAAGGACCAAATTTAGGTTCACCTGCACATAGGCGCAAAGTAAATAAACTAAAACTGGGTGTCCGCCCATTTCATCGAAGATCGTTTGGTCGAATGCCGTTTGATCGACGCCGTTTGTTGGAAAGGCGTTTGTTTTGAAAGGAGTTCAAAGCTCCGTGGAGTGGGTCGTACGCACCTGTTTTTCCGTAAGTTTTGATTCGAGCATACGGTGCAGGCAATCAGTGTCCTCTGCTTTTTTATTTATTTGTTTGCTTTGTTCAGCCGAAGAGGGGAGGCCACTGGTTATTTTAAGACCTTTGTCATTTACGAACAACATAGCTGTACAGAAAAGTGGGTACAACCCGACGAATTACACCTATTGAAGAATATGGCCTGACGTTGGGAGCAGCCGACAGTCTGTGCTTCTTCTGGGCACCCATCTCATTGGTGGCGGCAAATTTAAAGGGAAAGTTCTGAAATCGGATATCCATATGTGTGCGAAAGCCGCTCGTCTGTGGAAACTATAAGAAGGAAATTTCGCCATGGTACAACAAAACATATTAAATTAACAGCATATAAAGCATTAGTTCCGAGTGGCTCGGGACTAACATCTCCATTTTTTTTTCTTTTACAAATCAATCAATCAAAACATTAGGAAGGGAGTTGCCTCAGGACAGAAGCCGCCGATATTTCGAACAGAGACTGTTCTTCTTCTGTTCTTCTGAGACTGTTCTTCTTCAACAGTCTCTGTTCGAAATATCGGCGGCTTCTATCCTGAGGCAACTCCCTTCCTACATCTCTACCGGTTCGCTGGATTTCTACCCATCTACAATCAAAATATTAGTTCCCCTCATTTAGAGTATGCATCTGCAGTCTTGGATCTCTGCACATCCACGCTGTCCGAGAAAAAAAAAACAAATAAAGAAGACAAAATGCAAAGGTCTGCTGCACGGCTTATCTTGTCTAGGTTTCGGAGGACTTATTCGGCTAATGTTTGTAGCGACAAATAAATTTAGATTCACTTGCACACAGACGCAAGGTAAATACACTAAATCAGAATAGTCAGTCAAATACAAAATGCGACCGCAAAATGTTCCAGTGTGAGAACTCGGCGCCAAAGAAAAATCAGCAGGTGAATATAAATAAGCGAGGGCCAACGAAATATAACATTTGGACTCCGCGCTGCGTCCAGAAAGTCAGACAAGCTAAGAGCGCAAAACATCAAGAAGTCACCAGATGCAGTCCACAAAGGGACAAAAGGGAAGAAGAATGGCTTTCGTCGGGACCTCCTTCTTTCTTTGTAGCTGAGTTGGCCTTGGCAACCCAAACATGACGTGAGATCCCTGCATCTCAATAGTCAAGGAGGTCACACGTGTGTTTGGGACTACATAATCCTGCGGAGGAGTGAGTTATTTGTACTAAGGGTAATGGTTACAGCTTCCTCCAGGCTGAGACCCGTATGTTCGTGTGGCGCCATCTACGAGCGAAAAAATCGTGAATCGGAGATGCCGCCTCACTCGTATCCCCTCTTAAGGGTGTAAAGTGGGGTGTTGAAACAGGTGTTTTCCGTCGAATGCACCTTTTTTACCCATTTGAAATGGGAGTATGGTGTTAAAAATTGTGTTTTATTTCGTGAGAGAAAAATTATGCTGGTTTCACAGCTCCGCTCAGCAAGTAATCACATTATAGACGATAACCTGAGTTAAAAACACAGTATTTGACAGGGAGGGATGTTAGAAATTTAGCTTATACCTTTGGCTCGTTGCAAGCGTGGGTGTTAATTGCAAAAACACATTCCCGCCACCGTTACAAACGTTTCCCGCCCCACCACATGTAACGAACGTGCCCCAACACATTTTATTTCAGTATATGATACATCCGACACGCCAATATAGGCTACTGAGGGTGCCCCAGGTCTCTCTATGCCTCTGCACTCACGTTGGTCCCACAGTGTTAACAAGCTAACGAGGCGTGCCTGCGACGCATTGCACTCCGGTTTAGGTTCTACGATGGAACCACGGGTGGAAGGCTATACCGCGTTCGCGGTGCTACTTGCCATAGAAGCAAGAACGTCAAACTGTATGTCTCGGCCAGTGGTGTCGGTATGCTGCCGCGGAAGCTCCTATTACACTATTTTCGAGGGAATATTCACTAGCAAATAATTCCATCATAAAAGGTGTTTTCAATAGAATACTCCCATTTTAAGGGTGTTTTTGTTTTTAAACACCCATTATAACAGTGTTTTATTAGGAATACACTTAACTAAAGGGTGCATTAGAAAACACCCATCATTTGAGTGTAAAGGCAACACCAAAAAGGTGTGCGCCATGGGACAAGCCATTTACACCAAAAAAGTGTAAAAAAGTTTACTGTGTTGTCACGGGATCCTCCTCATCGACTTCAAAGAGAGGAACACCACAGTGAATGCGACTTATTATGCTTCACTCCTACATCGACTGCGAGACGCCATCAAGGAAAAGGGGCGCGGCAGGTTGAGTCGAGGTGTCCGGTTGCTCCAGGACAATGCCCCTGTCCACAGGGCTTCTGTTGCAAAGGCTGCACTGAAGGAGTGCGGCTTAGAAGAAATTCACCACCCACCCTACAGTCCAGACTTGGCACCGAGTCACTACTTCCTGTTCTCAAACTTGAAGAGGGATCTGAGAGGACGGAGATTTCAAAACGATAGTGAGGTGCAAGAGGCAGTTTTCCAGCATTTTGCGGACAAAACTTCGGACTATTTTTTCAATGGTATAAGAATGCTGGTTGAAAGGTGTCAAAAGTGCATCGAAGTTAAGGGTGACTATGTCGAAAAGTGATACACTTGTTTCGTCTCTATGACTATTAAAAGTTGGTCGGGCCGGAAACTTATGGAACCACCCTCGTAGGTTTCCGTAAGTTGATTTAGAGAGTCACGAAAGAAGCACCAATTTTCTTCCACCGAGCGTGCTGCGTAGGTGATGGAAAAGTTATCATAAAGGGAGTACAAAGCTCCATTGATGGTTGGGAAATCAGCCCGATTATATGCATATATAACCTTGCTAGTGTGATTTCGTGTTGCTGCGCGTGCTGATGATATATCAAACAAGTCGTCAAGTTTAGTCGTGATTTCCGCTAAGTCATTATGTAGATTCGGGGAGAAGGAACCTTCATTGAGGTTAGGTGGTCTATAACAAACTCCAAATACAGTTGGAGGAAGGGCTTGTGATAAGGTAACCCATAGAATTTCCAGCGTACTTGTGGTGCTAATGAGAGAAGGATAGAGGCAGCTTTTTACTGCTATTAGGACGCCGCCACCTCTTGTAGAATGTCTGTCCTTCCGGAAGATTGTAAAATCGGGAAGAAAGGGCGACAGTTCATTATTCGGGATCGAAGCACACAACCAGGTCTCGGTTAGTATAACAAGATCTGAGGAGCTGGAGTGGATAAACGCCTTGAGCTCATCGAGCTTGGACATGATGCTACGAATGTTGGCAAACATAATGGATAAACATGGTAATGACGTAGATCCTGAATGTGACTGGTAATTACGTGATGGTAGCTATGGTAGAGAATCCTGAACGCTATGTGACTCTGGGTCGAAGTAGTATATTTTACGCCCTATATGAAGACTATCGTGGCGAAGCTTAAAAGCATCGTGCTGTGTTTTGGCGAATTCCACAAGTCTGCGGCGGGCCAAACCCGTTGCCGCGGAAAAGTCACTCGCGATACTTATGTCTGACCCTTTGAGCTTATGACCTGAGGACAACACATTTTCTTTTAGTTTGAATGAGCAGAACTTTCCTACAATGGGCCTTGGCCTTCCACTGCCAAATCTACCTATACGATGCACCCGCTCAAAATCAGAAGTCGAGCAATGTATGCCGAGCTTAGACTGACACAGTTCAATTACTTTTGATTCGCTTTCGCTCCACGCTTCAGCAGCAGAATCGAGCAGACCGTAAAACACAATATTTGACCTGCGTGACCTGTCCTCAAGGCCATTCAAGCGTTTTTTCAACGAATAAATTTCCGTGTAAGTTGTTCGGTTTGACAATCGAATATCTATAAGGTCAGTTCGAACATTTTCCATAAAACTTGTTTGTGCGTTTTTTATTGTAGTTAGTTCCCCCTCGACGGTGCTTAGCTTGTTTGTGAGAACAGCGATGACATTGTCTGTGGTTCGCTGATTTGTCTGAAGTGTTTTAACGTCAGTCATCAACGTAGTGACCTTACTGTCAAGCCTAGTCAAAATATCTAGGGCTCTGGCCAGTTGCTCTTCTTGGGTTTTTGTCATCGGACCAGGCTTGAGCTCCACACCCCCGGATAGTGAGAGGAGGTGAGATATGATGTCAATACGATATACACATTTTAAAAGAACACCGTAGGGGGAAGGCAGCAGCAAGAGGCAAACGTTACTACTACTGTAAGAAGTGCCATTATTGGCACCTACCTGCAAAACAGCGGAGAAACGATAAGGGAACATTCTTTCATTGCTGCTGCCGTTCCCACTGGCGAAGAAGGTATGGTACCGATCTTTTATAGGATCCGTTGTAAGCCAAGATGACACGTGGTATGGAGACACCTGGTGGATGTCGATGAGTAGCTTCGATGAAGTCCTATGGGCACGTGGCGAGGTGCTTACGCAGTCTCCAGTAAAGGAGACAGGGCCCTCGCGTAGAAAACTATGGCATCCATGTGTCGAAGCGCCCGTGGTTTGGAGTACGTCGTTTCCGTGGTATAGCAGAGATAGCAACAACTGCAAAACAGCGGAGAAACGATAAGGGAACATTCTTTCGTTGCTGCTGCCGTTCCCACTGGCGAAGAAGGTATGGTACCGATCTTTTATAGGGTCCGTTGTAAGCCTAGATGCCACGTGGTATGGAGACAGCTGGTGGATGTCGATGAGTAGCTTCGATGAAGTCCCAGGGGCACGTGGCGGGGTGCCTAAGCAGTCTCCAGTAAAGGAGACAGGGCCCTCGCGTAGAAAACTAGGGCATCCAAGGAAACTAGGGCATCGAAGCGTCCGCGGCTTGACGTACGTCGTTACCGTGGTATAGCAGAGATAGCAACATACTGCAAAACAGCGGAGAAACGATAAGGAAACATTCTTTCGTTGCTGCTGCCGTTCCCACATATATGCTTATTTAAAAAAACGAGGAAAGGTTAGCCTGCGCTACTGCGGCTTACTATTCCTTGCAAAAAGAAGAAAAAGAAAGAGACAGAAAGGAAAGAAAAAGAAACAAACAAAAAGGAACCAAACACGGAATTGGTCACAGTTGACCCAGAAGGCCACAGACTCGCTGGAGCTGAAGAAGTGCCTTGGTCACCTCACTATATCATGTGTGGCCCACCAGCGCAGCTATGGAAAAGTCCGAGATTCTGAGGCGTGTATGAGGGGGTTGATACGTGTGCGTGAGTAGTAGTGAAGCCATGCAGTGAGCTGAAGACAAGTGATTGTGAGGAGCATGGCGCTCGTGAGGTTATGAGAATCGGTGAGCGCGGGTGCGAGCGTACCCGCGCTGTCTACGCACAGCTAGATATCCGCACAGTTTGCGATTGGCTGGTAGAATTTCAGTGTGGCTCCTGGTTGTGAGTAAAATCAGTGTGTACCCGCAATGCATTCGTAGGTTGTGCGGGTATCATTATCCGCACCCTGTTAGTTAACCTGTTTTGACACTCTTGTTAATTTACAGTACATAACAAAAAGTACCTGAACCAGAATTTTTTCCTTCATATAACCCACGATCATATGACCTCCTACCGGAACATTTGTATTCTTCATTTACATATACAGTCATGTCTCGCTTATCCGGAGTTCAGATATCCGGGAAAACTCGTTATCTGGATTATATTGCCTGGAACGAACCTGCTACCATTGGATTTTGCCTCGGTTATCCTGAATTCGTTATTTGTATCCGGACAGCAAGTACGAGGAACGATCTTCGATGACACAGGTCATTCTGATTCCCTTATCCGGAGAAGTGTCAATGTCCTCTGTCCCTGACATGTGTTGTATTCGCACTACTCCGGAAAAGGGTCACATCTCACCGTGGCATTCTGTACTGTTTGATTCCCCTTTCTTCAGTTCCTTTCTTTTTTTCTTAATAAACATATCCCCCCCTTTCTTCAGAGCTCACTCCCTTTTGGTGTATGTGTCCCTATGGATAAGTGGAATAGGTGCCCTGTTCCCAACGGGCGCAAGAAATCCACATGTGAACGTCATGTCCAGGCCATCCTTGAGCATCGCCTGTCTTTTGGCCGATGTCAAAGGCGTTTGCAAAAAGACAAAAACATGTGCGCGGGACCAACTTTCTGAGACTGAGACATCACCCTTCTTTGAACAGCAGTGGGACGCAGGTGGTGCCGTGGCTGTGACAAAAAATTATGTTACAGGCATGCTACTAATTTGAAGCAGCTCACTTGGCATACATTTTTGAAGAAACGATCTTTCACTTGTTTCCTTTTCTGGGGCTGTGACGAGGTCTCCCAAATTTTTCGTGTTTCCCCGGAAGTCTGCTTGGTTTGGTTATCCGGAAAATCGTTGTCCGGACGAAAAGGGATGACTCCCGAGGTGTCCGGATAATCGAGACATGACTGTACAGTCATGTCTCGCTTATCCGGAGTTCAGATATCCGGCAAACTCGTTATCCAGACTATATTACCGGGAACGAACCTGCTACCATTGGATTTTGTGTCGGTTATCCGGAATTCCTTATCCGTGTCCGGACAGCAGGCACGGGGACCAATCTTCCAGGAACTAGGTCATTCGCTGATTCGCGTATAGGGAAAAGTGTCAACGTCCTCTGTTCTTGGCATGTGCTGTGTTCGCATTATTCTGGAAAAGGGTCACATCTCACTGGGGCATTGTGTACTGTTTGATCCCCTTTCTTCAGATGTCACTGCGTTTTGCTGTGTGCTCGAGCACACGGTAGAGATGGTAGACGATATGCGGTAAGAAGAGGAGCCCTGTATCCACCGTGCGCAAGAGATCTACATGTGAACGTCAATGTCCGGGCCGTCCGAAAGCATCTCCTGTCTTTTGGCCCATGCCAAAGACATTTGCAAAAAGACAAAAACATGTGCGCGTGACCAACTTTCTGGGACATTAACCTCCTTTGAACAGTACGATGATGCAGCGGGTACCGTGACTCCGACCAAAAATCATGTCACACGCGTGGCTTCTAATTTCGTGCAGCTCACTTCGTATGGGTTTTTGAAGTTTATTGAACTTTTTGTCGACCTTGGAGAGTGGGGAGTTTCATCGCCACAGGCGATACTCTACCCCATTGCTGGATGGAATGGGGGGAATAAAATAACGAGCCCCTTCACAATAACGATCGAAGTCCGATGGTGTCCAGAAATGTCAGAAGAGCTTTGAGCGCAGAGCGTTGCTGGGCTGGATTGGGCCAGGGACCAAGCAATTTCGAGAGGGAGAAAGGGCGAGAGTCCAGCTGACGAAGAGACTCGGAGAGTGTGGTTCGGGAAGGTTCGTAGTGAGGGCAATGAAGAAGAATGTGCTCCAGATCCTCAAGAGCACCACAGTGGCAGCAGGTGGGAGAGTCAACTTGCCTCAAGCGGTAACGCCACTGAGCTGTAAAGGCCACATCGAGGCGCATTCGGTGGATTAATGCAGCATCTTGACGAGAGGTGTTTCGTGGCATGCGGAAAGCGAGCGTGGGATCAACTCTGTTCAACATAGAGGGGGGAAGAATGTCGATTGTCCGTTGGCGGGAAGCCAGGGGTGTCACTAGGCGTCGCAGAATGGAACGGCGGTCTCCTCTCAGCAGAACAATACGGGTCCGTTTCCGATACGAGAGTGCTGCTTCTGCGGCGCTGTCGGCCTGCTCGTTCCCCACGACACCACAGTGGGCTGGAACCCACTGGAGAACTAGCCTGTGGCCTGCGGCGTAGATAGTGTGGTAAGCCATTAGCACGTCTGTGACTAGGGGTGCGGATGGGCCTCGTATGCCGGAATTTTCAATTGCTTGAAGGGCAGATTTGGAGTCTGTAAAGACTGCCCATTCCCGGGGTGGAAAATCAGCGATGTGTTGTAGAAAGTCCCTTCTTTTCCTTGTCCCTTTCCTGGAGCTATAAAGATGTATCCCACATTTTTCGGGTTTTCGCGGAATTTTGCTTGGTTCGGTTATCCAGAAATTCGTTATCCGGACGAACAAACACGACTCCCGAGGTGTCCGGATAATCGAGGCATGACTGTAGTTGACAAATTGAGCGCCAAACATGCATTTTGTCCCTTTCGACTCAACTCTCTCGGCAAGACACGACCTGCTTCTTTTATTACCTCACAATGTCGCGATAAGACTGCACTAGATATCATCATGCCAGTCATTTTCCCATAAACTTGATTTTCATTCTATGGGCATGACTACTCGACTGAAAACGTAACTCATCTGCCGTTCCAACAACACGGAAGCTTTTTTAACAAAGTGGCTTAAGAGCAGCAGACACCCCGCAGGAATATATCAAGAAGAATTTGCTTTGCATCGTTCAGTGTCGTTCGGTATACTATTAGCATTACGGATTAGCAAACTGTATAGGAACTGCTTTACATATTTGAGAAAATATTCATGCTCTCATTATTTTTCTTCTCTAATTCTTATCTAATCTAATATTCATGAGTGCAAAGCGGAGAGCGGCCCGTGAGCAACAGTCCTGATACAAAATGTCCACTATGTTCAACGTATATGTGAACTTGTGAAGCGCCCCATGTTGAATTAAGATCGCTGTTTATAACGTGAACGACGCCGATATCAAAGGCAAGGCGATGTATTACACTAACGAAGCTAATCTCAAGTTGGATGCATGCTGGCGACAAAATTTTTGCTTGTCACGATATTATAGAAACAGGGTCGCTCAGAGCTATTCATGCCCAAGAATGAGGCTCGTGCAGATGACGTCACGCGTAGACTTTGAGCGCATTTGAGCCGTGACTCGGGAAAACATGGGGATGCGTCACAAGCGTCATACCGCGTGCCGAATGAGCCAACAGCGTGTGTTTTTACAATACACGCTGGTAATTGCACGCACACTGCAACTGCTCACGGCATGCCCTCCTGCAGTAACTCCGGTGCGCCGCCAATATGTTTTCCCGAGTCACGTGACTAAACGTGACGTCACTGCACAAATCTCATTCGGGACAAAACGCGGAGCAGGCTTCACCTGTTCATTTCCCCATAGAGCCCATTAATTAGAAATCTAAAAGCGCGTGCAACACATTCCGCTGACAGCGCTCTGCATTCGTTCTATGTGGCACGTAGCCTGTGGCACGGCGAAGCTTCTAATGCAATTTCTTTGGGTGAATATTGGGATCTTCGTGGTTCTATCTAGGTTCCAAAGTTTCCAACATGTAAAGATGGCTTCATTTGCTGCACTGACGCGTTAGGGTAAGCCCAGCAGTGTCATATGTGCAAGGCGTTCCAAACACCTCATTCCTGAACAGTTTGAGACCCTACGACCAATCGGAATGTTGCGTAGTATACCTGAAATAATCTGTGAAATGGAAAAGTTTACAAAATTAAAGTGTACTCAAGTGACTGGCTATTGTCTCACTCATGTGCAGCCTAGTAAAATGCGCCAAACCCGCCTACAACGTGCGAACAAACCCTTTCAATTCATTTCATTCATTGCATTTAGTCTATTTCCAGTTCAGTACAATGGGCGGAGTCGCGGAAACGGAGCTAGCTTGACGAGCCTGCCGACCCTTGCCGGCATTAGGAGGCAGCATGTACCAAAACAATTCTCGCGGGAGCAATGGTGAACACATAACTATGTAGGATATGAACAATGGAAAAGCTTAGTAAATTATAATACGTCATATTACCACATACAACAAGAACAAATGGCAACACGAGGTAACATTATAAGCATTGGCAAATTGAAACATGACACAACAGCAAATATCATAAATGGAAAAAAATCGAAAAGCTTTCGAGAAAAGACTTACTGTTTCGCAAACTCCCTCAACCACATTAACCATTCGGCAATTATCTGCAGCCACAGTGTAGAAACAAGTAATTTTGCACTGCAATTCCTAAGTGGGGGTGATCGGAGATTATGAAAACAGAAGGAAATACACCGGTTTTCATGCCACCGATCACCAACGGCTCCCAAAAACAGACCAGGGGCTGCGTCATAATTTAGGGCTCTCAGAAGCTTAGCAAAGACAAGAAAAGGCTAGAAGTCGAAACTCGTTTTTTTGTAGCCATAGCACAATTGGTGCCCATTCTTGTGAAGGAGTGATGGTCGGAGATTACGGAAACAAGAGAAAAGACAACAACACATCGAGCGAGGGACTGCAAATACTATGAGTCACACGTGGACAGGGGTCACGCAGTTCAGATCCGCACGCATTGTGCCACACGGAGTGCCCAAATGTGCTCCCCCGCGCTGAACAAAAGGAACGAGTAACGCCGGTAACGAGTTTACCAATTTTTGTAACTGATTTCGTTACTATTACCATATTTTAAAAAGTAACTGAATCGTTACTTGGTTACCAAAAAAAGTAACCGTTACCAAGTAACGAGTTACTTGTAACGAGTTAGGCACAACTCTGGAAGCGGCCCATACTTCATCTCGGTGGTCTGACAATCTGTCTTCGGGTGAGCCGCCATCTGCTTTGGGTCTCTCTTGTTTCCCCTAAAATGATAGGAAATTGAGCCCCCTTCGTAAACGCGAAAGAGGGAAACACAGGACTGCGAGAGAATGGGGAACAAGAAAAAAAAAGTAGTAGGGAAAGGCAGACATGACACGAAAAATTTATGGGTAGGTGGACAGCGCGAAATCAACGGGAAAAAAACTCAAATGTCATGGCATAGGATATTTTCGCTTCCTTTTTATTTGCATTGAGAGACATATATTTTCTTTCATGCGTGAGTTCTTTGAAGTACAGGGCGCTATTTATACGGAGTGATCTAACGGCTTATCTTTAGTGCCTCTCTGTTTCACTGTAAAGCAGTGGAATTCGTCTTGCGGGATCTGGAGCCTCGATTAATGTTTTCGTGTCACGTTCCGGACGATGGAAGTTGGAAGGTATAACAGTAGCAAAAAATAGTGTACGCATACTCAAGAAAATGTGTGTAGGTCTCTGCGATCCGTCTTGCTCTGCCTTAGATGGATCGAGTCCGGGCAGTGGCGTAGCCAGAAGAATATTTCGGGAGGGATTTTATGGTGACTTTACATGGGGGAAGAGGATTTCACCCTCGTTTCCTTCTCCCAAATAGACTACTTCTAAAGGTACGGTTTCGGGTGAAGGGGGAGGGGAGGGGGTTGAATTCCCGAAATCTCACAAAGCCTGCAGCTTAGGTAAGCTTCGAAAATTCCTCGTTCTTGTTTTCAAACACTGTATAACCTTGGTTCCGGTGCAATAGACCAGGGAAGGATAACGGTCGTATTTTGGTTAGCGTTTCCATTTTCGTTACTGCTATATTTTCGTTTCCGTTATCCGTTTCTGATACCGGCGTTTCAATTTCGTTTCCGTTACGTTCCCGTTATCCGTTTCCGATACCGGCGTTTCAATTTCGTTTCCGTTACTGTTTCCGGTAATGGAACGGCTTTTACCGAGCTGCGGGAGGACAGCCCGTCCTCCTCGATCAGCACCCTGTCGAGGTCACGTGTACCGCTACACAAGTAATTTTACGTCGTTGGGATGCGCACATCTTACAAGATTTTTTTAAAAATGTAGGAACATGTCTTCAGTCTTCAGTCACTCGGAGTCCAGCAACTCAAGATGGGCGTAACCTTCATCCAATGTCGCATTCATAAGCGGACGCTCTCAGCAGTAAATAATACTACCATGGCCACGGTGAAATGAAAAAGAACGTACAAAATAATAACTAAAAATCGTAGGCCGTCATCCTCGTGCTATGGTACAGTATAGTCATCCGTTGATGTCATGGAGTTATGAGGACTGGGACGAGGTAAGCGACGGATGCACCCTCGAGATCCAATATTGCGTTTTCTTTCCATGCTCTCGTGTAGTATTTAGAGCATTATAGGGAATGGAGTCGTCACACAAAAACAAAAAGTCAAAAGTCACGCAAATGTCATCGCACAACAGGAATAGCCATTACCCGAATTCAATACCGGACGATAAATTCGCTTCCGTTTATGTTTCCGGTATTAGAGGACCGTGGTATGCGTTTCCGTTTCCGTTATCGTTATCATCTCCAATTTCGGTAATATACCGTTTCTGTTTCCGTTACCATTACCATGCAATAGACCTCTACCGAAGAAACGTCACCGTGACGTATTCATGACGCTGGTAGACAAAGCGAAACCGAAACAGTGCGGACGGAGAAAACCACCGTTTCACAAAGCCGTATTGCTTCACGAAGGTCAAGGGTCGCTTCTTTGTATTAATGGTACACACAAATGAGATCACGTTCTTATTCCCTTTGCGTTCCCAGTCCACCGCAGAAAGAAAAGAAGGCTCCACCTAAGGGTTGGTTGCATTGTCTGGAAAGTCAATGTCGTAATCCTGCGCGGAATGTGGTTAGTTATTACGACTTACTTCGCGCTCGCTCTGTATAGAGACACCACGCGGACTCCGAGAGAAACTCGTGCCGTTCGGGTCCTCGAAGATGGAAGCGCCCGGTAGCCATCTTTAGAAAGGGCTACCGAAAAGATAGGGCTAAAGATACGGGTAGAATGGAGCACAACAAGGCCATACAACTAATAATATGTAAGGAATTGCGTAAAAAGCTTACAATATGAAAAGCTGTATTTAAACGTGGCTTTCTTGTGGCATATTGCTTTTTCGCTGCAGTAGTTCCAGTCTACCAATTTGCCGGCGCTGTTGTACCATCTGAGGCCATTTGGACAGGTCAATTGTAACGCAACCATATTTCTTGACAGGGGTAACTAAACTGCTGTTCGTTTCACTGGGGAGCGGATTATTGTGTTGTGTTAGTCGTTCATCAACAAGGACCAGACCCTCCAATATAAACCCTTTCGCAGGACAACGGAAACTCGTATAGACAATGCCTTGTTTACATTCAACAAAGGGCCTTTTGTGATTCACATTGCAAGCGGGTTCCGGCTTGTCATTTGGTATCCTATATAATAGTTTCTAACTCCACTGTAAATAAGCATGAGCACTGGGCGAACGCTGAAGACATGACGACAAGGCTTATTTACCGTGGGATTTGCCCACCAGCCTACATGAATATATGCCGTTGTATCGATCACTAGTGCTTAGTTACTTAGGTAGTCTGTCATCTTTCATCCCAGCTTCCTATTCATGACGAAACCCACGGGTAATACTCTGGCTGATGGTTAGTTCGTTGTTGTTTGCTGAATAGTTAGTTACTTGCTGGGCTGTGGGCTTTCCTGTGTCGCTAAAAGCGAGAAATGATGGAATTCCAGGAAAACGCTAGATGCGAAACAACTGAATCGTCGATACTGTGACACTTTCACTTTCAGGAGCATTACACGAAATATGGTAGAACGAAGAGACAGAGGACGTAATATCTGCGTGGGGATCGTAAAATTAAAGCTCGGAAAAGCTGTCGTTGATTCGAGGCAGTATATCGTAAACGCGGACCGGGAGATAATATATTCCTATTTTACGATCCCCCGCCCCACTTATTATTTTCTCCATTTGAGGCGTTCCGAAGTACCCCGTCGTTAACTTATTTTTTTACGGCTTCAAATTTACAAGTGTACGAGGAGCACAGTAACGGAATTTATTTACGGTCTGCAGGATAAGCCCAGATTCCTAATCTCGACTTGTGCAATTGGGCTTTATTTTGTTCCGGCATCGAATGCCGTGCAAGCGGGCAACAGTAGTCGCAGTTGTAGTTGCACTCTGACTTCGCCGTGACTTACGTCTCCATTTTTAGATGTGATAGCATTCATCAGCGAGCCCACTGCGTTTTCTTGAGGCAGGGGTACGTCGCCGCGTAATACCTGCACTCATCGGCTGTTGCTTGGCCTACAACAAGACTTGCCCAGGGCTACCGCATCGTCTGAAGATGCTTCACATCAAATGCAGGCATCAGACTTTCCTCCTCTGCCAGAGGTTAGCAATATGGCCTGTGCACCCGAAGAGACCCTTCCTGAACATCTAGCGGACGACGTCGCCGCTGATGGCGGAGTCAGTGTTTCGGGAAGCGACTCTGCTTTGCTGTCTACTGGTGACGCTGAAATGGAAGTGGACGCCGTCGCCATCCCGGAAGACAGAGCGGCCGCATCCGATACGCTCAATCTGTGCACTCGGACTGTGACGTGTGCTCCCCCTCCAACTTACCCTATGGTAGAAGAAGTAGTGGTAGAGGCAGCTATTCCCGACCAGGGCAACATGAAGGGGCTAGACGTAAGATCATCTCCTCCAAGCTCCTGCACCAGTGAAACTTCGACTTCAGTGTATTCGCTGCAACGTTCCGACAGCGATGAGCCCCCTGTTGGGAATTGTGTAAGGAAACACCAATCCAACCTCACCTCGTCTGGTGATGGGACTGATGCATCCAACGGGAAGCCGAAACGCCATCACAAGAAGCCGCGGACTGGTTCTCCTAGGCTTCATGCTGTTCATGCTGGATCTCCTGAAGACGATTCATGCGACTGATATTTTGTGCTCTTTTACATTCACTTATGGCTCTTCATGTCATGACTCTTAACGTGCAAGGACTCAGATCAGCGCCCAAGCAGACAGCTGTTATACAATTCGCGCGCAGCTTGAACTGTGACCTGCTCTTCTTACAAGATACTCATTTCACGTGTTACGCGGATGTCATCTCATTCACTCAACGATGCAATGCCCGCGCATTCTTCAGCTTTGGCTCTGCGCATCAGTGCGGTGTAGGAGTTGTTATACTCAATCGCAACTTGTTGTCCCACAGCTATGCGAGATATGATGCAGACGCGCGTGCGCTTCGTTTTGATTCCTTCGTCGGGTGCAGGAAACTGACATTTTTCACCGTTTATGCTCCTGCCCGTGTGAGTGAGACCAATTCCTTTCTCTATAATTTTCGCACTAGTTTTGTTTCTTCTGACGCCGTCTTGTGTGGGGACTTCGACTGTGTTGTGGACTCAGATCGCGATGTTCGTGGACCGGGCCGTGGCAGACCAACATGAAATGCCAGGGAGCTGCGCCGATTATTGGAGCAACGCTGCCTCGTTGATGCCTGGACACATTTACACGGTTCGACGTTTGCAGCTACGTGGTCTCGCGGCCAGTCGTCGAGCAGCCTAGATCGCTTCTACGTCCCGCCCTTTCTCCAGGCACATATTTTGGGGTGCAGAGTAGCTAGCACACGTCAGCTTGGTGTTCACGTGAGTGATCATGATGCAGTGATCCTTTCCCTCAATATCGAACAGTTTCTGGTGGGCGGAAATGTTCGTTGGCGTCTTGATACCTCGTTGCTGCTAGATGACGGAGTTGTGGCCGATGTGAAGACCAAAATTGAAGATTACCTTTCGGTTCGCACGCCATCAGCAATGGAGTGGGAAACCTTTAAAGTTTGGATGCGAGGCGTACTTTCGTCGTGGGATCGTCAGCGTGCACGTGAGCGGACGTCTGCCCTCAAACGACTGGCGGCAAAGATACGTATCGTGAGAAGAGGGGCACCGCTGACGCCACTAATGAGAGAATACTTGGAAACTCTACAGGAACGTTACCTTCTCGCCCTTCAGTCACCTCCTGGAAAAATGCGACAAAACCATTTGCAGGCGCAGGCCCTCGCTGGTCACGGTGTTGTGACATATCTACATTCCTCCCGGCAGACCGAGCACAGACTGCCTTCCAGTTTCCGCCGATCTGATGGCAGCATTACTGAAGACCCTGATGAGGTTCTCGGCGGATTTGAAGATTTCTTCCGGGCCTTGTACGCTGATTCGCCGATTGTAAACTGACACAATGCCTTTTTGGATGGATTCCCAATCCTCCCTCAGGTGGATCGAGAGGCACTGGCGCAGCCTCTTTGTATCGGAGAGTTGGATACCGCTGTGCGAAGAACAGTACCAGGGAAAAGTCCTGGCCCTGATGGCCTTCCCTCAGAATTTTATAAGACTTTTTGGCCTTCTCTTCGGTGGTTCTTTTTCGAAGTGGTGCGCAATAGCCTGGATGGTGCTCCGTTGCCAGAATCGATCGGCTCCGGGCACATAGTGCTGCTCCCAAAGAACTGTGGTGATTTGGCCAATCCCGAAAACTGGCGTCCAATAACGCTTCTGAACTGCGACTATAAGCTTGTCACGTCTATCTTGTCCTGTCGAATTCAGAGCGTTCTTCCTTCTGTGGTGCACCATTCCCAGACCTGCACTGTACCAGGGCAAACAATGTATGATACACTATCAGGTTTGAGAGATATGCTACCCTACGTGTCCATGCGAATATCGGATGGGTCCCTGTTGTCCCTTGACCAGAAGAAGGCGTTTGACCGTGTGGCCCATTGTTACATGTTCGCTGTGCTTGAGACATATGGCTTCCCTGAATGGATCTGCAATGCAATCAAACACCTTTACCGCAACCATCGTAGTTCCTTGTACATCTTGCAAAGGTTTTCGAGAGAATTCCTTGTTTCAAGAGGAGTGCGTCAAGGCTGCCCTCTTTCGCCTGCTTTGTTTACCCTGGTAATTGACCCATTCCTCTGGAACATTGACACGGATTCGGGGATCCGTGGTTTCCCTCTCCCACAATCAGGCGAGTGGAAGGTGACTGCCTACGCAGATGATGTAACGGTTCTTCTACGTGATGTTGAATCTGCATTCGAAGCATTGCGTGTGTACGAGTCCTATGCTGCGGTGTCTGGGGGTGCCCTGAACTACCAGAAGACCAGGCTCATGCCCCTCGGGAATCCTGCGCAGTACCTGTCTCTCCCCTTCCAGCACGCCACTTCGCTGAAGATACTCGGTGTTGTGTTTGACAATCGTGGGCCTACGGCTGACAATTGGACAAGGGCCCTTGAAGAGCTGCGAGCAAAATGTGAAGCTGCCTCGCCCTACGAACTTTCTTACCGAGAGCGAACGTACCTTCTCCGTTGTATTTTATCAGGCCGTTTGTGGCATCTGAGCCACATCTCAATAGCCCCACAAGCAATTGTGGTCCGGATTCATTCATGTTTTCTTTCTTTCTTTTGGAAGAAACGAAGAGGGCCTATAGCACGTGCAGTGTTGTCATTTGACGAATCTGTTGGCGGCGTGAATTTGCCAGACTTCGGTCTTATGAACCGTGGAATCGCCCTGAGTACGACCTTACGAAGTCTCTTTAGCGTCGATGACACCCCTTCTAAGGTATTGTTAACCTACTGGATGGCGCCGTTTCTGAGTGAATTCCTGCACGTGGCCGTTGATCCGCCAGCAGCAGTGGTACCTCAGCGTTTCCATGCAGCCGTTCACGCATATCACCAAAAACTGTCGTCCATTGTCCCCGTCCGCAGCTTGGCATCTGCTTCAGCCTCTTCCATGGCAAAGAAGGTGCTACAGAACAGTGTCACAACAAGTGACGGTGTGCGAAGACGAATGGAGCAAGCGGCAAACATATCGTGCACAGTAAATTCAAAAACACCCTTTCTGGGTTTTTAAGCAAATACACCTTTTTTAATTCCACAAAGATAACCAAAGGCCGCAAAAAGGGTGCTAAAAAAGGTATATGAGAAAATACACTCTTTATTACACCAAGTGGTGTATCAAAAAGGGTGTTCTTATGCGTTTACACCTGTCTTTACACCCTTCAAGTAACACTGGTGTCGAAAAAGGTGTTTACGTTATATACACCCTTTCTATACACTGGTGTTGAAAACGGTGTTTTCATTCGTGAGAGAAAAATTACATTGGCTTGACAGCTCCACTCACTAGGTAATCACATTATAGACGATAGCTTGAGTTGAAAACACAATATTTGACAGGGAGGGATGGCAGGAAGCTCGCTGATATCTTGACTCGTTACAGGCGTACGTGTTAATTGCAAAGACACATGTTCGTCACCGTTGCAGACGAGTTTTATCGCACTAAGCTTAGCGAATATACTCCAACGAACTGCATTTCCGTATATGATCAATCTGGTACGCCAATTTAGGCTACTGAGAGTGCTCGGGCTCATTACAGGCATCGTCTGAAGATGGCAGCATCGTAACGCCGCTCATTTCACGAGCACGGACGGCGTTACGATGTTGCGATCTTCACCTCTTCCCTTACCTCAGTTGTCTCGCGACGTAAACACCCAATTATTAAAAATTACCTCTTCCCTCCCTGCCAACGGTACGAAGACCACCGATCGAGTCTCCGGCGCCGCCTTGCTCATCTAGGCTACCGAGAGCTTTCCCTCGCGGTGCTACTTGGCCCTACCCAGCACGCTGAAGTCACGTCTCCGCTGACACGATTCCTTCGGGAATCTAAACTCCTGGGCATTCTCTGATGCGCAACGATTAGTGAAGGAGCTGTTACTTCTGTATTTTTTGATAATTTTCTGTACCCCAGCTGTTTTCTTCTGTTTGCTTGAAAGCATTAGGGAATAGCAAGCCCACACCGTGGCTAACCTTTCCCTTTCCTTCTTCTTACTTTGCATTAAACATATCCCCCCCCCCCTCTTCCCTTACATATGTCCAACTGTTTTGTTTTCATTTTATTTGAATTGTTCTTTTTTTTTTTTTGCTCACTCACAGTGTTGCTAGGACGATGAGGGTTGCCAGTGACGCGCTGCGATCCAGTTTAGGTTCTGTGTGGAACCACGGCTGGAACTGTGCCGTCGCTAGGGTGGTTGTTGCCATACAAGCAAAAACGTCGGACTGCATGGCTCGGCATGCTGCCGCGGGAGCTTACACCCTTTCGAAAGGGTGTAAGAGTGTTAAACACCCCCTTAAAAGGGTGTTTAAACAGGTGTTTTTTGCACAATACACCTTTTTGAAAGGGTGTTACAGTTGATGCGGTGTAAAAAAGGGTGCCAGCCATAGGACAAGAAGGTGTAAGCGGTTTATACCCAAAAGGGTGTTTTTGAATTTACTGTGTGGGCAACTGTATGCGCCTCTCTGCCTGGATTTCTACGAGACGTCATGTGGAGCTTTGCCTGGGGAATCCAGCCTACTCGTGATCGTCTCCACACGTGGAATGTAACAACGTCAGACATTTGTCCATATTGTACGCACCAGGAGACTAACCAGCATGTCATCTTCGAGTGTCACGTTGCTCGTACGTTCTGGAGCATAGTCAGGCGGTCCACACGCATCTTTTGTCCTGTACAGTTCGACCGTAGGTGGCCACATCGGCTAAGTGTATTGCTCACCACGTGTGGTGCTTCTGTGCTGTGGAAAGCTCGTTGTTCTGCTGTGGCCCGACGTCAGCGGACGACGCCTATCTTCTTATTGGTTCGCAACGTGCGCGTTTTGCTCGCCAAAGTGTTACAGCACGAACTACTCGCTTTAGGTGTGCAGGGGTTCGCGCGCAAATGGTGTCATCACCCCTCGATCTTGTATCACAATGGGTGTGTGACCGTCTCTGGTGCGCCCCCATGAACGTCATTCACGTGCTCTTATTTGCCCTGTAAATACTCTGCATCTGTGTATATATTCCTACTTATTATGTACTGCATTCCATACTGAACATAATCGCAGACATCTAGGGTGGTGGTCTTAGGGAGTACTGTATGTATGTTTGTATGTATGTATGTTTGTATGTATATATGTAAGGAAGTGTGAAGTAGTGGATCTATAGTGGTTTGTAAGCATATATGTATGTAAGGTGTACGTCAACTAACGTGGGAAGTAGCAGTTCTTATTCCGTTCTTGAGTTTAATAAATTTTCATTTAACAACCAACGAAGATTTCCAACTTTTATGCCTCAATACGACTGTCCTGAAGGTGGCATATTTTGAATTCCGTGGGCAGCGCGAACCTATGAGCGACCATATTCACAAGTAAGTCACATGTGGCCCTGTCGAACGATGTTAAAATTTGGGCGCTCGAAATTTGTTTGGTCCTGCATTAAAGTCGCTAAAAACTCCAGTACAGGGCGCAGCCCACAAGACGCATACAAGACGACACAATACAGAACTGTGAATTGGAGAAAAGCAATATAGGCAACTGTGTAATTGTCAGTGTGCTGTGTCTTTTTATGTATTGCCCTGTGCTTAGGTTTATAGCGTAGGCTTTTAGCGATATTGAGTGTTCTTACTTTCTATTCACTGAAAAATAAAAATAAAATGTTGGTTTCTAAAAGAATACAGCATCTGTAGTAATATACAGGGTGTGTACAGATAAATTGCAGTCGCTCTCAAGTACATGTGGAAATACCACGACACACACCCTGTACTGTGACCGGTTACCTATTTGCCTAAACTATATTTTATGTACATATCTGCGTAGACGATATGGACATACTGCGTATCGCCAGTTTGCAAGGTGTTTTTACCACAAGCTTGGGAAAAACAAGAGCATGGTCACCCCAGCCTGTGCAGTGAACAGGATCTGGCGAGCCTTCCACACAGAAACTGCCACAGGCTTCAAGTACGCAACATCCCAACTGGAGGTACCTCTTCGCACCGCTCGTCTATCGCATTTAAAATAATTCAGCATCTGTATCTAGGATGACTCATAACTCTCAGGACAGTGGCGGTCCCAAAGCATAGCCTGGTCCAGTTTTCGTCTCTTTCCCTGTGACACTCTCAAGGAGAGCGAAGAGGGCGCACCCCCAAACTTGTTACTCATAAGACTTTGAAGAAGTTTGACAGCAGTGATCCACTGGAAACAGCTGCCGAGTAGTAAATGGGCGGCTCGATGCTAGCTAGGTCGACATGAATGCGGTCCAGGTAGAGTACAACAGGCTTATGCTGGGCACTATACCTAAAATGGATTACCAGTGATAAGATTTCGTGCGAGAAAAGGTTGAGCCCGTGTCCAGAAGCCCTCCCCCCCCCCAAAGTACTTCGCTGGGACCGCCCCTGTCTCAGGATGATGCATGGTTCATGAGTTGAATATGTTGTGTTGAAACACAACACTTGTCCTTTTTAATGAGTCCTGTCGAACGATAGATGAGCACTCCTTTTGTGACGTTGTGTACCGTTGCTACACTGAACAATTTCTTGAGCAAGACTGATGAACAAATGAATAGCAGAGTCTGTCTTTCAAATATGCATGTTCTGTATTTGTTTAATGAGGTAAGAACTCCTATCTACATGTATTTAGCTAAGGGTTTAATAGATGTAATATTGGTCTTCTACGCTTCGTAATTCTATTTACAATTTACTGTTCAACTCTTCTCCTTCATAACTTGTGCAGCGTTAATACAAAAACGCACTCTCTTTCGTATTCGGGCGAGTAGACGCACCGCCGTCCAGATACCTCTATCCATCGTTACGTCATCCGAAGAATTGTAGCACCCAATCAGACGCCAACGCGGAGGTACACATAACGTTCTGCTTTACCCTCTTCAAGATGAACTTTACTATACATGGCACGCTCCTAGCCAACCATCATCCCGAATGACAACATTCTCGTCTCTGATTTGTTGAAAACGTCAGGCGTAGCCCATTTTGTAGCCGTTCATAATAGATACATAATAGGCTCCGCCTCTCGTTATCGACAAATCATGGGCGAGAACGTTGTCATTCGGGAAGATGGTTGGCTAAGAGCGTGCTATATGCTGAAGATACGCACCTATCAAATTCACCTATACAAAAGGTGTCACAGACAATACCTTGAAATCGCCGGTTGGAGCCGACACAGTCGGCGGGCTCGCTTGGTACAGTTGTCGCTTGGTACAGTACAACATAGCTCCTTTAAGTGACCCATGTTGATGTTCCCCCTCACGTAATGCCCGCAAGGGCCTTTGAGGTATATTCATGAATAAATAAATATCAAAACCAGAAAAAGATGTAACATCTATTGTATTACCTATCCTGTCTTTGTGTAAATGATACATAAACATTCTCAGAAGGTATGTTGTCACACTTTGCCTCATTGTGCCTAAAGCCTAATTCCACCTCTTACATCATCTCCACATCCTCAATCTCCAAAGCTGTACAAGGCTAAGGTAATCAGGTACTACATAAAAAAAGGGGGGGGAAGGAGGAAATTAAAAGCTGACATCTAAAATTCAAAGAAACCCTGGTGCTTTTTCGGGGCTACTCATGTCTCAGTCCTGGATCAGATCCCCATAGAAAACAGCTTTGCTGAGCCTCACCGATTGATTCCCTTGATTGCCCTGACTGTGAGGCAATACTCATCGGCTTGGTGGCAAGTGGGCTTGCGTCTGATAGTGCGGTTTGTAATAAAGGGTGCAAGGGACATCTCTGTACGGTCTTAGGAAGGATATCAACATAACCTGTCAAGGCATAGCATTTCATGTTGCTTTCAGTAAGTACAACGCTGCTCATAGAGGTTGCGACCATTCATGTTGGGAAAGCATGCAGAAGTTACCTCAGGCAGTGCATCCAGAACTGGGAATCAGGTTCATAGAGAGCACCTTATGAGAGGAACAGCGACAGTGCCCAGTGAAGACAGTCCAGGAATGTTGTGCAGGTTTAGGGGGTCGCGCCATTTAGCAGTTTTGATGGAAAGCAAAGTGTGTAACACTGACCTCTGGTGTATGAGTTCTTGTTGTCTACAATCAGGAAGCCGTGTTCTAGTAATCTGGAAAAGCCTTATCTCTCTTGCAGGAAATTGCTAATGAATCTGAGTGTCTTCTGTGGAAACAGGTGGTAACTGTCTTTCTATCCACTCTTCTTAGTTGCCCTAGCAAAAGCAAATATGTAATGCTGCACAGAATATATAATGCTAGCACACTAATTGCTTTGAGTGTTCTCAGGCTCCTGAAATGGAGCTACCTCGTGCATACGCTGTGCCATGTCGGCAGGAACATAAATCAGATTGCCTCTATTTTCGAAATTGGCCCTTCACTGCTTCATGTGACTGCAAGAATGGTATCCCCTAAACAATAGGCAATAAGAATGATTTCTACAATGTAATGAGCTTTGTAAAACAACAACTTTATTTGAAAATATATTCCAAATGCTGGGTGACGACCTCATAATGTAACATCCTTTACTGCAAACACCGCTTAACACAACGATTTGGCGCCTATCCGGGTGGCATCATCAGTACAACAGAGGCCAAAGACGCGCACATCAGCCTACTTATCTAACAGGGCGTACACATCCGCTAGGGGGCCACGGTTTGTATTACAGGCTGATGCATCACGTCTGATAAATCAGGACTCTAAGAACTTTCTAGGGCCACATCGCTAGTCATGTGCAAAGGTTACCGCACCATCAAAATTAAATACATGTCCCTTAGGCCAACAATGGTAGACTAATTCGGTCCTGGTTTGAGCAACATTAGAGGCCTTGGAAACGTCCCTCGTATGCTTTTTTAGTCTTGTCCCACGTCTTTTGTCTGTCTCGCCAATGTAGGTGGCATTACAGTCTATACACTTAACTTTATATACACAGTCTTAATGCATGATGGGCAGAGTGCCCTCCAAATGGCGTACGAAACACCTTGGATGAAAGGAATGCGCACCACTGATTTGACTCCTTCGATGTTGTTTTTGACTGTTCTCTGTTGTAGCGATGGTGCCATCCGGATAGGCGACGAAACGTTCACTCTCTTTGTTATCAATCTATTTATTTATTGAATTATTATTATTATTAAATAAATAAATAAATGAATGTTATCAATCGTTGTGTTAAGTCGGTGTTTGCAGTAAAGGATTCTACATTATGAACTTTGCTTGAATGATGATTAGTGGCGAGCTTCATACCCTGGGCTAGAGCCCTGCACAATCGGCGGATGGAAGCGGATATCCGCGGATATCCGCAAGATACTTGCGGATTCGGATGAAAATTTATCACTTTCTGCGGTGTGCGGATCGGATGCGGATGGCTCTAGGTCGGATGCGGATCGATTGCGGATGTGAAGGCAGCGGATCGGTAGCGGATCGGATGCGGATATACCGCATGCTGTAATTTTTCCACTAGCAAGTTATTTGTATTGCGCGCCGACAGCGAGCGCATGCCCGGGTTCACCTTTGACAATGCACGGCCAAGACGGGAGAGGAGGCATTCTGTCGTCCACACGAGCACCGGCGAGGTAGCGTTCCACGCGTTCCAGAAGTCTCTCCATATCGCATTTGTTGAAAAGTTTACCTTTGCTTGTCGTCGTGAGTCCTTCCGTGACAGCATGAAGGCATCCGAAATTATACCAACATTCTTCCGGCGGTATTTACGCATCCTTCGAAACTTGCGGATTTTGCGGTTCGGATGCGGATATTGCGTTTTGCCCAGCGGATCGGATGCGGATGTAAACGGTTGTGTATGCAGCAGTGCGAATCGGATGCGGATAACGTGTGCGCGGATGCGGGTCGGATGCGGTTGCCAAAAATCTCATCCGCGCAGGGCTCTACCCTGGGCCACTACTCTAACAATTGCTTGCGGAAATGTGGTGAAATGGGGTAATGAGCCTTGTAAACAATTTACTTGGCAATATATTTATTTATCTGTCATAGGTTGAAGAACCGTGTGGTGTTACATAACGGAGGGGCGTGTAATTATACAAAACCGATCACGTAAAGGCCTTGCTTCACACTAGATTCAAATGTGATGCAAATGTAACGTGACAAACGCTGCATGGTGGCGGTATGATAGGTTCTTCTCACGAATTGTTGGCACGGTTGCGGTTAGTCAAGAAACTGCATATCCAGTTAATGGTAGCAGGATCAAATTTTAATGAGGCTAGTTTGGCCAACAAGCGAGCATAAAGCACAGTGTCAAAAGCCCTTACAAAATAAAAAAAATACTGCATCTACGTGGACCCCGAAATCACGACAGTTTAAAATGCTGTGACCGAATTATGTTAGTTTTGCCTAAATACCCTTTTCTAAAGCCATGCTGGAATTTTAAAAAAGAAATTGATAGACTCAACATGGATAACAACGTGCTGGTATATGATGTGCCCCATTAGTTTACAGGGAACCCTAAAAAGTGGAGCTGGTTAGTAGATAGAAGGAGCATAGTTGACACCTCTTCTGCAGACAGAAATTAGCTTGTGACCTATGCCCTTTCAAAGCACCTTTCACACAGATTAACGCATCTTTATTCCCGCACTTCCACCTTCAAATGTTCATCGCTGTTGAGTGGTCTGTCATTCTTGTAACACAGATCTTAATTGAAACGCAGGTCCATAAGGGATGCTCCGAAAGAAAAGTGTTTGGTTTTAGTCCTCTTAATGTTTCCGAAAACAAACTTCACAGTGACTATTCTTCTGAAATGAGCAACTCCAGAACGAAAGCAAAAAATATCTCTGGCCATATCATTGTATCCAACTGAAACACGGCACTTCAATTGAATAATGGCAGTTAAAGATGATGATGATGATGATTCAATTTTAATGGCGCATAAGCAACTCGGGCTATAGTGCGCCAAAACCATGGAAAAATTGTGACTATTGAAAATCAGACGATTATACTAAACTGATATTATAATAAAAATAAACAGTCGAAGAAAAGGCAGAAACAATTGTTGGCGTTGTGGCTGGTGTCGAGTGTTCCACACTAGGTGTTCAATAATAATGTACGCTAGATATGCTGTAGCATCAAAACTACAGCGATATACACACTCAATATGTGGTGGGGATATGTGAAACCAATATAACACATACTTACATTTCAAACTTCCTTGAAAAAGGCAGCCCAGGTCTGTCGGATTTGTCAGACTCGATACAAAGCCAGTAAGCACAGTGTGGAATGACTGATTCATCTTTCGAAAGCAGAGGTGCAGCCCCCACGACCTTTCGTCATCTCAATGCTTCAGAGAGGCCTAGTAAGGAGCCATCAGAAGCAGGGTGTCGAACCGAAACGTTTTTCGTTCCGGTTTTCGTTCCGGTTACATCATAAACGATCCGGTACCGGTTCTGCTCTGGAGCAAAAAAATAACGGTTCATACCGGTTTTTAACCGGTTCCGCTTCTGCTGGGAATACTCATCCCCACAAAAAAAATCAATGTTGCAAAATGTAAACCCGTTTATTCAGCATACATGGTATTTAACATTAATAGACAGCTGTGAAATTGGTAGCTCCTGGTTCCTGTAGGTTACTGTCTGTTCAAATGGGCTTTCTCATTTCTTGAAGCGCATGCTACAAACCGACTTGTTTGTCGTGATGTCATACATAAAGTACTTTCTTGCTGGGTTGGAGCGATTGCGTCCCATCCGAATGTCTGTTACTACTGTCTAGCCAGCAAGAACCCACGCACGAGTACGACGCAAATCGAGGAACACCTTCACTCACAAACGCCTCGACGGCTCCGTTTTATTTTCTTGGTGTCCTGTCCACAAAAGAGTTGCCACTTTGCACGGGCTTGCCCTCGCGTATACGTAAATGTATTCAACTTAGCTGCTCTCAAACAAGGGACGCGTTGCGCGACATTACCGATAAAGAAGCTGTTATGCAGCCCCCTTGTTGTTTAGTTGAGGAGAGTTTGGGGGGATCAAATTAAAACGAACACTACGGCACATTGCTAGAGAGTCACATGTACCTCGAAGTCTGTGTGCGTGCGCGAACGATAAACCATTACAAAGGGAGCCTAAGGGTCATACTATACCGACATACATTCCATCGTAACCGTAACCCTCGTATAGTATCCATGACATGACTTCAGAGCACATGACGTCTCATTCGCCTATCCGTAGTCCAAACCGGCGAAGTTTTTTCTTGGACCGAAAACCGTTAAATTATTTTTCGGTTTCCCTCCTGAGCGAAAAAAAAACGGTTTCGATTCCGTTCCGGTTCGCACCAAAATAGCGGTTTTTTTAGGTTTTCGGTTCCGGTTTTCGGTTCGCTCCAACACCCTGATCAGAAGGGTCGCATAAAGTATAACTGGGTTCATGAAGCGGAGGGTTATGTGGGATACGTAAGAAAGCATACGTGTTACAGAACAGCTACGAGAATGATCGGATGCACTTGCATGGTTTTGAGTGCGTAGACTTCGAACTGAAATATAAATGTGCTAACCTTGTTGAAACTGCTGTTCCGTCAGAACGACACGAGAGCACACTTTGTTTCTTTAGAATTCAACTTCAGCATTTGCAGTACATCATCAGGTCCCGATGCTCCTTTGAGATGCAGCAGACAGAATTTCGCTGAGGCGTGTGACTGCCGTTGCGGTTCGTTGCTTCGCAGCAGATCAAGAACAGTACACCGCAATGATAGGTGAAACGTTCAGAATATGGCGAACAACTCCAACACCAACCCAATGACCCGAAAGAGGCAGGATGAGCCTAGAAGCCGGGAATCACACAAGTTTGCAAGCTCGGTATATGGCAGCCATTACAGCTGACCGGATACGGAACCATATGGAACGCAAGACAACAGAACGCAGATTGAAAAGGCAATCGTAGAACCTATATACAGTCAACCCTCGATTTATGAACCTTCGATTTATGAATTCCCTTGTTTTATGAACACGGGCACGGGGAACCAAACTTTTTCCATTCATTTTTCCCTCGTTTTATGAACCTCGATATTCGAATAATGAACGGAATTTCTGGGAAGCAACTAGGAGTTGCCCAACGTTTTTGCCCTCAATTTATGAACGGATCGTTCCGAGGTTAACAGAAACCTTCAAAGGGATAATTCCGTGGTCTTATGAATGACGCCTGAACGGACAAAACATCTTCCAGGTATTGCACCCTCGGTTCTTAACCCCTCAAAATCCGAACACCAAACGGGTTTTACAAGGTGCGACCAAGTGTTCCTGACCTCAGTTGATGAAAAGGTGGTCGCTGTCACCCGGAGGTTAATAAACAGAGGTTAAAAATCCCGGAGGAAATCCAAGACCAGTCCAGTGCGAATGTGGTGACATCTCTTATTTCCAAGATTGACACAGCGGAAGGCATGGTCCAAAGCATAATTAAACAATTTAGTATTGCATAATAAACAGAGTGTGAATGCGCTGACGTCTGTTCTTTGTGAGATTGATACAGCAGAAGGCATGGTCAAAAGCAAAATTACACAATATATGGCATTATAAACACAATCCCAACTCGGAAATACTGTTGCATTTGCTCGATAGTACTCAGTTAACTGAATTTTCGATTTATGAATCCCTCGATTTATGAACGATTTTTCGGGGAACCAAGGATGTTCATAAATCGAGGGTTGACTGTATACTGCATGTGTTAAATGCAGGGTATATTTTTCTTTTTGAGACTCTGTAACAAAAACATATTAACATATAAATGCCATTTCATAAAGGGAATTGACAGGGTATTGTGTGACCACGTGACGCGTTTGAGCCAATTGTGGGTGTTGCCAGTGGCCTTCATGTTGACGTCATTTTGATGCTGGGCCGGGGTGGATATTCTATATAAACGTATGTTCTCTCGGTTTGAAGCTAGGCGTGCTGCACTCGGATGAAGTCGAATGTTTAGAATTCGAGATTAGAGAAACTGTAGGGTTTTTCATGCGTGAAGTTTCGCATGGAGAGTCCTTGTTGGGTGCTTTATCGACTGCCAGTACGAAAGAGCTCCCACAACTTCTGGTTAGAGGCCCTTTAAATGTGGCAGCGCCAGCGGCACACTTTTAGAAATGAACTTCACCGTATAGCACGCTCCTAGCCAGCCATAATCTCGAATGAAATCGTTATCTTCCCTGATTTGCTGAAAACGTGAGGCTACGGCCTTTTGGTGACAATTATGAACAGCATAAGTGCCACAAAATAGGCTTCGCCCCACGTTTTCAACAAATCAGGGACGAGAACGTTGTCATTCGGAATGATGGTTGGCTAGGAACGTGCTATGTAGTGAGACACATTTTTAAGAGTCTTCTGTCTTGTCATTTTTTTTTCTCTCTTTTTTTTTTTTGCTATAGTGGTGACGCCGCCCACTTCTGCGTGTCCAACAACAGCGAGCCGATCCTGCCGTTACCCCCCCCCCTCCTCATTTTTAAGAGTGTACCAAGCAGATAAAGAAGAATCAGATAAAGGAGAGACAAGACGAAGACGAAGCAGTGCCCCACTCACAACAGCAGCATTGTACAGAGTAGACAGAGGACAGTACAGAGCTCAAACACGGCAGAATTGGATGTAAAGAATTTTCGTTAACTTGTACGCTGCTGTCTGGGACAGCGGCTGTGGTCAGACAGGTCAGCGTGTGAGTTTAAGGTGGAATTTCCCATACGTGTTCAAGCACGGATATAAAACCATAAAGCCATGATGGATGGCGCGCAAGTGGCGATGCAAGACGTATGCAAGACGCAGACTTTTGCGAGCTATTCAGCGCACCAGCACATCTGAACCCCAGCTCCACGAGATTGTGCTTACCAAGAAATACATGACATTCTCAGGTAAACATAAACAAGCCCCATCACAACTTCCAGTGCCACAAAGACTTCCGGTCCTTCCGCGACTAAGGACGCTCGGAACCAGCCACCATGCAGAATGATATCTTTCACTTTCCTGATTTGTTGAAAATGGGAGGGAGGCATACGCCTCTTTGTGGCAATTTGAATTGCCATAAAAAGGCGTATACGGCCCTGTCTCTCCTCAAATCAGTAGCGATAACTGCATCAATCGGCATAGTGGTTGGCGTAGAGCGGTGCAGAAAGGCATGTATAAGTTAACGATCCTTCCCCTCCATCCCACTGCCCTCTCCCCCGAGCAACGTGCCACCAGCCTATAGGCAGGCAGATCGCTCGTTACCCCCCCCCCCCCCTCTTTAGCGGGCGACAGTGTCTCATACTCTAAAAACAGATCTTCACCCCACAGCACGCTGTGCGACAACCATTGCCACGAATGATAGGATTAGAGGGGTAGAGAGAAGGGCGTACGCCTTTTTGTGTCAATTATAATATATCCAAATTTACACAAAAAGGCGTACGCCCCCTTTCTGTTCGAATCAGAAGCGATAACCTCATCAGTGGCGGCAAGGTTGGCACACAGCGTGCTATGCGGTGAAGTTCCTGTTTTAGAGTGCGCGAAAACAACAAACACACACAAACTTCATATACGATGCAAGGAGGCCGCTCTACAAAACAAAACCTACCTACTAGCCTCGAGATTTCCGAAAAGATGGCGCAGCGGGCCAAGGAGGACGACAAACATGGAAGCCTTTAACATGCAGAACCCCAATGCATACGTTACCGACATAGCCGGTACTGGCCAATGTGCAACGTCCTCGCCCTCTCGGAGACCTGGACGAAGCTACCGCGACATTGTAAGGCTTGTGATTCGTTTCCTTTACGTAAAGAGGAGACAACCGAGATGCCAGTGCCACCACCCACTCGGGGAATGACGAAACTATCTTAGAAACCAGGCTAGTCACGCTAAAAGTAGACAATAAGGTAGAACATGCCCGAGGCGCTGCAGACGAAGTTGGTGACGTATGCGTCGTAGAGACGGGGGAATTGTGTTTGAGGGAGGTGCGGTCAGCCTGCTCCTGGGTGGCGGCCCGGTGCAGCCAAGTAAGGGAGTTGAGGGAAGGGCGAAAAAAAAAAAGGTGAAAAGTGGTGGTGGTACAGGAAAGGGAGGCTCGTGCAGTCCCTCCTGATTTGGGCATAGTGTATAGTCGCAAATTACCCACCTCAGAAAACACACGAACATCCCTCAGTAGTCGTCATTGGGATGCTCGCTGTACGGTAACTGCCAGTATGATTGGCGAAGTTACCCACCTATGCGTCTACAAGTGGGCTATACAATGATGACCCCACCCTCATCATGCTGTATACACTACGGCAGTATCCCCTAAAGGCAAGATAAAAAAGTTCCTTCTAGACAAATTCTTCAGTTACTCTGCAAGCAACACCTTCATAGAAAAATTTACTCAACATGCCTATGATTGTCGTGGGAGACTGCATTATGGACATTAAGAAGCCCCAGAACAACAGGTTCGCTACTTTATGAAGGAAAGCTTCGACTAGACGGTGACGATAAATTACCACAACCCGTACGGAAAGTTTTATAGATTGTGTCTTCGCCAGGGTAGCATACACAAGCTAGTGATGGCCAAGTACGTCAGCTACCTCAGTCTTCGCAAACCGCTAGTGTCCATCGTCGGAGGATGCCAGCGATGAGCTGTAAAATGCTGTGACATTTCGATGACAGTCTGCACAGCGATTTCTGCCGTAATTTTTCTTCTTCCTCTTGCATCACATCACAAGAGCAGTTGCGTGATCATGTAGTGCAATGAGTGCAACAGTGCATGAGATTTGCCCTTGCCAGCTGTACAATAGATTAAGACCTCCGATAAACTGTCGGGAGTCTCTGTCGGGTGTATCTCTAAATGAAGCAGCTTCAGGACTGTTAGGTGTACGCTCTTAATACAGGTGGTGGTGGTGGTGATACTCGTATAGTGACGATTCCGGCTTTCCATTGTTGGCCTCACTTATGTGGGCAGTGTCACGACTGTATAGTCAACATGAGATGAAATGATATGATATGAAACGAGAGAGGCTGGTTTCACACTACGGTTTTTCTCGTCCTTGTTTTTCACGGAGTCAAAACGGGACCCATTGTAACCTACCGGGCTCGATTGGACTTAGATTCTATTTTGGAAGCAAACGGGCGACAAATACGGTACAGTGTGAAATGGGCCTAAAACAGAACTTTATCACGCAACACGCTGAGGGGCAACCATGGCACAGAATTCGGTGTTATTACTCTATAGGCCAGACACGTGTAACAGAACAACAACAACAACAACAAATAAGTAATGATGATGTAGTGGGATGTTTCGCCACTGAGGCGGCACCCTATCCCATTGCTTGAGGGGGAGAAGATGGTGCATGATAATGAATGCTCAGAGTTCACGCTGGAGCCCTGTTGCTGCTAAGAAGGTGATGAGGGATCGAACAGCTCGTAGCTAATGCGCTGGGTTCGCCGGAGGAAGGTCAAGTGAAGGTGAACAGAGAAGTCCGTCTTTCGTATGTCTTACAACATGCGTCAAGATCGAGATCCGTAAAGCCGACTCAGTTTGGTCATCAGTCTCATTCGCCACACCATAACCAGCAATAGGGCAGCGCACAGCCTGCTGGCCGGCATCAGCCCCATCTCATCATCGTCTCTTTATGTGTGTGTGTGTATGGGGGGGGGGGGGCAGAGTATCTCCGCTGGCTCCCCAATCCTCATCATAAAATAAGGTTGTTGCTGTAGTTGTCGATCTCATTGCGAAAAATCGCTCCTTGCGCTTAATTCACGAACAGTACCTACACCACACCCTGTCATCGCCTTTCGGACATCATGTACAATGCACACTGGATATCAACCGTCTTTTCTCTCCTCAATCTATCGTCTTGGCTAACGTTCTGTTCTAGAGGAGGAAATATGAGAAGACGAATAAGTATCTCCTGATTTTCGATTCGCCAGCTACGTTACGTATTGACGTTCCGTCATTCGCAGGCTTCTGAATAATGTCATAGTAAACCATAGCAACTCCAATTCGTTTCGCTCATGGCCACACTTTCGCATACAGCAGAGTATATCCCACCCAACAAAGCTGCTAGGGTGCACATAAATCTGTCATGAAAATTGCGTAGGGAAATAGAACATAAATAAGATATGACACAAAAATAAGGCAACGTGAGGAGTTCCGGAGGATGACGCTCTTCTTGCGTTTTTCCATTTCCTCTGCGTCTTGTTGGCATGAAAGTACGAGTTACAGCATTCACGATGGCATGCAAACCATACTCGCAAGAATAATCGCTGAAAACGGAGAACATAAGAAGATGCTGTACAAAACTCTTATGTCACGCTGCCAAGAGTGAACGCGATGCGTTGGCGCGTAAGGGCATACAAGCAGGAAATAACTCGTGGCTCTTCGGGGATCGAAAGCCGTTCGGAAAACGACGTAAGAGATAAACTGTCTGCTCCGGGGAAAAGCTGAAGACGAGCTTCCCAACTGCGTGGGTACTCAATGATATGATCTCCCACACTCGAGCAGCACTCGGTCATATTTTTTTAGGCAAACCACTCGGCAGTGTTACGGCACAACCTTCCAACAACCACAAGTGTGATCTCGCATGGCATAACTACGTCGTCGAGGTATTGGCACACATATCGCTCACGCAAGAAATGACCAACTGGCAGAGGCATAGCAGATCCGCTTCAACACCTATAGCGACAACTTTGGGAGCATGCCAACGAAGCTTGTCAGGGGGGCTGTCATTAACAGGCCTCTCCACCCTGCTTTGATCACCTGAATCCTCATCTCCATCATCATCTCTCACAGGTGGCACTGGGGCAGCGCCCAGCCTGCTGGCCGGCATCAGCCCCACATCATCATCGTCTCTTTATGTGCACTCTTAGAAATGAAATTCACAGCATAGCACGCTCCTAGCCACTTGATGTAACGCTTATGCTGCTCATAAAAACGGCGTACGCCTCCCGTTTTCAACTAATCAGGGCAGATAACGATATTATTCGAGATGATGGTTGACTAGGAGCGTCCTATGCGTTGAAGGTCGTTTTTAGGAGTGTATGTGTGTGTGTTGTCAGGGTTCGTTGCGACGATGACACTGCGGGCAACGCAACGCCCCACACCCATTCCACGCCCGACATCTTACGGCGATACACCACGCTACTAATCGGTGCTGCATCGCGTAGGCCACCACTGAAGCATTTCCGCCCTCCTCACTCGGCTCCTGGGGTTTAGACATGGGCTGCGTCTACTAAAAAAGCGCCGACAGCACCGGTAGGGGGCAGCGCTAGCGACAGCAGGCGCTGGTTTAGTAGACAAGCTCGCTGGTTTTGCTGAAAATGGCGGTCAACGAGCAGACGACGAGAGCTTTGTGACGCCCTCATCTTGGCCTCCAGCCCTCCCTCACGCTTCTACACCAATACATGCCCAAAGGCGACTCCCTTTTATCACGAGGGACGTCTCAGTTCTGTATAATTCGTTGATCCGTCGTATACATTGCAAAAGTGCTCCTGTAGAGAAGAAAATGTGTGCAGAACCGAAACCGCGCGAAAAGGGGCGCGGGAGGTTTATTTCAGTTAGTACATCGGCGGCACACGAAACGTACTTCAATTAGTTCCGTGTACATACCGCGCTGCAGTCTGCTTGCCTCTTCTGGAGTGACAAGAACGTTCACGCATCCTTGCGGTGTTTTTATTGTGACAGTGATGAGCACAGCAGTCGATGTGGACGCCATGTTCAAACTACGCGGCGGGCGATGTCGTCTGCTATCGTGACGTCACACAGCCAGCAGCAGCGCGCTGGCCAGCGGGAGCAGCGGCGCTGCGGCAGCAGGTTGTCTACGAAACGAGCGCGCTGCCCTAGTAGACAGAAACTTGCCATCCACTGACAGCGCTGGCAGCGGCGCTGCTTTAGTAGACGCAGCCATGGCAATGGTTGACTCCTGAACCATCGCTGCTCCGCACACGGAGAGGGGGGGTGAATGAGGGAAGGATTGTGGGTGAGTGAAAATCCGTCACTACCGCCACGCATACCTACATGTGGTCGTGTGGGCATTGTCCTGGATGTACACCATCTCTTCTTCACCTACATGCGACACCATGGGCACGAACGACGACACATGAAATGTGTAGTCTTATTTCGTTAATTTTTTTTGTGTGCCTTTTTTGTGTCAATTTGGATACATGATAATTGGCACAAAAAGGCGTACGCCTCCCTCTTTCCTCGTATCAGAAGCGACGACCCCATCAATCGTTGCTATGGTTGACGCACAGCGTGCTATGCGGTGAAGTCCAGTTTTTAGAGTGCTGATATACGTATACACTTCAGAGGGTGGTACTGTCCACTTGCTCTATACTTCGTTTCTTCTTTCCCTTTCCTTCCCGCTTCAGCTATGCTTCAGTTTTTTGAACGTACATGGAATACATAAGCGCCGCAACGGAGGCGGTCAGACATGCACGGATAACGAAGTGTCAAATTTTATAGCAGCCAAAACGACCATGTCGCGCGAATGCGATAATTTTATGACTGCGTGACACTAAAGTATCGGAAACAACGAACGGTGCCCTTCGGCACGCAAGCAGGTTTCTGCAACATTTACGTTTCCTTCCTCTTCCCGCCTGCCGAATAGCCGCACTGCTAACGGGAGCCGTGCGCCATTTTCGTACCAATTATGTACTGCATAAGTGGCACAAAAATGGCGTACTCCTCCCGTTTTCAACAGATCAGGGGCGAGAACGATGTCATTCGGGATGATGATTGGCTGGAGTGTACTATGCTGTGAAGTTCATTTTTAAGGGGCAGTTCGCTCGCCAAGCATGAACACGTAGATTTCCAGTTTCCACGGGTAGTGCATTCCCTGATTTACGGAATCCCAACGTCTTTTTTCGCCCACTCAACTCTATAATTTGCTATCAGCATTTACAAACCGTTGGAATCCACACGGTTTGAAATGCACGCGCAGGGACACGTGTGCGCCACGTCAGGGTGAGGAAATGTGGGCGTGGCCTTGGCGCGTGACTTCCTTCTTCGCTGCTGTAGCAATATTTGTGTCCCGCTGCAGAGAATACGTGAGAAGGAGGAGGTGTGGGAAAGTACGCGGACACGTCACAGAAACGTCACGCGAGCCGGCGTTTACTCCTCCTCATCGGTGCGGGTTCGCTGCCAACTGTCACGACAAAGTGCGAATCGATTCCGAGCGGCAGGAAAGTTTGCAGTCAAATACTCCTGGCAGGCATATCATTTCAACTAGAGGAGGGACGAATCGAAAATATTTCGAATCCGATTCCAAGGAAGGTTCTGGGAATCCACGAATCTTTCAAATCTCGAATATTTCGAATCCTTTCTTTAAAAAGAGCTTAAAAAGACAAGAAAGAACTTCTACTGGAGAATGTTTTGAAGAAGAATACGATGTATTTGTTTAATGAAAAAATAAATAATAGTTCAGCTTCGGGACAAAGTATACCCATACATATAATATATTTAACATATTGTTCATCGACTACAAGAAATACATAAATTCTCGAGTCTGCATTATTTTCATACAGCTAGAGCAACAATCAAAAGCAAAACCATATTACTTTTAAACTTGTAATGTAACAGTTCCTGCCTGTACTGTTTCAGTCCAGAGCAATGTAAGCAAAGAAACAAGAAAACACCAATCGGTCAATGAGGCTTTCGGTGGACTCCGGAGGCGCCAATTCGAAAAGGAAACGAACAAACGTGGTCGGTGAATTCGAAAGATTCGATTCGCCGTTTTGAGCACTGGGATTCGGATTCCCGAATCTCGAATCCCTGTCTAGGATTCGTGGATTCGCTGATTCGGTTGGCACATCCCTAGTTTCAAGGATTCCGCGAGCGAGCTTTCCTGTTAAGTTTAGGTCAAATATTCCCTCTGGACTTTCATTATTATTCCAGCATAACTATGAACGAAGTCGAACACAGAAAGATCAGGGAATGCTCCAGAGCATTCTTTTACAGGTTTTGCAATAGGGCACTGTCGAAGCGCGAATGAATTATGGAATGGAAAGCAGTCTTCTGCAATTCAAATATTACGATAGTGACGCAAAAACATATGCATTTAAGCCGTCACGAACCCTGAGGAATTCGGCCCATTTATCGGAGCACTGCCATTCCACCTTTTACATATTATGCGTTCGCAAATATATTTGAGAAAACGAAGTGAGATTGCTACTGATTTGGTTACGTTCACTTCTTGACCTTCGATAGCCCCGAGGGAGGCACTTGAAGACACAAAGGAAATACGTGAGATCCTAATGCAACAACAAATAAATCGTGACTATGCAGAAGATGTTGCCCACCTCTGTGAGGCCCGCAACGGCGAGCCCTTTCACCGGCACCACCACCACTACCTATCTAATTAATAAGTTAATTAATATGTTCAAGGTAATTAGTCGTCAAGTAGTCACACATGCTTTTCAACATGCTTTTCCGCCTGGACGCATAACCCACCTGTGAAAAACGCATCCAGATAGCTCTCATAGTTTTATTACAAAAATTCTGTACATGACTAGAGATGGGACGAATCCAGAATTTTACGAATCCGAATCCGGATCCGAATTTAAGGAAGGTTCTGCGAATCCACGAATCTTACGAATCTCGAATCTTTCGAATCCTTTCTTTAAAAAGAGTTTAAAAAGCCGGGAAAAAAAACTTCTACTGAAATGCGTTTTGAAGCAGAATAAGATACACTTGTTTAATGAAAAACAAATTAAATAATAGTGCAGTTTTAGGAGAAAATATACCCGTATTATTCTTCTTAAACGTAATTTATTTAACAGGTTGTTTAACGACTACGAGAAATACACAAGTTCTCGCGTCTGAATTATTTCGATAAAACTAAGCAACTACCAAAAACAAAACCATGTTACTTTTAAACTTGTAATGTAGCAGTTCCTGCCTGAACTCTTTCAGTCCAGAGCAATGTAAACAAACAAACATGAAAACACCCGTCTGTCAATGAGGCTTTCGGCGGACTCCGGAGGCGCCAATTTTAAAAAGAAACAAACAAACGTGGTTGGTGGATTCGAAAGATTCGATTCGCCGTTTTGAGCACTGGGATTCGGATTCCCGAATCTCGAATCCCTGCCTAGGATTCGAGGATTCGCGGATTCGATTGGCACATCCCTATACATGACTTTTTAAAAAACGCCCTCAGCCTTTCTCGCCCTTGTTCCAACGCCGACCGGTGCTATAAGTGCTCGAGTGTTTCGTGTTTCTGATGATTGATTGATTGATTGATTTGAATTAAAAATAAAATGGATATTTCTGTCCGGCTATGTATTAATGCGTCGTACACTGTTATGTTACGGTACCTTCAAACGGAGTGGCTTCCAGAAAGGAGCGTCTCTTCCAGAGTTAGTTCGGCTATCATTGTTGCTGGCCTGCAGTGTCGCTCCGATTTCGTCAATCCAGTATCTCTGGCGCATTGTTAAAGTTTGCTGACCATTATGGTGGATATTGAGATACCGGTAGTGCAATCCTATGTTTAATGTGCGTGATTACTGACATCCGTTTGCGAGGCTTAAGTTCGTTGGTTTGGTTTTAAGGAACAATATAATGGAGATTTTGGTTCACTAGCGTGAGGCCCGCAACTCCACATCACTTGCACCAGTTACTTTGGTGGAAAACTCTTGTAATGATGATGCCAATGAAGGTGAGGAGGAGGATGGTGATGATGCTGATGATGATGATGATTAGTGGTGGTGGTGGTGGTGGTGGTTGTAAGTTCGTCTTGTGTAACATGTGCATTAAGAAGCAAGGTTCGGAAAGCGACCTCCTCTTTCAGGTTACATTTCCTAAGCTGCAGGATTGTTCTAACACCCTACCCTGACATGTGGTGACCTGTACCTCGTTTAACTTCGCGGAGTTTGACCAACGCTGCTACCCTTGAGATCTCTGAATAGAGGATGAGCGGATGTGAGTTGTAGCGTTCCCTGTGCGTTTTTTTTTTTCCTTTTTTTTTTCTGCGAGGCTACAACTTACAGGTTCCGAAGTAACACGTCGATGTCAAGTAGTGCAGTAACTTTGAAGTTTTTTAATGTGTAGAGAAAAGTTTCGAGAACACTGACCTTCAGAAAAACTTCGAGAACAACTTATGGATCGCATGTAAAAGAATGTGTTGATGACAACACAAACTTAGCGACAACTCAGGTGACCTCATACGGTAGTATACGGCATTAAAGAGAAAAAACATTCATTTGCGTAATGCGCAACTCAACATGTGCGAACGTGATTTTTCATTGTTTCAGTTCGTAGGAACCTAATTGAAAAATTTCGTTATTGCACCATGATCGCATGTTACTTGCGTATCCTGATCATATTAACCAAGCTACTATACCCTCAGTAGCATAACATCTAATATAGTTATTTTACAGTAGAGCTCTTATATAAAAATTAGATATTATTTATTAGCGGTTGTACTTATACACTCTTAAACCCGTACCTTTTATTGTAACTTAGAAACATGTAACTTATGTATAGACGTAGATTTCGAGATTTCTTATAGGTTACACCACTGTAACGTATATTTAGAGGTTAAAAGCGACCAAAGTCATGTCTTTACAACACGAATAGAAGTTACATCTCGGAAAAAACAAAAACATCTTGTTGTAACTTATAAATGTACCCTCTACTCCGACACTGTAACTTCTAAGCGAAATCTCCAACGATAATCTCTTTGTTAGTTTCTTATCGTTTGTTTTCCTTTTGTTTTTCAGCATAATGCCGCGTTTCAGCCTCCCATTCGAGACGACAGTTGCGAATCTACGCTGTTATTTTTTATCTGTTTCAGCGTCGCCTATACGTCGACTACATGTTATCAATGCTGTATGAACACAGATTATAAGTTCGCAGTCTGAAATACAGATAGTATGTTTCTTTCTAAAGGGTGGAAAACAATTGTCAATGCCGCAACCACCAAGATTTCCGATTTCGCTGCGTAGCCGAGCCTGGTCTATAGGTCTATCCACACTGAGAGCGGTTTCCTTGAAACGCTTAACGCTCGTCGTCCGTCCGTTGACAAGCGTAATCTGTTTTAATCAGTGGTTTTCCTCGCGTTTATCATAGTATCGTCAGGAACACCGGAAAAGCTAGATATCGCTAGCAAACAAGTATATTTTCGGTGTTCTGAGGGGAAAGTGTAGTGAGTGCGAAGATTGCAAAGAATATATAACCGAAAACGAACGTCACCACCGCAGCCCTAATTCACACACTTCATACACTGGGTAAGTGTACATTTTGTGCTAGGTACGTGCGTTATTTTGATAGCAAGAGCTCTTAGCGCATGTTTGTTGTGATTATGACAAGCGTTTTGCGGTCCTGCATATGAACGCCACTTACGCTTGCTACTTTTCTGCTCTTACTTGGTCGCCAAGTCAATACACCGGCGTGCATTTTGCGAGCTGCGGATATATGCATCGAGATATATAATTCGCAGCTTCCTACTTGTTGTATTCTTACGATATTCTAAGACTCAATCGCGGAGTGAACGCCTTCCCGCATTTATGCTGATTTGTACCTTGTGCTTTGTACGGATTTGAATGGTTCCGTAAATGTTACTCTCATTGCCCAAACTTTTGTTCCCAGGATCCCACATGCAGGTTCACATACCGTCACCAGCGCAATGCAGTACCTCACAAACTCGTCCCAGAGCGCCTCCAACGCTGATAACGCAGTAATGCAGTGTCTCCTGCGTTACTGTACACTCATATTCCTCAAGGTTGTGTGCGTTTTATGTAATATTGCCATTTGCGCTCGCCTCTGCAACACGAATGTGGAATAAATTTTTTTCTGCTGCAATTCTCCATTTCGTTGGGTGTGTTCAGCTTAGCAAACATAGGTCAGTTGTTTTGACTCGCTAGCTTCCTCGCACTTTTATGCATTGCTTCTCACTTAGAAGATAGTTCTTTTTTCCACATACATGGTAAAGCGACCATGGTTTCTCCTCACATCAGAATCGCACTAGTGCACAATGTGTCACCTCTCTACAGACTTCTGTTTTTGTAATATACATATGTTCAAGATCTCCTTTTCTGCTGGTTCATTTTGGTACCTTGGTGTGTTCTGTAAATGTCTGCCGATATCCCACGCGCAGGGTGTTTGTTTTTATTCGCATCACACCAGCGCTCATTTGACAGGTGGGTTATGTTAATTTTCGCAAATTAACCCATCCGTAGTTACAAACATTTCCGACATTTCCTGACGCATGTGTTTATAACTACGGATCGACTAATTAGCAAAAATTCACATAACCCACCTGCCAAATGAGCGCTACTCTGTTGCGAATAAAAATGAACATCCTGTATAAAAAGCCGCACGTTGGCGTAACCTTTACGGGCAGGTGCTGGATTGAAGGCCGTAACCTCTAATTAGTGGGTTTCCTTGTAACTTTTATAAAAGGGGTCGCTCAGAGGGTACCTGGTAGCTTCTGAAATAGAGGGTAAAATATTGCGTACTCCGTACCCTTTACTAAAGGGTACGGAGTTAAGAGTGTAGCGCAAAGCATCAAGGTAAGTCTTTGCTTTAACATATTTCACCGTGTTTGCACCAGCCGCGATAGCGACTCCATTGCGAGTTGCGACTTCTCATCAACCATTTATGACTGACGGTCACACATATTTGTGGTTGACGACAGCCACTATGCCAGTGTAGAAATGTATAGTATTTGGTTACTTAGTCAAAATGCTACCTACAAGGCACACTGTACACACCTGCCCAAGTTGTGAACACGGAAAGGGATATGTGATGTCAAACGTTTGTTCTGCAGGAATCGTTTACGTCGCTGAAGGCCAAAGGCTTGTTGGAAGGAGTTGACGGCTACATCGTCGTCTACTCCATCACGGACAAGCGGAGTTTCTTCAAGTCCCGGGAACTGCTCAAGCTTTTGCACGAGGACTTCGTGTCGGAGTCCAGGGTGCCCATGGCATTAATTGGAAACAAAGACGACCTCGCTCACTTCAGGTAATAATACGGACAAAATTCTTAAGATGGACCTCAGAAACTTCCGTATACCATTTCTATGTCTGAAATAGTGGTGGCGGATAATGTCCAATCATTTTGTGATCAAGAATAATGGGTATGCTACGGACACGTACGTATAACAAGGTCGAGAAGAATGCTGATCCACATGGCGCGAATTTCTGCGAAACTGGCGAAACTGTCGCATCGCGCGGTGCTGCAATTTCCCGCAGCTTGCAATATCACGCCACAGGGCGGCGCAAGATATGGTCAGAAAGCAATGCCTTACACATACCTTGATATTTTATGCTATGGCGCGAGTGCAGGAAACCGGCTATTTATGGTCCTTGTATTAAACTGCCTAGAAATATACTTGCTTGAAAAGGAAAGCTCACTCGATATACGAAGCAGATAGCTAAAGCCAAAGCCAATATAGCCAAAGCAGATACGCAGCAGATAAGCAGATACTATAGCCAAAGCAAATACGAAGCGAATACTAGTTATAAAACGAAATCGAATACTAAGCGAATACTTGCAAAACGAAACCGGGTACACATGCAGAACATATACGGATATAAATATGTGTACGGTATGCACACGCGATACGGATCAGAATATGAAGCGCAATTTAATCTACAAGCGCGCTATAAATAGGCAGCGTGGCGAAGGACTCTGAAGCCTGGGATAGAGAGAGGCTTCTGTGACAGCGTACAGGCAGTATTCGCTATGGTAAATTGGCCTGTTACTCGTCGACGTGACGTAACAACTAAGAGCCAGCCAATCAGGATCGTCTTTTCAACGGCTTTATGCAATCACGAACGAGCTTTCAACGGTCGTAGCCACGGAGACGAGCCAACGTCGTCTGCGAGTAGCGATTGAACGTGCCCGCGGACTAAATGGGAAAACTTTAAAATAAAGCTCAAAACAGTCCCCTATCTTTCTCAAGACTGATTTTCTCGAAAGCGTGTTGCACTTTGTGTCTATCGCCCCTATTCAACATCGTTCATCACCTCATCATCAGGACACGCGCGGACATCATGTCCATTGGGTAGTGGGCCGCACCTCATGTGGTGAATTTCCCCATTCATCGTCATTAATTTATTTGTTGTTGTTTGTCTACAGTCCATCTCATCGTCATCATTTATTGTTGTCGTTGTTTTTCTACAGATTCGCGTCTACAGGTTCCAAGTTCGCTGCAATAATTTCCGAGTTCTTGAATTCGCAGAACGGCGATTCGCGGTAGCAGACGAATTCTGAGTTTATATGTCTACGTAGTGAAAGAGGGTGAGGAGGCAATAAGCAGGCCTTCTGTATCTAGGTGGCGTTGGCTGAACGTCGTCTCTTCACGTATGCAATGGGTGCGTTAAGTAGGCGCCGCACATGGCGCGAGTGTTTCTGACTCCACTCACAAAAGCGCCAGTCGCGCACCCGGGAGCGAGAGTCTCTGAGCCGCTCTTCGCGATCCCGTTTCATTTGGGTGCATGAAAGCAGACAACAAACGCCCGGTTGCTTGCGATTTTCCGTGACGTACTTCCGGTTGGTCGGTGGCAGGAGGACCTTCGAAGTGTGGCCTCTGAAGGAAAATACGAGCTTTCTATGTTACCCAACGCTCCGATTTCAGTAAACTGTGACACTGTTTATAACTGTTATCGTGCTTTTTATTAGTGGACAACTTCCACACGAATATCGGCGGTTATTCGCGGGAAACTCAGTGCTTTAATGCAGGCACCTTCACGCCATGCAGTCATCTTCACAGTAAATAGCTCCTATGGTGTCTGCTACAAAGTCTCATCTTTTCCATTTCATTCGCTGTTGCAAGAAACAGTCTTCACCGCCGCAGTCGTTTTTTCCAACGTTGCTATATCCCTTACAAAAATGGTTTTGGAGTTTCTGATGAGCCTGTGATGAGTTCTTAATGAATCATCAAAAATACAACAGAATTGCAAGGTCTAATGTATTTTGACATCACATTATCGTCAACAACCTTACAGAATTTTTACATTAACTTTTCTTAATGAGTGATGTATGTACTATTCTTATTTTGTCCGTCATGCGTGAAATCATTAGGTTCAATGCACGACGTCCTGAATTCCACCAGTTCCTTATATGCTGGATTACACGTCGTGAATTTTACCACAAAGAGCAGCGACCGTGGTTAAAATGTCAAATTTATAATAAAGCCCTTACAAAATTGTTGAATGATTTTTTGTTGAAAAGTCAATGACTTTTGACATCAGAGCCATCAGAATTTCTGATGAATCTTGTGTCGAATTTCTGATGAATTTATGTTTAAAATTGGCCGGTCTTTTGTGAATCATACTTGATGAGTGAGTTTCTCATTGGTTTATGATGCTTTTCTGCTAAGTTTTCAATCCTTTCCTAATTAGTATATGATAGGTTTCTGATTAGTCTACGTGCATTTCTGATGCGATATTGCCTACACAGCATGTGTTCGTGACATGCAGTGTTGTACCCGCTACCCGAAAAAGGTAGCGCAATACCGATACGCGCTACCTGAGCAAAAAGTAACGAAATCCCGATATCGTTACACGTACCTAAAAGTAGCGGAATACCGCTACCGTTACCCGTAAAAAGTAACGTGATACTTCATGCGCTACTTTTTAGGAAAGAAACAAACAGTTTAGTTGATGACGTACTTCAAACGTCTTAAAATAATAAATAAAATGAAACAATAGCTCAAAATAATAAATAATAATAAAATAAAATAATATCCCAAAATAATAAATCGACGTCCAATGGAGGTTACACGTAGGTCGCCTGAAGGCTAAAATTGGAAAAACCGTTTTTTACAGATTTACTAAAGCCTACTCGATATCCTGCATATCTTTTTCTCTTCCTCTAAAGCAAATAAAGCACAAAGCAAGTCTACCGATAAAAGGCTCAACAGCTTTGTCACAAAAAGAACTCGGATTGCCCGGAACGCGAAGTTAGTAAACATACCATGGTGTGCTCTTTCAAATTGGACGTTGACTTCCTTGACGCACAGATAAAGCTTTCCCACCTAGGCGCATAGTAGACATCTGAACACCACGCTACTGTTTTCTTTCTCCTCCTTATAGTCAAAGATGCTTGCTGTAGCAGGCCATGGTCATTCCATTGCAGCGGACAAGAAATGGCAACGGTCAAGCACCTAAGCGTACGTGGTGCAATGTCATGTGGAATGTCATGACTCATAGCTAGCGAAGACGGCACCAGAATGCAGTAGGAGTGACGTCAGTTTGCAGACAACTCCGACAATACACCAAATCTTCAAGAAGGTTAATCCCAAATAGGGAATACGTGGAGGACACAGCCTCTTTGTAAGATAACCGCCTCTGTGCCCTCCTTTCGGCTATTTGCCCGGTCTTCGCAGAATGAGCTGCGATATCGGGCAGCTTGTTGGAAGGCAGGCAGTGGGGGATTGATGATAGGTCGAAGTCGAGTTGTCGCGAACCCCAGCTCGGAAAGTAGCGGTAGCGGTAGCGCTCAAAGATTGCGCTACCGCAAATTTGTAACGGAAGTACTTCTTTCGTTACCAGTTTAAAAAAGTAGCACGATCTCTACTCCGCTACCGAAAGAAGTAACGGATACGGTAGCGCCGCTACTAGTAACGGCGCTACGTACAACACTGGTGACATGTGACATGTCTTCTATCCCCAACAACACACTGTCATCCCAGGGATATCCTAAGAGCATCATGCATGGACGGGGGTGACATCCCCAGGAGGGTGAATCTGATCCTCAAATCATTCTCAACATGTCATTTTGGCACTAATATAGCGTCCCCTCGGTATCCTCACAGCGTCCTCAGATGCTACGTGAGGACAACTTTAGAACAGTGCCAGAGCACTTCGAGGATGAACCTTTTCTTTTTTCTTTTTTTTTTTTTTGTGTGTAGACACATTGAACCGATATCAATGCTTTTTTTTTATTGCACAGAAAACAGTTGCATACTGATCCCATACATATTGGTTAACTGTCGCAATAAAGTCGGGCTGTTCGTTTCTAGCACATTCCATAGCAGACAATAAACGCAGCGGTTTAAAAAGGAGGCAGAGAGAGATATAAAAGACATGAAAAAAAAAAAAAAACGCTCCGAAAGGTACTAGAATTCCCTTCCGAAGCGAAAACAGATACTACTTGTTGGTTGTTACGCGACCCTCCGTACATTCGACAGTCCCGCTCGCCTGCAACACAAAACGAAAAGTGTGCTGTCCATGTTTCTTTCGATTACGCAAAGAAAAATACTCAAAGCGAAGAGTTGATTGAAGTATTAGCTCTGCATCACTGCAAAGTCTATGTTTCCTACTCCTTTTGTTTTGAGACATTCAGGTAGGACTTTTGAAAGTGACCGTGACCGTTCCCTTTTCTTTGTTTTTTCGTTTTCTTTCTTCCCATTATTTAGCTTGGTTTTCGTCGCTGCTGAGGCGTATTTTTGACGTTTCGCTCACCACACTGTTTCGCTCACCGCAACGTCAAAAATACACTCAAAAATATACTCTTTGCGTAATCGAAAGAAACATGGACAGCACACTTTTCGTTTTGTGCTGCAGGCGAGCGGGACTGTCGAATGTACGGAGGGTCGTGTAACAAGCAACAAGTAGTATCTGCTTTCGCTTCGGAAGGGTATTCTAGTACCTTTCGGAGTGTTTTTTTCTATGTCTGTTATATCTCTCTCTGCCTCCTTTTTAAACCGCTGCGTTTATTGTCTGCTATGGAATGTGCTAGAAACGAACAGCCCGACTTTATTGCGACAGTTAACCAATATGTATGGGATCAGTATGCAACTGTTTTCTGTGCAATAAAAAAACATTGATATCGGTTCAATGTGTCAACACATAAAAAATAAAATAAAAAGAATGGTTCATCCTCGAAGTGCTCATCCTCGCCACACAACATAAAGTCATCAGAAATGCACGTAGACTAATCAGAAACCTATCGTATACTAATTAGGAAAGCATTGAAAACCGTTAGCAGAAAAGCATCATAAGCCAATGAGAAACTCACTCATCAAGTATGAATCACAAAAGACCGGCCAATTTTAAAAATAAATTCATCAGAAATTAGTCACAAAATTCATCAGAAATTCTGATGGCTCTGATGTCAAAAGTCATTGACTTTTCAACAAAACATCATTGAACATTTTTGTAAGCTAACGTGTCCGCCGTCTGTGCACTACATGAGCAGACAACAGGAAGCGGCATCAACGAGCGGGCACTGTAGCGCTCCAAAGTTGCATTTCGCTGTTTAGTGGCAGCTCCGGGTGTCTCATACTCCCATTTTGAGTGCGCCAAAAGAGGGGCGCCTGCTTACCGCACCCACTGCTAACCGTGGGGAATATCCATACACAGCCATACGATGTTGCGTAGCAGACCACAGGAAAAGACGGCGACGGAATTTGTTAGGAGTAGCTGAACAAGTCGGGACGAGTTCAATTTCTCCTCTCTTTTTTTTCCTTACAAACAAACAAACGCTGACCATGTCATCTGCTAGGTGCCGTCTGCCAAGAGCGCAGTACGTCACTCCCATTATTCAAGCACCATGTGAATGCTCAACATAACACTGGACGGAACTTCGGCTCCGTGAACAGTTTTCTTGTTCTTTTTTTTTTTTTTTTTTGCTTTTTCTTCTAGTAGAATCCTATATAGGGGTCATTCCACACTGTGTTGCACATAGCGCCGCTACCGTTTGCGCTTTTTGTTGCAGTAGCGGGGTACCGATTGCGCTACATTTTAAATGGGTAACGGAAAGAGTATTTCCCGTACAAATATGGTTTGCGGCGGACTCCTTCCCCGCTACCGATACCGCTACTTTTCACAATATGGAAGACGTGGAACACAGAGAGAAAAAGTGAGATAGTGTACTGCGACTCCAAAGCCGGCCTTGAAGTTATCTCATCGTTCTTGGAAAAAGGCCGTAGATGGGTAGAAATCCAGCGAACCGGTAGAGATGTAGGAAGGAAGTTGCCTCAGGACAGAAGCCGCCGATATTTCGAACAGAGACTGTTCTTCTCCTGGGCACCGTCCTCATCATTGGCATGGTATTTAAAGGGTTAGGTGCGACGTGTTTAAAGGTTCATGCGAATTGTATGTGGGTCAACAGCCCGGAGGGAAGAAAGGGTCCGTACGGGCCGTACGGCGTCAACAGTACGAGACCTCCTGTTAGCGTATCATAAGTGCACACACAGCGGTCACGACGTCATTCTTCAGTGGATACCTGGCCATATTGGCATAAGTGGTAACGAGAAGGCGGACGAAATGGCGAACATCGCACACCTGTCATCGACAGAACATCTAGTCACGTTTTCTAAGCAGGACATCAAATCTCTCCTAGAATCTATGACTGATGACATCCGACGGACAAAATGGCACCAAGCCGACAGTGGTCCGTCACTGCTGCGCACGCTAGACCCGGAGCTGAATTTTACCATACCTTCAAGAACGCCCAGACACATAGAAACTCTCCTGCATCGTCTACGCCTGAATGTGCCCTATGGTCGCCAGTTTCTTCACGAAGTGGGCAAGGTGGCCTCGCCCAACTGTTTACTGTGCGGGGCAGTGGAAAACACTGAACATATCATGGTGCATTATCGAAAACATGCTACACATGGCGCGCTCGGTGCTGCGTGGTCGCCCCGGTGAACTTTTGCGGTGCGCTCGCACCACCTGTTTTTTTTTTTTGTGTGTGTGTGTGTGTGTGTGTGTGTTTTTTGTTTGTGTGTGTTTTTTTGCTTTTTTCTGTTTTTGTTTCTGTTTTTTTTTTTTTTTTTCTGGAGTAGCAGAATTCGCTTACGCGAATTTAACCTCCCCTTGTTATTTAAGCAACCACAACAACAACAAGTGAGATAACGATGAAGCAGAATAGATTTCTTCTTGTCATCCCTTTCATTTGCTTGTTAATTAGGCAGACTGATGTGACGATCTTCCTCAATTTCACTAGCTTTTATAAGTGATAAAGAGATAAAAACACTGAAACTACTCATTGATGTACAAGCTTGCGGTAGTTTGCATTTCGTCAGGTAGAAAAGTGATAACGGGCTGACATCTCTATATAACGTACGAAGCGGTCACGTCAAAACAGGGAGGCGGGGACAACAAAAAAGAAAATGAAAGAGAAAAAAAGTTTCTACATTGGTGGATCGCTAACCTTTTATAAGCTAAGCGCACACAGACAGACACACATACATGAACGGAATGATGATGTGGTGGGTCGCATTCACCGCCGCTGTCAAGCTATGCCGCAATTAAATAGTTAGGAATATAATTTATTTTATGCATTTTGCATATTTTATGCATTTTGTGCATTTTCTAACTTTTTAGCTCACATTTGCGAAACACACACAGGTATGTATAACATACTGCATAATATTGGCTACGCAGCTAGTTTCCGTCATACACTCAGTTGCAAAGCTAGTGTGAGAGTGTTGATAGCACATTTAAAACTGTGTTTTGAAGCTTTATTGTTCGGAGCAGATATACAAAGCGTCGTGTCTTTTGGAACAGGAATACGAAAATATATCGGAAACACAATGAGATATCGCTATAGTCATTCATTGCTCTCCAAACGTATCGCCGATTTTGCTTTAAGGTATAAACTGATGTTCTGAGGCTGGAACAACATAGAAGGGACAGATACAAACAAAGCCTCAAATTGCCTAAGAAATCAACGATGAAAGATGAAAGTCACTGAAAAGGTTAGCCAGCTGTAGGGATCGAACCCACATCTTCTGGATCCCTACAGCTGGCTAACCTTTTCAGTGACTTTCATCTTTCATCGTTGCTTTAAGGTGTTGTGCCTCACGTGAAGAACTTCCGGCGAGATGGAATTACCTAAGCTTACACAGGTTGCCGATTGCGGTCCAGTTATTTTCTGACATTACATACGTTGCACTGCGGGTATATGAGGTACACAAAATTAACAAATAATAAGATGATCCGGGAGGCAGTGTACGCCAACATCCTTATTAATGCTCTTTGCACACTTGCTTGGTGGCGGTACACAGGCAACTAACCTTAAAGCAATTGATTGTTGACATCGTTTAACATGTTCAGGGAAAAGCTATATCATATTTTTCTCTCTCTAAATGTTTCATTACGGAAGTGAACTCACACGGGTAGACCCTTACTGATGAACTCATGCTCCCGGAAAAAGCGTATTAATTTAATGGTATACTTTCGTATAGTCAAACGCTTTGTAAGGGAAGCCGTCGTGTGGCTGGAAGAAGGGAAGCAGGGGGTAGGCAAGAACATTAACCCCGAATTCCTGCGTGACCGAAGCTTTGGTGCAGTATGCCAACAGCATGGCGTTGGCCCTGGCGAGAGCAAACATTATGCCATTCGTATGATGTTTTCACCTCATGATAGCCATTTATCGATGAGGGGGGGGGGGGTATAGGTTTATTGCAAAGAAAGAAACAAAGAAAGAGGGGAAAGACTCGATGTGTGGTCCCTTACCATTGCAGTTGCGCCTCTTGATCACACTGGTCAATCCGTGACAGGAAGCAGACGGAAGAGTTTGATGATGGGATCCGCGGAGGACCTCGGACGAAATACTATCACTGCAGAGAAATCGGCTTGTGCTTCAAACATTCTGACGGGAAAATTATTACATGCACACGTGCGCTATGTGCATTAAATTGTCTTAAATCAGCATCATCTCAAGGTCAAGATCAATGTGAAGTAATATATATTGCCTGTAGCCTGTAGGTACATTTATACTTTATACTGCATGCCATACACTCTAAACCCTGTGGCGGATAAATAAGCGCTATTTTTTCCAAATTTATAGCGCTTACTCTGAAGCCGGATATATCCGCCACAGGGGTTATCCGCCCCGGCTTCTCTGCGCCTTCACGTTACACGCCGCGTGCTCTATGCGCCGCGGCTCCTATACGCCTCCACTGTTATGCGTTGCGCGTTTTATTCGCTTCAACCGGTATGCGCTACTTCAACTATATGCTATGTTTCCAATCACCACACTTCACACACCTGTGTGGAAAGCGAATTCAATCTTTATTGGCACACAACACACAAAGATCATCTACAGCACCACTATACTTCAGTATCTATCAGGCTTGCGGGTGTATTTCTGACAAGACAGTTGTTTTCTTAAGCTACTGGATTTCACAAAAAGAACTATATTAGAGCAATGGGAGGTTGCCTGTTGCAGGTGATCTTGTTGAAGCCATGTGCTATGCAGAAGAACGTTATTCTTTATTGTTATGCTTCAATCAGAATGCATTGCAAAAATGGCAAATTGGATACAACAGCAACACAAATTAAGCTAAACAATTTCGTGCCTCAACATGCTGTTCCCTTCCTAATACAACAAATCAGTTTTAGAGCAGGTAACAGTACTGTACCAGGAGCACCAATGTCTGATGAACTTGAAGGGCACTGTAGTGGATGAGGTACCTCAATACAGAATGACTTCTTCAATTGAGCTTGAGGGACCAGGGTAACTACGATAAAAGTAATCTGAGTATGATGCCTGCCCATTCTCACTTTGGTAGAATGCAGTGAATATGATATCTCTCAGTAGATGATAATCAACAGAACTAAAATAAGAGTGCAGTTATGAACGCTGCTGTATACACTTAGGATGGTAAGGGATTAAGTTGGCGCCCATGAAGTCGCCAAAATATGAATGCAAGACAAAACTGTTTCTCCTGCATTACAATGCAAGTTCGTAAGTGAATCCACATTAATCGCGATCCCAATAAGACGCATGTATACTCTGCACAGGAGTCTCTCTGCACCCAGGTTTGTAAAACAAGAAAAAATATCAGTGCAAACGTTAAGCATTTCTACAATTAACCGAACAATTTGTGACACACATTCACATGCTCACACTCTTCTACATTCAAGTGTCGTTTTTTATCGTGTTCATGTGCCTCTCTTTCCAATTTATTATTGAGAATTAAATAGTGCCGCATAGACACGAGTTGATAAGGGCTTACCTCAAAGCTATCTCAGTAAACTATCTAACTACTAAACTAAGCTATCTCAGTAAGCTATCTCAGTTCTCCTAAACCCCGATCGAACAAGCTCTCTCTGTGAACCTCTGTGAACAAACAAGTCCCGACGCTGTCTGGCTTCTTGAACGTCTGACACATTTTTTTCAACGGCTCAGCATTTCATTTCAGTTGGCTTATCCGTTTATCCTCAGATGTGGATCGTTGTGTGGATTGCAGGGGCGGATTTTATGGTGGATTGTTATGTCGGGCCCAGTGTTATACGCATGCAATGTGGTTGCCGCCGTATGTGTCAGAAGTACGGATTCATTTCGAATACCTAGTACAGTGTTGCCCGTAATCTTTAATTGTAATTTACTAATTAACTGCACCGTCGATTGGAATGAAACTTACACAGTTTTTGTCCTGGTGGCTTGGACTATCGAATAGCCACATTAAATGACATTTGATCGGTGCTGCTTTACAGTACCTTTAACATTTCTGTACGGGGGGGGGGGGGGGGGGGACCAGCAGCCACAGGCAAAAGGGTATACTATACATTTGGACTTCATACAAAAATGACTTCATTACGAGCGATGTCCAAGGCCAGTTCGATGAAGTTTGACATCGATTTTTCATTTCTGTCGAGAAGATATGGGGTTGACTTGCCAAATGTCGAAACTGAATTCAAGGAACTGAAGTTACTTCAAATAAAATTAAAGGAAAATGACTACTGAAGATGACAAATTTCACTGTTGCACAAAAACAATTGAACCTCTATTTTTCCGCTGAACCAAATGTGTACAAAGTCCAGACGACATGGGGCGTGGAAAACCTTGCATTTGGACGTGGCGAGGGCGGCCTTGGTTTCATGGGGGGGGGGGCGGTCGCCCCCTTTAATCTGCCCCTGCGATAGTGCCTCTCTACCCGCAAGTCCCGCTACCCGCTCCGCAAGTCGGTGGCGCGTTCAGGTTAACTCTGCTTCGAGCTGTACGGCGTATGCCTGTGCCAAATGTCGAAAGTTCGGAATTTGCAGGCCATCATCTTCTACTGGAAGGTTTAATGGGGTTTAACGTGGGGAATTTCCCCATTTATTATCATTAACTTATTTGTTGTTGTTGTTGGAAAGTTTAATTTTTCTTGCGCCACCCACTGAGTCTTTCCACTCCAAATGAAGCTAAAACAACGTTTCTCTATTCCTCGGCATACATCCCTATATGGGTGAATGACACAGAACCACTTTTTGGTACCACGATATTTTGGTATTTTGGTACCACGATTTTGGTATTTTGGTACCACAATAGCTTTCATGACCTGTGCTCTAGCTATCAGTGACATTGTGGGCTCGTCGTGATCTTTCGTAACCTTTTCTACTGCTGCCTTCAAGTAGGATCAATTATTACAAGAGGCTCCATGCTTATCAAATAGGATTCCTAAAATGTTTACTTCATCAACAATCCTAAGCCCTAGATATTTCCTTGGGTACTCGCCCCCCATGTACAACATTTTCGATTTCTCTTCGTTAATTTTCGCTCCACTTCTTGTCCCATAATCTTCTAATACCCGCAATGTGTTCTCCACGTCCCTTTCACTCTGAACAATCATGTTCAAGTCGTCTGTATAGGCGACTATTGTCTTTGTCTGTGCTGAGCCAGGTATTCCCATTCTCTTGATTGATGAACAGTGATAGAGCTCTTGCAGGAGGCGATCAAATGCCAGTACGTATAAAAGAGGAGAAAGAGGGCAACCCTGCCTTACCCCCCTTCTAATCATAAATTCATCCCCTAGACAAACCCAAACAGCACAACACCTTGGCCCAATATTGAACCAATATTAGGACAGTATTGCCACTATTGGTCCAATATTGGGCCAAGATGGGACCAATACTGGGCCAGTATTGCCAATATTGGGCAAGGATGTTTTGCTGCTTGGGAACCGTTGATGAGCAACCTGCTCTTGCATCCTGTATACATGGCTCCTATAGTGTTTACTAGTTCATTTTCTCCTTCGACTTGTTCTAGCGTTTCCCTCAGTAACGCATGTTTCAACCTATCCAAAGCCTTTACTTGATCAAAGGCCAGCAAAATACTTCGTACGTCCCTCTCAGCTAACCACTGTATTACATCCCTGATTTCCCAAAGTTTGTCCTGTATTTTTCGACCACCAAATGCTGCCCCCTGAAATGACGATATCCAGTTTTCCATGTTTCTTTACAGCCTCTGTACTAGCCTTTGCTAGAATCTTGTAGTCTACGTTTAAAAGTGTTATCGGCCTCTGGGCTCCCAACTGCTCCTTTCGCTGTGGGTCCTTGCGCACAACAAAGTAACGATTCCCTCCACAAACTCCTCTGGTAATCATCCCTGTTTTAGAGAGACCTTTTCAGAAAAGCAAGCGCCACCTGTGGCACGCAAGGGCTCATGGGAACTTATAGCACTTCAAAGCATTACGAGACAGTCAGAGGCGGAGGTAGGGGAACGACAGCAACATTCCCGGTGTGCGCAGCAGCAGCGGCAGTCGAGGTTAATCGAAGCAGACGACAGAGCAGTGTCCCTCAAAGTTCCCATGCTGCGTTGCGCCCTGCGCTTGGTGGCGCGCGCATCTTTTAAAATCGTCGGACAGTGCAAAAATACTGCGGAGAACAATATTCAATGTCGAGAAGGGGAAGAGGAAAAGATACTATCACAGGAGCGGCGTGAACGAAAACAACGAAGACACCAGTAAACCACGCGCGAGTTATTTATGTTATTTCTACGAGACGTCTACCAGAGAAAAGTCATCATGACGTTGGTAGACACACTGAAACCAAGACAAATCGGAAAGAGAGGGCTGGGTTCCACGAACGGCTACTTGTTCGCTGCCTCCCATTGAAAGAAAAGTAGGACCGAAGGTCGCGTCCCTTTTAGGGACTATCGTAATGGACCTTTTTCACATACGCATCGTATCCTAGCGGCTCTGCAACGAACTATGCTCGGCGCGCGTCAAAACAAATCCGCGTGGGTAGCACAAAGGACCAAAACCGGTCCGGAGTGCGGCCGACAAGCTCGCGCCATTCCTGCGGTCCCCCCACTGTTCCCCACTACTGTCGTCCCCATAGTGCGCCATCTAGTGAAGACGGAGATAATCCTCTCCGGTGCCTCAAGGTAATAGGCATGCGCATAGGCCATTGTGAAAAAGGTCAATACCCTCAAGACAGTGGCTTTCGGGCGCGACCTTGTTCGCCTCTAGCTTCCAGCGTAGTTCAACTCCACCAAATTTGTGGCGCTGTCGAACACTATGACGTCATTTGTTTATAAACATGGAGAGGTCTATTTTTGAAGCGTGTCTCGTGGACTAAGGCATGAAGCAGGTTGATTTATTCATCGGCAATCATTCTTTTCTTCGACACCTTGAGGACGACGCGAGTGCCTCTACAAGTAGTTAGAGAGACGAATACGCTCGCTCGTACTACACGTGCGCTAGTATTACCACTTACCACCGAGAAGCAAAGCGGCTGCCGTACCACCAGATGTATCGTCTCTAGTTTCCCGCGAAACATGCGCTGCTTCCGCAATAGATTATAATGAGCGAGAGAATTTAGCGACGCGTACGATCTCGTCTTTCGCGCAAGTAATAATCAGAGCTTGGTGCGTGCAGAGCCTGATTTCTGATCGGTTACTTTCCGTTGCGTAATGAAGCAACATCTACTCTATGGACCTCGCCATATACTTCGCCTCCCGGACACGCAATGGGACGTGGGAACTGTCTTGTGATGGGCGCTCGAATATCTCGTAGATATCCGACTATAGTGCGACGAAATTGCGCATCGATTAAGGCTACGGCCAAAGAGCGCGGAAAGCTGACCATTCATTAGTTCGGTACCAAGCCGTTAGTAATTACTTGGCTTGAAATTAACGACGGTCCACGCATATTGCGTGACTAATAGTGTGCGAGAAAGTACGAAATGGAATTGAACACGTCGTTCCCTGGGGACAGAACCTGCCTTATTTTTATTTTATTTTTTTTACAACATTTGAACATCCTGTTCTTGCTCTTTCTTTCCTACCATGCCCAAGATTCGCGGACACGTGTACCTAAAGTGGGCTTAGCATAATTGCATAATAGTGGTGTTGTGTAAGTAAGACAACATTACGTTTGTACACCTGTATAGGTGAGGGGAGGCATGAAACCCGAAAGGAAGGAGGAGGACAGGAGAGAGCGAACACTTATCACGGGTCAGTTCCTTTTGATTTGTGATAACGGGCACTGCGTGACGACCCAGGCAGCACAATGTACTGAAAGTCGAGTGCAATAGGGGTGGACGGGTAGGTGGAAGGCCTTGAACATACTCGTGAAGCTAAAGAACATTGATAAGACACATACCGTCCACCCCTATTGCACTCGACTTTCAGTACATTGTGCTGCTTGGGGAGCTTGATAAGGAGCAAGGTAAATATAAATGGTAGCGAAGGCGGGAAAAAATACGAAATCTGTGTTAGCAACACTGCGCCCTTCATGATACACATGCGAGCGTGGTTGTTGAGGGGCAAACTACGAAGGTAAACAAAAATAATTTAATTGGAGGCGCGAATAATGTCTGTACTAATACAATATGCATGTTTTTAATGTAACAATTCGCGCGGTCTGCCAGTAATACGTAAGATTATAGACGGAGCCGAGTACTTTTCCGGTTCCCGTCGCTCTCCATGTTGTTAGCTAGGAGTCTGCTGTATGGTGAGCTAGAAGGACTGGTGTGTTGAACGGCGGTTGCAAACGGGTCGCGCCGACGGGCCTGCCGACAGGTGGCTACGAAGGGCTCGGCTCGCTGTCGCGGCGCACGCCCTCGTGGTCACGTGGCCCCATGTGCAAACAGCACCGCGGAGAACCCCGGAGTACCTGCGATAGGCGAAATTGAAGCAGTACGCCGCAAATTCGAGGAAAAGAAAGATGTGCGCGTGCTGCTGCATCACGCTGCGCACACATCGTAAACTTGGTAAACTGATAAACTTGATAAGCTCTCAACATAGCTTGATCAGAATGTCACTGGAAAGACGCTGACAAGATACTGTGATTTGTCGCTTTTGTGTCTGAACGCCAGAAGCGTAAAAAATAAAGTTGATGATTTCTGTGCGCTTTTGTCTACGATAAATCCTGATATAATTATGGGATGTGAATCATGGCTTGATGATTACGTGAGTGATTCCGAAGTGTTTCCCCCCGAACTATGGCTTGCTCACCATACCCGCACTATACGGCATTTCGAAAGGATAGAAATAGCCATGGTGGTGGAGTATTCATTTGTGTACGGAGTTCCATGTACGCTGAGGAAATTCAGATTAATTTTTACAGCTGTGAGTCTGTATGGTGTCGTCTCTTGTCGAAAGGGAAATCTATTGCATTGAGTTCATTTTACCGTCCGCCAAGCGCAGGCGAAGAATGGTTGAGAAATTTGTGCGATCAAACATGCCGGATTTCAAGTGGTGTACTACCTCTGCTTACCGAGTTTTTGATGAGATGTTATCTATGCATTCTTTGCAAAAATTGGTTCATCTTCCGACACGCGGCTCCAACTTTTTTGATTTACTAAGTACTGTGTAACTGTGTTTTTCTGAAACTGTGTAGTGTGTTTTTCCGGGCCTCTAGGATCACGAATATGTGACTGCTAGTGGTAAGATCCACTCTAAGGTAGCATCAAATCAGCATCAGAGAAAAGTATTCTTATATAGCAGGGCTGATTTTGAGGCTATTTCTAGGAATCTTGTAGCTAATTACCCTGATTTCGAAACAGTAAGCCAATCCTTATGTGTTGGCTTTCTGTTGAAGCATTATCGAGATATGCTAACTAGCCTTGTTCAGAGATATATGGCGGGACGGAAAATTAAGCACAAACGCAAATGCTATAAACCTTATTTTACGAAGAATATAAAAAGGATGATCAGGCGGAAATCCGCAGCCCTCTCCACGGTCAAAAACGACGGCAGTGCTTTGAACTATGATCAAATAAAAACGTTATCTAAACGTATTCGTAATGCAATTCGCAAAGGAAAACTGTCATATTTTACAAGACTTAACTTGAATTTGGTGGGCAATTCAAAGCTAATGTGGAAGTACATAAAATCTAAGAACAAGGCGCCCATGGGCATTCCTTCAATTAAAACGCCTTCATTAAAACGGTCTTATTGATAACGATCTCGCTAAAGCTTGCACCTCAAGTAACTATTTTCAGTCTCTGTTTCGCTCCCCTGGTGTAGCTTCACACCCTGAGTACAACGTACACATTCCGGAGCCCATGCCACCTGTAACCCTGTCGAAAAACGGCATTTCATATTCACCTTACGTACGATCTGCGCATTTAAAATCCATACTGGGATGGGTGTCTTTGGAGCCTCGGAGAACGCAAGCTCGGTTGAAATTTCTCCGTGATATTTATTTCGACATTTCTGGTATTCCTTCTCGTAACTACTTGTTCCCTTCGAATTTTATTTATAGACGCCTAGACCACGTACACAAGATTGAGCCTTACCGTTTTAGATCAACAATTTTTCAAAATTCTTTATTTATTTATTTATTTGTTAGAACGATCCCCGATTGGAACAGCCTCCCTCGTGACTTAATTATGCCTCCCAAGGACATTTTCTTGAAAAGAGTGCACGAATTTCTGTTGAGTTAAACGTTATTGTAGTCTTGTAACTTGAAATTCTGCTGTACATACTGCTTGTTTCTGCTGTACATAAATGACATCGCCACATTACACCCAAATATAGTTTTGTACGCAGATGATGTATCACTCTTAGTCAGCGGGAAAACATTCGATGAAGTAGCTGCGGAAACCAACGAAGCCCTAAGAAACGTAACCAGCTGGGCATCACAGAACCAACTCACAATCAATACCGAAAAGACGTTGTCGACTCTCTTCACACAACGTTGCTCGCACATTGTACCCAACAGGGATATTGTCATTGGACACTCAAAAGTTAAGCTCGCTCAAAGCATTAAAATACTTGGAGTCATATTCGACCACAAGTTACTGTGGCAAAATCACATCTCCTCCATTGCATCCCAAATCAGTAAGACCCTTAGCCTGCTGCACAAAAACAAATTCTTCCTCCCCACCTCCTATAAGCGACTACTATATCACTCTCTCACTCAATCCAGACTAAGTTATTGCAACCTCGTATGGGGATCAGCATCTAAGACGTCTCTTCAACGTCTTCACATTCTGCAAAAGAGGGCCATCCGTATCATCGAAGGAGCCCCATGTGACATTACAACAAAGCCCCTTTTTCGCAAACACCATAACCTATCGATCTTTCAACAATATACGTATCGCCTTGTTCTTTCATATAAACACTCCATGAGGAACCAAAACGACTTGGCCACCCTGTCACAAGTCACAAAAAATAAGAAATTTAACGCCTTTCGTAACTCGGACATCTACTATGTGCCGTTCTCACGTTCTGGTTATGGACTACAGAGATTACAGGTAACAGTCCCTCGTCTTTTGAATGCCCTTCATCTACATAGTATTGACATCTGTAGCGTGTCCTTCAGAGAGCTGAAAACATTACTTTTTGAAACTGATATTAGGTTGTTCTAATTCTAAGGCTGTTCTGAAAACATTACCTTTGAAACTGATATTAAGCTGTTCTAATTGCATATTTACTCCTAACTGCACGCGTTGCATCTGCAATCCTGATTGCCTATCTGTTGCATATAGCATGTTCTTTTAATATTAGTAATTATTGTATTGTTTTAACTGCGGTACTACTGTAAGCATCCTTCAATTGTGGTAAGCGTGAATTTATAAATTATGTCTTGATCGTTTTTTTTTTTCTTTGGAGTTTGTATAAGTGTTGCATGTCTTGTCTAGATGCCCTGATTGTAAGGGGGCCGAGACGTTTCTCAAGCTTCCAGCTTTTTGTCTCGGCTCCCCCATCGTTCTGATGGTAAATGATAAAAAAAAAAGAAATTATGTTCATTTGTATGCACTGTTATGTTCTCCTCTCCCCTACGTAGTGCCACTCACGTGGAATTGCAGGATATTTGAAATAAATAAACTGCTGACAACGAAGCGAGCTTGAAACAAATGATTCCTCCAAGTACCCGTACCATAAAATAAGGATCGAGCCCCCCCCCCCCCCCATTTACAGCCGCCAAATGTTTTGTGACAGTCGCACCCTTTGTTTCCCACCCACCCAGGGGTTATTAGTGCAAGTGTAGCTTAGACGTGTGGCAGCAGCGCTGCCTGCACCACTACTCTGAGACACGCAATGAAACGCATCCATACACCAACAACTTTAATTTTAAGATTAGGAATGGAGAGTTTCACTAGGATTTGGAAGCTGTCATGATGCCTTTGTATTCATAATGTTACGTTACAAACATCATGCAAAAAGCATGAAACAGCGGAAGCAAACGAAAACGAAGTTAAACTGCGCGAGAGCTCGCGGCTCGTGATGCCGCGATAGGCCATCCACCGACGCTGTTTGGTTTCTTAGTCGGCACGGTGCAAGGTTCTGCGTTTCACGGGAAGGCACGTGACTCGAAGCAGAAGAGCTTCTCGGAGCCCCACAAAAATCGTTCCGCAAGGCGCGCAGCGAGCGTCAGCGCATCCATGTAAACAATCTTACGTCACCGGGTGCCATTTCCGCGACCAAGCGTTCCCATGCATTGGATAGGCCGGTAAGCACACCAGTCCTTCTAGCTCACCATATCTGCTGTACGTTGACTGCGCACTTTGTGACTGTTCATAGCCGTTTTCTTCTTCATCGTCGTCTTTTCAATTTCAAACCACCAAGCATTTGACAAGGAAAGTCACGTACTTCTGCTTCATAAGCTACACGCGATTAATATCGATAGTAATGTTATCGCCTGGATGCAATCGTTCTTAACCAACCATCATCAATACAATCTAGCTAACAACAGCATGTCAAGCCTAGTTCCCGTTCTGTCCGGGGTACCACAAGGATCGGTTTTCGGTCCATTGCTTTTCCTAATTTACCTTAATGATCTCCCTGGCCTTTTTTCATGTTCTGTACGTCTTTACGCTGACGACTGTGTTTTATATCGTGAAATAACAGAACCTTCAGATTCCATGCAATTACAGTCAGATCTGAACATACTACAGTCATGGTGCTCCACGTGGCATATGGAACTAAATCTTACTAAATGTAAACACCTGAGAGTGTCTCGTAGTAACAGCGAATGTCCCACATACATGATTGGTAACACCGTACTAGAACAAGTTACACTATATAAATATTTAGGCGTACACTTATCCTCTAATCTCTCATGGGGTCAACACGTTGAATATATAAGCAATAACGCCACACGCACTCTAGGGTACATTCGCCGCAACTTCAGACTCGCACCGCTCAACGTAAAACTAACACTCTACCAAACGCTCATTCTTCCTAAATTAGAGTATGCCGCTTCAGTGTGGGATCCAGGGCAACAATCACTCATTCACTAACTGGAAATGGTTCAGAACCGTGCTGCACGGTTTATTCTCGGGAATTATAGTCGTACAGCCAGTGTTACTGCGATGAAATCAGTCCTTAACCTATCTTCCTTGACTGTTCGCCGCCAGGTTGCTCGACTCTGTCTGTTCCATAAGATATATTACTACAACGAAACGCTAAAACCCCATGTAATTGCACATCCATCATACGTCTCATCAAGGCTTGATCATCGCCAGAAAGTTGGTGTCCCATCCTGTATTACTAAAACGTGTTTTGACTCATTTTTACGTAAAACCTCACTGGAATGGAATCATCTCCCGGGTCACATTACCTCCATCACTGACGGTACACAGTTCAGAAAACTGCTTCACGACCACTTCAATGCAGCGTAAGATTATTTAAGCTTCACATACTGATCTGGTTGTCCACCAGTGATACTATCTATGCTCGTGTTTTTGGTTCGTTTGTTTTTGTTTATTTTGTTTATTTTATTTTTATTTTATTCCACATTGTTCCTGCTTTGTTTCAAGCCCCTACCCTCTTTAATGCAGTAGCCCTGAGGGTAAATAAATAAATAAATAAATAAATATCGTTTGAATGTGGTGCTTGACCCGTGTCTTTAAGTGTCTCCATATCAACTCCGAGCTTTTACAAGAAAGATCGTCGAACAGGTTACGGTAGTAGGCCTGTTTTGCCTTCCTTAGTTCGGCATTTACGTGATTTTGGAACTTTTTAAATTTATTTACTTATTTATTGCGGTGCTCCAAGGGCCTTGCGGCATTACATGGAGAAAGCATAACTGCATCGAAAATGATAAAAGAACAGTAAAAAAGAAAAAGGAAATGGGTTAACACAAGAAAAAGCAATACGATGTCGCAAACAACTAGTGGCATAACAACAGGTTCCGTAAGAAGAGCACCACTGTGGTGCTCTTGAGAATCTGGAGCACATTCTTCTTCATTGCCCCCACTACCAACCTTCCCGAACCGCACTCTCCGAGTCTCTTAGTCAGCTGGACTCTCGCCCCTTCTCCCTAACGAAATTGCTTGGTCCCTGGCCCCATCCAGCCCAGCAACGATCTGCGCTCAAAGCTCTTTTGACATTTCTGGACACCATCGGACTTCGATCGTTATTGTGAAGGGGCTCATTCTTTTATTCCCCACATCGCCACCAGCAATGGAGTAGAGTATCGCCTCTGGCAACACCTCCCTACTCTCCATCTCAAAATAAAGTTGTTGTTGCTGGTTCCGTAACATGGATTGGTAACACTACAAAGGGAAAAAAGGGAGGTTTTAAATGGTGTATGATTTACAACTGAGGTAGTGGATGAGGGTAAACTAGAAATGCGAAGCCCCGGGACAAAACCGGAAATTTTGGGGAAAAAACAGTTTTTTGGGTTTTTTCTCCTCGTCTCCGGAAAAATAGCACAAAATTTCCAGGCGATAAAATTCAAAAATGTAAATTTTCCTGCCTTTGATGCGTTCCAACCCGCCAACAGTGCCTTAGGTGCGTCTAATCCGCCAACAACCACGAACTTAGAGCTCCGTCTGGCCGCTCCAAGCGATCGCCATTGCGTTCGTATAATGTCGGAGTTCTTATCGGAGTGGACGGGGGGGGGGGGATATATTTATTAGACGAAAAGGAAAAAAAAAAACGGGGGAAAGGTCAGCCAAACGAGACGTCGACTTGCTATTCCAGAAATAAATAAATGAAGAAAGAAAGAAAATTAAGAAATAATAAATAAATAAAAAGAAAAGAAAATAATTAAAGAAAGAAAGAAATAGGAAGGAATAAGAAATAAATAACTAAAGGAAATCAAGAAATAAGAAATAAATAAAAATAAAAAGAATTAGGAAATAAATGATAAACTAACAAATGATGAAAGAAGGATGAGGTAAATTAAAGACAAAGATGACAAAAAAAAGATGACTACCAAACGGTGAAAGAATGATGAGATGGATCACAGAAGATGACCTGAAAAGGAAAGGATGAGGTTAATGCGTTGAGGGTGAGAGTGGGGCACAGAAGAATGAGATTGCACCACTGAGTTCACAGGCTGTTCATAAGACCTGAATCGCTCAAGGAAGTCAGGACTGCTTTGGTCACAGACCGCTCTGTGTGATCTCGTACTGGGCGAGCAGAGTGGCCAGAGAAAAGTCCGTGCATCGCAGCTCGAGTAGGCGTCGTCGCAGCGTGGCTCGAGGGGTGTCGAATCTGCGTCTGTGGAGGAGAAGGTGTGGAACATCAGCTTCAACAGCGCAAGTGGGGCATTTGTGCGACTGGAGAAGACCCATTTTACAGAGAAGTAGAGGTGTCCTGGCGGCATTAAGGCGTAGTCGGTGTACAATGGTCGTTTCTTGGCTCGAGCAGTGCTGTGTGGCAACGAAATCCATCGACGGGTCGATAGACCGGAGGTGGTCGTTCACTCGGACAACGTCCTCTTGAAACTGCCGAGTGCCGTTATGACGGAGTCGCTGTGTCTGTAACCGACACGATGAGGCTGAAAGTGGACGGGTTGTTCTACTTACCTATCGCTGAGTAGACAGCAGTCTCATGGGATGCTCTGCTCTGCATTTATGCCTAGAAGGTGAACACTACTAAGCTTTTTAGCTCATTGTATGCTGTGGTTTGGCCGGCAAAGCTTCGACTCAGCAGTAACCACGTTTGTTTCCATTTTTTCCAATTAATCGGAGACAAAATCGTTTTTTTCGAGCGATTTAAAATTTCCGGAAATTTTGCATCTCTAGGGTAAACAGTCCCATAGTCCTAGGCCAACATATATAATACAGGCCTCAAAGCTTCGCGATTTCCCCAGTTGGCCGCGTGTGCAGGCAGCGGCGCTCATTCCATGGCCCAGACTGATGTCGATGTTGTCGGGACCGACCTATTTTTATGGCGGCCTGCGCCAAGTTTCGGATTTTCCGCTGCATCTATCGTTTTGAAAAAAGTGACTTATCAAAGGTAATGTGCTCTAGCGCGATTTTTGTGTGTTTGTTTATTGTTATAAAATTTTAACGAGTGTTTCTGCGCGCTGTGGTAAGTTGCGGGCAACCTGAAGGCCACCGGGAAATCCGGAACTACAGCTTTTTCCGCCGTTATTAATCCTCTTGTCGGACATTTTAATCCTTATGCCATGACATTTAATCCTTTTGCCATCGGAATTAATCCTCCTTTCATTATTTTTAATCCTCGTTTCACATAATTTAATCCGTTTCTCATACAATTTTATCCAAGTGACTATGTGTGGGCTATATGACTTCTTTGTGTGTATTTTGGGACAATCCCCATGTGTACGCGTATTGCACATGCTTTTCACTAATATTGTGGGTTTCTGCACCATAATGGGATACTGTGGGACTGTCAATCTGGATTACGGTGTTGTGGGACTATTCCCATGTCTACGAGTATTACCCATCCTCTTTCTTATTACGCTATTACCCTCTTCCTTTCAATAAATATATGTATATTCCCCCCTCATCGTTTTCATTAAAAACGTGGGTTTCTGCATTGTAATGGGATACTGGGGGACTCTGTATATGGATTACAATATTGTGGGACTATTCCCATGTTTACGGATTTCTACGATTATTCCCAGCGCTTTCCATTAAAAACGCGTTTTTTGCACTGTAATGTGATACTGTGGGACATTCATTCTTAATTACGATATTGTGGGACTATTTCAATGTCTATCGGTATTACCCACGCTTTTCATTCAAATGCAGGTTCCTGGAGTATAACGGGACAGTGTGCGATTGTCTCTCTGGTTTAGGATATTGTGGAACTATTCCCATGTGTGCGGGTATTACCCACGTTTTTCGTTAAATATGTGGGTTTCTGCACTGTAATGTGATACTGTGGGACTATTCCCATGTGTGCGGGTATTATCCATGCTTTTTGTTAAATATGTGGGATTCTGCACTGTGATGGGATACTGTGGAACTATTCCCATATGTGCGGGCATTACCCATGCCTTTTGTTAAATATGTGGGTTTCTGCACCGTCATGGGATACTATGGGACTATTCCCATGTGTGCGGGTATTTCTCATGCTTTTTGTTAAATATGTGGGATTCTGCACTGTGATGGGATACAGTGGGACTATTCCCATGTGTGCGGGTATTACCCATGCTTTTTGTTAAATATGTGCGTTTCTGCACTGTAATGGGATACTGTGGGACTATTCCCATGTGTGCGGATATTACCCATGCTTTTCATTAAAAACGCGGGTTTTTGCACTAATGGGATACTGCGGGACTGTCAATCTTGATTGTGGTATTTTGAGAAAATTCCCATCTCTACGGGTATTGCACATGCTTTTCATTAATAATGCGGGTTTCTGCACCATAATGGGATACTGTGGGACGGTCAGTCTGGATTGCGGTAGCGTGGGACTATTCCCATGTCTACGTATTTTACCCATGGTTTTGATTAAAAATACGGGTTTCTGTACCGTAATGGGTTACAGTTGGTCCGTCAACCTTACTTATGATATTGTGGGACTATTCACATGTGTGCGGGTATTACCCATGCTTTTCATTCGATATGCGGGTTTCTGCACCTTAATGGGATACTGTGGGTCTGTCGATCTTGATTACGATATCCTGGGATTATATGCATGTCTATGGGTATTCCCCCTTGCTTTCGATTAAAAACGCGGTTATTTGCACTGTAGTTGGATACTGCGGGTCTGTCAATCTGGATTACAATATCGTTGGACTATTTCAGCGTCTATGGGTATTACCCATGCTTTTCATTCAAAATGCGGGTTTCTGCAGTATAAAGGGATACTGTGGGACTGTCTATTTGGTTTAGGATATTGTGAGACTACTCCCATGTGTGAGGGTATTACCCATGCTTTTCATTAATTATGCGAATTTCTGCACTGTAATATGATACTGTGATCCAGATAGACAGTCCCATGGTATCCCAGATAGTCCTAGATAGTATCCCATTACAGTGCAGAAACCCACATTTTTATTCCGTAGACATGGGAATAGTCCCACAATACCGCTATCCAGATTGACAGTCCCACAGTATCCCATTAGTACAAAGACCTGCGTTTTTAACGAAAAGCACGGGGAATACTTATAGACATGCTTATGGTCCCAGGATATCGTAATGAAGATTGCCAGTCCCACAGTATCCCATTACGGTGTAGAAACGCACATATTTAATGAAAAGTATGGGTAATACCCGCACACATGGGAATAGTCCCACAGTATCCCATTACAATCCAAAATCCCACATATTTAACAAGAAGCATGCGTAATACCCGCACACATGGGAATAGTCCCAAAGTATCCCATTACAGTGCAGAAGCCCAGATATTTAACAAAAAGCATGGGTAATACCCGCACACATGGGAATAGTCCCAGAGTATCCCATCACAGGGCAGAAACCCGCACATTTAATAGAAAGCATGCGTAATACCCGCACACATGGTAATAGTCCCACACAGGGTGTCGGAGCGAACCGAAAACCGGAACCGAAAACCGAAAAAAACCGCTATTTTGGTGCGAACCGGAACGGAATCGAAACCGTATACGTTTTTTTCGCTCAGGAGGGAAACCGAAAAATATATTTAACGGTTTTCGGTCCAAGAAAAAACTTCGCCGGTTTGGACTACGGATAGGCGAATGAAACAGACGTCGTGTGCTCTGAAGTCATGTCACGGATACTATACGAGGGTTACGGTTACGGTGGAATGTATGTCGGTATACTATGACCCTTAGGCTCCCTTTGTAATGGTTTATCGTTCGCGCACTCACACAGACTTCGAGGTACATGTGACTCTCTAGCAATGTGCCGTAGTGTTCGTTTTAATTTGATCTCCCCAAACTCTCCTCAACTAAACAACGACCCAAGAGGGCTGCATAACGGCTTCTTTATCGGTAATGTCGCGCAATGCGTCCCTTGTTTGAGAGCAGCTAAGTTGAATACATTTACGTATACGCGAGGGCAAGCCCGTGCGAAGTGGCAACTCTTTTGTGGACAGGACACGAAGAAAATACGGAGCCGTCGAACGCGTTTGTGAGTGAAGGTGTTCCTCGATTTGCGTCGTATTCGTGCGGTGGTGCTTGCTGGCTAGACAGTAGCAACAGACATTCGGATGGGACGCGATCGCTCCAACCCAGCAAGAAAGTACAGGGTGTGTGGAGAAAAACGTGACCCGCATTTTTACATGTAACTCGTTGTCTACTTAGCCGAGGAACTTCCGGTGGCGCACGACGGTGTATCTATGCGTGCGAAAGCTACAAAAAAATCCTGGAAGCCATACTCAGTGTAAAAAAATAAACAGAGCGCGAAAACATGGGCTTCCATGCATTAGAATAGGGCGGTCATGACAGTGCATGGTAGTGCATTTCGGTCTCAGGAGAGTTATGTGTAGGCACCGCTAGGAGTACTGCCGATGAGCGTCCAATGTGGGACATCGTTTCGATTTATGCACCGATAGCTCCCTTAGCGGTACTTGAACACATCTCTCCTACGTCCACCATGTTGCCCTTTCACATACACCCTGTTGTCCACCATGTTGCCCTATTCTGATGCACGGAAGCCGACGTTTCCGCTGTCCCGTTTATTGTTTAAGCTGAGTATGGCTTCCACAATTTTTCTGCAGATTTCGAACGCATAAATGCGCCATCATGCGCCACCGGAAGTTCGTTAGTTAGGTAGGCAACAAGCTATGGGCCTAAATGCGGGTCACGTTTTTCTGCACACACCCTGTACTTTACGTATGACATCACGACAAACAAGTCCGTTTGTAGCATGCGCTTCAAGAAAGGAGAAAGCCCATTTGAACAGACAGTAACCTACAGGAACCAGGAGCTACCAATTTCACAGCTGTCTATTAATATTAAATACCATGTATGCGGAATAAACGGGTTTACATTTTGTAACGTTGATTTTTTGTTGTGGGGATGAATATTCCCAGCAGAAGCGAAACCGGTTAATAACCGGTTTGAACCGTTATTTTTTTGCTCCGGAGCAGAACCGGTACCGGATCGTTTATGATGTAACCGGAACGAAAACCGGAACGAAAAACGTTTCGGTTCGACACCCTGGTCCCACAGTATCTCATTACAGTGCAGAATCCCACATATTTAACAAAAAGCATGGGTAATACCCGCACACATGGGAATAGTCCCACAGTATCCCATGGCAGTGCAGAAACCCACATATTTAACGAAAAGCGTGGGTAATACCCGCACACATGGGAATAGTCCCACAGTATCCCATTACAGTGCAGAAACGCACATATTTAACAAAAAGCATGGATAATACCCGCACACATGGGAATGGTCCCACTGTATCCCATCACAGTGCAGAATCCCACATATTTAACAAAAGGCATGAGTAATACCCGCACACATGGGAATAGTCCCACAGTATCCCACCACAGTGCAGAATCCCACATATTTAACAAAAAGCGTCAGTAATACCCGCACACATGGGAATAGTCCCATAGTATCCCATGACGGTGCAGAAACCCACATTTAACAAAAGGCATGGGTAATACCCGCACATATGGGAATAGTCCCACAGTATCCCATCACAGTGCAGAATCCCACATATTTAACAAAAAGCGTCAGTAATACCCGCACACATGGGAATAGTTCCACAATATCCTAAACCAGAGAGACATTCCCACACTGTCCCGTTATACGCCAGGAACCTTCATTTGAATGAAAAGCATGGGTAATACCCATAGACATGGAAATAGTCCCACAATATCGTAATTAAGATTGACGGTCACACAGTATCCCATTACAGTGCAAAAAAAAAACGCGTTTCTAATGGAAAGCACTGGGAATAACCGTAGACTTGCTTATAGTCCCAGGATATCGTAATGAAGATCGACAGTCTCACATTACCCCATTACAGTGCAGAAACCCGCATATCTAATGAAAAGCATGGGTAATATCCGTACACATGGGAATAGTCCCACGTACAATATCGTAATCCATATACAGAGTCCCACAGTATCCCATTACAATGCAGAAACCCACGTTTTTAATGAAAACGATGGGTAATACTCGTAGACATGGGAATAGTCCCACAACACCGTCATCCAGATTGACAGTCCCACAGTATCCCATTATGGTGCAGAAACCCACAATATTAGTGAAAAGCATGTGCAATACGCGTACACATGGGGATTGTCCCAAAATACACACAAAGAAGTCATATAGCCCACATATAGTCACTTGGATAAAATTGTATGAGAAACGGATTAAATTATGTGAAACGAGGATTAAAAATAATGAAAGGAGGATTAATTCCGATGGCAAAAGGATTAAATGTCATGGCATAAGGATTAAAATGTACGACAAGAGGATTAATAACGCCGGGAAAAGCTGTAGAGCAGCATATAGCGACTCAAAGCGGCACGATACCATCAACATCGACATCAATCTGGGCCACGGAATGAGCGCCGCTGCCTGCACACACGGCCAACTGGGGAAACCACGAAGCTTTGAGGCCTGTATTATATATGTTGGCCTAGCATAGTCTAATGGCACTTGGAAAGAAGGAAAAGAAAAACGAGTTACTAAGGGAGAAGAACGGTTCGCATTTCTGAGTGTTATCCAACCGTTTGTTAATGTTACGCGCTGGACGGATGTAAGGAAGAGTAAGGGACGACGAGTGAAAATGTTTATGAAACAGATGAAGTGTTTGGAGATTACGGCGGTGATCTAATGGCTCAAGGTCGAGAGCTGACTTGAGAGCGGTGTCGCTAGTGGTGCGGGAATAGTCAGATAAGATGAGCAGTGCGATTTTGTATTGATTTGATGGCGTTTGATAGGAGAGATTGATGAGGGTGCCAAATACAGCTTGCAAATTCCAACTTGGGCCGAATGAAAGTGAGGTATGCCAATCGTTTAACTTCAGGGGGGGGGGGGGGCAGGACGGAGGTTGCGTCGGAAATATCTAGGGTTCCGCATTTTCGGTTTTAATCGAAAAACACCGAATACAGAGGGACATTCCAGGACATGACAGAGGTAAATTGCTGCACATGCCCAGCAAGTTGTTGATGCAGATGAGTAAACCATATAGAAATACGATGTTTGTAAAAAATGTCCGTTTACTTTTTCGTTAGCCATAAAACGCCACCGCAGCGGACAACGCCATGTTGAATGACCGTCGAGCGGAAACTACATTGTGATTTCTATTCGCCGATAACTGTTGGGTAAACCATGTACACGCCAGGAAAAACATCGAAAAACGCCGTTCTCGTGAAAATCAATAAACATCGAAATACATACGCCGAATCCGCCCAAAAATAAAAACCGACAACGCGGAACCCTAGAAATAACCCAGGCAGCGGTTTGAGCCACTGATGATGTGGTTGATTTGAGTGTGCCATTGAAGAGTGGACGTGATATGAAGACCGAGGTACTTGTAGGAGAGCGTGTGACTAACTAAGGTGTTACAGAGTTAGTAAGGGTGCAAAGATCGGTGCCTGCCGACGTGGATGCAGGAACATTTGGATGTGTTTAGTGGCATCAACCATGTAGAGCACCATGAGTTGATAAGACTAAGGTCAGATTGGAGGAGTATTTGGTGGAGTATTTGGGGATGCGATATGTTTATAAACGACACGGTCATCGGCGAATAGCCGGACTGCAGATGAGAGATTAGTTGGCAGGTCATTAATGTAGATTAGGAATAGTAGGGGACCTATATACAGAGCGACGTGGGACACCTGACGTAACGTGAGAAAGAGAGGAACATTTATCATTTACAGATGTATATTGCTCGCATGAAGACAGGTAGTTAGTATCTATAAGCGAAGGGTGTCCGGAATCTTTAGACGAGATAATTTAGCGATTAGCCGTTTGTGTGAAACTTTACCATTGGCCTTTTTGAAATCTAAGAATATTATGGTCGGTATGTATGCCTTTATCGAGGTGATAGGATAAGTTGTGAAAAAATGATGCTAATTGGATGGTAAGAGAAGAGACCGCAACGAAAACCATGTTGAGACGGAAAGAATGAATGAGCTTCAAGAAAGCCCATTAGATTTGAGAATATGACGTGTTCAAGTAGTTTGCATCGAGTGCTAACGAGAGTCATGGGGCGATAGTTAAGAGGCCATAACTTCGAGCCGCCTTTGTGTATTGGTATCACTTTACCAATCCGCCAGTCGCTAGGTATATCGCCAGTGGAGAGTGATTGGTTGAAAATGTCAGTTAGGAAGTGGCTAGAAGTGTGTTGAGTGATCTTGAGGACTTTAGAGTTGATGTCCTCAAACCCAGCTGAGTTTAGTTTCATTAAATCTCTGGTTTAAAAAAACAATAATAATAGCATTGTACAAGGTGTATTTCTTTCGAATTAGCATCAGTAGTCCAGTAACTTTTTTTTTTTTTCGCACGCTTTGTCGTTCTGATCCTTTTAAGGGGAAACATTTTCCGTAAATTTCTTTCACAACAGCGAGGAAACTGAAATATGCATCATTTACATCCGTATGGTGATACAAGTACTGCCAGATAACTGCAGAAAGATGTAAACAAAGAAGGTCCAACGTTACAGGAATACAACAATAATAAATGAATCATCATCATCATCAAGGAGAAGTGATGATGATGACATGGGATGTTTCCCCGTTGTAGACAGAGGACCCTAGCCCACTTCACAGAGGTTAATATCAGAGGGTGAATTATGGTGAACGCCAAGCGACGACGTTCTGTTTAGAGCTCGTCGAGGAGTCCAGTGGCTTGCATGAAAGCAAAAAGGAAGCGGAGAGCCCAGCACTGATGCGTAGGAGAGCTCCATGGGCCAAGTACTTTGGACGTTACAGGAGTAATATCCTGAATATAAGTGGCATTTGCGTGGGTACATTGAGGTATTTGACACAAAGCAATTATGATTGGCAAATGATCACTAATATCGCTGGAAACACAGCAAGGTATCACTTTGTCCTCACGAACTCCCCAGTCATCATCTTGTAATAAAGTTGTTGTTGTTGTTGTATCCTCACGATAATTCGTAATAAACAAATCCAACAAGGTGCTAGTAGATTCTGTAGTTCGAGTAGCCATGTCAATCTGATTAGGGATGCCATAAGAAGTGAGCAAGGAAATAAAATCATTTCGAGGACGGGAACCACAAAGAAGGTCAATATTCATATCACCGCATGAGAACAGTTTGTACATATTTTCGCAAGCATGTAAGAAAGACTTTTCTCAATAAATTCTAAAAACCAAGGAATATTGCCCTGAGGAGGGCGATAAATCGCAGCTAGCAATTCACTATTATGCTTCGCACATAACACTTCGTAATCCGGAGCACATTTGCAGTAATCACTGTAGAGGAGAAAATTATCTGAGCGAATTAACATAGCAACACCCCCACCAGGTCCGCTTGACCGAAAAAGTAATGTGTATAGCCAGGCAGAACAAAAAGTCAGTTTCTATTTGGTATTAGGTTTCCGTGAACATGAGCACATCAAATTCTATCTGCATCTCATCAAGCAAAAGAGACAGAGTGTCATCGTTTGTTCTCAAGGACCGCGCGTTCAAGTGAAAAAATGTGTGCAATGGAGCATCATGAAAGAACGTACTTTTAACAGTATGGGGTAAATATATCACAGAAAGGAGGAGAAAAAAAATAGAACACACAAAAGTCAGAAATTTGGGTAGACCGGAACAGCTCCACTTTGATAACAAGAAAATACATGGCATTCGCTTCTTGATTCAAGATATCTTCTCGATGTCGGTTTCACAACGAATGTGAATTACAGGTGACCCGTCAGGGGGGGGGGGGGGATTTCTTGTAAAGCCAGGACAGGTCTGCAGTGCATAGAGAGCATGGGCAAGCGCAGAAAGTTGGGCTAGTTGGTGAGACAGCATACTGCAGATGTTGGGACGCGGAAGACAGGGACTGAAGGAAGCACACAAACACAAGCGTCACTCGCAAGTAATATGTATTGCAGGCAAAAGAATGCTTTTTAAAACAACCGGTAGGCGACACACTCCTTCCATATGATTCATCCCACTCGAAAGTGGTCAAAAGGGCCATCGGAACGGCCGCAATTCGATCAGCACTCGAGCGTTCATGTAACCACACAGTTAGAGCAGCCTTAGAGGGTCAGTACCTACGGTTAGTTGACGCGGGGTATCCTGATCATATCATCACGAGCATTGCTGACAGACTGATGGCTTCGGTACTGTCAAAACGGGATACGGTGAGGCAAAGGCCACCTGGTAGACCGGTCATTTTGCCATATGTCCATCGACTATCCCACAATATCAAGAAAGTAGCCAATAGGTACCTGGTCCCTACGGTCCTTTCGGCCCCTCAAAAGGTTGGTGGCCTCTGTGGCATGGTCAAAAAAGTTGAACGTGGGGTTGTGTGTGATATTGCTCATTCCCAGCAATTCGTGCCCTGTTCTTCTTTTGTTATATACAAAATCCTTCTCTCGTGTAATAGAGTTTACATTGGCCAGACGGGCAGGCGCCTAAATACTAGACTACGTGAGCACTCCTGCAGCCTCAGAAATGTGCCTTCGGGCAATCTGGCATGCCATTGCGATAGATGTGGTTGTGTTCCGGATTTTCGGGGTACCACTGTCCTGGGGAGGGCCAGATCTCAAATTACCCGGGAGGTAATAGAAGCGCATCACATACTTTTGGCGGGGGAAGGCAAGTGTGTCAGTCAACCATCTCTAACACTTTCTGATAAAGAACTTGCCTTCCTAAGTACCTAATTACGTCCTTACTATCTACTGGCTGCCGTGCGTCTATCAGCACGGTTTGAGGCTTATAACCCGGCACGTGTCGCCTACCGGTTGTGTTTTACAAGCATTCTTTTGCCTGCAATACATATTAGTTGCGAGTGACGCTTGTGTTTGTGTGCTTCCTTCAGTCCCTGTCTTCCGCGTCCCAACATCTGCAGAGAGCATGGGTATGCGAGGTACATTAGCTCCAATTGTCACGGACATCCTCAGCGATGTTCAGCGTCTGTGCGTCGTATGTCATTCCATCACTTTTCAGTGGATCCGAGATCACTGTGGACTTAGCGGAAATGTAGGGGCTGACAGAGTGGCTGCTGCTGCCAGACAACGCAGGGCGGTGATACCGAATATGTTGACCCGTGGTGACCGGAAGGCATTGCTGTCGGCGATGATACAACCAATGGCGGCGCAACAGTATCGCAGGGACATTACAGACAGGTCCTTGTTGCACGCCGTAGATCCATCTTTGTCGATTTCCCTCCCAGGCCGTTTGTCCAGCTGTCTCTCCTCCCTTCTGCATCGATTTCGCCTCAATGTGGCTTTCACCCCGCAGTTCAGACACAGACTAAGGTATGCTTGAACCAGCACGTGTTCCAACTGCAACATGGTGGCAAGCATTCAACACGCCTTCATCGATTGCCCGCTATACAATACGGAGATAGCATTGCTCCAGTCCCGACTGACCCGTATAAACAACAAGCCGCTCAGCTTTGCTTCAATCTTGGGTCCTTGTTCTAACCCTGTTCAGCACCGTCAGTGCCTGAACTCATTCTATCTGTTCTCGACGTCTACTAACCTGCTTGAACTCCTCTGACCTCAGAGCTTTTGCCATGAATGCGGAGATCCTCACAGCACTACATCTCCGGTGGCCGACCAGATGAACTACTATCCCCATCAGTTACGACGTACCCGCGTGTGTGATGTCTCATTTGCGTGTGCGTATGCCTCATCGTCATCCCACTCATATATTAACCCACATGCACTCCCAGTAAACCAAATATGTCCCAAGGATATCCTGGGGAAGAACTGAGTTTGACATCTGGATATCCCAGGGATGTTCGTGAACGTCCCGTTTACGTCCGTGCGACGTCCCTGGGAACAGACTTTCTTCCTTATTTTGCAGTCCGGGGGACGTCCTATGAATGTCTCCGTTGGATATATGGATGTGAATGGGACGTTTACCGTTTCATATCAAATTAGCTTGCATGCTGAGCACTATGCATTATTCAGTTTTTGTTATCTGACCAAGTTTTAGAAATAGTTTTGGATAAATAATCGGCATCTTTTATTTGAGAACGGTATGCAACCGCTGTATACAGCACTTTGGCAACGCCAGGTGACCTGCGTATCCCATTGTGGGCATGGGAGACCGGTTGCACTCGCACATAAGTGATATCTAGTAAGAGCACTACCTACGGAGGCCTCTGGTGGCCTCTTTTGGCGTACTAGATGGAGCATATACTGAAATGAGAGTTGTGGGAGTACGTTCAGTAAGTGTACAGTGGGGTGAACTACGCTTGTAACGGTGAACACGTCTTGGGAATTAATTAGTGCGTGTGCCAACAACGCCGAAGCATAACCGTTGATACGTTTGGCATCCCTCTCTCACAAATATTGTGTTTTTTAATTCAAACTATCTTCCCTGATGTGATTACTCTGCAAATAAAGGTCTAAAACCAAAATGTTTCTCGCTTTGCCTACGTCACTACAGTAAGCATCACGTGTCCCAGATATGTGCGCAAAATGCCAAACGGTGGGCCAATTCCTTTTACATCCTGCAGATGTCTCTGGGAGATACAATATCCGACGATTTTCAACGTCACGTTGTGGATGTCTAGATAACGTCTGGTGGACCTCCTGGACATCGGTGACGTGTGCGACTTTTCTGGGACATCCTTGGGATATTTCTGGTTTACTGGGCTGAGGCTTCTGCAGTGACGTCAGTTTGGTCACGTGATATTGGAAAACATATTGCGGCACCGGAGTCACAGAGGAGGGCATGCCGTGAGTTGTTGCGGTATGCGTGCACTTAGGAGAGGATATTATAAAAACACAGGCTGCTGCCTCATTCGGCACGCAGAAGGACGCCTGTGACGCATCCCCATGTTTTCCCATATCACATGGCTTCAAGGCGCGTGACGTCATTTGCACGAGCCTCATTGTTGTAGTGAATTACCTCACCCCATCGTCATTCATGTCACTGTTGTTGTTTCTCTTGTTACAGCACTGTAGTCTCGTCGCCTTGTCCTCAGCACGTGGTCAACTGCTTTCCGAGTCGTCTTTTAAATGCGATATCATTTCTTTAACGCACTTTTGTGTTACTAAGTGTATTAAGTGTTAGTAAGTGTAAGTGTAGCGTCAGTGGAGAGGCACCCTTTCACTCTCTCGATACCTTATCTCCCTCTCGTTCCTTTCTTTATTGTGCGCCTCGGCTGATAACAAACGTTACGGCGGGCTGGGATTTAGCAGATTGGAAGGTTACCATACCAAACACGCGTCCCCCCCCCCCCCCAACTCTGGGCACAAATGCTTGTTTACGTAAATTAAAACATCACTCTCAAAGCCAAGAGCACGACCAGCGAGTTTTCTCCTTTTACGCTGCACAAGGACTTGATCCCGTTTATGGCGCGGTTTCAGCTGAACAATAACACGTTTAATTAACCCCAGTCTCAGGGTTCGTTATGGAGGTTTAATTTGACCTTGCTCGATTGGTAGTGATAGGCCTCTAAGTCATCCTGAGCCATAGGAACGCCAGTGGCTTCTTCAAATTGAGTAACGATAACTGATAAGTTGTGATTTTCAATTTCGGGGACCCCTTGAATCTCAATATTATGATTTCTAGAGTATTGACTGAACTGCGTCACCTTGAGTTGCAAATCACTAATCGATCGACGGAGCGTTTTGTTCTCGTCCCCAGCACGTGATAATTCAACCTTTTGCTCCTCACCTTCTCCCTCAATCGTGGTCATGGTTTATCTTACGTCCTGAAGATCAGTTTTGATATGTCTCAGCTCATTGCGGAGTTCCTTTTCAAAGGAACCTCGAAAAGACTTGAACTCTCGCTTCATATCCTCTGATTCCTTTTTTTTTTTTTTTTTGCTCAACTTTAAAATCTGTGAGCTTTTTAGTTCAGCTAATTAATTCAGATATTCATCTGAAAATGACGTTGAAGACGGTACAAGACGTTGCAACACGGTGAAGAAGCGTGCTCACCACGCGAAAGCTAGTACCATAAATAAATGGAACAACAACAACTTTATTTTGAGATGATGAATGAGGACTTACAACGTCAGGGGCAATATGCGCTACCCCAGTGCTGGTAGTGATGTGGGGAAAGAAATAATGAGCCCCTTAACACTAACGATCGAAGTCCGATAGTGTCCAAAAAGGTCCAAATAAATGTATAGAAAGCTTCACTGTCACTATTTTTGAGCGTTGTTTCAGTTTTCATATACGAAAGCTATACCAATACCTGGTATGACGAAAGAAGACTACCTTTATGTGCTCCTTTGGAAAGGGATTTTATGATTTTTATCTCGTGATAAGGTTCTTGAACGAAGCACAAAGCAGGCATCGAACGTTTAGGTTCCATGGGTTGTCCCATACGCAGGTACAACCGCACCAGGTTTTAATTCTGCTACACAGTGTCCTCTATCATTATAAATACATTGCTCGTCGTTATGATCAGCGGCACCCGAGCCTTCTAATGTACAGCCAAAACATAATTTGTAACGTTCACCTCGTAACAACAAGAGAGTCAGACGCGCCGTGCAGGTACTGCTAGCGTGCACGTGGCTGTCGTCGCACTAATAGGGAGCGATGTTTGTATAGACGAGAATGGAACGAAACTAACTTCGAGCTATCCCCAACTTACTTCGACAAAGAGTCCTAAAAAAAGAACGAGTTCCTCAGCAAGTTACTGGAGCTCAAGAGGAACGAGTTAAGTTAAAAGTCGCCGAAAAAGTAGCTTAGTTACAGTAACGAGTTACCCCAACACAGGGGAATAGTGCATGTTTTATGAATAAGTTAGCCGCGTGTTAGAAGTTACGCGCCCTCGTGGCCTGTATAATGGTAGAGACCACACTGGTTCCAAAACGGCTCAGCTACGCTACGGTCTACCACGCTATGGCGTTCGCGATTCGTACATTTTTTGGCATATCTTTCCTTCAATTGACCTTTTTCACACTCATGTCGTACCCTAGTGGCTGTCCAGCGAAACATGCTCGGCGCGCGCCAAAACACGACTGGCACCATTTTGGCGCCATCTATTGAATATGTGGGGAACCGTCTCTGGCGCCGTCAGGGTCACAGATCATGCGCAGAAGCGTTGTGAAAAAAAAAAGGCCCTTTTGCAGTTTAACTTCAAATGAGGAAGAGTCAGTCGCGCCGTCAAGTGCTCCCTTTCCACAGAGCGGCGCCATCTACCGTCCTATATCTACCGTGCACAGCGGATCGTGGAGAATTCACTTTTATGGCTCGTTTCTCTGCAGTATACTACTCCCGTACAGCCATCCGAAATAAACGTACGCAGTATTACGGCACTCGCGATGCATTTCCAAAGGCGTTTCCATCGACTTTTATCTTCGACTAGTCAGTTCCCTTTGAACCATACCTCGTTCAAACGTAATACGCATGAGCTCTCCGAGATAGCTTAGCTATTATAGCTTAGATTAGTACGCAGACGAAAGAAAAACACAGCTCGGAAGGGTGCCCTTTCTTTAAGTGACATCCAATTTGCCGAATGCTCTCGGACGGCCTCGCTTGAGTGTTATATGGCGGATTCTCAATGTCCTCTCGACGCGATTTCCATTTCAATGCAATGCCTGCCTTTGACATGTCTTCTAAGGCCGTAAATCTCCGGGAGTGTGACTCAGTAAATTTGAACTACGTGATGCAGTGAATGGAATCTTACTATACTATATATAGTGCACAGATCGCTTATTGAGCAGGTTTTGGTTAGTAACAAAACTTTTTGAGAGGACTAACCAAAACGCGCTGAATAAGCGATCCTGCACTATTATACAGTTAGTTTTGGGTAGCGACAAAGCTTTTTTTGATGGGTCCCTTTTCTTACATTCAAATTCAACACAACCTTTTGTGGGGAAACAACAACGATGAAGAAAAAGAGGTTCCATCTTTGGGCTATCTACCAAACGCTTGATGTGGTAGCTCCATATAGGGCCACTTTCCGGTTCTCGTGTTCGGGCACCGGCCCACTTTCGTTTTGATGTTCATTTGTAACATCTTCTTTGTTTCTTTTCTCTCTCCACCGCTGTTGTGGTCGGACCTACACGGCCGTCGACGTTTCTGGGCCTTATAGTCATGTTCAACTTACGAAGGAAAATAAACCTAGTCCGTCAGCGCTCGAAATATTACTGCAGCGCAGATAGGATGGCTGGACACAGGGAGGTCACGCTGCCCTCCTGCGCCAGATAATGTAATCCATCATACTCACTCTGTGTCTGTATTGGCTGTTAAGACTGGCCGCATGACACCACGCTGCAGCAGAAAGTGCGCTCCCCAACTGATGGCGCATGGTGGCGCTGCAGTATTTCTCCTGACACGCTATTGCGCCTCCTTATCTCCAACGGCGTTTACAGGGTGTTTCACGAAAATCCCCCGACTGAATAATTCGTGAATAGGTGGCGCTATCGAAGAAATTACTTTTTGGTAAAGATCCTTGGGACGTCGGCCATGAACTGAGTAGTCAGCGGCTCATTTGCATACGCTCACTAATTAGATAAACATCCTAACTTTTAACTTTCACTTCGCACTCTTACAGAACCCCTGTTTCACGCATCGGGGCCTTCAGCGAAAAATATTGCAAGAAAAAAACCGCATCGACACCTAGTGATTTTTCCGAGTAATTAATCGGTTTCGGTTTACATATTTCTTGCGCGGAGCAGTGCACCAATGCGTTGTTTGGATCAGCTATCCGGCTGTCAATTTTGTGTTCATCCGCCTGACGACACACAGGGGTGACTGAAGATAAGGAACAGCCACAAGACCGTCATCACGGACCATCTTGCCGGATGACAACGTTCTCGGCTTGGATTTGATAAGTATGGGAGGTGTACGCCTTTCTGTTTTTCTTTCTTCTTCTTCCTTTTCCTTCTTTTTGTTTTTGTTTTTTGTGACACTTATGCTGTTCATAATTGTCACACAAAAGACGTACGCCTCCCGTTTTCAACAAATCAGGGCAGGTAACGATATCATTAAAGGTGATGGTCGGCTAGGAGCGTGCTCTGCGGTGAAGTTCATTTTTAAGAGTGTAGTTCACAGCGCTTGCCGTGCATTCGTCATCATCCATGATAAGAGCACGCTATCTTACCTACGGAACGACAGAACCAGCAGAGCTGTTTACCAGTCGCTTTGAGAAGGAATATCAAAGCGTCTCTTGCGGCTGTTCCTAATCTTCTGTCGCTCCAGTGCGTGAACCAGACGGATGATCACGAAATTGATAGCCTGATAGCTGATCCAAAGAGCGCATTGGTGCACTGCTCCGCGCAAGAAATATGTAAACCGAAACCGATTAATCACTCGGAAAAATCACTAAGTGTCGATGCGGTTTTTTTCGTGCAATATTTTTCGCTGAATGTCCCGATGCGTAAAACAGAGGTTCCGTAAGCGTGCGAAGTAAAAGTTAAATGTTAAGATGTTTATCTAATTAGTGAGCGTATGAATATGAGCCTCTCACTACTCAGTTCCGGCCGATGCCCCAAGGATCTTTACCAAAAATAAATTTCGTCGATAGCGCCACCTGTTCACGAATTATTCAGCCGGGGGATTTTCGTGAAACACCCTGTAGTAGTTGTAGGAAGGGAGTTGCCTCAGGACAGAAGCAGAAGCAGCTTCTGTCCTCAGGCAACTCCCTTCCTACATCTCTACCGGTTCGCTGAATTCCTACCCATCTACCCTGTATAGTTGGCGGTCTAGATTTCTTTTCCTTCTTAAGTTGAACAGGATTATAGAAAGCTCCCGCTGCAAAAGGCGATACGTTTATTACGAGAGAGGAAATACTAGCCAGACGAAGGCCGGCATGTTATTATTTTTAAAAAATAAGAATGATAAGCCACTTACATTATTTCGTACACCACCATGCATGGCCACCCCTGTCAAAGGCAGGCAGTGACATAGTATTGTTCTGTATGATTACTTCGACATAAAAAAGTTAAAAGAAAGGAGTTACAAAAGGAAGATAATGAGACATGTAACATACGTAGACACACGCAAGTGTAAACGCATCACTGTTTTCGTATGCCTGACGGAATAGGATCAGTAATAAGCACAAGAGTGCAACATCCTTGATAGCACTTAGTAACTTGTAGCTTGGCGCTCGTAGCACAAATTAACATTCATACGTGCATTGAACAAACTACGCACCGTTTCGCTTTCTTTTCATCTTTGTCTCGTTTCTCGCTGTAATTTGTGCACCTATGAAAATGAAATGTTCATATTATTTTTCCAGGGCTATCAGCACGATGGAGGGTCAACGCGTGAGCCTGGCGTATCCACGCTGTGTATTCCACGAAGTATCGGCAGCGAGGGAAGCAGACAACGTCCACGCAGCCGTGCATGACTTCCTCAGAGAGGTAAAGTCTACACAATCTCTCTCTCTCCCTTTTTAATGAGTTAGCACTAGAAGCTGTGCTTCGAGGTAAAGTGTCGGTGTCGATCAGTGGTCAAACCGTGGAGAGGGAAGTACGCCGCGTGAGAGAGGAGGAGGGAAGGGGAGATTTGAGAGTAAGGAAAAGTAGGTCACGGAGTGGCAGCGGTCTTGACGGTGCGCCAGATACGCGGGCGAGTCTGAACTTGGGGGCGTGCAAGGCGCGTATGGGCTGTGTTCAAGTACACAATGGAGTGTGAATCGAGTACGAGTGCCGGCCCAAGTAGGCGCCAAAAGAAGACGGATTGTGAGCGAAAGCGACGAGCTGCCAAAATTGAGGAACAACGCAAGTATAACGTCAGGCAGCGGATGTCGCTGCTCGGCGCCGAAACCGCGTGAACGAGACGGAGGAAGAGCGAAAGCAATGTGTCAAAATACGCCGCCGGCGTGGAAGAAGGCTTGCGTCGCTGTTGTGGCTGTGTAGTTAGTAACAGTTAGTGGGTGGATAGGGGTGGATAGTGACAGTGGGTGAGTCAGCTGAATTCTAAAGCATTTTCGCAGCATTAATTATATTAATCGTCCTCAATTAATTTTTTTTTTTCCTGCAACCCACTTCGACGTCTTCCGTCGAGGGGGGAGAGAGACGATATCGCTCTCTTAAAGGGATACTAAAGCCCAAAAGTGTCTCCTCGCGATAACCCGGCCGAGGGCGGTAGCAATGAGGGAGAACATTGCTTCCAGCACCGTGTGTCGGATATTTCCGGCGCACGTCCAAAGAACCCCAGGTGGTCCAAATTATCCGCAGTCCTGCCCTGTGGCACGTGCAACATGTCACCACACTGGGTAGACAAACCTCACGTGTAACATCACGGTACCATTATTATTTTCGCGATATGAAAAGTACCGCCAACTTAACGCCAACACTAGAACTAGAAGTGACTTTGTATCATAAGTACCTTAAAACTAGAAGTACCATACTCCTTTTTCCTTGTAACTCTGGTAATATGGGGGCCTCGGGACCCGTTGGCTACCCCTATTACATCGCATTTTATGATGACAGGGCATGACACATAATGATAACGACGGTAATTGGTTTGAGGTCACCGCTTCCTCGCGACCTATGGTGGGGTAAAAGTGGAGTGTTCAACTACATCAGTCACTGTTGATGCGGTTGCTCTTATATTATAGTCCAACTAGTAGTCCAATAGTACTCCAATGGTATAGTCAAATATAGTAGTAGTATAGTTATATATATCCAACGTGGTAGCGGCAAATTTTCTAGTAATATAACTTTTTAAGTATTATGATAGCACAGTACAATAATTCCAGTAGTAATTAAAAGAAGTAAAATCTGCCAGTGTCGTCTTATTAAAAACCACGACATTGGACGAAGAAACTCACCACTGACACACAGCACAATGAACTTTCAAAAAATACTTGTATGGATAACAAGACAACAATTTATATTCTGGTTTTTCTCGTTGTCGACAGACAAGTTACACATGAAAATGCTTTTGCTGTACTCTTTATCTGTTTTGGGACTGATCCTCCAAAAAACTGGCGTATTTTATCGGAATAAAACCGGGAGGCCTCACGTATACATCTGTCCCACAGTTTGTTTGTTTTTGTTTTTTTTCTGTCTAGCTTCCCCCAAAACTAGAGTGCCCTTACCACAAATACCAATATGACTGTTGCACCGGTTTCACACTAAGGTTTTTCTCGTCCGTGTTTTTCAAGGAGCCATAACAGACCCATTGGAATCGTATTGCCAACTGCAGGATGGGGCAAGCTAAACCCCATCTGAATCTACGGGGCTCGATTTCCCGTATGTTCTATTTTTGAAGCAAACGGAAGAGGAGAACGTTAGCATGAAAGCGGTCTTAGAAGTCGTCGAGCCATCCGCGTTTTAATGATTCTGGCGTCGAATTCTAAGTTCAACGAGTTGCCATCCTCCGCACATTGTTCTCAGTGCGTGCTAAATGTGACATTTTCACCCTCCGCCATTGGCCGCTGTGATGAACGTCACCCGAATCTCCGAATACACTGCAAAAACTGAATTCGTAGCGTTGAACGAGCAACAACACAAGCAAGCGGAGTCAGACGAAGTGGGGCCGTGCATGTGCAATCGGCGCGCACAATATTTTTTTTTTACTCCCGTGGTACTTCCGTTTTTTTCACTTAAGTGTTTATTTAAAACGTAATTAAGCTAAGTTGTCAACTGGAAAGCTGTTGGGCACCTCGACAAACATTCAGCCGACTTGTGTACGCTTTTTGTGGTAATTTTTTTGCTGGGCCCAAGAGCAAAGCCGGGAAAAAAGTTTTTTTTTTTTATTCCGTGTTGGCTCCGCGAAGCAACTGTGGCTATGAGCGGCGTACAGATGTGGACAGATAGAGACAGCACAGCAGGAAGGAGGGGGAGACAGGAGGTTATGCGTCCTGGGCCGACTTCAAGGGGAACTGTGCCGACGTTCGTCTAGAAAGTCTGCCGGAAAACCATGGAAAAACCTCAGACAGCGCAGCCGGCGCGGGGTTTCGAACCCGCGTCTCCTCCCAGTCTCGACGTGGAAGGCGGTCATCCTAACCAGTATGCCACGGGAGCTGGTCACCGCACAATGCTGTAGCCTCATTCAATTCAATGTAATTCAATTCAACATCTTATTTTTGAGGTGCCCATGAACAACCTAAATGTCTCATTAGGCAGGGGGGACGCAGCTCGCGTTATTGTTGCACCACAACTGAACGAAAGGAACCTGTAACTTGCCCAAAGTTACAAAGCTACCTAGAAAAAGGAACGAATTCCTCAAGAAGTTACCAGTTAAGTTTAAGGTTACCAAAAGACTAACTTCATTACAGTAACGAGTCACTTATTAGCGGGTTACCCTCAACACTACACACTCTCAGAAAAAAGGATAGAGACGTTACACCTTTTGGGGGGCAACTGGCCTGCTACATATGTTGTGCCCAAAAGGTTGTAAAGTTACACCCCATGCAAGGGTGTAACATTACCACATGCAGCAGGTAGCAGTGCCACATATAGAAGGATGAAATGATAATAATAATAATGCGGGGCTTTACCTCGCGAGACAACTGCGATCATGACCGACGCCACAGTGATCGGGTCTGTGGGTCAATTTTACCCGCCTGAGGGTTCTTTTAATTTGCTCCGAGCAACTTGCACCCTCCCACCAAGTTGCCACCGTCCTCGGCCGGGTTTCAACCTGTGATCTTCGGATCAGCAGGTGGACACGCTACCGGCTGACCCACGCAACATTTGTGTAAAATGCACACAGTCACGAGATTTGCGAGATTTTACCACCCTGCCATGAAGGTGGTAACGAGAGCACTTACACCCCTTTGCGGTCTTGAGCAAGGAGGTGTGGTAACTCGCGGACTCACCACATTTTTGCACATTTTTTCCTGAGAGTGCATGGGACAAATACATGAATAGAAAGTACACAGCCGTCATTCGCGGACTGCGCTTGGGGAGCTCCTTCACCGAGGCATGTAAATTCAACATAAAGCTCACACAAGGTCCACTGTGTACTATGCGTCCAAAGCAGTGATTGGCAGTACTTGAAGTACCAAGTACTCAAGTAGTACTTTAAGTACATTTCTGTGTACTTGTACTTTACTTTAAGTACGTTTTAAATTGTGTACTTTGTACTGTACTTGAAGTACTTTTTTCCGAGTACTTTTCCATCAAGTACTCAAGTACCCAAACTTGGACTCCAGACAAAAACTCACAAGAGTGCCAAAAATGCACCCCACTAAAAGCGGTAAAATGACGACAAGAAGACGAAAACAAACGATAGGGCTATCTCTGAGGTTTCGTCTTCTTGCCGTCATTTTAGCGCTTCTAGTGGAATGCAGTACCAAGATTCCCAGTATGACATTTTACCAAAAGGGTTTTTTGTGCTTTTAAAGAGCATATTTGTTGAAGCAAATCTATTGTTGAGAGGCTTGAAATGTTGAAAAAGTATCAACGCTTCTATGATTATGTAAAACGAATGGAATGCAAAGACACGCACACATTATGACACTGCAACCGGCAGCACAATGACTTGGTCAATTGTCATTTCAGTTCTCCCAATGCAAGGTTCTATGCTTTTTTTATATAGTTTCCTTCATAGGCAATTAATAATCAAGTTATATCACAATGTGTAATTGTATTACACGATGAACACTCTGAAAGACACACATGCTTTCATTTTTACATTTCATGTTTCTGTAATCGGCCACATGGATTACATTGCTGCATATCACAGTCGTATAAAAATGAAGGCTTACATCGTGTTTCGTCCTTTTCAGTTTTATTTATATTCTTTTTTTAAACATGTTGTATTTCAAAAAGCAGCAAGGAATGCCCAGACATGTATAATCTCTGTTGGCTTGTACTTTTCCCCCCTGAAATTATCTAGCGCCTCTTATACCCGAAGATTAGTACCGGAACACCACACTAGGCGGGTGATCTTGGATCAGACAGGGTATAATACGGACTATTTTGCATAGTCACGGCACAGCTGGCTGATTACCTCTCTACATGTAACTGCAAATTAGAACATCTGATTAAGTTCATATACACGGGTTAGCACTTAACGTAGGACTTTATGGTTTCAGAGCATTTGTCAAGAATGCTCGCTAAAGTTTTGCCAAAGAAGCAAGACAGATACTAAACAGTGAAATGCAAAGTGATAAAAATTAAATTGGCGATGTACTTGATGAGTACTTGAAGTACTTTGCCTAGTACTTTGTACTTTACTTGAAGTACCTTTGGAATTGGGTACGTTGTACTGTACTTGAAGTACTAATGACACCAGGTACTTGGTACTTTACTTTACGTATAATTTTGAGGTACTTTGCCCATCACTGGTCCAAAGTACCAGAGGAGGATATCCGCATACTCCTTTTCGGATCCGGATCTCAGATGGCTGGAACTTAATTCCTTCTTAAATTACTGGCGCTACGGTGTTCGTCATGGGTATCAACATATAGAGATGTCTTTCTTCTTCCCCTTACAAACTGTATGCCTAAAAACGACAGCTAATTCGAAAAGATGTCGGTCAGCCCTGGAGGCTCCCTTTGCTGCACATCTTTCTCCTGCATCCTGCGTTCGATCACTTATGCAACTTACTTATCAACGTACACCCAACCCACGCCACCTGAATTTTGTGCTTCTTGCGCCAATGTTGTTCAGCCACCAAACTATGGCACCATGTGCGACAACACACAGGCCTGGAAGTGTTTTTGTTTACGGTCAACGTTGCACTCTACTTACGCCTCTGCAGGCTTCCAGGCCCATTGTTACGCGATGGAACCTTACTAAGCAAGCCAGTGTAGTTGACATTGTGACGTTGATCTACAAAAACCCTGACCTCAAAAGGAGCAGCTTTATTCGCTTTCTTTGTGTGCCTTGTAATTTGTAAGAAAGGTCGGATACTAGGATGGAGATGCAGGGATCACAGAGATATATTGAGACTTCAAACTGCTCGACGTATGTCTGGTGTAATGGGTAATGCAGCGCAGCGCAGCTTGTTTAAAGAAGGATGCACTTAATCCTGTCTGGACTGAAAGCAAAGCAAAGCTGTCGCCCGCCGTCCCAAGTACATTGCGGAATGTTTGAAACTCAACGTGCACACGGTTTTATACCCACGCAGTAAAGCAGAGGCGTCCTACAAATTCTCTTGTCCTCCAATAAATTGCTGCTGGGATCACTTCAGGGAGAATGACTGACGTGATGGGTAACTGCATAAGTCGGGGGTATCTGTAAACGGATAAATCGCAGTACGTACCACATAAATTAACGAATAATAAAGAATAAGCTACTTCTGTCTCTCTGTCTCTCTCTCTGTCTCTCAAATTGCACTGGTAAATGCCGACCCTCGATTAATAGTCCGGTATTGATAGAAACAACCACGAGTTTCGCAATATGTGACAGACGCTGCCGTTCTCTCTCTTTCCCTTTTCTTGTGCTTGACCAGCACGCTCGTCCCTTGCGCTGTTATTGCTTTGCTGACCTTTTTGACGCAATATCAACAGAATTTATTGTTGAGGCAATGTTGTCTTTTTTCGGGTACGTAGCAACTTTTTTTCTCTTCAAATTGTAAAGCACGCAAAGCGTGTATCAAGGCATTTTCTAGTAGCTTCTTTCATGTACGTACACACAACGGCCGTAAAAGCCTGTACGGACCCTTTCTTCCCCCCGGGCTGTTCACCCACAATACGCATGAACCTTTAGCACGTCATACATAACCCTTTAAATACCATGCCAATGATGAGGACGGTGCCCAGAAGAAGAAATATTCGAAATATCAGTGGTTTTCGTCCTGAGGCAATTCCCTTCATAATCTTACATGTCTTACATGATAATTGTACGGAAAATGGCCTTCGTGTGTAGCATGCAACGCAATGAGCGTCGCAACACTGCAAAACTTCTATGCCCTTGGCCCATGGGGATTCTCTAACAAGAAGAATTTTGGATTTTAGTTCACGAGACAACTAATTGGTTGAGCTTGTTTGATTCAGGCTCGTCGATTAAGTTTGCCCACCTCGGGCGTCTATAAACCGAATAACAGATTTTTTGTCGAAGAATGACTGGAAACCCACTCAGTGGTTAGCGTGCTGGCCATGTCACGTGGAGACTAGGCTAGGAGGTACCCGGATTAGAATCCCCGTGCCGGCTGTGGTTTTTCCTGGGTTTTCCTTAAACGTTTTCAGACATATGTCGGCACAGTTCCCTTAGAAGTCGGCCCAGGGCGTCAGTCGTGACGTTGCCCACCTCTGTGAGGCCGACAACGGCGAGCCCTTTCACCATCCACCACCACCACCTTCTCTTCATCGTTTGTAGACTGGGAACCGACGCATTCATAGCAGCAGTGGATACCATATATCATAGTAATACACAGCAGCGGACAGCAGCAGGTTAAAGATCAAAAAGTGAAACTTGAAATAAATGAAGAGGCAGGAAGCACCAATAAAACGCATAACCCCATTATTTCGTGCGTGGGGATGCACTTCTTCGGAGCTTGTGATTCAATGTTTTATTGGTACTTCGTCCTTCTTGAATTGAAAATGTCAAGAGAACATCGTGTGCCGATAAATTATTCTTTGTGAGAACTACGTAATGCCTCTTTCAGCATCTGCCATTTCATGAAATGTTAACGGAGCACGCGCAAGACGGTGGCGTATCTTATCGGGACTTTGGCTAAACAATTCGGTTGTCAATCATCGTCGTCTGCCATTACGTATCCACATGGTATCGAGTTGCACATTTTTGCGGTAAGAGGCAACATTTTGTGGACCTATGGAGCGGAAGTCTTTTTGATAAAAATGGTAGTAGCATGTTGGTTCAGCAGTTACAAAGTAAAGTACAGCAAGGGAGAGCAGTTTGGCTTTTTTCGTTTTCCGTGCAAGCGACTGACCCATAGCAGCAGAACAACTCCAGTATTTGCTCGCTGCTCGGGCATAGAACACCGGTAATAACCTTGTTCCAGCCTGTGATGACAGATGACTACCCCCCAGGTACGATGTTGCATCCCAGACGCTCCATGAACTTCAGGTTGTGTCCAATTAACCCATTATGACCAACGGAGACAGCCTTGCGGACGGAGACAGCACGCACATGGTTTTAGTTCACGCCATGATTGACAACCGTAATACTTCGCCAGTTAGCTGCGAGGTGATATGCCAGCTCTTTCTGAATAGGCCGAAAAGGCGGATTACTAATGGCCGCCTCGTCCCGTTAGATCAACTGTGCCGCTGGGAGGCCGAGATATATAGACGTTGCATTTAGAGATGTCAGAGTTGCAGAGGAGATAACACGTTTTGCATTTGGTGTCGCGACAGTGCTGATGACCAAATGGATATGGCTCGGCGAACCCACATGAATGACATTTTGCGGGTACAGAACCATAGATCCACTCAAGGGTGACCAAGTCCAGATGGCAGTGACCCAAGAGGTCACTCAAAGAGTGTGATATCTTGCGTTTGGAGGTAGTTCCAACCAGATGGAAATGTATCTCGGCGTTTCAGCACATGACATCCGTGGATTACAACGCTACAGCAACAGCACGTTCCGTAAAGTAAAGGGCGAGGAAGGTCCCAACCATGACGCTACTAAATATGGCAATGAGTTTAAATAAGGAAATAGGGAAGTACAGTCCGGTCCATAAAATACCTTGGAATTGAGCTAGTACTTAAAAGAAATTTAGTTTGGCTACAGAAAGAAGGCTCTCACTGGAGGATCAGGAATCATCAGGGAAAACATCTCCAAGAATTGAATACTGAGGAAGATATTGAGAAGCTATCAAAAATGGAAACAAGAGGATCTGGGACAAGAGGTCATAGCTAAAAATGTATGTGTGGATTTGAGATGTCAAGAAATTTTCAATTTTAATGGTCATGTATTCGAATTTATAGGAGGCTTTCTTTCCTCGCTTTTACCTAAACAAAACAAAAAAAAAACAATTGACTATAATACGTGAAGGAGGAATATGAACGCTGCCGGTTATGCCGCGAACATTCCGTTGGCATTTTTTTAATAATTTCTTCCCTCCCTTTCCCCTACGATACCTTGCGTGGGACGGGGGTTGGAGGATGGGCTGTTACTTCCCTCCTTCTCTCTCTTTCCTATCATTTATTTTATCCTTTAATCTATAGTTTTTATTGTAAATAAATAAATCAATAAACAAATAAATCGTGGAACAGCGTTGCTTTTGCGGCGGTGGCACGTACTCTATTGTGGGGTGGCGTAATGTTGGTACCTTTTATATCAATTCACGTCTTCGACCGAGTAGCTGTGAATGGCCAGATGTATATACCGGGTGTTTCTTTTTACCTGCAACAAATGTTCATAAAAAGGGGAGTTGCCTTAGAACGCTTTTACCTTTCCCATTGGATTACTCGACGGGGCAGCTACTAGGAAGCCGTATTTATTCTCAAGTAGGGGACTAATTAACAGAGATATTTCAATCAACTTTTCAATTATTAACTTTAGGGAACACATCGCAATTGCGATATTAAAGCCTGATCTCCACATGATCCGCTCGAACCACCGATGAAGCTCAAAAGTAATCGCAGCGTGCTCTACAGACCTAGCTATTTCACCTCCGCAGTCTGCTGCAAACCACAAGTGATCGGCAAAAGAGCGACAGTGACGTCGATATCTCCGCGCCCTCACTTAACGTCACAGAAAGACGTCATGCGCGATTCAGGCAAACATTTATCGCGGTAGGTTTCACGATCTTTGTTCTGTCCTTTTAAGCGTGGCTTATCATAGTTTCGGAACCGTTATCGTGAACACTTTCCGATCTACTAAAACTAGCTAGTGTGATACCCCTGACGCACGGGCACGTCTGAACTCCTTCCCATGGGCCTGTTTCACGACGTTTGGGGGAACTCCGAACCGTATTCTGCAGCGCCATTTGTGGTCGTGTAGCCGGAGGTTTTTCCGTACACAGGCGTGTGTCACCTACACTGCAGCTCTGAAAAATCGTGGCGCAAGGATTTCCACAAAAGAGATGACGTTCCCGGTACGGCGGGAAGGCAGGGAACACGCCGGACGCGACCGTCCAGTAAGGGCGCTCGACACTAGAGGAGGACAGTTGGCGCTGCAGTCGCCGGACGAAACTTTAGTGCAACAGGCCCATTAGGGGTACTTTACAGCTGCAAAGGACACCTTCGCGAAAGGAGTTTGTGTCAGTGGCACACGGCAATGAGCGAATCGTTTTGGTGTTTCGTTTGAAAAATGTACCCAAAGATGTCGCGCTAGATATTTCCGCTAAGACCAGCCTAAACGTACGACATAGTAACAGCAGAGTTCGAGGTAACTCGTTACAGGTAACTCGTTACTGTAACTAAGTTCCTTTTTTTTTTTTGGTAACTTCTAACTTAACTCGGTACTTTTGCGCCGTGGTAACTTTCAGAGGAACTCGTTCCTTTTTCAGGTAACTTTGCCAAAGTAACTTAAGTTAAGTTCCAAGTTACTTTTTACTCGCTTTTCACTCACGTCCACATATTTTCTTGCTTTCTCTCCGGTTCCTTCATTGCATTTTTTTGCCATAAAACGTGATATTCAATCAATGACAGTATTTTATTCAGGAAGAAAGAACCGGTGCCATTGAAATGAAGCTGAACCATTTTGCGCCCACAGGAAGTAAAATGCGAAGCGTTCCAATAGACCTCTACCAGAGAAACGTCATCATAATTGGTAGACAGACTGAAACCGAAACAAATCTGAGGGAGAGGGCTGGGTTCCACGAACGGGCACTTGTTCGCTGCCTCCCACTGAAAGAAAAGTAGGACTGAGGGTCGCGTCCCTTTAAAGGACCATATCGTAATCCCCTCAAGACCGTGGCTTTCGAGCGCGATCTTGTTTACCTCTAGCTTCGGGCATAGTTCAATTCTACCAAATTTTGGCGCTGTCGAACACTATGACGTCATTTGTTTACAAACAGGGAGAGGTCTATTGTTGGACATAAACGGAAACGATCTAAGCGTGTTGCACTCCTCCGCAGGCAACTCAAGGTCTAGCTCAACTGCTCACGCGCGCTGCACCTGCGTAATGCTATTTTGTGTCCGAGGTAACTTGGAAGTAGCTCGTTCACCTTTTTTTTTAAGTAACTCAGTAACTGCGAGTTACATTTCAGGTTGAAGAACTTCGTTATTAACTTAACTTGTAAGGAGTTCTTTTTGACGGGTAACTTCTCAATCTCTCAGTAACAGTAAACATAACAGTATGACCAATGAATTCAAAATGCGTACTGCAACTGCAATATCTGCACGTAGACTTCCAGTACTTGAAAAATGAAAATACGGTTTAGCCTTCGTTCGACAATATTGTCGTCGTATCACCCTTCGTTCAAGGCTACGCCATACGCTTTACCTGCTTTTTAGAGGTGAAAAGGAGATCGCCGATCTCAGCTTCCCAAAGGGACCGTAAAAGGAGATTCTCCTTTGTCGTGTGTCAGGTCACGCAACGCCTTTCCTTTAGGTGTCTCACTGTGTAAAGGAGTTCAAACGTGTCCGTGTGTCAGGCGTACCAGTTGCACGAACGTCAAGGACAAAAAAGACGATGAAGAGATGTGAAAACGAATCAGATGATCGATGTTGCCCTGTAGACGCGTTGCAACAGAGCCGAAAGAACGGTCCAAGTATGCATCTTCGAAGCAAAGCGAAGTTCGTCGTCTGCTTCTCTGAGCGTTAGCGAAGAAGATGACAAGTCCTTGAGAGGTGAAAAAGTGGCTGCACATCGGAGGTAGGTGCATAACATCCACAGTGTACCTGCCATCAACTTTGTTTCTTTCTCTTGTCACGAATTACGCCTCAAATAAGCGAGCAGTCAAACCGAAACAGGAATGTGGAGAGGAGTCGATGAAACTTTCCCCTCCGAAGGCCAACGCGTTACGTCACCTTGCATGGAGCGGACAAGTAGTATACCACGCCAGTCGTAGCCGCTATGTTACATTCCCGAAACAAAACAATGAACGGAGATTCATTCACTCAGACACAGATGCAAAGAAACAGCGGTCACCTGCTTTCCAGAGAGTCAGGAAACAGCGCATGAATGCTATGCACGGTGTAAGAAGAGAGAGAGGTGTCTGGACGGAACTCCTCCAGCGGTCGAAATTGTGTTCGTTGTTCGCCACAATGACGTTGAGGGCCGGATGCGTGCGATTCTCATGCTGCCGATCGTGGAGAAGATACTGATTCAGCGCACAGGTTGTTGGCAAACTCATGTCAACTTTTCATAATGCACTTATGGAGGACGGATTACGAATAGAACTGCAGTTCTACGGCGTATGAATCGTTTCTGCAAGGGGCCATGCACCCGAACCTCGACGGCGTCATTGCTTCAGGAGAATTGTGACTGCCTCAGACTGCCTCCCGTGGAAAGGAACATGCACAACCTAAGCCATTCTCAGAAATCCAATACATGTTTATTGCACATGGACATGGGCAACAATGGAATTCCTGTCTGCTTTGACGGTGACTTCCGCCTGACCTGCGCACGAGTTTGCATCGATCTGTAATGGTTATCGTTCCCTGTCAGAAGCAACTCATACGAAACACCTTGCACGTCAAAGGACATACCTGCACGGTCACCCTTCGTAGTTTGAGTATAGCACAACGATCGAATTCCTATCCGCTTGTCGCTTTCTTTTCCTCGACAGCTTTGAGAGATGTTTGAGTTGTTGCTGGGGAGAACTATGTGCTCGAATGTCGGCGCCATCATCGACGCCTCCCGAGTAAATAGATACGTATTCGTGTCATACGTCGTTTTGGGAAAGCAATGGAGATATTTATTGCACATGGACATGGCAAATACAATGTTGCTGTGATAAGCGCTTTTGGAGGGGAGTAAAACTAAGCAGTGTTCACTACTTCCGGACAGAGGAAACGCAGAGCTGCTGTGCTAAACGCACGCTGACAACAGGTAAAATTACGTAAGACACTCAGTGCACGTACATAAAGGTAACACAAACTTGCTCTCAGAAAGCACGTTGAATGGCAATAAAATTTAGTAAGATACTCACTGCGAAAAATAAAGTGAAGTTGCTCTCGCAAAAACGTGTTGACTATAAGTAACATTAAGCACAATGTTCACTGCGCATAAGTGGAGGTAACAGAAAGTTGTTCTCACAAACACATGCTGACTAGAAGTAAAATTAAGTACAATGTTAACTGCATTATCAGTAGAAGTAGTGCAATGTTGCTTACACAGAACATGTTGACTATAGGAACAGAACTAAGTAAAATCATCACTCCACAAAAATAAAGGAAACTAAGTTGTACTGACAAAAACATGTTGACGAAGTAAAATTAAGTACAATGTTCGCTGCCCATCAGTAAAGAAACACAATGCCTCTCTTGCAAACACACGTTGACTTAGAGTAAAACTAAGTAGAACAGTCATTGCACAAGCTTAGAAAGTTTACGTAGTTTCTTGGTGCGGTCTTCAATGTCCCGTTTCCTCTGCTTACAGTGGTGCCTCATCCTCATAGCCCAACAGCTGCGCAGCGATGTCTGTTTTGTGTACTGGGCACGGGAATGCCAGATTAAAGTTCTCAAGAATGTGGTTAATTGTCAGCTGGTATGCAAACTTATCATCAATATGTTTCTGGAACTGGATTTCGGCTGCATGCAACAATCTGAAGACATTTAGTGTGGGATGTCTAAGGCCTCCTCGTGTTTTGCAATTTACCAGAGCTGCCTCAGGTAATTCAGATAATGCAACGCGCACTATAAGGCCGTCACGGCATGCTTTGCAGGAGGATGGTTTCGCAAACCTTTTGCACACAAATCCAGAAACATAATAAATTATACAGTCTGCAACAGTTGAGGCCGAATAGGAATGTTCCAGAACTGTATCTGGTTCCACTTCTTCCGTGACGTGTCCACGTAGTCGTTGTTTCAGTTGACTCAACATTGTCTCCTCCTTTTCCGTGCTTCTAAAACAAGTTTGCACATCCTCTAAGCTGAGACACGGTAATGATGCTGGACGGTCACTACTTTCGACACTGCAGTTCCCATACTTAGGGGGCTTGATTAAACTGTATATGGAGAGCATATTGTAGAGTTGCAGAAATGTTGGCATACTAGGGTGTTCACTTTGTCCACTCACGTGACGCACAACGCCGAAGAAACGTTCAAGAACGTCTTGGTTGAATTTAGCTGTCAATACATACTTGAAATTGCACTTCTCCAGCAGGTACGTAGAGAGATCGATTGCAGACTGAATAGTGACACGTAAGCCTTCAGCTGTGGACTCTGTCAGAAAACAGTGTCGACCAATTTTCCCGGATGTTAATTCCATCTCCCAAGAGTTGAGCCACTCCTTAGCAGAACGCAGTACATCGAAATCTTTACAACCACGTCGTAATCCCTCACCTGGATATCGTCGATTTAAAGCATCAAAGAGGTAATTCAGGCGTAGCGTAAACTTAACTGTCGCCTTGGTGTCCTCCAAGCCACCTATGCTTCTGGAGGAATAAAATTCAAGCCCTTTCGCCACACTTCTGCTGAATAATTGAGTCGCCAGCTTTACTTTCATCTTTTCCGTGTTCGAAGGATTGAAGTGAGAGTAGGTTTGGGGGGGGGGGGGGGGGGGCTTGGGGCAAACCCTAAGGGATCCAGTAGTCTGCGAGTCCTGGACATACAGCCTATCATAGTGACTCCAGAGCACGTTCTGACCGTCAATCTTGAATGCTTTTTGGCTGTGTAGTCTGTTGCGAACACATTTGACCAGATGTGGGGCATCTGAAAACACATAAATCATCCGATCTTCATCAACTGGATATAAAAACGAGTTCTTTGCGCCTTCCAGGGTTCCAGATATCGAAAGGTTTTTCCACATAGCCCTATTTGTTGATGCACCATCACAAACAAGAGCATCGACGAATACGCCAGCATCCTCAAGCATCAGTATTGCTTTGATGATCAGCTGTGACAAGACAGTCCCTTTCGTTGGGCCTTTACCCGCAAATACAGCAACAGGCTGTGAATAGCTATCACCAAATGACTGGAAAGTAAATACAAGTCCGGGATCAGCAAGTTCATCGCGTGTGGAAGATTCTTCGCCGAAGTCTGAGAATCCACTGTATGTCATCGTCTTTGCGTTCACATTCATTTCTTTCCTCACATGAATTTCATCGAACACTAAAATGCCGTGCTTCTGAAAAATGTCCTTGTGTCCCATCTTCTTCCTAGCGGAAGGCGTCAAAAAATCGACTGTCGATGCCCCACTTTACACGAACGAGTGACAAGTACTTTCGTACTGTTGAAACACAGAGTAATGCCATAATATCATTCTCCCTTAGGAACTTGTATATCTGAGGGGCTGCGGATGTGCAAGAGAAGGCGTAGCAACAGCCACCCTTCCGTGTATCGTCTGCTTTTCCGATTAGTATACCTTGATGCAGAGATACACTCCTTGATCAGCATTAGCTGAGCCTCTGGCAGATGAAACTGGCCAAGCTTGGCATCCAAGCTTTCAATACGCGTCTTCTGCAAGTTGTTTTGTACTTCCTTCAGTTCATGAGACAATGCCTGAACTTTTTTTGCTAAGCGATCTCTAGACCTTTTTAGTGCATACTGAGCTCGCCTCAGTACTGTAATCCTTTCCTTTGGGGCAGTAGGGGGAAAACGATGGTATGCTGATGTCTTTTTCTCACTCTTCCTGCTAAGAACTCTCTTTTCGTGGGCTCTCAGAGTGTTGTCCAAAGAAGAGCACTTGTGGCACACAGAAGTTGCATCAGTGACGAGAACATTGCATTTGTTATGCCTCCAAGTTCCATTGAGATCTTTAGAAGCACACTCTGGGTGGGCATGAGGGTAAGCGCTGAGGGTCGGACCACCTCTGCAAAGACGCACTTCACTTACGCACTTCAACACTTGTTCCACGTCCTCAATGCACAGCAACTGGTCAGGTGTGCATCCGATGTCTTTCAGCAAAAATGTCTTTCCATGCAATATGACTGAGTGAGTATCCTCTGTGATGGTGACAACTTTAGTTGTCACAACTTGTGTTGTTTGAGTACTGTCGCCTGTTGACGGGTGTACCGTGATATGTTGTACTTCAGAAAACACTATATTCTGAACGCCATCCAGGTCAATTCTGTGACATCCCCATGCTGGAGATGGCAGTGCTACTGCTGAAGGATCTTCAAATAGGCTCATAAAAACCGAAGATTTCGTAGAAGGTGATGGGCTGTGGCTGACCTCCATGCCTGCGCTTCGGTGATGATCGCCATTGTCTTTCTGGCCTGCGTCTTGCGAGTTTCCGCCGCCTGAGTTACCGCCAGACTGCAATAGAGGTGGCTTTGTGTCACGGCTGATTCACTCGAAACAAGCTTATATGTCAAAAGGCAAGGCCAGCACAGTTACCTTTCGCGTTTCGTTAGGCAACAGCGGGATTCCGGTCTCCTGATCGTTTCTTTGTGTTTCGATTATGACACTGTGCACCATGATGACTCTCCATATCAGTCTGACCTCCGCCCTGTGAGTTGCTGTCCCGCGAGTTTTCACTGACCTGCAACGCAACCATATACTTTCCTTTCTGAAGTGACTCATACAGACCAATCTGCACGTCTAAAAACGTACCTGTACAGTTGTCCTTGGCATTTTGGGTGGCACACCGATGGCGTTCCTGTCCGCTGGTCGCTTTCTTGGTTTGCACGATCTTGATAGGTAAGCTGGGCAATTCGGAAATAGCGTGGGCACCGCATCCTTCGACAAAGTTGCACGACGGGCTGAACTGGCGATGACGTTTCCGTTGTGAACGGCTATCCAAGTTTTGACAATGTAAAGGGTGAACCGCATGGCACGAAAAACTGTCCGAAAACTGCCCGAACCGAAATCGGGACCGAACTTTTTTCTGTGCATCACCGCATGCTACCGAAATGCACTCCGAATTTCGGCCGAAGACTTCTGGCCTTGGGGAGCATCGCCTTTCAACCATCCAGGTCAATGAGATAATCCCTGTATTCATTGGAATAGAAGTCGCACACACACGGCAACAGTCAACCCCATTGCTGCGTCATCGTTGCTATGGTTCTCCTTCCGGCTGGATATCCATTGGTTGCTTCTACTTTTTCGGTTGGCGTCACTTCCCATTTCGGAGGAGAAATCTGGCTTGGCCAGATCGGGCCGAATTCGGCACGGAAATCTGTTCTGCGAAAAAAGTTCGGTCCCGAATTCGGTTCGGAAAGAATTCGGACGCTTTTCGGGCCATGCGGTTCACGCTTAACGCTCCTCGAAGTGCAGCTCACACACTTTGTCCTTGGCGCCCAACAGACGATCTTTCCGCGGTATTGCCCGTCGTCACGCATTCAACCGATCAGGGTCTGTTGGGACAGAAAACAACGATACTTTGTCCCTGCAGGACTTGTAACCGGTTCGGCAACCCGGGGCGAAGCACTGCCCGACCATTTTTTGGCGTGAAAAGTTCCACCTGCAGTTGCGGAAGCAGCCATCACCATAGACAAAGGAGGAAAAGAAGGCCCACAACACGGGTCCTGCCCCTCGCGGCGCCTCCCCGAACAACGAACACATCTTCGACATCGGCTGCTCCTTCCGAGTATCGGCCGTTCGGGCACCTCTCTCTCTTCTTACACCGTGATGGTATGACTAATGCACGGTGACGTCGGCCGACCAGAGAAAGAAAGAAGAAGTACTTCCATCGACGGCTCAGTGGGAGCCAGACTAGCCAGACTTTCAAAAGTCGTTTTTATGATTCCACCTTCATTTTCAAGTGAGATATTTCACAACTGTGTTCAGCTCGTATAAAAGATTGTCGAAATACCACAAGCTTGAAATCCATTTGGTTGCGAAGTCTCCCCTTAATGCTTCAGCGGGGCCGCTATTCGTGAGCCTCACGTAATGTCGGTTGAAAATTCCGCAACGAAGGCAAAGTAACCCGTTACACGAGGCGAATAATAATAATAATAATAATTGGGTGTTTACGTCGCGAGACAACTGAGATCATGAGCGACGCCACAGCGGTCGGTCTGTAGATTGCTTTTGCCCACCTGAGGGTTCTTTAACGTGCGATGAAAGCTCATCACACAGCACCCCGTATTTAACGTCCCTCGCGGAAGACGGCGTGTCTAAGCAACTTGTACCCTGCCACCAAGTTGCTGGCGTCCTCGGCCGGGTTCGAACCCGCGATCTCGGGATCAGAAGGCGAACACGCTACCGACTGAGCCACCGAGGCCGGTCACACGAGGCGAATAGCGACTAGCAAATGCAATACCAAATCTCAACAAACCCCAGTTGGAACAGGTAGCTAGCGGTTGTTGTCCGAACCAAAGTGGCCAACAGTGTGACTCCAGCCTGTATTTTTACGATTAATGGCCAGAGGTTACCCGCTACGCCACGGTAACATGATAGGGTGTGGTCAACGTGCCTCGTCGCATTTCACCCACATCGCTTTCTCTTGCAATCTTTGCTCATTTCTCCGACTGGCGTTTTCGAATCATTATACATGGACATGTACCATATATGCCTTGCAAAATATGCTAAGACATGAAATATATGTCTTTGTTTGCAGGTGATGCAGAGCAAAGAGCAGCGGCGGCACCTGTCGGCATTCTCGGTGTTGTCCCTCCGGTCTGGAGGCAGCGCTGGAGGCTCTCGCCGTGGAAGTATCGGAAACTCAGCTCTCGGGAGCTGGTGGAGGCGCTCACGATGCTCAACTTCACAAGTTCAGAACAGACAGGATAGGACATTCACAATGTGATCATCAAAATCATTCATATGTTTCAGCCATGGCCACGAACTTCAGTCAAAGTGATGTCATAAGCATTATCAAACGTATGACTGATTCACGATAACAGCAGGAGATCAGTCAGAAACGTCTCTATAGCTACCGAAGCGTGTCATCGATAAGACCGCTTGTTGCGCAGACCGTGAGATCGATGCTGTTTCTCCGTTTCATCTTTTGAGCATACTGGATGGCATCGCTCAGGAAAGCAAGCGTGGCGTGTAAAACCTAGTCTGCGTGATGTTGACCGGCAACTCGGGTCACTACGGTCATGATGATAACCCCCATCAGCCGCGTCCATGCTACATAAGCACTTCTCCAATTGGCATATTCTAATAAGACGTGACCCCAATAGCCTGGGAGAACTGCTGCCATCCGGAGAAACAATGTGAGATCGTCGGTGCTCAACAATATGAATGTACCTCAAGAAATTTGTGTTAATGTTCATGTCATCCTGTATGGCACTCTTACTTACCAAGAAGAAGGCGTTGGTGTACACAGAGGTCACTACTGTGAATGCCCAATGACGTCCCAAGCAGGACCAGCGTCAGCAGACAGTCGCTTACTTGCTTACCCGCATGGACTAGCAAAGATTACCCTATTGTGTTCGGCTGGAGAATTGTGTGCCGAACTTCATCTGAACTGCAACAACATCATGCCTGAATACGGCTTCCGTAGGCTACTAAGAACGTGTTCATTGATAGTACCACAACCGACAGAGCCCCATACCATCAATGCGGGCCGTACCGCGCGTACGTCAACGGCAAACTAAGTCGTGCAGGAAAACATACTGTCGTTTCGTGTGACTCTAAATGTCTCATGTTCAGACGTAAGCTGTGGTTGTAGAGAATATCAGCTGGTGTGCCATCCAATTGCTTTCAACTGACGCTGTGAAAATATGTGACATCTGCTAGCATCAAGGTATTCAGCATTATCTTCATCAGAGTGCCTTACTCGTGAGGTCCACGGGTAAAACGGTGTTCCGTCTGAAAATACATGTGATACAACATCCCCCTCTGCATATCGCATCTCCTGTACTGTACGAAACAGATGCGTCTTCGTAATATGTGTAGTGCCAGGTGCTTTAGTGGTGCTGAAGTTCATGTGTAAGAAGAACTGTAACCGCCTGTAACGTCCGAGAACAAGAACGTGCCAGTCGCGAGCTGCTGCAGGGTTTCCATGTACTTGTTACTTCAAAAGTGTAGACATTTGGCTTGTTGGTGCTTCATCAGGAGAGCGCGAAGTCCTCAAATGGACGTTTTTCATGCTCGCGTCGTATCCTAGCGGTTGTTCAGCAAAACACGATCGGCGCACGCCAAAGCACAACCGGCTAGGGTGCCTCGATACTTGCGCCCTCTTTGCAAAGAGGTCGCAAGTAGCACAAGTATCGTAGAGCTGTATCGAGGCACTCTACAGCCACAGCCATATTGGCGCCATCTATTGAATATGTAGGGAACCTTGTTCGGCGCCGTCAGGGTCACAGAGCATGCGTAGAAGCCTTTTGAAAAAGGTCCATTAGGCACGGACGGACAGAAAGGACCGGAGACAGGCGCGTTGGAAGAAGCGTCAGATGGGAGCTCCTGTTTCCCGTCGTTTCTATGCGTTCGTGTCTATAGTCTGAGCGCGTCATACTCTTCCTATTGTTGCTTTAAAGCAGAAGACTACGCGGTATACACAGCTTATCATGTGGTATCCGGATTTTGCTGTCGCTATTCTCAAGATCTAACGTGCTGACATGGGGTGACGTTCTTTTCCTGGTCAGCCCCGTCCTCTTGACAGCTGACAGCTGACCAGCAATACCGTGTAGGGGAGATCGGGGTGAGTTATCACATTTTTTTGCTTCCGATTTTTCTGTGGCGAAAGTACGTATATGTCTGGCTGTTGGAACCAGTGGTGGAAATGAATGGGATCTCCTAGCTACATGTCACGCATATTAAACGAGGGCTAGGTCAATTCATAGTTGACGTAAAACCACTCCGTGCGGAGGTTGTCAAGGGCGGCAATATGCCCTGGCAACGGAACAGACTGGGGCAAGTCTCCTCATCTGCATTCTCTCGTGGTGTTTATTGTGGATATGTACAGAATACAACGCCTACTGGCACTGTATATGAAAAGAAAACTCAACTAGAAGGAAAGACGCTCGCGTGTTGTGGTTGTGTAAAGCAGAGGACTGTCTTAGGTGTACAGTTTTCATGGGCCCACTGCTAGCATGCTGTGCACTGAACCCACAGTTCACCTGTCTCTCTCTTGCTGTAAGGTCTACAACACTGATGACAAACCGGCGAGTCCGCACCCCAATCATTATCATCAAAATGAAGTTGTTGTTATTGTTGTTGTTGTTGAAGAGAAAACAAGTCTTCTCTCGCGTTCATGATGGCGAATAGCAGCAAGAGGTCAAGGACAAAGGTAGAAGTAGACAGGACAACTGCAGACTCTCAACTGAGGTTTAATCAAAGAATACAGCATCTTAAACGCAACGACTCAGTTGAGAGTGTGCAGTTGTCCTGTCTACTTCTACCTTTGTCCTTGTCCTCTTGCTGCTATTCGCCATCATTAACCTATACCAACTACCCCGGATTGTTCCTATTGTGCTTCTCTTGCGTCGCTGAACGCGCCTGTGGTGATTTAAAATCCTTACATGAAGAAATGAGCCTTGTGTTGTTGCTCGTGATGCCTGCAGGCAGAGAGCGCTCTTGACTTCAAGGAGATCATAAACCGACAGTTTCTCTCTAGGGTGCCCTTTGATCCAGCTTTCACTACAGATGACTCAAATATTGTTTCAAAGAACAGTCTTGTATATGCAGCTTGTCAGACTAGTGATGGGTGAACGACAACCCCCTGCGACCCATTGCGTCGTCAACAGGTTTCGGTGATAGGTCTGCATTGCACATGTAAGCTACAGACGAAAATACTACACACTCTTTATGTTGTAGTAAAAAAAAAAAAAGGACACTGACGCGGTTTCTTGTGGGCACCGCTTGTGTATCACTCCCTCTGCAACACCAGAGGACGTCACAACTTACCGCACCAGACCTGGGGCAACCACGAGCTCGACATGACCCACAGTGTCTTCGCCTCAGTGACCCTCATTATCCCGTGTATTCGGACGAAAACCCGCGAGGTCATTCTTAAAATTACGGTCATCTGCAATCTTCGTATACGTGTTCTGTACAGTACAAAATTTGGACGAATTAAACTTACTCGCTACTGGGACACATTTTTTTGTGCTTCTCACTCGGAACCACGCTTTCCATCACTGTAAAAGCCTGTTTAGTTAGTGGTAGCTCGTAGTGACAGGCAAGAAAACGGCCCAGCTGCTCTGCTTAGCGCTTTTTTTTTAATAGGCAGTGTGACAACTGGCCCTGTTCTCTTCCATATATAATTGTTCAGTGACTTCTAGAGCATCATCGCAAGCATTCATTGTGGATTATTGATGACCCACTGTCAGAAATAGTAACGAAGCGTGTGATTAAAAGCATATCACTCAACAAATAAAAAGTCACAACTGTGTGCATTCCAGCTTGCCGCATTTTTAGTGCTTTTTATCGCAGGCATGCGCACAAATAATGAGCAATTCTTCCGTTCTTTCGGCGCCTGGAACTGTTACGATGATGCCTTGCTTTCCGTCAGGCTTCCCCTTTGTCCGATGAAAATGCGCTGATGACGCGAGATTGCGTGTCAATCACTCTTAAAACAGAACTTCACCGCATACCACGCTCCAAGCCAACCACCATCTCGAATGACATCGTTGTCTCCCCTGATTTGCATGAAACGGGAGGCGCACGCCATTTTTGTGACAATTATGAACTGCATATGTGTCACAAAAAGGTGTACGCCTGCCGTTTTCAACAAATCGGGGGGGGGGGGGGAACGGTGTCATTCGAGATTATGGTTGGCTAGAAGCGTGCTATGCGATGAAGTTCATGCGATGAAGTGGCCCACAGTGAGCGATCGCCTCAACATCCTGCTGGGTTACCTTCGGGGTCATGGCGGGAGTTTGTACCGGGTGTAACGCTCGACGTTCCGGGCATTCATAAAACGAGGGAATGTAGCCCCCTGGCCGCTAGAACGGCGGCTGAGAACCTCATAACTGACGTCTACCACTCACATACTCTGGTATTCACTGATGGCTCTATTGACGACAGTACCAAAAGTGCCACGTGTGCCTTCCACATCCCGTCAGTGAACGTGTCCTGGCAAGGGAGATCATCGCGTTACCCGATGTCCTCCACGACTGCTGAGCTCCTGGCTCTCCTGCATGCAGCTGCTGCGGTCCAGGTGCGAGGGTTTGCCAGAGCAGTCCTACTCACAGACTCGAGAAGCGCTCTATGGGACGTGATGAACCCCATGTGTGACACCATCTTAGCGCGAAGCATCAGAAGATCGTGCGCTCAGCATAAACAAGAAGGAGGCGATATCGTCTTCCAATGGATCCCGTCCCACGTCGGTGTCGCCGGCAACGAAAGGGCTGACCAGCTGGCGTCCACGGCACACCTGGGCTGCAGCAATATTTTGCCAACTCCGGACGACACCGACAGGCAGATGTCTGTTCAGTACCTTGTTGAACTGCGCCACCCTGGAATACGGGACATCATGCACCATAATCGCCCCCCTCTTCCCATGAAAAATCTTCCTCGAAGCATACAGACCATACTCCACAGACTCCGCACTGGATCTGCGTTGACCAACTTTCAACTATTCAAGATCGGCTCTAGGGGTGACGCCTGCTGTGGCCACTGTCAACAACCCGAAACAATCGAACACATCCTGCGCGACCGCCGAGCATACCATTCTGCGCGGGAAGCCCATCTCCCTCGCTCCACCTCGGGCACGCTAGCGGACATCCTCTACCCCGCTGGTTCTCCTGCCGAACGTTCCGCCAAAGCAAGAAACTTCATTCTCTTCCTGCTGAAGACAGGCCTTGCTCATCGACCCATCTAATACTCTACTCTCCCCGATGACCTCGTGCACCTCACCGCATCCCCATCCTTCAACCTCCTCTATCCTCCATCCGTCCGTCCTTCCTTTGTGTTTTGTTTTGCTTTGCGTTCTTTTTCTTTCTTTTTTTGCTATAGTCGTGACGACGCCCACTTCTGTGTGGCCAACAACGGCAAGCCTATCCTGCCATTACCCCCCCCCCCCCCCTCATTTTTAAGAGTGAGTGAGGAGCAGTTAGTAGACCGGAAGACGTTCACGATAACGATTCTCAAAACGTGATAAACGAAGAGAGATCCCCGTGACTTACGTCATTGTCACGTTACCTACAATGAGGGTCCCTCCCACTGGTGAACAAACAAGCACACGTGGTCATATGCGCCAGAACACGCGAATCATTCCAAGTGTGTCCGGCGCCCAATATTATGACGCCTCAGTCGCCGCAGTGTTTGCAACACGGGGAGCTTCATTGCTTTTGCTCCGCTGTGGCTGATACCACATTGCTGAAATGATGTGACACCTTCCAGATAAAAAGGGCGGCCGGGGCCGTTCCGGTAAGTAGCTGTATTGATGTTTGTTCAGATATGCTTCCGAAAGATCCAGGAAGTGCAGCAGACGTCAACAAAATGGTGACAGAGATGGAACAGTGGGTGGAAACACATCTCTCAATCAGTGTTGCGGAGTTGCCACTCCGGAATGATTCCGGAATCATTCCAGATTTAACAGAACCCGTAATGGAATTGGAATGGCGGAAACTGTCCAAAGAATGGAGATGGAATGGTCTGGGTGCCCCGGTGGCAGTTTTGGTTTCAACGTGCTGGGTTTCTGCCCTCGCACCCTTTGCACCGCACCTGCACACGGTCAAGTGCACCTTGTCTTTGTGCTTTTTCCGTGCTTCGTAATGTCAATCTCCTCTAGCACTGCTGGACTTGCCAGTATGATTACCGGTCCTTTTCTTTTATTGGGGGAATTGAATGGAATTGGGTTGCCAAGCCATTCCAGGAGTGGGAACTGACCATACCTTTTCATTCAGAGGAATTGAATTGAAAGGAATTGAATCGGAACTGTATGGGAGACCCCATTCCGCAACCCTTCACCGCTTGTCCTTCGTCAGCTCAAGCTCAATATGTTTCAGTGCACTGAAGGGAGAACAAAAATCTTCACGCACTCTGGCTCCAATATATAGCGCTTTCGTAGTCTCAGACATGTCGCCTTGGGAAAAGCTAATGTCTGTTTCACATCGTCAGCTGCTGCCGAGCTACATACTATGCAGATGGCAGTTACGTTCATTGCATCTCAGCATTACCTGCTAAGTGTTGCCTCCAGCGGCTCCAAAAGCGCATTATAAACATTGTATTACAACCGGAGGAACAGACTCACTGGCTGCGCTGATCTACGATGCGATAAAGGTCTCCACATCAGGAGCACCACAGAGACAATACATCCAGCGTCAGTGAATTTCCCGGTCACCCCAGGCACACCCGGGAACGAGGTCGCCGCCGCAGCTGCACGACAAACCCACCTGGGGGTACGTTTATGGCTCCCTGTTACACAAGACTAACACGTACAAATACTTCGGCGTGCATCTAACTAACGATTTTTTTTCCTTAGCCTGCCAACACAGATCACATATCGTTTCCGCAGCGAACGAACCGCTGGGACACCTAAAGGCACCCTGCAACTCATGCATTCGCATCTAATGTTACTAGATTACACGACACTTGATAATGCACAGACCGATCACCGTAGTTCCCTAGTCCTGAACTGTACAGACGTCTCCCCATTCTGCTGAACCCCGACTCTGTGTCATCTATCCATGACCCTTATGTCCAGTCTCGGTGTGCCGAATATGTTGTTTTGTGGGGCATTGCTTTCTTCCTTCGTCCGTCCCTCATGGAGTGCTTTCATTGCTGCTGCAAGCAATGTGCACTCGTTATTATTCGTCAATAATTTATTACGTAGACCATGACACAGAGACCGTGGCGATAGGACCATCCCCTCTCACAGCAGCGGTCAGGGGCGGATTTAGGGCGGGGGGGGGGGGGGGCGGTCCGGATACCCTGACGCCCCCTCAGTTCCTGTCGTTACAGGAACCCCGTACTCGTTCTTTCTCTTCCTCCCCGAATTGTGTTGTTGCTGCGTGGGTTGCTATTATAAAATATAGGCATGTTCAGGGGCTGATTTAAGGGGGCGGGGGGCGACCCCCCCCCCATACGGCTGTGTTCCCTATGTAAAAACCCTATCTCCTGGATGATGCTGTGCCGCAAAGCGCGAAGTTTCCTTAAGACTGCCCCCCTCCCCCCATGACAGACCGTTAAATCCGCCCCTGGGCATGTTTAGTAACGGTTTTGTCGAAATCTAAAACTCTCAGCGCTATTGCGTGTTTACATCTAAAACAGCTTTTTAGTTTCCTTCTGTCTTTTTTTACATCGAATTTGACATACTGTAAAATGCTGGAAAGGGGATGTGTCACATCACAAGGACGAAAGAAGGGGACAACACCAAGAACAAACACGCACGCACGCCTGGAACGCCGCGGCGCCACCTACAGAAAGCAGCAGACTCAATCAGGGTCATCCCATGCAGAGGTAAGGGGTTTCCATGCGCTGCTATCAAGGAAGAAGACCTCCCTGTCCGATAAGGCCACAGACGGCTGACTAACGCACTTAACACCCATCTTCCTGATAGCATAGGCCTCTACAATTTCCCTTGTCAAGGCATTTGGTGCCTCAGCAACAACAACGGTACCTTGCAAAGTCGGACTGCACCCACATCTATACTACAATGCAGGGCCAGATGCCCCGAGGGTGTGCCACCCAAGGATAGCGCATGCCCTCTATAAGCCTAATATTGACACACAGACCCGTCTGGCCTATATAGAATAGACCACACGAGAGGGCGATACTGTAGACCACACCTAATCTACATGACACAAACGGCTCAACATGATTGACACCACACAAAAGCTTCCGTGCAGGAGCCTTAGCAATCACCGATAGCCGACTCAGCTTAAAGGGAGCTGAAAACAGCACACAGACCCCAAAATGTTCCCTAAACCTCTTTAGGTTATGACACACAGAGTGGGCATACGGGACGACGAGGAACTTCTTACGCCTTGCCTCTCCCTCCTGGTTAATAAGAGTTTGGTCCTTAGTCACCCTCATAACGTGTCACACACATTCTGGAGCGAGGACACGGGATACCCGTTATGAAGAATGCGGTCACACTGTACGCAGTGTACGATTCCACAACCTTTTGCGAGTGTGGTGAATGAGCCCGTTCACCTCGCGGTGAGCTGGCCTACACCTGGTGTGGGGAGTGTAGCGGACGACGACAACGACGACAACGATGGCCACGCGCGTGGAGCACCGGCTTCAGTTCCACCGGCGCGGCCATGGAGACAGGCCACCGTCATCGCCTCTCCGTGGCATACCATCATCGCCGGTCGGGGCTCATGTAGAGGAAGACCACCGTCCTCTACATTTGGTGACCCGGACAAAGAACATCACGTCCGCAGCAATTCGGCCCTTCACCATCCCAAATTTCTGACCACGCCATCGAGCAGCACTACCTCCGGCACACACGGCCCACCTTCACTCCTACCGCACTCTTCGCTCTCTCTCACCTACGCTTCTCTCTTCGCTCAAGTCTTCTCACGCTTCTCACTGCCGGCCGCGACACTCGAGCCTTGCGCTCACCTGCCGGTTGCGGCAGTCGCGGCAGCCGACGCCTCGGCACACTTAACCCCGTCTCGGCACCTCACTCACTCCACCTGGGACTATCGAGCTTCGGCTCCCGTGCCGGTCGCGGCACCCCAGGACCACGACACCGAGCGCCTCACCCTCTCTGCGACGGATCGCTGTTCCCGTCCACACCTACCACAGGGATGACTACCTACACACGGATGCTGTTCCCGTCTTCATCCCCTCTGAAACGCCGCCAACGTGTGCCGTGCCCCTGTTCCCGCTGTTCCCTGTTCTTGCGATGCGTCCGCAACGCATCTGACGGCCGGGGGACCCCTGTAGCGGACGACGACAACGACGACGACAACGATGGCCACGCGCGTGGAGCACCGGCTTCAGTTCCACCGGCGCGGCCATGGAGACAGGCCACCGTCATCGCCTCTCCGTGGCATACCATCATCGCCGGTCGGGGCTCATGTAGAGGAAGACCACCGTCCTCTACAGGGAGCATAGTGGGAAACATCGAGACACAGGCACAACAGAGGGTTTCAAACGTGATTTTACTCCCTTGGAGGTATTGGCTGCCAGGGATGTCGTCGGACCTGCCCGGGATGATGGAGAACCCTCGTACGACGTGACGGTGAGGCGGCAGCTGGGATAGAGTGGGAAGTGCAGTGTAGGTTGTAGTCCACCAAGGGCCGGTGTCTGCCAGGTCTGCGGTTCGAGCCAGAAGTTTCGGTCCAGTTCTTTTCCAGCGAAGCCAGTCTGCACCCTCTCTCGAGCTGCACCTGCAAGGAACTGCCTCCGCCGCTTCTCTTCGTCCTTCTTCAGCGCTCCCATGCACCAGCGCCACCACATATAAGAAATTGTGGTGAATGAGCCCGTTCACCTCGCGGTGAGCTGGCCTACACCTGGTGTGGGGAGCATAGTGGGAAACATCGAGACACAGGCACAGCGGAGGGTTTCAAACGTGATTTTACTCCCTTGGAGGTATTGGCTGCCAGGGATGTCGTCGGACCTGCCCGGGATGATGGAGAACCCTCGTACGACGTGACGGTGAGGCGGCAGCTGGGATAGAGTGGGAAGTGCAGTGTAGGTTGTAGTCCACCAAGGGCCGGTGTCTGCCAGGTCTGCGGTTCGAGCCAGAAGTTTCGGTCCAGTTGTTTTCCAGCGAAGCCAGTCTGCACCCTCTCTCGAGCTGCACCTGCAAGGAACTGCCTCCGCCGCTTCTCTTCGTCCTTCTTCAGCGCTCCCATGCACCAGCGCCACCACAGCGAGCATGACTTATTAAGAGCTGCAACAACCCATGACCTTAGAGTACCTCTTTTTACAATCTTATACTGACCTGAATCATAAGGCAGCAACGTCTTTTTCGATCCTGGGGAAAACCACCAGCACAAGAGATTCTTACTGGCACACAAACTAAGACCAAAAGCCTGAGAACCCTTCTAGAGCAATTTCAACCGTGAACTCTTCAAGCCAGCACCGAAGCGATGAAACACATCAATCGATTGTCGAGCAAAGTCCTCACTGATATGCACCTCTCCCAAAGCATAAAGCGACCAAAGCAACAAATAGTCATCCACATACCTGAAAGCCCGTCTGACCCCCATCACTGTATAGGCAACACACCCGACAATTGAATGTCAACCCAGTTAGAAAAATGTCACTCAGCACAGGCGCGACTGAAGATCCGATGCAAATTCCCTTCTTTCGCACATAGTAGCCAGCACCGTCTGTAACGATCTTGGAAGATAGATAGCACTTCAGCAGCTCCAGGAAACCCTCAACGGTGGTGCCGCAAATGTTTTGGAATTTCACGCTCCCATGTGCTCCAATACGGTCCCTGGTAACCTTGAGAGCGGCTCATGGGGTATTGAATAATAAAGATCTTCAATATAGACATTAGTCTCACTCCTCCACTTTCAATAGTCTGTATCCCTTCGACGACCTCACTTGAACCAGGAACGGGTCAGGAAGGTCGACACCAGAGAGATGACGCTGTAAGTACCGAGAGACCACCTCCTGCCAGATGCTCCGCTCGGACACGATAGACCTCAAGGAGCAATCCGGCTTGTGAGTCTTGGCCGAGAAGAAAATCACCAGGGACAACTTGGGCCGTTTCTTCATACTGTTAAAGGGGCACTACAATGGAAAAACAACTTCCTCTCAAACAAAAATGCCGTGTTTGATTTAGTATAATTCAAACAAAACCACTTCACAGAGCACTACCGTTTAGAAGAAAAACGCAATGAAAACAGAGTCGTCTTTGGCGGCAACGAATGGGATCCCCAGGAGGCAAAGTTTGGCGGCATCCAATAAGACAGCAGGAGAGGCGTGCGCATACCTATCGTGGGCTTGTGGATTTGGAACGGGTCGGATCGTACTGTTCTATATATGCGCGGTATGATGCGCACTGCTGAATTTTTCAATGCCGATTCACTGAAGTGTAGCCCACAACAGTTATCGCGAATGTTCCACTGACAACATTTATCTTCACGTACTTCGGACAGCAACGCCAGTCCGCTTCGGAACGCGCTCTATGTTTTTCACCGGGACTGCTCCATGGCGTGGCACGCGCATGCACGCCCAGCGTAGACTAAAAACACCGATGCACGAGCTGAAGTGTCGTTCACTGCTTAGCGTAGAGAGTTCGATCTTAGAAAGAGTTCGGTATAATTTTGATTGTAGCTTCGTAACGGAATCATAGCTTTGAATTACGATAAGAAATACGAAATTAACATAACGTGTAACGTAATTTGAAGTGAACTTGTTTTTGTATTTTAGTGCCCCTTTAAGTTCAGTTCCCTCAAAAAGGCTGAGCATCCTTGTGCGCATCTTTTTGACCACTGAAAATTGCACGTCTTTAAAAAATGTTCCAAGCGCCAGGACTTTCCTGTCATGAAAAAACGTCTCTGACATAACTACGAGTCCTCCTTCTTTATCGGATGGAAGTAATGCCAAGTTCTCAGTTCTGGCTGAATGTCGAGATTTATCTTACTACTTGTGGATGACCTTACCAAAACCTGTATGTTCTCCTGTACACACCGATCAGAACAGTTCTCCTCAGCCTGTCTGGCAATAGAGCGCACCCACGTGATCGCCTCTGGAGTCTGGACCCTTCTCAAGGACCCCTCTAACCGAGGACGGGACATGCACATCCCCTATGACAACCAACCGACTGCCCCGACGACACTTATGCACGAAAGAGTTCCTAACGGAGCGCAGACATCGAAGGGCCGCCTTCCAGAAGACTTCCGTGAACGCTCCTGCATCCTGCGCCGGTACCGCGTAAACCGTTTGTGTGAGCAGTCCGATAGATCTACCTCCGCAGCGCAGATGACCCTGAGGCTTTCAGAATACACCCGAGCTTGACGCCATTACTCAGACCGGAGGGTCTTGAGCATCCGTCTACGATGACCTTCAGACGGAGAAACGTCGCCATAAAGAGCAGTCACCTCAGGCAGGGAAACACCGATTCGAAGCGCGAAGGAAAACGCCATCGCTCTGCAGGAAGTAACCGCTAGCATCACAACGATGTGCGGAATATTCCTCTTGTCTTGAAACACAGTAAAAGGAAAAGAAATTTTCATTGCACTAAAAATAGTCTATAACACTGGTCTGTAATAACAAAAGGCGTTGGGCTAGTTGGTATACATACGAACAAACACACACGCACGCACGCCTGGAACGCCGCGGCGCCACCTACAGAAAGCAAGGGGATGAGGGGATGAGACGTAGGGGATGAGGCGTATACGAAGGTAGGTACAATCCCTACTCGACCTACTGTTTGGCATCTGGGGATGCTTCCCTCCTCTCGTGCCATCAGTGTCATCAAGTCACGCGAGCGAAAATGACGCCCTGTCCAGTGTGAGGAGACTTTATCCTCCATATTTGCTAGCATTGTGGTAATGCCGAAGACGAAATCCAGAAGGCAGGGCTAAAAACATTTGAGTACTGAGAAACTCGCGCGTCGGACTCCCATTTCTTGGGGATGGAACTGGTGTATTCACTTTGTTCTTGCACTTTCAGTGCTACAGATGAAAAAAAAAACAATTTATAGTGCCTATAATACCAATTTTAGTGCATAAATCGGGGTTTTTAGGGCATTTTCATAGGCGCCTAAAACAAGGTTTTTTTCGTGCCTAAAAATCCGTTCTCTAGTCATGAACCGCAGACCAAGCGTGGCTCATTCGACTGCTCTCGTAGCACCCTCCTCCTTCACTTTCCTCCTCGCGCCCTCTTCACTCTCGCCGTACGCTCCCCCGCTGCTTTCCTCCTCACGTTCTCCCGTACTTTCATCCTTCGCTTCGCTCCTCGTTCGTTCTGCCGGTTACAACGCTGACGCCGCCCAAACCAGCGACGGGCGTCTCAGAGTTGCGCTCTAATATTGCCTGCACGCGACCTGCTTGCATGTTATCGAAAGCAGTCCCAATATATCGTACATTGCTATACGTGCAAAGGCTCGAAGTTATCAGCAGAACTCCAATGATGCACAGAAATGAGGTGGTATCTGCCGTTTGGAATAACGAGCAGGTTCTCATCAACTCACAATTTAGAATTATATGTTATCACGCGAACTTTGTGAATACCATAAAGGACGATAATTACAGAGATATGATGAGAACAGCTCCGCAACAATGATTACTGTACGACTGAAATCACGAGACACCTCGTGATCATCTGTTTCCACAAAGCACCCTGGTATACAGGGTGTCCCAGAAAACGTGTCATTAAATTATAATAAAAAACTACACCACCTAGAATCGTGCGGTCAACGACGTTTCTTCTTACTAGGTTTTTGGCTTTTTGCCACCTCCTGATGTGAATGTCGTGTAACGTAAGTTTAATTATGTAAATTCTTGCTAACTGAAGTCAGAAATTTGCCAAGTAAAGGTGACTTTTTTTGCCCCACCAATGTGAAGAGTCTTCATATTTGTGGGGTAAAAAAGTGACCCATACTTGGAAAAGTTAGGAGTTCAGTTCGCAAATATTTGGATACTTAAACTTACGATACATGGCATTCACATCAGGAGGTGGCAAAAACCTAATAAGAACAAATGGCATTAACCGCATGATTCTAGGTGGCGTAGTTTTTTTTTTTATATAATTCAATGACACATTTTCTGGGACACCCTATATGTGCACATCACAATATTGACTGGAGCATGAAAGACGTGATTCGTCAATTAACTAAGCTACTAACTAGGCGTGAAAAGTGATCATTTTGCTACACATTTGCCAACAGCCCACATCAGATGCACGGCGCGCCTGTCAGTCCAGACAACGACCTGCCGTTTTGCACGAAGTCACGCGCAACGTCCGCGATAACACACAGAACCAAAAATCCCTTGTGATACATTATTCTCATGGGCAGCAAACTTAACTCGCAAACCACACAGTATAATTAAACAGGCCAGTGTGCGACAGTTTTGCTCTGCGACCACCCGTTGCAGTTCACGGTTGCCACGTGCGCCCAAGTGACAGTCTTTCCAGAAGCTATGGGATAATATTTTTAAACGTGACTCTCCTATTATCATGGCGGTATTAATTCACTAGGCCCGGAGCGTTCTCACACATGATAGATTGTATACCACAATGTACGAAGCAGTAAGTAAGCGTAGCTAAAGGGGCTTCATGAAAAGAAGCCACAATATACCAGAGTTCGAGGTAACTCGTTACTGTAACTAAGTTCCTTTTTTTGGTAACTTGTAACTTAACTCGGTACTTTTGCGCCGTGGTAACTTTCAGAGGAACTCGTTCCTTTTTCAGGTAACTTTGCTAAATTAACTTAAGTTAAGTTCCAAGTAACTTTTAACTCGCTTTTCACTCACGTCTACATATTTTCTTGCTTTCTCTCCGGTTCCATCATGGCATTTTTGCCATAAAACGTGATATTCAATCAATGGCAGTATTTTATTCAGGAAGTAAGAACCGCTGTCATTGATATGAAGCTGAAGTGTTGTGCGCCCACACGGAGTAAGATGCAAAGCGTTCGAATAGACCTCTACCAGAGAAACGTCATCATGACATTGGTATACAGACTGAATTCGAAAGGAGAGGGCTGGGTTCCACAAACGGGCACTTGTTTGCTGCCTCCCATTGAAAGAAAAGCAGGACCGAGGGTCGCGTCTCTTTAAGGGACGATATCGTAATCCAGAGTTGTACACGTTACTCGAAAAAAGTAATTGATTACAATTACTGTTACTACTGCGCGAAAAGTAACTCTTTACCGTTACAAATTACTTCATCAAAAATGTAATACGTTACTGATTAAAAATGTAACGCGTTACTTTTCCCGTTATTTTTATATTGTAGGCCATACCAAAGCCAACAAGCCTGCAGTGTGTGTGTGTTTCTTACTTTATTTTTTTTCCTTTCTTTTTATGGAAGGAATAGCAAGTCGACCTATGCCTGACTTACCTTTCCTCGCTCTTTTAAATAAAGATACCCCCCCCCCCCCTACAGTGAATGCAACTATGCAGCTCTTGTTGCAAATTCTAATATGAGACACCAACATATATGATAAGTGAAATTCACAAAGACATTTGAAAGCAACATACAAAACACATACACGCGTTTATTACAAGTTTATATACGCATTTACATTTACATATATATGTACACAACACGGACGCCATATGCACCGAAAGGCGGGCGACCACAAAGGTCGGGTCTTCCTCTCCCGCATTTGGAACAAGGTCATAGGGTGAGAAAGGTGGAATGAATGGCGATTACCAAGGCCGCTTAATGTGTCAGTTTGAAGTTTATGTAACAGCTTGGTCCTGCTTGTGTGTAGCTAGAACGAATAGCGCCTTCTCGTTTATGGATTTCAATTTGAGCTTTATTTTCATAGACATGGAGGCAGCCTAGAACAAAAGACTTGACTCTAGCTCGAAAGGCACTCGGCTCCCAGGGCTGTAGCAACAAAGAGCGTGGTCCCCTCCGAACATATGTCCGGTTTCACTTACAGTGCAGAAGCTGGAATACGATATTTATATAGGGTTTATATTATGCATACATAGGCCTGCAGTGAACATTTGCGCAACACCCTTCTTTCGAGCCTTGTTCTTCGCGAGTTGGTTCATCAATGCGTCATAGTCCAGAGATATGATAATCATGTTTTCGGTTGACTACGAACTCAGAAAGCCTGACATCTCTTATGGTTAATTGAGCGCAGGATATTCTTGATCGGTCAGTTTCATTGTGCTGAGACTTCTTTCAGCATCAGCGACAGTAGCTGGTGTGGTCAGAAAATAGAATGCTGACGCAAATGCAAGGATTCAGATATATCTCCTGGAGGCTTTCTTGTATGTGTACGTTAAAAATTGTTTGGCGTCTCTTTGTTTGGCATCCTCTCTTTTTCTCAATGACACAAAAGGATATTCCATTACAAGTTCGCTGGCATCGATGTCTACCATTTTTACTTCAAAATTTTTGCTGCGATTCTCCAGTTCAAGTTCCCATTGACACTGCCCCAAGTTGTTAGCGTTTTACAGAAATCCAGACAACTTTTACCACTCCACGAGTTGGTCGACAAAACAGAAGATATGGCCTGATCAGTGAGAATAAGAAGGAACTAAGATTTGAATTTTCGTTCTGCAGAAAGACGGCTCTTCCTTTTTATTCATTTATTTATTTATTTTCACTTTTACGAGAAGGTAGCAGACATTGCAGAACTGCTTCATGATGTTGTCTGTACCCCGCAAAATAAAGAGAGGAACAGAAAGAACAGACGCAATTTGTACAATACAAGCGGTGCAGCAAATGGAACCGCTTTTATGTTCCTCATTACAGGCCTCCACATGGCCTGCAGCATTTATTGGTCATTAAGATTAATGTTAATTTAAAAAAGCATGGCTTACAATTTTTAACAAATGAGGAGTGCGAATGATAGCACTTGATTGGCTATGATTCGGTTTATCAGATGTCCACAACGACGCTCCTGTATTTTTGGGCGCACGGAACCGCGCGGGACCATTTCTTCCGCCACACAACCAGGGACCAATTTTTCCGGGACGAACTTTTCCGGGACTATTTTTTTCCGAAACTCCATCCAACATGCTCTACACATTCTCGCTCCTATAGTTATTCTACCTTCGGTCTGGAAGATGACTGGCTTGGTTCTTTGGATGATTGGTTCTCAACTCATTTCTGTTTGCCCACCGTTTTAGGCATTCAAGAACAACATTACTTCCTCTTATAAGTAGAATTCGGAAATTTACGTGCCAAAACCATGAAAATAGAAAGATATTTAGACCCAAAAAAATACCTAAACAGGCAAGAACATGCAACAGAGCCGTTGTAGCACATGCCAAAACTACTTCTAATGTACGCTTCACGACGCAGACTTTATACTGTGGAACTGTAGCGAATGCTACAGAACTATTCGACGACGCCAGTGCCTGACTGCGACGCTGTGCAGCGTCAATCCTCCTTCCTGCACCGCTAGTTCAAGCTCACTGGGTGTTATCGTTGAACCTCTAACATATATTCAGTTTAATGTTATTTCTTCAGTTTATTTTTACTATTCGTTTTCTCTTGTGTTTGCTCGTTTATGTAGCTTAAGGCGCTATGGAGTAGACGGCGTTCCATGTTGATATCCGTTCATCGGCCACATTTTCTCTTGCACGTTTTGTCAAGCACACTCTACCTCAGGTAGGCGAATTTAATTCACTGTGGTGACGATGAAAGGTCTCGTCGTTGTTGGCCTCACAGAGGTGGGCAACGTCACGACTGACGGCCTGGGGGAATGTGCATCCTGATCGACTTCTATAGGAACTGTGCCGACATATGATTTGGTCGAAAGACATTTCATCGAAGATCGAAACGGCAGCGGTCGTTTGATCGATTTTTTATTGGTTCACTTGGAGTGTTGAACGCCGGAGTTCTACATGCCGTTATCCTAAGCAACATTTAACTGCGTGTAACCCGTTTGCTCGCAAACACTTCCCTCATGCTAACCCACTTTGTCAAATAATAATTGATTTCAAGTATTAAACACTCTTTGCAAATAAATAAAAAATAAATTAATGACATTTTTCGATTATTTATTCCTGTCGAATGTGGATAAATTTTAACAATGTATTATTGTTTCTGACAATCAACTGACCATTGTATAGGACAAAGAACAGTTTTAGTTTATTTACTTTTCGCCTATGTGCAGGTGAATCTAAATTTAGTTCTTGCAACAGACATGTAACCGAAGAAGTCTTTCGAAACCTAGACAAGATAAGCAGGGCAGCAGATCTTTGTACTTTCTCCATTTTTTTTCGGATAGCGTGCTGCTGTAGTGACGCAGATTGCAGATGCATACACAAAACGAGGTTGAACTAAGGTTTTATATGCTGTTAATTTAATATCTTTCGTTGTGCCATGGCGAAATTTCCTTCTTAGCTTCCACAGACTTCGAGTGGCTTTCGCGCACATATGGCTATCCCGTTTCAGACCGATCCCTTTAAATATGTCACCAGCAATGAGAAGGGTGCTCAGAAGAAACACAGACTATCGGCTGCTCCCAACCTGGGGCAACTTTCTTCAACATGTGTCCGACTGGTTCGTAAATTACAAACGTCTGCAAGTAACCAGCGGTCTCCCTGCAAAAAAAAAGAAAAGAAAAAGAAATAATAATAATAAAAACGAAAAAAAGCAGAGTACCCTGATTGCCAGCTCCGTATGCTCGAGTCAAAAGTTACAGAAAAAGAGGTGCGGATGACAGAGTGCATGCAGTTTTGAACTCCCTTGGAACAAGATTTTTATTGACAGACCTGCCTCTTAAATAACCTGAGATATATATATCCATTGGGCAGTGGCAATGTAACTGGAAGAGAGCACAGTCTTTCGAGTAGAGGGTTGATGACAATGGTGTACAAGGCGGGAGAGAGGGGACATCCTGGACGAACCCCACAAGTTACATCAAAGGGGGACGACAGACCGCCAGCGACAGAGACAACGCTTCTAGCGCCCCTATACAACGTTTCCACATACCTGACCCAAGCAACGGCGAACCCATATGCCCTCAGCCGAGAGAACAGGTATGCGTGTCGCACGCGATCGAATGCCTTGGACTGATCGAATGACGCCAGCACAGCGGGGGCATGACCACTGTTAATCCAGTGGATGGCATCACGAAGAGCGATTCTATGAAGGTCTGAGGACCTGCCGGGGGCGGAACATGCTTGGCAAGGATGTAACACCTTCTCCAACAGAGGTGAAACGCGCAATAGAAGAGTTTTAGCTAAGATCTTATAATCGTTCGTCAGTAAAGTAATCGGACGATAAGCATCTGGGTCCAGTTTTTGAGACTTGAATTTGCACAGAAGAACAACAACACCATTCTGCATGCAAGAACCAATCACACTCCAGAATATATATGTATTGGCATCATCGTGGCATCATCACACCCCAGAGAGTGTATTGGCATCAAATGGAAGGCCGGCCACAGGAGCTGGCTTCCTGTAGCATCTCCAGAAACGCTTGTGAACGTTAGTGCGGAACCGCTGTAAACACCTGTTGTGGTCAACCCACTGCTACATTTCATTAGTGCGAGTTATCCAATTTTGCCGGTGTGGTGGAAGCTTAACAATAAAATTGTTCGCCTCTCACGCCCCTTAGCGGTACCCAATGAAGACGACGTTCCACTTTGGAGAACTGAAATAAATGTTGATGATGGTGCATGCCGCTGGTGGTGGTGGTGGTTGCGAAAGGGCTCGCTTAAAAATGAACATCACCACATAACATATATATATGTATATATATATATATATATATAAGTTGAAATAAACGAATGCGGTTGACCACGAAAAATAAAGGTATTCAATAAAGATCAGAAGTGGAGACGGTGCTTCTACAGGACAAGGAATAAAAGGGGAACTTTATTAAAAACTAAGAGGGAGTATTCGACGTTTCGACAGCAGCGCTGTCGAAGACAGCGCTGTTGAAGACAGCGCTGCTGTCGAAACGTCGAATACTCCCTCTTAGTTTTTAATAAAGTTCCCCTTTTATTCCTTGTCCTGTAGAAGCACCGTCTCCACTTCTGATCTTTATTGAATACCTATATATATATATATATATATATATATATATATATATATATATATATATATAAATAACCCTTCGAACAAGATTTTTATTGACAGACCTGCCTCTTAAATAACCTGAGCCAGCAACGCCCTCTTCTGCAAGGTTACTCTTAAGCACCTTCAAGCCTTCCTAGTGCCTGTATCTTTTCGAAAGTACATAACTTAGGAGTTACTAACAGGAAGGACTCTTGATAGGTACTGTGCTTTCGACAAGACAAAGTTACTAGGCAGACTTGACGGTGTAAAAAGGGAACCTTGCAGAAGAGGGCTATGCTGGCTCAGGTTATTTAAGCAGCCGGTCTGTCAAGAAAAATCTTATTCGTCAGTCTGTGCTGTGGGTTGTATTGTCCATTTGTTTGTTTCTCGGCACGGTTTTTTTTTTTTTTTTTTCGCTTTTGTTACCTTTTTGGGCTGCGAGAGTCGCGCGGTGCTAAATCGCCTTTACACGCTGGGGCGTTCGCAGCTTTAGTCTCTGAGAGTTGATCAGTTTTAGGCAAGTTTTATGGGGGTGACATATCACAAACGACTGAATCTTGAAGAAATATTAGAATATTCTGAGTCGTAATAACACGGCATAAAAAATTAGTAGCCTGATCGTCGGAGGTCTATCGGCCTGTCAGGACAATGCGAGCTGCCATATTGAATACTGGAAGAACATCAGCCACAGCATTGCTCATTTTTTATAACAGTTAGATATTTTGACACAAGGAAACTCTAAAGGACAAGACCAGGACAGCACGCAGGTTCTGTCTTTTACGGCGCCCTGCATAGAGTGGCTTGGCGAGTATATGCTATTCCGTATCTCCCATGTCCAGTTAGAGGCACCTGGTCTACAATATGGCATCACATGTTCGACCGCAGAGCCTAGTTGACATACCATTCGGTTCTCCTGTGGGACCACTAAACTCACCTGATGGGCAGTTAGATACCCTTTGTTGGGCCGTCAGGGGCCCTGTGGTACCATCAGACCTTTTTGTGGGGCCATTCGGCCTACCTGATGGGCGCTGGGACAACATTTGTCGGACCGCTAAGAGCCCTGTTGGACCACTAGGGGTTGTTAATGTGCCGACAAGTTGTTTTGATGGTCCATCAAAATATTCTAATGGACCATTAGAATTTCTGATGGAGTCTTGATGGATTTTTCGATCAGAAGGGATCAGAAATATGAAAACCAAAAATTCTACCGGCCAAAATGCTGCGTATACAGGGTGTCCCAGAAAACGTGTCATTGAATTATAATAAAAAAAACTACAGCGCCTAGAATCATGCGGTCAACGGCATTTGTTCTTACTAGGTTTTTGCGAACTCCTGGTGAATGTCATGTACCGTAAGTTTAATTATGCAAATATTTGCGAACTGAGCTCGGAAATTTGCTAAGTAAAGGTCACTTTTTTACCCCACCAAAGTGAAGAGTGCCGAATTCACTCCAGTTCATGATAATTGACAGTGATATTCATGAGCTATCCCACCGGAAAAAATAGCCGAACATCATGCTTTTCGTAGCAGCGAACCATTACGCGCGACGACTTTTTGAGCGCAATCGCTCTCAGTACGACGAAAGGAGGTTGCAAACCCGGCCCACAGAGTGATAGTAGAAAAAGTGACAGTTCCTGAATTTGGGAGAAGGAAAGTGCGATCCCAACGAAAGTCGGACGCGATAAGCCATACTTGTGTTACCTCTTTCTGAGTTGCAGGTGTGGGCTCGGTTTCCAACCTCCTTTCGTCGGACTGACAAGGATTGCGCTGAAAAATTTGTCGTGCGCTGTCTCCGTAGGGTATGATGTTCGGCTATTTTTTCTGATGGGATAGCCCCTGAATATCCCTGTCAATTATCATTAATTTGAGTAAATTAGACACGCTCTTCACATTGGTGGGGTAAAAAAGTGACCTTTACTTGCCAAATTTCCGACTTCAGTTTGCAAAAATTTACATAATTAAACTTACGTTACACGACATTCACATCAGGAGGTGGCAAAAATCTAGTAAGAACAAATGCCGTTGACCACATGATTCTAGGTGGTGTAGTTTTTTTATTACAATTCAATGACACGTTTTCTGGGGTGCCCTGTATGTCACAGGTGTGGTGCTATATGCTATTCTAAGCGGCAGAATGAAATAGGAGCTGACTTACCTGTCGTTGAGTGGGTAGCGTTAAAATGCAGTATGGGTCCTTCTTGAATCGTTGTTGAACCAAGAAAGCGAAGCAGACCAGCCTTCCACTTATCTATCACTGAATTGACTTGCAGAGAGAGAGAGATACATGATGACGATGACATGAGGATGACTTCCGCTCATTGAGCATTGACTTGCAGAAGTATCCAAGAGGCTCCGAGTTTTTCAGAGTCAGCATCGACAAAATGTTAAGGACACTAAAAACCATCCAAAGCTGTACCGGCATGCGTCCCTGCTGCACCCACCATATTTCGAAACTTACGGCTAGTTGCTCAGCTCCAGCACTGCCGACACGACGTCACTGGCTGGCGCGCGCAATCGAGAATTCATAATTATTTCAAACCAACCAATCACCGCTCACATACCGGGGGAGCGGTCACAGGAGCCAATGGGCTTGTGAGGGTTGAGAACCCTCGCTTCGACGTAAAAATTAGTATCATGACGTTCAAAGTATCATGACGTTTGTTGACGCAAAAAGCTCGCAGCACCTCACTTTAGTCCGCAAAGGAACTCGCGAGTTTCATCCTCTTGATGTAGCCTCAGTGGGATTTAGTTTGCCTCTCACGGGGGTGGACATGTGGCTCATCACTTGTAGGTGGCGGTATCTCTCGATTCTGGTGGATTCTGTGTCGAGTGGATTCACAATGAAGGAGTGCTGTGTATGTGGAAATACTACTTCGATTCTGGTGGATGTCTTTTTCACTCCCTGTGCTTGCTTTCTTTTGTTGCCCAGCAGGCGTGTGATTTTTCCTCGTGTAACAGTGACTCCATTCCCTGTAATGCTCTAAATACTACACGACATTATTTCATTCCCCGCATCACCACCAGCAATGGGGTAGAGTATCGTCAATGGCGATAAAATTCCCCATCCATCATCCCACGATTTTCTTTGTTGTTGGATATCGTTGTGCATCACTCGCTTACCTACTCGTGGCATTGCTTACCTACATGGCATGAAGACATGAGACTTACACAACATAGACTCCGCGCATTCTACTCCACGAGAACGAGGATGACAGCATATGATTTTTTTATTTATTTACTTTCTTCATTTCACCGTGGCTATGGCAGCATTGTTTACTACTGAGAGCGTCCGCCTATGAATGCGACATTGGATTAAGGTTACGCCCATCTTGGGTTGCCGGACTCAGAATGACTGAAGACAGAAGACTGGCTGAAAGCAGGGTCCTACACTTCTTTAAAAATCGTGCACAATGTGCGCATCTCAATGACGTAAAATTTCTCGTGTACTGTGTACAGGTGACACCGAAGCAGCACTTGGGCAAAACAGGGTGCTGACAGAGCCGGACGGGCTGTCCTCCCACAGCTCTGTAAGAACTATTCCATGACCAGAAACAGTAAAGGAAACGAAATTAAAAGCTGGTATAAGAAAGGATAACGGAAACAAAAATATAGTAGTAACAAAAATGGAAACGGTAATGAAAATACGTCCGTTATCCTTTCCTGGTTATGATGCATGCTTTCCTTTGTTGATGCATCTAGCTCTGTATCTTTTCTTTCTTAGACAAAAAGATTCTTGTTGATCATTCTCGTCTTCACTATGGCGCTAGTGCTGCCACGCCATTGATCTGGACGGGAGTAGTGCCAGAATGATTCTTCATAATTGCATGGTTAAATTAGTTCAGAAAATAACTGCAAGAGGGACAGATGCATGGCTTTTAAAGAAGAACAAAGCATTACGATTCAGTTCTCTGCGTGCCTCTCGGGTGGAACGGACGTGAAAACTTTGTCCCCGCTTGTTTGCGAATAGCAGTGACGTGATTGTGCATGTCAGACGTTGGTTGTTTTATTCCTGTACATGCATGCCCACCATTTTCTGTCTTCCACGAAAGCTGCCCGAGTGTAGTGTTGGCACGATTCTTAATAATTAAGTTTGTCATTAAATTAATTCAAAAAGCAAATACTGGGAGCCACATGCATGACTTTATAGAGGAGAAAAAAAGCATTACGATTCAGTTCTGTGCCTGGCTGTCGGATGGAACGGACGCATCGTTTTGCACTCCTCGTGACTGTTGTTGTGGTGGGCAGTGGGCTGATTTGTTGTGTTCCTTGTCTGTTTTATTGTTAGCTGTTGATGGTATCCCTTGTTAGAATATTTTGCACTTGTTTTCACAGCCATTCCTCTGTCTCAATTATAAGTGTTTTTCTCTCTTTGTTTTCCTCCTTGCCTATTCAAAGCTGTCCTTGTAGTGTCCCTTCGCATCACCATCGTCAACACGCACTTCGCGCTTCAATAAACCGTCATTCTCATCCAGTCCTTCTGTTAAGCAGGTCATTCCTTCTGTCTCTTGGCCTTGCGCCACAATTGGTGACCCGAACGTGCCTGTGGAGACTTCTAGAGCATTACGAACTGAAACTGTGCCCATCACGGCGTTACAGTCCCCGTTCGCTGACATCCTCTGAGACTTTCCTTCCCGTACTCAACCATGTGACTGATCGAAGCCCGTAAAACACGACATTGTGCACCACACCATCACCAAAGGCCCTCAGGTCACTTCACGATATTGTCGTCTTGCACCTGAGAAGCTGGCGATCGCCAAGCAGGAGTTCTAACACATGATCGACATTGGAGCTGCTGCCAGGCCATCATCCAACAGCTGGTCGACACCCCTCCATATGGTCCCGAAAAAGACCGGGGACTGGCGACCCCCTGTGGTGACTACAGATTCCTCAATCTCCTCACTGTGCCCAATCGCTACCCTCTTCTTAACATTCAGGACTTCGTTGCTAACCTGCATGGCGCCACCCTCTTTTCCAAAATTTACTTGATCAGGGCGTATCGTCAAATTCCCATGACACCCGAAGATATCCCCAAAACAGCCGTCATGAGACCATTTGGCTTATTCGAATTCCTCGCATTCCTTTTGGCCTGAAGAACGTGGCACAAACGTTCCAAAGATTCATAGACTCTGTCGTCTGCGGCTTGCCCTTCGTCTTTGCTTACATGGACGACATTCTTGTTGCTAGCGAGAAACCAGAGCAGCACCGAATGCATCTTCGCCAGCTATTCTCTCGCCTGCAAGAACACGGCATCCTCATTAACGTGGAAAAATTCGAATTCGGACTTTCAGCTCTCGAGTTTTTGGGCCATTATCTTGATTCCAGCGGGATCCAGCCGCTTCCATCCAAGGTCAAGGCTGTGGAGGATTTTCCGAGACCTGAGTGACAACGTCAACTCCGTCGCTAAATTGGGCTAATAAACTTCTACCACCGATTTATTCCCAACTGTGCATCCATCGTGACGCCACTCGAAGCCCTCTTATGGCCGTCTCAGCTGAATCACAGTTCTGCATCTCTGGTCTGGTCTGTCCTGACGACGCTGCCCGAGATTTTCAAGCCGCGAAAGACTCTCTCGCTGATGTGCTCCTGATGTATCCACGCCACGATGCAGCCACGTCATTAGCCATTGATGCATTCAGTGCAGCCATTGGAGCCGTGCTACAGCAGCGTATCACACAGCAGTAGAAGCCCATTGCCTTCTTTTCCGCAAAACTGTGCCCCGCCCGGCAACGGTACAGCCTGTTTGGGGGTGAACTTTTAGCGGCTTACTCTGCGGTGCGGCACTTCCGTTATTTCCTCGAAGGACGGGTTTTCACCCATTATACGAACCACCTTCCTCTTGTCCATCCGTTCCGTGCAGCTAGTCAGAATCACTCATCGCGGGATATTTGCCATCTAGCTTTCCTTGCAGAGTTTTCCACGACTCTTGAGCACATCAGAGTGGACAACGTAGCAGCCGACGTCTTCAGCCAAATATCTTCATTTACACCACAAATATTTTCATCCCAGCATCTTGCTCGGGCACAGCAAGATGACGAGGATCTTCGCCTTTTGAAGCAATCCGCGTCTACATCGCTCCAGCTTATTGACGTCGAGTTTCCCGACACCCCGCTTACGCTCACGTGCGACACGTCAACTGGCATTCAGCGTCCATACGTTCCAAGGGCCCTGAGACACCAAGCTTTTCACACTTTCCACGATGTTGCCCATTCCGGGATCCGTGCCACCAAGCTGTTACTCTCCGAACGCTATGTTTGGCCCTATATGTACAAGGATATTAAATTGTAGGTTACACAGTGCATCAGCTGCCAGAAGTCTAGGATACATCAGCACACTCGTTCGCCACCCAGCAAGTTCCTCACTCCGGACCGTCGCTTTCAAACGCTACACATTGACATCGTCGATCCTTTGCCGATGGCCTTCGGATTTCGGTACTTCCTTACCATCAACGACAGGTTCCCCCGGTGGCCAGGAGCAACTCCACTGCAAGACATTTGCACAGAGACCGTCTCTCATACTCTTTGCGCTCCTGGATTAGCCGTTACGGCGTCACGGACAATGTATTCACAGACCACGGAGCTCAGTTCACGTCAGCCCTGTTTGCTGCACTCTGCCGTCTTGTAGGTACTAAACGTACGTAGGTAGAACGACCGCTTACCACCCAGGTGCTAAAGGACTCGTCGAGCGCCTCAATCATCACATCAAGTCAAGCCTCCGGGTCTTCCCTGACCCACGTCACTGACAAGCCTGACCTCGGCTGTTCCACCGCTGAGCTTGTTTTCAGAACCCCTCGACGACTTCCGGCCGAGCTTGTCGGCCGACAAGTCAGTTCACCTTCTGCTCCGGAATATCTTGCTCTCCTCCGTGACGTTTTCAAGTCTTTGCAGCCTGTGCCCACATGCAATACATCTGTCAGACCATGCCATGTGCCCCGTGACCTAACCACTTCGACGCACGTATTGCTACAGCTACCGACCCCTTGCAAATCCCTGCGGCCTCCATACGCTGGTCCTTACCGCATCATATCTCGGTCGGACAAGTCCTCCCTCGACGGCCGCCATCACACAGTGTCAGTCAGCGTTCATTGCATCCCTGTCCAACGGTCCCTCTTTGATGACACCGACCAGTGTTCATTCCAGGTTTCCGAGTCTTCTCGGAAGCCTAAACCCAAGAAGCTCTCTTGGGCTTCAAACCCTCTTCCGTCGTGACGCTTCATCCTCTTACCTCTTCCACCGGGGGGCGGGGAAGCAGAAGCAGTGTAGCATCCCTTCGCATCACCATCGTCAAACCGGTAGCTTCACCGTGTGCTTCAATAAACCATTATTCTCATCCTGCCCTTCCCTGTAGCAGGTCATTCCTGCTGTCTGTTGGCCTTGCGCCACAGTCCTAACCTGCCCAGACATGCCATGATGACATCACACTTGACGTCCCAGGATGACCAGAACAGGTGGTTACAAGAAGGACGGTGGCGCCACCTGGTGTGATGCTTTGCAACTAGGTAGTCACCTGTCTCTGTAACCATCGACCCAGCGATGGTCAGCGGCCGTTCCTGACTGCTTTCTCTAAGATGGCGTCACGGTCCATTGATACTCTCTCTGGTCACGAAATTCCGCCTGAGAACAATAGGTCAGGTTTGCCTAGGGAGAACCACCGCCGCGCGGAGGCGCGCGCGTCGCTACTTGGTGAGAAAACGCCAGCTGATACGGGTAAATGCCTCTTCTTTTGCCCACGTTTTGATCAATGTAGACGCTTCTTCCTGAAATTCACGTGCATCCTTAGACTGTGAATAGATTTCGGCTAGTCTATGTATGCCGCGGATGTGTTGTATCCCAGCGTGTCACTCGGGATATGATAATTCTGGTGAAAAGGTATCGTTTTTCGCGTTGCCCACTGATGCCATCAAGCGAGAAAAGTGGAAGCGTTCGATACCTCAGAAAGAGGACTCGCGTTTCAGCTTTGAGTCAAAGTGGACACGTGTGTGCAAGAAGCACTTTGACACATCCGACATGGTCAGGGCGGACGAATTCCTCGTGACACGCGAAGCTCTCAATGACACCGCAAGCAAAGAGAACGTCACCATGTCTCGCGACAGGTCAAAGCTGCATCCTGAGGCTGTGCCACGATTTTTGACGGGTGTCCGCCATAAGATTTCTGTAAGATTTCTATGGTGCCCGCAATACTTGGGCACCCCAAAGCCTAAAAGTCGCGTAACGACGAGGCTGCCAGCAGCGAAAAGAAAACGGATGAGTAGTGGTGGTAGAAGCTCAGCGCCTCTCATCGACGTTGGAACAGGAGAACTCTGCGTTCAAGACAGACAGCTAGGCGCATTAGAGTAGAATGTGCGTTACTATTCATAGCAGCCCTTTGAAACTTGTCTGTTGTAACATATGATTGCAATGCAGCCAACAAGAGGCCATAATAACACGCAATCATTAATTTATCTTTTCTAGCCTGCAGTAAAACTTGCAACACTTCCTGTCGGACTGATTCACATGTCTGCATAAAAGCAGAACTTTACCGAATAAAGCGGAAGTGGTGGCACACACAATAGAAGCAGTACACCCTGCTGAGAAAGTTGGCACAGGCCCGTGCAACCTTCAAGGTGTACCTCACATATATGTCATATGTCCGGGTCCTAGCGTTGGAGGCAGTGCACACTAAATCCAGAAAACAGCTGAAGAGCTTAATTGTTTTTTAGATGTCGGCTGCACTTCTTTTCCCGCAAAAAAAAAAAAAACGAAAAACAAGAAGCTTAACCTGGTGCTTATGCGCGCGCCGCCGCGCGGCAGCTCCGGTCCCTAGGCTAACTTACAGGCGGAGTTTCATGACCAGAGAGAGTATCAAAGGACCGTGATGGCGTCCTTGATCTTCAACTAAATTGTTCCTCTCCACTCTATTTCTATGTATTTATTTTTTACGACCACGACTTGCGGGCAATATGCAGATTGCAGAGCACTCTAGACACGTGTTAGATGCTCACCCATTAGTGTGATGACTCAGGATGATCCTAATTATATTGGGGGCCCTAATTAGCTCTAATTGTTAATTAATGGTGTCCAGAGTGCTTTGTTTGTTGGTCGCAAGTCGCGGTCACTCCTTACTACTGATAAACAGCTGCGAAGTCGAGAGTTTGAGTGCGTGCGCTTGCGTGTGAAGGCAAGCGAGCTGTTGTTAACTAGATGGAAAGATCGCGCGTTCGATCCCGGCCGAGGACGGTAGCAATGTGGGGGCGGTAAACATTGCTTCCAGCACCGTGTGTCGGAGATTTCCGGCGCATGTTAAAGGGACTATGAAATTTCCCGAACCCCCATACTTTCTTTCGCTGGAAACTGTTCTTCCCGACGTGAAACTAATATGCAACAAATGTTTCCGGACGGTATCGCTCCACTGCGTGAGAAGCGCGCTCTCGAAATGTCTCTTCCGCATTCCTCCTCTCCCGCGCAGATTCTCCCGTCGATGGTGTAACTGTACGGACCGCACTTCTGTGCCCGGTTACGTCACCGGTGTTGCACAATGGCAAGTAATGCTGCGAGCCCGCTGTGGCTGTCGCCGTCCAGTCGCACATAGCAGGTCACAAGGTCTCTGGTCGCGTCTGAGGGTTGAAGTTGAAGCATTACGTTTTCTTGGTTGGAGGCGTTCGGATAACACGCTATAATGAACAGCTTTTTGCCTGTGAATCGTTTGCTACAGTTGAGCTGGCAAGTATGACATGTGAGCTGAACTTTTTCATCGAATGTATTCGTCCTCTGCTCTGCGGCCGTTCACAACAAGGAACTCAAGTACCTCTGTGGCTTTGAGAGTTTTGCTGACGAGTTACGTGGGCCTCTAGCGATTCACCGCAACGTGTATTGGTTGTATCGCCGTCACCAATAGAAAGTGTCTGGTGGTTGCTTGGCGTTGCAGTTTTTACGTCACTTGCAGTTATGTTTACGTGTTGGCAATCTGACAACAAAGGAAGTGCGTTGTGAAGTGCGACTGTGATATTTGGAAGATGCCCCCTTCGTTGCTCGATTTGTTTGCACGAATTATTCTACAAGACTGGGTGATCTAACGTTTTGTTTTACTTTGTTTCAACTCGTGTTCTTCGACATCATTACAGTTATTATTCAAAGCAGCTTCCCGCCTTCAGGCGATTCTGATTTACTCTGCATTTATTGTTCTACAGATGGCTGTATTTCCTTCCGTCGAAGGACTTGTTGTTTGCCTAAGAATATGTTTCACACAAGAATTTCTTGATGAGCACGTCACGTATTCTGTATTCAATGTTGAGCACGTCGTAAATCTGAACATTTAGCATTGACAACCACCATGCCTACAGAAACTCAGCTGCAGCGTATTGTGTAAGAGTATTCTGCACATCGTGTTTATTTCTGATAACGGTTGGTCGTTTAACAAATTTATTGTTCAACCAGGTTTCCAATACTGTGTAATACAACCATAACCCTAAGACTGGGGGACACAACCTCACGACGCGAGTTCGCCTGCTTCATTGCCATCTTATATTATTGTGTTACATAAGCTTGAAGTCACCAGTTGAGGTAACTGGAAAGAAACAAAAAACCCCAGTAGTCACGTAGCATGCCCTATATTTTGCAATTAAAAAAAGACGAGTAATTGGTACTATTTCAAGTAAACTGCTTGTTGGTCTTCTGGCAGAAATCTACTTTCTTTGTGAAAGATCTGTTTCATTTGCCACCGGGACAGAGTGCTCAGCTGTGCAGGCTCCTCCGAGGGTTTGGGCACACTTGTATGTGCGTCAAGGACCAGGGCATCAGGCTCAAACAGCTGAAATGTCGACGTTTAGCTCAAATAGTACAATAACCAGATATCTTCGATCATGCAAATGTCCGCTACAAACACGAGCAGTCGATGGCACCACATCGTCTTTCCACTCCGGCGGTCTGATTGCTTCTTGGCATCAAAACCTGTCCGTCTCCTCACTGGGAAGCATGAGACACTGGATACCAGGCGAATATTGACGTAAATTAGGGCAACCAACTATCCAACATCGTCTCGGCATGTCGACGGAAACCACAGGATGCGGCTATGCGACTGCGATAGACCGCGACCATCGCGCGGGAGTTGCCGTCATGGAGATTTCCACTCCCGATGAACGCATAAGCGGGATCCTACGGCGCATGCTCCTGGCGGGACACGGGATCCTTCGACTCGGCAACGCGCATGGAGGAAGGAAAGCTAAGGAGGGAGCGCAGCGTGCTTTTCTCGCCGACTAAGGGTGTGGCAGAAGTGACGTCAGAGGTTATCACGTGACTCGGCCGGCCAGCCAATGTAAATTTGCGGGTCTTTAGTGCCGCCATTTGTTGTGGGCAAGCAAATTGTTATCACGAGGGAAAAACAAGACGGACGTAGAAGTTGCTCAAAAGTAGATTACTTACCCCGAGCATACCTCAAAGCAACATTGTGGACAGTCTTTGAAGAAGACGGTGATTAAACACGGATTTCATCTTCCTCAGTTCGTGTGACGTAAGTGAACAACCCGATTTTGCGCCGAATACTGTTTAATGCGATGAAAGATGTCGATAAAATAAAGTAGTCTGCTCAAGTCGTGGTCATGTAAATATATACATACGAGTACACAAAGAAATATAAGAACGTATATTTGAAATGTAAGATATAGGGTGTGTTCTGTAAAAGGTCAGTCACATTTTCGTGCAAGACGTGATACCTCCTTGACGCGTACCTCTGTTACGCACAGGCTTAAAGAATCTTTGCTAGAGGAACCTACGAAAAATTTGTGGTTACCTAGCACTCTGTAACAAAATAAATATGACCACACAAACTTCCGCCTACATCCATGGGTATTGCGCATAGGAAAAACATGAAGTTTCCGTGGTCGTATTTCTTTTGTTGCGCAGTGGCTGGTAACCACGATTTTTTCGTACGTTTCTCTGGCATAAATTATTCAGTGTGTGGACAGCAGAAGTCTGTCTGTCAAGTAGGTATAGCGTCACGCGTGAAAATGTGACTGATCTTTTATAGCACACACGCGGTACATAGGTATCCGGGCGCTGAGCGTACCATGGTTACAGAAGGGAAGCGAGAAATCTGGCACAGCTGGCAGGGCGCCGCTTTTGTGGACACATTCCGCACCGTTTATGGTACGGTTAGCTGCATGGCCAGCACTCACACTACTGAACGTATCTACTGTCCCTTAAACTGTGTTAACTTTGTGTACATTTGCCGGACCCTCTGTACGTGCATGTTTTGGGACACTTCTTTGCCAGCATGGTGCAGCCTTATTTTGATATATCTATGTGCTACTGATTTGATAAGGTGGACAAGGTGGTTATCAAGAGGTGAACTTTCAAACATGTGGTCGCGGACAGATGGAAAGAGGTCCTGGTCGTGCAGGTCATGAACAACCTCTGCAATTAGTGCCCGAGACAGGTTTGCCGTGGATAATTGGTTTCGAGAGATGGCGTGACTTTCTCACATTTTCTTGCAATCTTGACTACTCCGTCTGAAGGAAATAACAGTCCTCCTCTGCTCTTGCGATGAATTAAGGAGCATGTTGATGAATCGCTTGCATCTATAGTTAGAACGTCTGAGCATGCGCTACACATCAAGGACCTCTGCAACTGGCGCACAACGAAACCCGCAATGTAGATGATTGCCCTTCCAGCAATGTCTGTTATTCGTCCTGGGTCGTCCAGGCAATAATCATGGTCAGTAGTGTCGTCAATGTTTGATTCCTCAGAAGATGTCAGGAGCTGTCTGCGCGGAGTTGTCGAATTGATGACTTGTTCGGGAGATGGTACACTTGCGCTACTGACACTCAAAATGGATACTGACTCTAGTGGCAAACAGTTCCCCGTGGTGACCTGCTGTATCTCGTTCTGGACGATCAAACGTTTAAAAGCAGAGCTGAACTGTCTTGCATTTGGGTTATCGTTCTGACGACCATGTGATCTGATAGCGCCGAAAAAGAGTTCCAAGTGGTCTTGGCATATCTTATGTGCTGGAATGTACTTGAGGACCTTCTTCCTTGAAACTGTTTCTTCATATAGCTGCAGCAGGCTATGCATAGCAATTTTAAACCCAGGAACCCAGTCTTTCGATTCTCGATTTGAGAATCTTAGGTCCATTTCGGTACTCTCTGAGGTTGGACAAGTACTGTTGCACTGATTCGAACAAGCATGTCACCCTTCCAATGTTGCTGCTGTTTAGTGGTTTTTTCAAGTTCTTCTGGTGAATGCTCTGGGAATTTAGCACGTCAAAGATATCATTGATGTGTCTTAGAAACTGTTCTGTCGCCTGAGACCCTTCAAAGCCATGTACATGGTTGCAGCGGCACTCAGCCAGAGCATCTGCGACGGATGTACTCAATACCTGGGCTGCTAAGCTAACCTTCATTGGCTGTTTGCGCCAGTTGATGTGTGCAGCACGGAGACGGTTGGCCAGGTGGAGACCTTGGTCCCTCTGGATCTGGTGCAGCTTGTCTATGTAGTGCCAAGAAACCATCCTCCCAGCTGGATCAATTATGACCTTCTTGTCACAGAGTGTATTCCTGACAAGCTTAAGCATATGGCACGGGTCCATGAACGCTGCAATTGGCTCATCCGTGCAGGGGTGTGGAAAGGTCGTCTTCATTTTTTCGGTGTCACTAAAGCTGCATCCCACGCTCCTAAACATTTGTGAAGTGAGCTGGTGCGCCATCACACGTTAGGGAAACAATGGTGGCCCCATTGTCATGGGCATGGGTGAGGCCCTGAGAAACAAGACTTGCACGCTGTTCGCCACCCAAGCCATCAACAAGAAAATAGCCAAGGGGCAACTTCCAGCGTCCATTGATGCCGACCACCATTATTACAAATGCTGCTTTGGCCAGTCGTAGAGTGTCGCCCTCAGTGCCTGTGCCCATGTCAACGTAGCCTTGAAATTTCTTTCCATCCCATTCCAGCTGTTGTCGGATGGACATTTCATCTACCATCATGCTGCAGAGTGTTGGAATTCCAGCTTTTGAGTCAGCTTCCACTTTCATTTTCAGTGCAACTAATGCCTCCTTAGAAAAGCCTGGTGCTCCATCAACAGTTTGGTACCACTTCGTTAATGTTTTAGGATGAGGGAGGCAAGTGTCAAAGACATTTCGGACATAATTGTATGCTCTTGGCGAGTAGAAATTGAATATAAGTGCAAATGCCCTAAGCTCCGGGGAATACTGTGTTCCAAAAGTTTTCCACTGCGTTTAGCTAGCTGTCTTTTCAGGAGATCTTGATTGGCTGCACCCAGATTTTCTAGTACAGTTGCATTTTCTTCGAGCAAGATGTTTTGTCGTTTTAGGTCCCTGATTACGTCCCTGAGTACAGCGTTGCGCTTTTTCAGTCTACGGTGAGCTTGCTGGAGCCGCTTTATTTGCTTCCTGCTCTTCGCTTGTTGCTGAGTGTACCATTTGACTCTTGCTCTAAGGAATGCCTTTTCTGGGGTGTCGACAGGGGCCGTTCCCTACAGTAATAAGGGGTGATAAACAAATCTTCCCTCTTCAGAATGAAAAAGAAAATTGAATAACAACATGAAATTTTGTGGGACGATGCAGAACCATGTACATTTGCAAAGAAACTTTTAAAACAGTGGGCTCATCATGTCGCAACAGGCACTTGGTCCTACTGGAGGCACCCATGTGCAAACTGACTACTATTGTTTGTCTTTGTTCATAAGTCTAGCATAACCAGACCCTCTCTTGCTAATCACAAGTTGTAGCTGCTGCACGATAGCCTTGGTACCATGATGAACATACCTGTTCTACTTTGAAACCTTACTCCCACCCTGACTTACTTGAATCACTTAAGTACTGTTGGCAGTCACGTAATGTATAAAGAGTGTTGCAGGCCCATTCATAACTGTCACAGAACAAGTCAGCAATAATACCAAGTAATTGGGAATTGATTGATTTATTGATCCATTTGAAGAAAATACATGTACACAACATAGTAGTAGATTTAGTAAGAAATGATAATCAACCATGCAAATAATCACATTAAATCAACATGCAGCAAAGTGACTCCTTGTCACCTGACTGTAGTGGTAAATATACTACCATCATGCAGTTTATCTGCTTCTCAAACAGCACCATGTTAGCTGGACTTCTGTATATCCCAGTGTTGGCCACTATCTTACCAATTGTAGCTGGTCATATGCCTGAGGTTGCAGATATGGCTGAGATGTCCACTGGAAATCGGTGACAGAAAATTCAGCCGAGCACATTGTGACAAGTCATGTTCTAAAACGTTCACTGAAGAACTCTTACTCACAGTCCCTAGGAGCCAGCGGTATAGTAAATAAGATAAATGAATAAATAACGTTACATACATCCATATCCTGGTCGGTGGGAGGACTTTGGTAAGGTTGGCGTGGGGACTGGAATCCTGTGCTGCCCTGTAACATTATGCATAGGCATGCGACAGATCATCATGTATGTATCATGTAACATATGCAACAGATGCGCATGTAACAAATATCGATAACTACTGGTGTAATATGGAGTTTAATGGTCACGTAATTCGTATTTCAAAGGCAGTGTATAGCTGTTTAACACATCACAATGCAGGAATGGCACTCTAGGCTTGCCACTTACCATGTCAGCACTAACAAGTGGGTGCCAAAGGAGGTCACCTATTTCCTGCAAATGCAAAATTTGACCTCCCTGACTAATGACAAATGAAAGATCCACATACAATTATCTGTCCCATGCATAAAGAGTAAGGCGCCATAATGTTGGCACTGCGAAGTGTTTGCTCTTGTGCACTTTACACTTAAAGTTGTAAGCTTCTCTCAGTATTACTCACAACTGCTTGTACAGAAGGTCCCAGCTGTGCTTCGTCAACTGCAATGCTGGGTACAACAGCTGCCTGTATCTGGAACTGAAAATGTGGGTCACATCAGTTGATTCTATCTATGAGGACATGACGGACAACGCCTAGCACAAGAAAGTCCATGCGCCATAATGTTGGTGCTGTAAGGCGTTTGTACTGCTCCCATGCACTTTACACTTCCTGTTGTCAGCTTACCTCATTATTGCTCACAATGGATTGTGTGGCAGGTTCAGGCTGTGCTTCGTCAGCTGAAACGTCGGGAAGAACAGCTGGCTGTATCTGAAACTTAAAATGTGGACCACATTAGTTCCCTCAATCGATGAGCACACAATGGACATCACTAAGCCCAAGAAAGTAATTGAGCATGTCACGTGGGTCAAGCAAATCCTGTCAACCCATTTCAGTTTCTGTGTGTTGTGCACTGAACAAAACATTACTGTGTCTACATCCGCAGCATCACTTGAGTATCCAGGTCCCATGAATAGTCCAGGGGCCTGTCAAAATTTTAGTCTTCAATTTCAGTAGGCAGCATTGGTAACAGACAGTGATGGGCAGTACCTTAAATACCAAGTACTCAAGTATTACTTTAAGTACATTTCAGTGTACTTGTACTTTACTTTAAATATATTTTAAATCGTGTACTTTGTACCGTACTTTTTCCCGAGTACTTTCCCATGAAGTACTCAGGTGCCCAAACTTGGACTCCAGACAAAAAATCACAAAAGAGTATCAAATGACCACCCTACTAAAAGCGCTAAAGTGACAACAAGAAAATGAAAATACACAGATATCAGTATCTGTGTGTTTTCGTCGTCTTCCCGTAATTTTAGCGCTTTTAGTGGGATGCAGTACCAGGAGTCCCAGTCTGACATTTTACCAAAAAGGATTTTTGTGCTGCTAAAGAGCATATTTGTTGAAGCAAATCTATTGTTGAGACGCTGGAATTGTGGAACAAGGTATCAACACTTCTGTGATTATGTAAAACGAATGGAATGCAAAGACTCACACATTATAGCACTGTAACCAGCAGCACAATGACTTGGTCAATTGTCATTTCAATTCTCTCAATGCAGGGTTATATGCTTTTTTTATATTGTTTCCTTCAGCAGTAATTAATAATCATTTGATATCACAATGTGTGATTGCATTACATGATAAACACTCTGAAATACGCACGTGCTTTCATTTTTACATTTTAGCGGTTTTTTAACTGGTCACATGGATTACTTTGCTGCAGATTACAATCGTATAAAAATGATGCCTTATATTGTGCTTGATCCTTTTTTACTTTCTTCATATTTTTTTAAACGTGGTGTATTTCGAAAAGCAGCATGGAATGCCTAGAAATATATAATGTCCGTTGGCCTGTACTTTTTTTTTTTTCCTTGAAATTTCCTATTCTGTTATAGCAGAGGATTAGCACTTAATGAATACTTGAAGTACTTTGTTCTATACTTGAAGTACATTTGGAATTGGATATTTTGTACAGTACTTGAAGTACTAATGACACCAGGTACCTGGTACTTTACTTTAACTATAATTTTGAGGTACTTTGCCCACCACTGGTAACAGAACATATTATGTAGACGTCTGTGCAAGCATAACAGTAACATCGCCTCTGCACAAACGGCAGCAGTACGCAAAAATTTACCCAGTTTCGCTTCAATGCAGGTTGCAAACATATGCCAGGTTTTAGCCACACGCACACTTTTTCGTAGGTTGCTGTTAGTACAAGCGCCGTGTTAATGCCAAGTGTGCGCAGACCTGCGTACAACACTCCTCCCTGTGCCCTGTCAGCTTGTACCTCAACCATGGGACAGGTTTCAGGCACTTGTGAAGTAGTTTCGGGTGGTGCTTGCCAATGCCGTTCAACCTAGCGAAGATCCTCGGTCCGTGGTCGAACGCTGCTCACCAGACGCAGGGCCTTCGTCTTCTGGCGGAGTACTTGTGCTCCACCGGTCTGGCGACGGCTCTTTGAAAGCCCCATCATCATCCCTTCATCCTCCCCCAATGCGAAATAGGGCAGTGTACCGCCTCAGCGGCGGTGAATCGCCCACCCCATCATCATCCAATGTATATGTGTGTGTGTGTGTGTGTGTGTGTCGGGTGGTGCCTTAAGCGAACCTCCCACGAACCAGCATCCTTTAGGTGCGCTTGCGCTGTCCTCCTCAAAGTCCGAAACAGAGGTGGCTCAGGCCTTCTGCAACACCATTGCCGCTCCTTCGAAGGTTGCAAGTACAACGTGGTTTTCTTCCCATGTGACTACCTTAGTCGAACGGATTCAAGCTGCGCCCACAGTCACTGACCCGGACGTGGATATGGATTTCTCACTGGCCGAGTTCAGAAGCGCGCTGCTGCTGTCTCGGGTTCGGTCCTCTCCTGGGCTGGATAACGTCACCTATAGGGCTCTCCGCAACCTTGATCAGAAATGTGTGAAGTATCTGCTGGAGGTATTTAATAGATCATGGAGGTCAGGGAAAGTACCCGACAGTTGGAAGTGCGCACGTGTTATTCCGCTATTGAAGCCAGGCAAGCCATCATCGCAGCTCTCCTCCTTTCGACCAGTGAGCCTGACTAGCTGCCTTGGGAAGTTGATGGAGCGCATGGTACTCGCTAGACTGGAGTGGTGGCTCGAACATCGCCGCGTCTTCCCGGAAGAAATGTCAGGTTTTCAGCAGCACAGAGCAGCAATAGACTCGGGGTACTCGATTTAATCACTTCTGTGGAAGACGCAAAGGTGCGCAAGAAGACTGTGCTGGCTGCCTTTCTCGATGTTAGGCGGGCGTACGATACTGTCAGCCACGCTTCTGTCCTCCATGGCCTTGTTGATGCCGCCCTGCCTTTCAGAGCTCTCTCATGGCTTATTGATTGCCTTCATGGACGGGAACTGTTCGTCCGCACAAGCCAGGGGGATACAGACTCTGTCTAGTTGACCCATGGGGTGCCCCAGGGGAGTGTTCTGAGCCCCATCTTATTTAACATTGTTATGGCTGGCCTTCGAGGTTGCGTCGGTAGGAAAGTGGCTATCTCCATCTATGCTGATGACATTTGTATCTGGACCAGCGGTAAATCCCATCCTGCCCTCCAGCGACGCCTCCAACTCGCTCTCGATGCTATCCAGCAGTACCTGTCGCTGGCGGGCTTAGACATATCGACGGAAAAGACAGTAGTACTTCCTTTTACAAGGCGGAACATGAGGCCCTTCCAGCTTTCCGTTGCTGGCATACCGTTGAAGCACGTGTCTCACCATAGGTTCCTCGGTCTCACTGTTGATGCTAGGCTCTCTTGGCGGAGGCATATTGCAAGCTTGGAGATCAAGATTCACCGTTGGATTGCAGTGATCCGTCGCTTGACAGGCATGAGATGGGGCAGTGACACGAGCTCTCTGTTGGCCGTCCACAGGGCTTTGGCTCGAGGGTCCCTCGCGTACAGTTTGCCGGTGCTTAATGGCCTGCCGACATCTTCAGATCATAAGCTGCAGTGCCTTCTGGCGCGCAGCCTTCGTGTGTGCCTCGGCGTCCCCCGAGCAGCAGAGACCCGAGCAGTTATTGCTGAAGCGAGGGACACCCCGCTGGAGGTTCTTCGCTACGGTGAGACCTGCCGACTTTTCCTCCGCCTTTTATCTCATCATCGGCGGCACCCGCTCGTATCGAAGATCTTGAGGCGCAAGCACTGCAAGGTCCGCTCGGTGATGACTCAGCTGAAGCCTAGCGTCCCGCGTTTCGTAGTGAAGACAGTGGCTCCCAGTGCCCCTCCATGGTCTCTGGCAAGCCCAGTCACCCGCCTAACTGTTCCTGGCATGCACGGAAGGAAAAGGGATACAGCCCCGTGTGTCGCCAAGCAGCTTACCCTGGGCATGATGAACGACAACTACACGGCGTCAACGTCAGTTTTCACTGACGGGTCATCTACTCGGGGTGGATCGTCCTCGGCATTTGTCATTCCATCTCAGTCAGTCTCCTGTGGTCACCGTCTTTCTCACAGAACATCGTCTACGTGTGCCGAGCTTTACGCCATTCTATTTGCTATGCAAAAAATATCAACCAGTCCAGCTCAGTCCTGGGTCGTCTATACAGACTCAAGACCCGCGCTCCAGTGTGTGGCCAACTTGGGGATACGTGGACTCCTCGGTCCTGTTGTCTTTGACATCCTGCAAGCTTATAAGAAGGCGACCATTGCAGGGCACACTGTAGTATTGCAGTGGATCCCCGGACATGTCGGTATCAGCGGCAACGAAGAAGCAGACAGAGCCGCATTGAACGCCCATCAGCACGCAGCTTTTTCCCCGATAATGATGTCGTCGGGCGACCGAAGACACCTCCTCTCGTCACTCACCGGTCCCAAGATGCAGGCTCAGTGGGAACACGACATAGCTCACTCCCTTCTCTCTGATGTAGACCCCACGCTTTCTCTCGTCCTTCCTCCGCGACTACCGCGCCCCTTAACTGCTCTCTTCCACCGCATGAGGCTCGACGTTGCCTTTACACCTGCCTTTCAACACCGTCTCGGCTCCACCTCGTCTTCCCTCTGTACCACTTGTGGAGTGCACGGCGACCTCAGCCACGTCATCCTGGCTTGTGGGCAATACCACCACGAGCGTGTCCTAATGAAACTCTCTATGCAACGCATTGACAAGCTGCCGTTCAACCTAGCGAAGATCCTCGGTCCGTGGTCGAAGGCTGCCCACCAGACGCAGGGCCTTCGTCTTCTGGCGGAGTACTTGTGCTCCACCGGTCTGGCGACGGCTCTTTGGAAGCCCCATCATCGTCCCTTCATCCTCCCCCAATGCGAAATAGGGCAGTGTACCGCCTCAGCGGCGGTGAATCGCCCAACCCATCACCATCCCATCTGTCTGTCTGTCTGTCTGTCTGTCTGTCTGTCTGTCTGTCTGTCTGTCTGTCTGTCTGTCTGTCTGTCTGTCTGTCTGTCTGTCTGTCTGTCTGTCTGTCTGTCTGTCTGTCTGTCTGTCTGTCTGTCTGTCTGTCTGTCTGTCTGTCTGTCTGTCTGTCTGTCTGTCTGTCTGTCTGTCTGTCTGTCTGTCTGTCTGTCTGTCTGTCTGTCTGTCTGTCTGTCTGTGTGTGTGTGTGTGTGTGTGTGTGTGTGTGTGTGTGTGTGTGTGTGTGTGTGTGTGTGTGTGTGTGTGTGTGTGTGTGTGTGTGTGTGTGTGTGTGTGTGTGTGTGTGTGTGTGTGTGTGTGTGTGTGTGTGTGTGTGTGTGTGTGTGTGTGTGTGTGTGTGTGTGTGTGTGTGTGTGTGTGTGTGTGTGTGTGTGTGTGTGTGTGTGTGTGTGTGTGTGTGTGTGTGTGTGTGTGTGTGTGTGTGTGTGTGTGTGTGTGTGTGTGTGTGTGTGTGTGTGTGTGTGTGTGTGTGTGTGTGTGTGTGTGTGTGTGTGTGTGTGTGTGTGTGTGTGTGTGTGTGTGTGTGTGTGTGTGTGTGTGTGTGTGTGTGTGTGTGTGTGTGTGTGTGTGTGTGTGTGTGTGTGTGTGTGTGTGTGTGTGTGTGTGTGTGTGTGTGTGTGTGTGTGTGTGTGTGTGTGTGTGTGTGTGTGTGTGTGTGTGTGTGTGTGTGTGTGTGTGTGTGTGTGTGTGTGTGTGTGTGTGTGTGTGTGTGTGTGTGTGTGTGTGTGTGTGTGTGTGTGTGTGTGTGTGTGTGTGTGTGTGTGTGTGTGTGTGTGTGTGTGTGTGTGTGTGTGTGTGTGTGTGTGTGTGTGTGTGTGTGTGTGTGTGTGTGTGTGTGTGTGTGTGTGTGTGTGTGTGTGTGTGTGTGTGTGTGTGTGTGTGTGTGTGTGTGTGTGTGTGTGTGTGTGTGTGTGTGTGTGTGTGTGTGTGTGTGTGTGTGTGTGTGTGTGTGTCGGGTGGTGCCACGCTGGCTGCACTTCCTGAGGTTGAGGTCGCAGGCTGAAATTATGTAGCTTCTATGTATTCCTGTGACCAACGAAGACATGTGTCACTTTTTCCTACTTGAGATTGGTACGCAGCAGTCGGCACTGCGTTCTCTCGAAGTCGGACATTGGTTAGCGACGATCGGTCTATGTGCTCGAAAACGCAGGGAACACACGCAGGCAGACTTCGGTGGTTCCCGCTCTGGAGAAAATCCCAAAGACTGAAGCCATGCCATACGCTTCTGTTGATCTCTGGGTAACCTGAACGAAAACATTTACTTTCTCAGATCTACGTTTCGGTACTTCCCGCTGCGTCGGGAACACTTACCTGTGAAAGGTGACGCCCTGCAAACGCATAGTTGAACGATTCCTGCACCCGCGAACTATACAACTCGGCATGGTTGTTAGATGGTTTGAATCCCACCCTCACTTTGCAGTAATTTTCCTCTGGAGTCTACGACGACACGCCGTTTAGTCACACAAGTGCGGCGCCAATTCGTCCACACAATCGGCTCAGCTGATCACAACACCAGCCGATGGGCGAGAGGACGGGCGAGGCTTGGGAAAGGGGCAGAGAGGGGGTTGATTGCCAACAAGAAATGGCGGCCAGGGAGCTTCCGGCGTGCCCTTTGAATGACGTCATGCTCCCTCCTTAGCTTTCCTTCCTCCACGGCAACGCGTCACGATGACGTGTTGCCGAGCCGGCCGTGGTCCCGTCAAGTTGCTGGCTGTGTCTCCGCTCGGCAGCTCGCCACGGCGCGACGCCAGGTGTCCTCCCTTCGCCGCTCCGTTTAAATTCGCTACCGAGAATACTCCTCGCATGATGAAGATAAAATTTTGGTTTTAGACTCGGAAAAAGGTTTACTTTCTGATGAAAACGAGAAAAAAATCACTTCATAGTCCCTTGAAAAAAAACTAGGTGGTCCAAATTTTGCGCAGTGCGCGGCTTGTGCAGAATGTCGCCACACAAGAATAGGCACACCTTACGCGTAAATCTACTCCAACGGAGACATGTCCTTGAGCCTGAGGAACGGTAAAAACACGGCACAAAGCACCTGTCTTATGCCGTATTTTCACTGTTCATCAGATCCAGACATGTCTCCATATCTCATTTATTCTAGGAAATGAAGATAATCTGGAGATCGTTTTTGGTCGACATATGCAACGAATTATCACCGGAAGAACGTAAATACATTGTTCGGGAGAAATTTATAACTACACACCAAGGCATAAACCGACATGAGAAAATATGGTGAAACTGATCGCAATAATATTAGTTGAAGTTGTAGTTCGAGTGTCCGTGTAGGGGTTAGAGGGCGATCAGTGAGACTTTGGCTTTGACTTTATTGTTTCCAAATTACATTGAACAATCTGCTACCATTGTGGACTGCGAGGCCAAGGCCTGTGATGCAGTCCGCAAACCATACAAGTTACATATAACAGAGGATCAGTAATTATATGCTTGTATATGTTACAGTTAAGCATATATGCACAGGTAAGTGCATAAACGTACGCACCAACATACATACGCACGCACATATAAAATACGACAAGTAATGATTGAGAGCATAAGGAAAGAAATTAAAAGTGAAGTGAGCGGTGCGCGTAACTGTTGCACAACTTCCTGGGTGAAATAACTGAGGATTAATTAACGTTCAAGGCTCAAAGGATGACACGACTGATAATCTGACAGTTAACAGTCTGTTCTGCTGACGCACATATTTTATAAACACTGAACGACTAGCACTCAGCTAACAACTCATCATGAAATTTTCACGATTGTTTAATAAGTACATCTTAAGTAGGCACCTGACATTGTTAGAACGAGCATCTTCCCTCAAATGAAAAGGCAAGGAGTTCCACGATTTTCCTCCCCAGTAATGAAGCATCAATTTGCCATAGTTTGTTCGAGGCAGGGGTAGTTTGACCATCCACTGGTCACGTCTCAAACCACAAGATAGTGGGTAATTGGTAAAGGAAGTGACATGAGTAACATTGCTGGTGTGAAGCAGTCGATGGATTAGCAAGCACACCCTGAATTTAGTTAGGGAAAAAATATTCAGCACCGATAGTGTATAAAATGCGTATGAGATTTACGCTGTATGAGAAACGTGCAGTACTATGCGTAGTGCCCTTTTTTGCGTTAGGTAAAGGGGGTAGAGAACCGTATTGTAAGTTAGACCGTACGAGACGAGCATGGCATGGCTTTTTCATGGAACGGCAGTAGCCGTGGGCAGTCAAACCGAACTTGTGAGCACACGGCGCGTATCCGGACGCTAGCATGTTCACGTGATTGGTGTACCTACCACGGCCACGTGACCTTTAAAATCTTGTAGAATGCGCAGGCGCGAAAGAGTCGAAAAAGCACAACTGTAGGGATCACGAAATAAATGCCACGAGAGGGGAAGTTACATATCCCACGTGATTCCTATGTCCCATGCAGGTAACGGGTGCCATGGGATGGAACTATATCCTCGGCGGCGTTTGGAAAATCGTCCTTGCCTGCTCATACGGTAGTCACAACTCGTGTAGACAGTGCGATTGAAGACCCGTCTATACGCCTTGTGCAACGCTGCTGCAGCGACACCTTGGCGGCACATACCTCAGCTTCCGCTGACGTATACTACAAGCCTTTTTTCTGGTCGTTTGCTCACATTGTGACGCCGCGGTACTCGCACAAGAACTGTTGTGTCGTCGGATGTGGGAACACATACAAGAACACCCCTCGAAGAACGGCGTTTGTGTTCCCTAGGAAATAGAGATGGATAGTTGCTGTCCGAAGAAACACTGCGTGTGCGCGCGATACCTCCGCAAGATTGCAAACAAAAAAGGAAGCCACAAAACATGCCGCAATCACAATCGCGTTGCAGTTTATCTAATATTTTCGCCCAGCCAGTTCACTGCTGGTATTGCGCAAGCGTACAAGTCACTGGAAGCACAAAATTACTTTACCTTAGGAGACCTGTTCCATCGGGGCGTTTTTGAAAACTCGCTGATTTCCTACGGTGCACCGGTTCATATGTTAGCGTCGTTTATTTGTACACAGGTATCGTGAGGGAATCTCACAAATGCGATGTCAGTGAATCGTTCCGTTTGCCTGATCAAAACGATTCACAATCAAACGATTTCTTCGTTTCGCGTTGCACAGAAACTTATGAAAAGTGATGTCAACCTATAATCACATGACAAAGACAAAAAGTTGAAAATTCGACATTTCCTGTCTGCCTCTGTGTTGCTTTCGACGTCTTGCTGGTGACTCTCTAAACCTGCTCTGCGTCAGTATCAGAAGCAGGCTTCCCCAAAGCAGTCGTATGCGGCCCGCGTGGTTCCTGCATGGCTCAATGCGGCCCGCGGACACGAATGAGTTCAACACCCCTGGTGTACACTAAAAATATTATGATCGGATACCGCCATGGTGATGGGAATAATGGGGCAACGCTATCTTAGACTATTGACAGTACTTTGTCGAGGGCGAACTACAACGTCACCTCGCGTGTTTGGCCGCTAAAATAACCCAGGCAGCACAATGTACTGAAAGTCGAGTGCAATAGGGGTGGACGGGTAGGCGGAGGGCCTTGAACACACTCGTGAAACTAAAGAACATTGATAAGACACATACCGTCCACCCCTATTGCACTCGACTTTCAGTACATTGTGCTGCTTGGGAAGCAGGCAGTTGCATAGAACGATGCATATCTGTGAGTATTTGCTTAAAGCAAGGATAAAAAAGTGCGCTTCTGGCAATGTATTGTCAAGTTTCTGCACAGATACATCACCATGATCGGCTTGAAGTCAAGAAAACATTGACACAACACGATTGTATGCGCCAGGGATGGGCATAAATACATTTTCTGAGTATTTAACTATAAATACAAAATACTTTGTTGAAAGGTGCATTTAAATACTCTTAATAAATACTTTTGAATATTAGTATTTAAATACAAAATAGAAATACAGTATTTAAATACCCTAAGTACTGCCATAAATACTTTGAGGAAGATGGCATCTGGAATTACAGAAATAATATTGATCATAACAACAAATCAGCAAGCAACGTAACATTTATTTGTTAGGTTATTATGACGATTTTAATATTAGAAGTGTCTCGAAGACCGCATCTTTTAGGCATCTTCCGTTCGGCCGTACAATCAGTTCTGCAAAGGTGAACAGCATCTCCACAGGTGTCGATGAAAAAAGGCTTGTACTAAATTTGACGAAGATGCTTCGTACAACAAGGTAGTCGGGTAGACGCGACCGTTGTCCGCAACAATAGTGAAACTCTCGCCATCTAGAATGGTTGTCACATACGTATGCTGGAGCAAACACGGTACAACTGTGCCCCAAACTTGCCCTTCTTCGCGAAAGGTCTAATGCAGGGCAATTTAAGGATAGGAGTCAGTATGTATTTGTGGGTATTTATAAAGTAATTACATGAATAAATACCCGAAAATTGGTATTTAAATATAATTATAAATACATTTTTCTAGTCTGTATTTAAATACGAAATATAAAAACATGTTTTCATATTTTAAATAGTATTTTAATTACAACGTATTTAAATATTGCCCATCCCTGTTATGCGCCAGGTCCCAGTTGTATTCGATGCACTTAAGTGTGTTGAACATAGAGGCATATGTCTTACTTGGATGACGTTTACATTTTGTTCGTGGATGACGCTGCCGGACAGCAAAGGCGCAACGGCTCGGCCACGCATAATTTACGCATGCTGTCGTCGAGACATATGTGCGCATGAAATAAAAAAATAAAAATCGCCTTACGTTCGCTTCTCCTGAATACAGGTATATAACGTCGTTAGGCAAAATATACGAGCTGACGGCCATTAACGTACGCATCAAATTTTATACTGGTGGAAACCAAGCTTCCCCGTGGTGCCACGACGAAAAATTATGAGGAAGTGCGAGACATAAAAATAAGCATACATTATATACATACAAACACATGACGGTCACAGAAGATAAGGTAAAGATTAAAAGGGAATCATCGGCGGGCAGATCACATGGCAATAGCGGTACACTACACCTATAAGATTTGTACATCTTTTTACCGCCATAAGTACAATGTCAGAAAGAGTTTAAAATGTTGATACTAAGAAGAAGAGCGTTCGATTTCCCAATACGCGAACCTCAGGGGAACGCAGTATCTGCAGCGTTGTCTTTTCTGATTTAAAGCAGAAGTCACCAGAAATGATCTTCAGTTCTTCTTGGGCCGTGAAAGCACACCTTTCTTTTGCATACGTTTTAATAAAACCCGTTTTGCGGTGCTGGTTATCAGAGGAGAATGCGCGCTGAACTCGAGTTTCATTCCTGCTTCCATTTACACGTGCTCAAACCACGACCTGGCTCAAACATATAACAGTCGGCTTTCCTATACGTGCAAGTGTCGTAGGCTAAGCCCTCTTTAAGTGTGATGTCTCACATTTTAGTCGCACTTTCATGCCCTCGGGAACAAAACTGGCTCGCTACATAACCAAGACATTCACTTTAGGTTCCAAACATGGTCCCCCTAATTGTGAAACTGCGGTGGAAAAGTGGATAGCTTTTGATGTATAAGACTGTGAAATCACGATGGAGCGCGAATTCTACATCTGTCCCATTCAGTACAATGTGTAAGATTTCAAACGCCCGGGGCACAAAAGCCTTTATAGATATACGGATAATTCTTTTTCGGTATAATTTCTTGTATATAGATCTCACAGGATCCAATGTGGGACCAGTGAAAAGTATCGAAGTTTTCCGCCAAAATGAAATTATACGTTTCTTATGCATTGCGTCTATGGCTGTAATGGGGGCAAAGCACGCTTTTTTTTTCTTTTTTTTTCACAAGTTTTTGTTTGCGAATCTTGGGCATGTGTAAAAAAAAAACAAGGGGAGAAACGCAATAAAGAAGGAGAGCGTCAAAGACAGAGGACACGCAGAACTTTTGATGCGGGGGCAGCACTTCCCCGAACGTACGCGACGGTTTCCTGTGCCCTAGAAGTTGAACAGCTCGTATGTCGGAGGGTTTTGGGTGGGTTCCTCCCGAACAAGATGTGGAAAACAACAAGAACAGTAAACTGTGAAATGCTGTGATAAGCTGGAAGCAGTGCGAAGACAATAGGCAAGGTTATTAAATTACTGAGTAGAAAATACCGAAAAAAGTATTTTAGATAAAGTACAAAATACTCCTTCGAAAAAGTAACTAGCAAGATACTAAATACCGAAAAAAATTTAAATACAATACTCTAAATACGTACAACTCTGGCCACACGTTATCATGCCATGACGTGACATCGAAATGCGCTCTCTTTCCAACAATATGGTCTAACACAATGGTATACATGCAGGCGTAACTCTGCAGGGGCTGCGCAACATCCCGCTTCCGGTCAAGCGATCCAACGGGTCAAGAGATCCATCGAATCAGGAGATCCAACCGGTCACGTGACAGGCGAGTCAAGAGATCCAAAGCGTCAAGAGTTCCAACCACGTCAAGAGATCCAACCGGTCACGTGACAGGCGAGTCAAGAGATCCGAAGCGTCAAGAGTTCCAACCCGGTCAAGAGATCGAACGAGTCAAATCGTCATACGGGTCAGGATCACGACAGAAAAGAAAGTCTAGTGATTACCATATTCATTGCAGAACGATTGAGATTGCCTTTGCGCTTTTATGTTCATTGGCCCCAAGCGCCGTCAACACGCTATTGCAGAACGGATGCTTGTCACCAAGAATATTGAGCTAAACTCACAAAGTACCAAGGCAGAAGGAGACCATTCGCCATTACTTGCGTCTCAGAGCACACCACCGCCGCCATCCACTAATAGCAAAAGTTTGTCGCCGGAAGCAGTACAACTGTTTCATGGAAGTTAAACCTAAGGTTCCCCCGTTTCTGCAAGATCAGTGGCGTCGACGACGTCTCCGTGGTTGCTTCCAGTACCATCGATCGCATTGTCAATTCCTTGTCTTAATGTCAAACGAAACCAAGTTCCTACATCAGTTCTGAAACAGCTTGCAAGCGGATATGATGCACAGTCGATATTCTGACCACAATGCAGTTTTCACTGACGGATCCTCCAGTCATGAATGTTCATCGTCTGCATTTGTTATTTCAACTGACTGTGTGTCACATGGATACCGTCTCTCACACCGCACATCATCAACGTCGGCTGAGCTATATGCTGTCCTGTTGTTTCTACGTAAGATGTCCTGTGACGACCGCGGGCCTGGGTCATCTACTCAGATTCAAAGGCTGCTTTTCAATGTATAGCCAACATGGGAATACGTTGATCGCTCGCCCCAGTTGTCACTGATATACTCCATCAGGTTCAGCGCCTAAGCGATCATGGTCATCATATATCCCTGCAGTGGGTGACGGGTCACTGTGGTGTGAGCGGAAACGAAGAAGCCGACAGAACGGCAACGGCTGCTCAACAGTCTCGGACTGCTGTACCAGCCAGCGGTGTTATCAAGAGGAGACAGGAGATCACTTCTGAATGAGCTCATTCAGCCACTAGCTCGCCAGCAGTGGAGTCGGATTATCACTGACAGGTCTCTCATGTATTCGGTGGATCCAACTATGTCCTTCTCAGTTCCTGACCGTTTACCACGCTATTTTACGTTCCTCCTGCACAGGCTTCGTCTCAATGTAGCCTTCACTCCCCAATTCAAGTGCCGAATCGGATACTGTGACAGCACCCTATGCTCCAAATGTGGCGTCGTAGCGAACATTGAGCACGTCCTAATAGAATGTAAGCTCTATGAAACGGAGAGGCGGCAACTCTGTGCGCAGCTGACTAGTGCTAGCCGACAAACGTTCAACCTGGCTGCAATTCTTGGGCCATGTCAGAGCCATATGCAACACCGTCGACGTCTCCTGATGTTCTTGGAGTTCCTCTTGGCTACTGGCTTGCTCCAGACTCTGTAGGGTCCTCCCCTGTATCTCAAGGACCATTGGCGCTTCTTTCATGTGTTTCTTTCTTCCTTTTGTGTGACGTAGCGTTGCGCACCCAGTGGAGGGGAGTTCAAGAGTTGTACTTGCACATAACTTCATTTTCATATTTCACATCTCATGTTTCCCGTGTAATGGGGTAGTGTACTGCTCTCAAGCGGTGAATCACCCCAAGCCATAGTCATGATTTATTTGTTGTTGTTGTTGTTCTTGTTGTTGCAAAGTACCGTGGGCTGCGGGGCTTCAAACTTGTCCTTGTCGCGTTCTGTTCATTGTCCCGAAACCTTCCGAATTCGCTTTTGCTCCTGCAAACTCTCAATAGTTTGTTGACTACGAATTTACAAATTTACTCATGTTTTTTTTTTTAAAGCGTCTGAGTTCGCGTTTCGCTCATGCAAACTGTCGTTTAGTCGCTCGCAATTTAAAAGCTTATTTCTTAAAATTAAAAGCTTTATTTCCATAGGAAACAAGACCTTCTGAATTCTCGTTTTTGTTGGACGATCACGTTTCGCTCGTGATTGATAGTTACCTCTTGAGAAAAAAGAAAAAAAAAGAAATATGATCATGGGAAATAAAACATGAAATTCATGAAAAATACAGGGGCTACTGGCTCTCAAACACCCTACTGCGGGACCGTTGGGGACAGCAGCAGGGGCCCCAGGACGACGAACATTGTCGAACGCTGGCATAAAACGATTCAATCGTATTTAGATCCGAGTAATTTCTGCATAGGGCATTTCACAGTTAACGACGTAACACAAAGGGGTCAAAAGATCCAAGCATAGCGAACCCTCAGACGAGTCAAGAAGTCCAAACGGGTCAAGATATCCATCGGTGGATCTCTTGACTCGGTGGATCTCTTGACCCGTTGGATCTCTTGACCTGGAATCGCAACATCCCGAACTCAGGGGGACCCCAGATCCAAACCGGCGCCCCCTTCCACCCTCCACCGCCGCCACCAATTCATGCCATACGAAGCATAACGCAAAATTCGGACGTCCATGTTGCTGCCACGTCCAAAATGTGCCTGCCCCAAGCAAGCAATGGCCGATGGCCGACGGTTGGCAAAAGGTCGGATGACAGTTGGCCAACGACTCTTTCGGCCATCCAACATTGCCGCAACGTTGCATAGTGATAGGCAGAGCGAGGATTGGAAAACCGTCGGCCAGGGTACAGATCCGTATCAAGAAACGAGCTCGTTGACCAAGCACTTGCCAAAGCTTAGACCAATCTCGCCAGGGGGAGAGGGTAACGTAGAATGGTGTAGCGCTACATAAGTTCGACTTTCGATGGACCAAAGGAATTTCTCAAAACGAAAGTAGTAAGAAACAGAAGCGTTACCTTCATGGCGAGTTGATACGACATGCAATTCATCATTTCAGTGTAGTTTGTGTACGCGCCAAATTAAACTTAGATACCTCACCCTTCATTTTGACACACACGCGAACAGGGCTCTCGAATTTGCGGAAGGTGACGAGAAAAGCTATGTATAGTTTCTGTTTTTCCTCAGGAAACACATGCCGTTGTCCATTTGGTCGTATTGTGGTCTCGGGCATCTTACGAGGTTTTTTTATACTTTTAAACAGCTCTCTTTTTTTTTCTTTTTTTTTGCATTTTGAAACGTAGTGCCCACTTGTCGTTGTGGGAAATACGAGAAAAACAAACAAATAATGATATATCGTTACCTTACACCGCGAGACAATTGAGTATGACAATGAGCGACGCCGCAGGAATGCTTTGGTCTGCATCTTGGCACAAGCTTGACACAACGTAGACTGGCCAATGCTTGGCAAATCATTGGCCAGCGTACAGATCCGTATCAAGAAACAAGCTTGTTGGCCGACGATGTACCAAGCAAGGCCAGGTAGGCCAGCCTATTGCCCAGCTTGGCCCAACCTTCCTTTGTTGCTTGGGGCGCTTGTGCAGCAGCAGCCCCTGTTCAAGCACAGACTTCCGAATGCGCTTGTCAATGAAAATTATTTGTAAAAACACGCACTTGTGTGTGACGTTTCCGCCCATTACGAAAGCCACAGTGAAAACGAAAACATGTGGCTCCACTCCCCCAGTAATTTCTGCATTCTGCCGCAAAAGGTCCGCTGCGGCGCAACCTAGTTCGTGCACTAGGCGTATAGAAGGTCACCCGTCGCACGTACCATCAAGTGGGAACCAGACATTATTTTTTATACGTGGGACAAACGCGACGCAACAGACGAGGGTATTTTTAACGAGAGCCTTGAGGGGCAGGGGACATGTTTATTTAAAAAAGGGTTGGAAAGGTCAGCAGGGCTTTCCTGTGTAGCTGATACACCAAAGACCCCCTTCCGAAGGAGAGTCTCGATGTATGCTTGCTTGCTCCGGCGCTCCACTGAAAAGCCGAGGTAGGACGATAGAGAGTTAGATCCTGGGAGGGCCAGCTGAGACTAGCGGTGCAATTGCATGCTCAAGCTGTAGAACAGACTGAGTGTCAAAGGGATCCCTATACGCTCTAGAAATGCAACAAGAGTTCAGAGCGGCAGAACGTAGCTGAACAATCGTGCAGATATGCTCATGGCTTGTGCCTGCGCTGGCGATGTCCGCCTGGCTGTAGTACGATTGCCCCGATTTCATCTACCCCGTCCCGATTCCTTCGGCACGAAACAGCGAGCTCATTTTCACGGCTGCCGATTCACCCGTCGCTTTCCCCCCGCCTTGGTAAAGGATATACATTCTGTTTATTCTTATGCTTTGCAGAATTTTTATAAAAAAAGCTATGAGAGCAGAACAGACGTCAGTTATACAGCCAAGTGGACACCCTCTCGAAGAGAGTATGCGACTACAAGATGACCAATTACCTAAAATTCATTAATTAACACTTTAATTAGGAGATTTCATGCAAAAGTGAGATAGCAAAATGAGAGACTATCCTATACACGCCACGCAATCATTCCGTTCTTGTTGCGACGCTTCAGACTGAACCTGTACCAACGAAGTATGGCAACGTGCAACAAAGTGTGCCTCCCAAAAAGGCATGGTTTTGTGAGCCTTGATGGCTTCAAATGACTCACGGCTCAAGCTTAAAGTATACCACACCAGGCCGCCGAGTAGGGTTCTGCTTTCCTTTCTCAAAGGCTGCGCGCGGGAGAATCGATACGGGGAAGTTTGCACAGGGGACTTGACACGTGGGGGAAACGGGTGGCATGAGAGCGGAGGAATCGTGCACCACCGGTCTGCTGTATCTAATCTGTGAAACAGGACTTTGCACTGTGCGGTTTAGAGTTGGCTGAATGACGACGAGTTCACGACGTGAGAGTCCATAAGCTAGATAGCAACCAGAACAACGTCATGGAAGAGTTGAACGCTTTCGACGAGAGATTTTTGGGACCAAGATCGTGAGTTTGCACATCGCTGGAACATTTCTCATGTACGATTGGCTGTAAACCACAATTTACGCGACAGCCAGCAACTATTCATGGGGGTTCGGCCTAGTGAAAACGCAAAACGTTATATCCATACGAGCTTATGTGAATCCAGACGCAGTGAATTCCTACCGGCTCTACCATTGTACACTGTAAAACTTTTCACATCTTTCAACCTGGTTGCGTAACATTGCATCTCCAGAATGATATTTTACAAAATTCGGAAAGCATTACAAAAGATCAAGTGTCACTGCAAATTTTGCTTTCATTATGTCTTGGATATCGTAGGTACGAGCTAATGCATATATGCATCGCTACCGAAAATCGAGCACGCGCAAGTGTCTACAATACTGTTGAACAATGTTGAGACTTTGCAAGACTAATTTTTTGGAGGACAGACAACACTCGAGCAAAGAAAATTTGTGCGAAACCGTGCTCCATTATGATGTTACCAAAATTACACCGAAAAAGGCGTACGCCATGCACGTTATTACACCTATAAAGGTGTGAAAAGATTTAGAGTGTAGATGCAGGGTACGGAAGACATTTGAGAAGAGAACAACACGTCCCTGTGTGTTTCACCCATAGATATTGTCGAGACGAGTGCGGTTAGTTCGGAATTTGTGTAGCCCGTTGTAAACTGAACAGCAAATTGAGACGCGCATGAGAAGCGCCGCCTGCAAACTAGTGAATCGCGTCTAAAGCATTCGGCAGAAGATTTTTAGCAAATTTCCACTAACGGACGGGAATGGCAACTCCCACTACACCCAGAGATAGAGGCGTTTAGGAAGCCAAGGCTGAGATACTCGGCAGATGCGCGCCCGGCGTCGCAGAGGCGGCCAGATGAACGATTTTGGTCCCGCCGAATGCCAGTACACTCTCAGAAATAAGTCGGCTACTAAGTGTCAAGAAACAGCTCAATTTTTGACCCTTATTTTATGCGTAAAATATTAACGGAAGTTACCATGATGCTTATTTAGGTGTAAAAGCTTTACACATACTCTATCACTCTTAATAAGTGTAAAAAAGTGGACCGTCTCTTGACATCTACTTTAAGGGCTAATACGTTAGACATACAGCAAGTGTGAAGCAATCCCCGCTATTTTTCCTCTCACCGTGTCCCGAAATCCCACTAAGTAAGCGTCAGTGAAAGCAGGCAGTCAGCGTAAAGACGTCACCTCACAGTTCCATGGATGGTGGTCTTGCCGCAGTGCTTGCCTTCCAACAGGTTCGCTACCACATGCGACTGCCCCGACGTCCGCGACCAGTATGGAGCTGCTCAGGTGACGTTTCTGCGCTTGTGCTGCGCCTTACTTAACGAACACTAATCGAGAATCATGGTGGTGAAACACCTGCGTGTGCGTCGGATGTTCTCTCCAGTGCTCTGACAGGCAGACGCGCATCGCTTCAGAACACCTATGAAAAACAATGCAAAACACACCATCTAGTTCGGTTAACATCTCCATATTTTCTTTTTTTACCAACCAACCAACCACACCATCTAAGTATACACCGCTGAAGCGTCAATCAGCTGCCAAACGTAATAAACGAACTTTAGCTTAACACCCCTCCCATTCCGCATATACTTCAGTCGTTGATTCTTAATTGATCTGTTTCGTACCTATTTTGCCTCTATACATATACTGCTTGCGCAATTAATGCAAGAATCGTAATCTTCATCTCGAGCAGCGTCATTGTCGCAGCATATTTCTTGCGATGAGACATTGTGACGCTGCTCGGGACGATACAGCTCTTCCTTGCAATATTATGACCTTTCTACATTTCCGTTGTGTGATATTCATACACGGACGCCAGAGTGCACATCGCAACGTGTTTCATTGTTCATAAACATGCATGAAAACTTGCTTCGGTCTGCGCATTACATATAAATAATATCTTCAGGAAGAGTCATTGTGAATAACACTCTGCACTATGTCAAGAACTATATATGACTTACAGTCGGTATTGCATATTCCATAAGCTAAACACAAGACAGAAGAGTATCACACAGGTGTGCCGTCGGCCATTCACCATTTCAGCCTTAATGCCTGTAGGAGCACTTAGGTATCTGACAGGAGTTGACACGTGTCCAAAAGGAAGAAAAAAGAGGGGGTAATACAAAAAGGGCTATGGTTGTACCAAAGAAGTCTAACCCCTGACTTCATAGAGTCAGTATGTAATCTAAAATGTGCCAAAGATCAGACGTAGAGAACATGTGAAACACAGCAAAGCAAAATGTCACTTTCTAGTTAGCTAGCTTCTAAACAGCACCTCTGCATTAGGAAATAACGAGGTTACTGACAGGTTGTATCAGCTCATATCCGGAAGGAAATCGAAACAAATGTAGCAGAGATAACGGTCCCTTTTTGCCGCGTGAAATGGCAACCAATATTCCCGACATGAGCTTTTCTACGTTTAGCAAGCTGAATTTCCGCAGGCAGAGAAAGCTAGTAAAAGTAATACAGAAATTGAGTTAAACGATGGACACACACACACATACATTGGATGATGATGGGGTGGGCGATTCACCGCTGCTGAGGCGGTACACTGCCCTATTTCGCATTGGGGGAGGATGAAGGGATGATGATGGGGCTTTCAAAGAGCCGTCGCCAGACCGGTGGAGCACAAGTACTCCGCCAGAAGACGAAGGCCCTGCGTCTGGTGAGCAGCGTTCGACCACGGACCGAGGATCTTCGCTAGGTTGAATGGCCGCTTGTCAATGCGTTGCATAGAGAGTTCCATAAGGGCACGCTCGTGGTGGTATTGCCCACAAGCCAGGATGACGTGGCTGAGGTCGCCGTGCACTCCACAAGTGGGGCAGAGGGAAGACGAGGTGGAGCCGAGACGGTGTTGAAAGGCAAGTGTAAAGGCAATGTTGAGCCTCATGCGGTGGAAGAGAGCAGTTATAGGGCGCGGTAGTCGCGAAGGGAGGACGAGAGAAAGCGTGGGGTCTACTTCAGAGAGAAGGGAGTGAGCTATGTTGTGTTCCCACTGAGCCTGCATCTTGGGACCGGTGAGTGTCGAGAGGAGGTGTCTTCGGTCGCCCGACGACATCATTATCGGGGAAAAAGCTGCGTGCTGATGGACGTTCAATGCGACTCTGTCTGCTTCTTCGTTGCCGCTGATACCGACATGTCCGGGGATCCACTGCAATACTACTGCAATCCACTGCAATGGTCGCCTTCTTGTAAGCTTGCAGGATGTCAAAGACAACAGGACCGAGGAGTCCACGGATCCCCAAATTGGCCACACACTGGAGCGCTGGTCTTGAGTCTGTAAAGACGACCCAGGACTGAGCTGGACTGGCTGATATTTTTTGCATAGCAAATAGAATGGCGTAAAGCTCGGCACACGTAGACGATGTTCTGTGAGAAAGACGGTGACCACAGGAGACTGACTGAGATGGAATGACAAATGCCGAGGACGATCCACCCCGAGTAGATGACCAGTCAGTGAAAACTGACGTTGACGCCGTGTAGTTGTCGTTCATCATGCCCAGGGTAAACTGCTTGGCGACACACGGGGCTGTATCCCGTTTCCTTCCATGCAGGCCAGGAACTGTTAGGCGGGTGACTGGGCTCTCACCGTAGCGAAGAACCTCCAGCGGGGTGTCCCTCGCTTCACCAATAACTGCTCGGGTTTCTGCTGCTCGGGGGACGCCGAGGCACACACGAAGGCTTCGCGCCAGAAGGCACTGCAGCTTATGATCTGAAGATGTCGGCAGGCCATTAAGCACCGGCAAACTATACGCGAGGGACCCTCGAGCCAAAGCCCTGTGGACGGCCAACAGAGAGCTCGTGTCACTGCCCCATCTCATGCCTGTCAAGCGACGGATCACTGCAATCCAACGGTGGATCTTGATCTCCAAGCTTGCAATATGCCTCCGCCAAGAGAGCCTAGCATCAACAGTGAGACCGAGGAACCTATGGTGAGACACGTGCTTCAACGGTATTCCAGCGACGGAAAGCTGGAAGGGCCTCATGTTCCGCCTTGTAAAAGGAAGTACTACTGTCGATGGAAATAGCATCACAAATATGCACATAAAAATTTGACATTCGCCCACTCGTTGCATTCAAGCCTACACTCTTAACTCTGTACCCTTTATTGTAACTTAGCAATATGTAACCTTTAATATAGACGTAGATTTCCAAATATCGTAGAGGTTACACGTCCGATACCTCTATTTAGAGGTTAAACACGACATGTTTCGCCACTGGATGTTCTTAGATGAATTACGTATATTATACTCATATGTTCCGAATGACAGTATGCGTTCTGCACTGATGAGAGCTCACTTTGAGCACCATTTGTTCTGTAGCGTCTGTGAAGAGAAATACCTACACTTGTCCTATGAAACACTAGCCAAGCAGTTCGCAGGATCACACAGTTCGGCGTCGACGCCATGATGGAGGCCATGGAGCTCAAATTTGAAACTCTCGCAGTGACATTTAAGCGCGATTTCTTTAGGGGAGAAAGAGAGAGGAAGGGGAAGGGGGACGGTAAGGAGATTATGCAGTGAAGACGCCTTCAGGCTTTTTGTGAGGGTTTAACCGTCAACAGAAAATTTTAGGTGCAATAAATTAGAGAGTTTTAGGAAACCGTTGATAACGTGGCTTGCGTCGAACCGTATCTACCGGAACCAATCAGTGGACAACATTCTGAGTCACACACGACTGCGATTGGCTCCGATAGGCGCGATAGCCTTACGGACGGTGTGCTAAAACTGCCTAATTTAAGTGTAAGGACGCTTCCATCTGAAAATGACGGCTAAAATAAATGATATTACACCTAAACCGAAAGTCCTAACGCTTATACCGCCTGATTTTATTCCTCATGAAGGCAAGAGTAGGCATGACGGCTAAAATTTGTCGCGTTTTTAGCGTTTTACGTCTAAATGGGCGTTAAAAATGCTGTACGTGGTATTTTAAAGGTCAGCTCCGGGGGTATACTTTGACTTATTGAAACTGTAGCGATATTCTTGATGTCCACATCGAACTGTGTCAGAAACCACCCTTCGTTTCCAGAAAATGGCCCCATAAATTAAATAACCGTAAATTAACCATCCCGAAACACACATGGGGGCCCCATTTTTATGACGGAATTGGTTTAGGCGGTCTATACCGCTGACGTAAGTGACATCAGTGTTCTTCAGACATCCCTCCCTCTCTACGGAGCATATACAGGAATGTAAACAAGCGATGGTGGCAGGGAGCGTCTGCTCGATCGGCGTAGGCTCCTTGATCGCAGTGTTTTTCTATTTGTGGGATGATTTGCAAATGCCAATACACGTTATTGATACCACTAGTGCGCTTAGGATTCGTGCAATTATGCTGTCGTGTTGCCGGCCTGCGGCTAACTGGCGAAGAGCACCATGAACGTCACGTATTATCAACCGAGCTGTGCTAGGCCTACATACGAAAGATATATATTTTTTTAGTTGTAGTTATCTTTGATAAAGTAAGTCAATTACTGCTTAATTGCGAGATTTCATTCTCGTATCGTAACCGCTGCATTACTTGCTGCTTGCGAAGTCACACACTATGCACACGTCTCACTCTCGAACGGCTGGCGCTTGACGTTCCAGGAACAATAAGTAAGCTGCTTTGAGGACATTATAAATAGTCATGCGGAAGAGCCGTACTTGGCAACGACATGGTGTCGTATATACACACTGAAGGTACGTACGTAAGAATTAGGCATGAATGACAACTCTAGCGGCATATTCCTGATGAACGTATTTGCCGAAATTATGCATTGTGAAGAGAGCAAGCACCAGGTACAATAACAAACAAGATACTTACATGAGGGCATACATGGCTTTTGAGAGCTCAAGAGCAGGACAAAACGAAAGAAGAAGAAAATAAAGGCGTAATACCTTGCACAGTAAAAGTACACAGTGAAAGTGTAATTATCAGTGACATCTTTGCATCTCACATCTGCTGGTTCACAAGACCAATGCAGTCATGCCACAACACATTAATCAACCACACACACACAAAGAAAAAGAGATGACGAGTTCCTTACATACATCACCTGGCTGTGTCATTATTACGTCTAGATCTGGATATTGGTTTCAGCAGCCAGGTTACTTCTAGTACCAATGCACATTTCCACACATCCCACAGATATTGTAGTTTCACACATAACACGTAATTTTATTACCATAAACAGAGCTCATAGAACTGCCTGACTGATCAGCATAATGCTCACCACCGGTGAACAAGGACACTGCAAGATGAGCAAATCCTCAATACAGTTGAGGTGTTCTGTGGTCAGTCTTATAGCCAAAATGAGGTCATACCCCACTAACCACTGAGAGGGGTTGCAACACCATCATCCCACGTACCAATGTGTGTTGTACAACCAAGAGGGGACTAGAACTGTATAAAATGGGCACCGTGAATACCGAAACTCCTGTAGCTGTAATGTCACAGCCCTAACAGCTACCAATGGGATTGGTTATTCGCTCCGAGATCGAACGGTGTCGGCGCGTTGCGGAGAACAGAGAACTATCGCAGTGTGGACGCGTCGTCTGCTTTTACACGTTTATTCCGCGTTCAGTGCCGTAGGGGGAACCGAACAGTATCGTACCATCGTGGCACAAGTGATCTTCCGGTGAATATACGCAAGAATTACGAAAAAGAACCATCAATTCCGAACAGCGGCCCACGTGTTATCCACACTAGAATGGTGACAGTGTCGCCCCCTATAGGTCGATCTCGCAGCGAATAGCTCTGAGGTCTTCGGCATCTGTTCGAGGATTTTTATCGTGTGAAGTATGACACGTAACAAAAATAATTTTTTATCAGTATTATGGTGTGGAAAACATGCACCTATGATGTAACAAACCATTGCTATGAAACCGTCCCAACCCCTTTAATCGTTCCTTGACACTTCATATAGTTCAAATGGCTAAGCAACCTGGAGTACCGTCTACCGTGTCCACAGGAAACTCGTGTTTGTTTCCCCATCCCTACTCTTCTACAGATGCGAATCTTATCTCATTTACAAATTCCAATCAACCATTAACGAAGATCTGGGAGCACTTTCAACGGTAAGAAATCTGGCCGCCTAGATGAGCTACACTTTCTTGCTTTTCGTTTCCTTTCTGTTTTTCTTTCTTTTCTTTCTTTTTCTTTTTTTTTTTTTTTTCAGCACAGTTTGAAGCAGCGCTCACCCTGCCCCGAATTTTCCCCAAAGCGGACAGTGACCTACGGCGAATGACATCACCACACGGACTTGACCTTCTGGAATAGTGTATTCCGGAATCTGACGCACTGACAAACGCCTGTGGCGTGCCCGTACTGATTATGACGTCATGTACCAAACCTATTTAAGTAATGTGTAACCAGCTACGCATCTTTTGTCCAGACGAAGACAGTGCCACTGTCCAAACGTCGACCCCTTGCCCATTTTACTTTTTAACGTCTCCCTATGTAATAAACTAGTGTTTGTAACCCTAAAATCTGTTTCCGCGTCTTTTTTTGAACTTCTGTAAAACTTCGTGGCCGTTTAATCCGTTTACCTTACCCTATATATGTATATATTATAATGAAGGGAAAATTCCCTTCATAATTCACTGGCTTGCATTGTGGCATTGAGGAGTGCTCAGTCACCCTCCCAGGTGTATATCGCTTGCTGAGCGACCCATGGTTTGCCAATTCCGAACGATGCGCAGCTACCCAGAGCTGACGAGCCGCAAACACGGCGAAACACGTGTCCTCTGGTGCTGTGGCATCGTTCCATGAGTATCTGTTTCTCTGCGTGCAGCCATGGAAGCCATCTTAATCTGTATTTTTTAATTTGAAATACGTTTAGTGTCCGTGTCCTCTTGCTGTCATGTGCTCTTCGAATGCCGCATAGCCCGCATATTCTGGCAGCTAGTCAGGCGGCATACAAACATTATGTGCCCAATACCCCTTGACCGGAGATGTGCCAGCCAGCGGTACAGTGTGCTTGTGACGGCTTGTGGGGCCCAGGTCTTGTGGCGTGCCAGATGTAAGGCTGTGGCGCAGCGTATAGGCGCGACGTCCCGATCTTCCTGCTTGTGAGATCTTTGCGGGTTCGCGTCGTCAGCGTCCTCCAGAGGGAACTGTTTGCGCTAGGGGAGGGTGGTTTTGTGCGCCGTTGGGGCCATCACCCTTCTGTTCGCGCTGTCGGCGGTCTCGTCACCATCGCCGGCGTCCCGTCATAAGCGAATTCATATTTTGTACATATTTTTTTCGCCATCCATATATTTTCCCATCCATGATCATTTATCACTCATTGCCTCTCATTTGTTAATAGCCGCAATTTGCATCGCCCTGTATCGTTGGTCTTGTGTTGTGTATGTTATGTGTGTGTTGTGCTTGTTGTATAGTACCATGTGAAATCCGTCTAGTAAATCTCTCCCACACAACACGTGTCCTCTGGTGCTGTCGCATCGTTCTATGAGTATCTGTTTCTCTGCGTGCAGCCATAGAAGCCATCTTAATCTGTTTTTTTTTTTAATTTGAAATAGTGTCATTTACTTGTTTCTTTAATGGCTTTTTTTCCCCTTCATTACAATTCACTGGTTTGCACTGTGGCATTGAGGGTGCTCAGTCACCCTCCCAGGTGTATATCGCTCGCTGAGCGACCCCTGGTTTGCCAATTCCGAACGATGCGCAGCTACCCAGAGTTCATGATGTGCAAACTCGGCGAAACACGTGTCCTCTGGTGCTGTCGCATCGTTCCACGAGTATCTCTCTCTATATATATGTAACATACTTATGTGGAACGAAAAAGACGCGGACAACAGATTTTAGGGAAGTTAGAAACACTAGCTCATTTAATGGGCAGAAATTAAAAGTTAAATGAAAAAAAAAAAGGGGTCGACGTTTGGACAGTAGCACTGTCTTCGTCGGGACAAAAGGAGAAAAAAAAAACTTATATATGTGCATACAAGTACATTTAAGCAGTGTTCATGCGGGAAGAGCGTACATGTGACATAATGAATGCTAACTCAAGCTTCCACTATAGGTTAAAGCGGAAGCACTTGCTCAGCTAGCTAAGCTCTGCTAAGCTCTGAGAGGCCACCTACACACCGGCACTCTACCTGTGCGCGCTTGACTGCGAGAACGAGGTTTTCTTCTTCTGGGACGTGTTCCAGCGTGCCATCAAGAAGAACATCCACCTGATTGCGCGGGCTATTCGGTACCTCCCGATCCGTCCAGGCGGCGAGCTCCCGTGGGACGTACTTATTTTGTTAGGTTTGCACTCGTTGTGGATATCTCGTCGCGTTAGAGACCGCAATGATCCTCCAGTCGGCTCCTGGCATTTCTTCAGGAGGTACGTGACGTCACTGTGTATATAGGTTTCTCCTCTCCAGAACAGGTAGTGCGGAGGACCCTATCTGACTCAAAGTACTTGAGCTTGTTCTGTCAAGCCCCACGGAGTATTAATGGACTAACCCTGGTCCTCAAATCACACCCACACTTTTGTACATACTTCATCTCAAGCATGTATTCTTGTGTCATCCCTCTCAATCACATACCGCATCTTGCATTGTAAATAACATCTACGCCTTGAACTGTAACAGTGTGAAATAAACCGTTCTTGAAAAAAAAAGAAAAAGAAAGAGCTCCAGTGGCATAGTGGTTAAGATGATCACTTTCCACGCCAGTCGAATCCTCTCACCGGCTGTGTTGTCTGAAGTTGTCCCTGGGTTTTCCGAAGACTTTCCCGACGAATGTCGGCATAGGTCCTCCTGAAGTCGACCCCGAACGCACACTAACCCCCACTTCTTCCTGTTGTCCTCTCTCCATCTGTCCACGTCTGTACGCCGCTCATAGCCACAGTTGCTTCGCGCCGCTGACACGGAAATGAAAAAAAAAAAACAACTCTAAGAGTCTAGATAGCTAAGATGCTCACACTAGCAAATGCAGAGGAAGTCTTTTTTTTTTTTTTCAGAACCTGCAACACCCTTCTTTTGGGTGTAATATGTGAGGCCCCCGTTACGCCCATCATTGGGGTGTAGCATTTACATCCATAAGGGTGTGAGTCATCTAACACTCATTGTACACTCATAGGGGTGTAAATAAATTTACTGTATGCAGCACGTCAAAGCGATGATTCACAGATGAATGAGCCTAATTGTGCCTATCGGTGATGAGCATGCTGACTGTCATCCCCTGCTGGTCAAGGTACTCGAGCACCCTTTCAAGGCCCGCTGATTGCTGGAGTCAACTTCAGAGGACTAGAACACAATGCCCACGCAGCACAATGTACTGAAAGTCGAGTGCAACAGGGTTGCACGGGTAGGTGGAGAGCCTTGAACAGACTCATGCAGCTAAAGAACATTGATAAGACACATGCCGTCCACCCCTATTGCACTCGACTTTCAGTACATTGTGCTGCTTGGGTGGAATTTGTGGCATGTGATAACCTTACATTACAACTTGAACACACAGCACTCACAGACACAGCCAGACAGACAGACAGTACAGTAATGCTGCCATGTAAGTGGGATGCGGGGCTGTTCCACGGTTTGGAAAAGGCTGAGTGTGATCATACAGAACTGAAGACAGACACAGAGCGTCTCAAAGCAGGAACCCCCAATTTCTTGCTGAGTTCAGCTGCTGTGACTGTTTCGTCTTCTCTGAGCACAGGCTCAGCCTCCTTCAAACTCATGTAATCTCGCAATCAACTTCTCTGAGAAACTGCGTAGTTTTACATTCAACCGCGAACTATAGGGCTCAGCAGCCCCACATTTGTCGTTCGTAACTTCATATTGTGTGCAAGCCATAGTGCAAGTTCGTGCGTACACTTACCTGCAACTTCGGTCCTTTGGTGCTATCCTCTTTGTCGTCGTCGAACGAGGCATGTGCCGCATCCCTTTTCAGTGACTTTTCGAGTCCCATCGGCCGTCAGGTGAACGACCTCGTAAGATGCATATGCAAAATGCTTCGAGCACACACGACTGTTGCCCTAATAAGTTCAGAGCACTCGACCACAGTAGTAAATGGTCTGGTAGAAGTAAAAGCGGGATGAGTTCCGGGCGCGTAATGGGCCGACTTCACCGCGATTTTTTTCCCGCTTATCGGCGGGCGGCGCTGTACGGAGGGTTGTCCGCGCGCTTACCGGCGGGTGGAGGGCTGCGCGTGCGCTTATCGTAGCGTATTTTTCAGCCCTGGCCCACTTCTTTCGCCACTTTTCCACATAGGCCGACTTCCCTCACAATTTTTTTCCACTACAACAGGTGTGCAGTGGGCGGTTTACATGCACGTATAGACATGCAAAGGATAGCCATACACAAAAGTGCAAGTGAAAATATATTTATTAAAGTCAATAGTGCCAGGAAGCATGCTGTCACTCTGTGTGGAGGAGAAAAACCCAGCAAAAAAACCTGAAGGAGAAAAAACACAATACAATACACGTAACAAAGAAGATACTTATTACAGGTATGATGCAAAAGCATTGAATAGGTATCACAGATCAAACACAGTATTTTTTATTAACTGTAATCATACACACAAGTTTTCAATGAATCAGAATTAAAATGAAGTAGCAAAGAAGATATTCTTAATCAATACGATTACAATCAAAATTACAAATTGTATTATAAAAAGTCTGAGACGTGAGAACCATCATTGCATCACAGGAGTTTTAATTACAGTTTTAATTACAAGTTCTGATAGATGTAAGTAATTTCAAGCACAATATGGAAGCTAAGTTTAATATTCCAACCATGACACAAATTTAATTAATCAGTTTCTTATGAATTGAATAGCGCAGACATAAGGAAATAATTCGAATCAACACGATCAACAGATAGCATTAATATAGAACCAAACCGACATATCCTCCAACATGTAGGCAGTGAACACTGCAGATCCAATGAAAGGTGTTCAAGAGTCTAGTATGAGCGAAAAATCAGCAAAAAATTGCGGAGCGAAGGAATTGGCGTGGAAGTGTGAACAACAGAGACCCTGGAAGACCACGGAACACGAACGACAAGAACGACACGAACACAACAGGAAATAAAATCTGTACCACTACAAAGAAGATATTCTTAATCAAAACAACAGAGGTGAATAATCTATCATTTTAACTATCATAAAATCATCCTCGTGACATAATCTAATCGAACACTATATAATTTTAATTCTAAGAGACACTACAAACCTTACTTTGTTTTATGAATCCAACACCCAGGCACCCCATGAGAGGATCTCGGTTTTTCTTCAAAGCCCGGAGACATATTATCTCTCTGTCTATACGGCCAAAGCACTGCGCATGCTTTATCACTCAAAGGGTTGGGGGTTGGGGTCTATTCCTTTTCCTTCCTCAAGCAAACAGGGCGCTCTCGAGGTCAGATAAAATAGTACGTATGTTGAAAGGATTCTATTATCAAATGCCCCGGTGCAAATGGAGGATTTTACAAGCATGACGTGCAGTCGAAGTCTACATTTCTAATCACGTAATCTTCGTAACACACGGCACACAAACGTATAGGAAATAAATTCCAAGTGGCAATCAGATTTTGGGAGAATCGGATCACACAACCGTCATCAGAAATGCTTAACCAATTTACAATGAAGATGAGCATTATTCATAAACACAATGGAATATACTTTCTAATAATTCGTAATTCCCGCTATTGCAAAGATGGTTCTCACGTACAGGAATATTATACTTTTTATAATACAACTTGTAATTTTGATTGTAATCATATTGATTAATAATATCTTCTTTGATTAAATGTGGTGCCCGTTTCTCGTTTTGATATGGTATTGTGTAGCTATTATTTCCCTACATGTTGGAGGATATGTCGGTTTGGTTCTATATTAATGCTATCTGTTGATCGTGTTGATTCGAATTATTTCCTTATGTCTGCGCTATTCAATTCATAAGAAACTGGTTAATTAAATTTGTGTCATGTTGGAATATTAAGCTTAGCTTCCATATTGTGCTCGAAATTACTTACATCTATCAGAACTTGTAATTAAAACTGTAATTAAAACTCCTGTGATGCAATGATGGTTCTCACGTCTCAGACTTTTTATAATACAATTTGTAATTTTGATTGTAATCGTATTGATTAAGAATATCTTCTTTGATTAAATGTGCTACTCCATTTTAATTCTGATTCATTGAAAACTTGTGTGTATGATTACAGTTAATAAAAAATATTGTGTTTGATCTGTGATACCTATTCAATGCTATTGTATCGTACCTGTAATAAGTATATTATTTGTTACGTGTATTGTATTGTGTTTCTTCTGCTTCAGGTTTTTTGGCTGGGTTTTTCTCCTCCACACAGAGTGACAGAATGCTTCCTGGCACTATTGACTTTAATAAATATATTTTCACTTATACTTTTCTGTATGGCTATCCTTTGCATGTCTATACCTGCATGTAAACCGCCCACTGCACACCTGTTGTAGCGGAAAAAAATTGTGAGGGAAGTCGGACCAGGTGGAAAAATGGCGAAAGAAGTTGGCCCGTGCTGAAAAATACGCTACGATAAGCGCACGCGCCGCCCGCCGATAAGCTGGAAAACATTCGTGGTGAAGTCGGCCCACACGCGCCCGGAATTCATCCCGCTTTTACTTCTGCCAGACCATTTAGTACTGACCACTGGTTTCGTATCACCCAATCACGCACAAAATCATCAACTGGTAACGAAACATCTTCGTTGTTAGCGTACCAGCTCGTAATGCGAGGAGCACGGCATCCTCACAATTCTGTCGCACCGCATCTCTCACAAGATGACACCTTAGACGAAGTTGTGTGTACTGACCAGCCGAAGGATCATCAAATTTGGACGAAGAGAACGGTGCTCGTGGTGCTTGTATGTACGGGCGACTCTCGATTTCGCTCAGTGATTTCCCCAGAAATTCACTACTGGGGGGGGGGGGGGGGGTGCCGAGCTTTCAAGGGGGAGGGGTATGCTTAGTGAAGGTTCCACTTAAGGAGTTTTTCTTAGACACGGAAAGAATCGTGGCACAATGGTGACAACTTTGCACAGCTTTCCCGTTTTATTTGTACATGTTATTACGTTAGAACACAGTACATTAGAATACAGATTCATTATGAACGGCATTTCCACATTAAGATGCTTAATCGCACGACCGACAAAGAAAAAAGACTAGCACCTTGTCTCACGAAGCTCAATGAATACCTAGCACACAGATTGGACAAATGCATGGTACGATCATCTGCATGACTGTGGTCCTACAGCCCAAGTTTGACAATACAGGATGTAATTCGCTGCGCCGGACTCTCTACCAGAACGTGTTGGTGGCCGAGTTGGGTGGAGTTACCTGAGAAATTTCATGGGGGGGGTGTTGCAAAAATGCAGGGGGTGTACACCCCCCTTGGGGGGGGGGTGTAGGGAAATTCCTGATTTCGCTTTCAGCCTGACGATTGCTGGCGATTGCGAAACCGCGAGCAAGCCAAGAAGAGCCAAAGCGAAAGCTGGCCGTGACGTCACTGGTGTGAGCGGACGATCTCACGGCAAACCAAAAAATTGATTTCTCCTTAAATATAGAGTACTTCGCCAAACTATTTTGGAGGTACACTTAGTTGGCACCAACCTTTGTGCCTGCTCGCTTTTGTTGTCATCTGTGACAATGAATTTTCTCCGGAGCTGACATTTAAGCTATTTATTTCCGAGGGTATAGTCCTACTACCGATGTGAATATAGTCCAGAGGCCGGGAGTAGACATGTTTAATAAGTTCAGCGCACTGGCAAGCAACACACGAAATAACATTATACTTGACGTTTCGCGTCCCATACGGGTCCCATCATCAGAAGTGAGCCGTCCTATCCGCTACTGCCTGTTTATGTATCAGTGGGGTGTAACAGTCTGGGAGAGGGCCAGGGTGCTTGTCGATAGTATCTTTTGTTTTCTTTATGTACCAGGATTCGAGATGCTTCCGTACACCCCACTTGGTTTCCCACGCAAGAATGAATGGATTATCAAGGTCTACCACGTGCCCCACCTTGCACGCGTGTTCACTTAGTTCAGTCCTGTTTAGGGCAGACTTCTCGATATCTTTCTTGTTTCGTTTTTCTTCCCGTCTCCCCGATGTAGACCGCCGTGCAATCCTGACAAGATATCTTGTATACAACACCCCTCTCATCGTCAGGCGGCGTTCTGTCCTTTGGATGACTAATCAGGCTCCTCAGTGTTGACATGGGCTTGAAGGTGGTCTTCATGTTTATCTGAGACAGTACACGCCTGATGGGTTCCGATAGACATTTGATGTAAGGGATGGTGACATATATGGGCTTGTCCTGGGTTTCATCAGGTATCTCCTTGCGGGGCGATAACATTTGATGGTAAATGTCATTAATGAAAGATTCCGGATAGGCCCTTCTTTGAAGGTTTCTTGTTGCTTGCGTGATTTCTTCCTGCCTCACTTGGGGTTTTGAGGAGATCTGAATGGCACGTGATAGGAGGGAACGAACTACTGACCTCTTCTGCTCCAGCGTGTTGCCTGAAGTATAGTGGAGAACTTGGCCTGTGTAACATGGTTTCCTGTAGACCGATGTCCTTAAGGCACCAGATTGGCCCCTACTTACCAGGACGTCAAGGAAGGCGATCTTTCCATGAGTTTCTTCCTCGTGCGTGAACTGAATGCTGTGATGAATGCTGTTCAGCTTGTCAGAGAATGCGTCAGTAAAATCCTTCATGATAATCACAAATGTGTCGTCAACATAACGTCGGTAGAAGGCCACATGAGGTCCTGAATCCGCTAGGGCTTTGTCTTCAACGTATTCCATGACTAAATTGCCAATGGTCATTGATATTGGACTGCCCATAGGGCATCCGTCTGTTTGTTCAAAAAATTTGCCCTTGAACCGGAAGAAGGTTTGTCCAAGACACAGCTTTAAAAGGTCTAAGATGTCGTCCACTGTAAGATCAGTGCGGTCTTCTAAGTCATTTTTCATTTTCCAGCATCGCCCGAACTATCGATAGCGTGAAAAGTCGATTGGCGCATTGGTGAACAGGGAGACGACATCGTATGACATCATGATGTCGTCATGAGGTACACAGAAGTCACGGATGAGGTCACAAAACTCCACAGAATTTTTTACCGAGCGCCCGTTCATGCCTGTTGAGGGTGGTCCTACGAAGGAGACAATGGGGCGAAGGGGGCAACCATCCTTATGGACCTTCGGCAGGCCGTAAGCTTTCGGTGTGGCGCCATCAGATGAGTATAGTTTCCAGTATAAGCCTTCTGAGATCCGTCCTTTGGTCCTCAGCGTCCTGAGAGCGGCAACTATCTTTCTTTCGGAAGTGGGCCTCGGGTCACCAGGAAGTTCCATAAAGTGCGCCTGGTCCTGTAGGATGGAATTCATCTTGTTGTCGTAGTCATCGCGATTCAGGACGACTGTTCCTTTCCCTTTGTTTGCGGGTAGTATGACGATTGCTTTGTCATTGCGGAGGTCGTTCAGGCCGTTACGTTTCAGCCCTTGTCATATTTGAAGGCGGGGGTTTCGCGTTCTGTAATATTCCCATGATTCTGTTCCTGGCTGATATCACTGATGTCTTGTCTTTCACGTTCCGTAGTTTATCCTCTATCTCCGAGACAATTTGGCTGACAGGTATTTGACTGACGCATTCTCTAACAAGCTGAACAGTCTTAATCACAGCATTCAGTTCACGCACGAGGAAGAAACTCATGGAAAGATCGCCTTCCTTGGCGTCCTGGTAAATAGGGGCCAATGTGGTGCCTTGAGGACGTCGGTCTACAGGAAACCATGTGACACAGGCCAAGTTCTCCACTATACTTCAGGGCACCCGCTGAAGCAGAAGAGGTCAGTAGTTCGTTCCCTCCTATCCACCTTCAAGCCCATGTCAACACTGAGGAGCCTGATTAGTCATCCAAAGGACAGAATGCCGCGTGACGATGAGAGGGGCGTTGTATACAAGATATCTTGTCAGGATTGCCCGGCGGTCTACATCGGGGAGTCGGGAAGAAAAACGAAACAAGAAAGATATCGAGAAGTCTGCCCTAAACACAACTGAACTATGTGAACACGCGTGCAAGGTGGGACACGTTGTAGACCTTGATAATCCATTCATTCTTGCACGGTAAACCAAGTGGGGTGTACGGAAGCATCTCTAATCCTGGTACATCAAGAAAACGAAAGATACTATCAACAAGCACCCTGGCCCTCTCCCGGGGTCACCAGTGGGGTCACACCCCACTGGTACATAAACAGGCAGTAGCGGATAGGACGCCTCACTTCTGGTGATGGGACCCGTATGGGACCCGAACCGTCAAGTATAATGTTGTTTCGTGTGTTGCTTGCCGGTGCGCTGAACTTATTAAACATACTACCGATGTGTTGCCTCAGTGTAATCTGGTGTCTTGGTAATATTGTCTCGCGTTTGAAAGTGGTCCGTATAGCTTCCAGGCACCCTAGAGGACTTCATAATTTTGGAATAAATACCGTGCAAATCTCTTACCTGTTGCTGTGTCCCGGGAGAGAGGACGATGCACCTGGACTGCTGAAACTCACGTCCCTCGACGAATTTCGTAGGTCCGACATAGCCGGAGGGTAGGTTGTATTTACTTGGCCGACATCCTGGCTGTCGTTTACATGCAAGTGTTCAGGTTTGTTAGGACCTCGTAGCCGTACTGGAGGGCGAACCATAAACAATATCACGAACAAATATAACGCTATCCCTAGCAGCAGAAGGGCTAAGTAAATACGTTGGGCGAGTTTGCTGTCAGCCATTTTCTAATGTTGCGTCACGCCGGTGTGCCCCCCTCCGCGACTTTCCCCCACTAGCTTGGAAGTAGCTGGGGTAACTTGGTATGTTCACCTCTTCGTTCATTGTGTGATGCGATCGCCGCTAGGTGGTACATCTCGCTATTTACGTGGAGGTTTTTACGGACAGCAACCAAAGTACGTATAACTTGCGTACTTTGCAATCCGACACGTGCTCTTACTGTCATACAGAGACTGATTAAGATTACTATGAAGTTGAAACCCCTCGATATTCGCGTTTTGCATGACCTGTAGGTGGCGCCTCTAAACTCCAACACGGCGGACATATCCATGATGCCGCTTAGGTTCGGTTTTGAGATTTCTGAACTGCAATGTTGATTCTCGATGTGCTGAAGGCGAACTAGTATTAAACGCTGCTCATATACTTCTGGCAGGCGTAACCGAGTTGTCCAACTATAGTTGTCGCGTATTATTTGCGAAGTTCCGGCGTGTTTGATCAACCACAGTTGGTGAAGGTGAATTTTACGTTTACCGGTTGCGAGGCCGAAATAGCAAGCAGCGAGTGTCCTGCGCTGCAGAAATATTAGAGACATGCAAGCACACGACAGCTATGCTGATGCCCTCTTACAGATAATATCACCTAAGTGTAGTGCGTGTACGAATATGGTTCAAAATTTACAGGGTAATGTTGCGACACCCGTGTGTCACTGGTGCGCACGTTTTTGGGAAACGTCGCATTTTTTCGCATTCTTTCCCAAGTGACTTGACGCGCTGATTCAACTGCATAGTTACAAAACTGACTTGGTATACGTTTTCGCGCTATCCCTTGCGCTTTCTTACACATAATGGCTACTCAAGTTTGGAACAAACTAATTATGTTTTACCTAGACAAGGTTTTGCTTCCCTTCCTGACGTGAGTTGCACAGAACTCTGCTTCACAAAAAAGAAAAACAAAGAACTGTCATCAGACATGTAGGCAGAACCGCTCCAAGAGCTTCCACACACGCACAAGTATTGCTGATGCAACAGGTTAGTAGTGTAAGGCTTTGTCCATTTGATTCCCTTCACCACCAGGGCTGCGCCACCGTCACGTCAAGGTCGACTTCGTTCGCGAATTTTTTCCGTGCGCGGTAGGTGGCGCGTGGGCGATGTGCTACCCGTGCGCTTACCATCGCACATTTTTACGCCTGGGCCGACTTCACTCGCAATTTTTTTTCCGTGCGCGGTGGGTGGCGCGTCTGCGGAGGGCTACCCGGCGCTTACCGGTGGGAGCTGGGCTCCGCGAGCGCTTGCCATCGCGCATTTTTCAGCCTGGGCCGACTTCACTCGCCAGTTTTTGCATGGCGCAGAGGGCTGCCCATACACTTATAACATGCATATACATGCAAAGAGGGTAGTACAAGTTGAAATATATTTATTAAAACCAATTATATTGCCAATTGCAATGCCAATCAGCTGAAGGAGAAAATCCCAGAGAAAAACCTTCACGACCTGAAACAGAAGAAACAAAACTCAAGACAGTACATGTAATAGAAAATATAATTATTTATTGATTATTTAATAAATCTAACAGTGCCTCTCTTAGAGATTCTTTTATTAAATCCCTTTGGATATCAGTATCTGAAAGAAAACATGAAATCAACATTCATCACATAGCTTACTACTTGATCACTCACGTAGCCCACACCAATGACCTGAAGGACAACTTATTATTATCATTATATGAAACCACATGCTCATCACAATAATACATACAATGCATTGCCACTGGATAATCCGAATAGATACTCATAATTAATATCAACGTCCATACACATTACAATAATACATACATGGCGCCATCAATGTATAAGCATAAAAGATATGTATAAAAGATTTCCAATTTATGCGGAGGGCTGCCAGTGTGCTTACCATTGCACATTTATCCGCCTGGGCAGACTTCACTCACAAATTTTTCTCCGTGCGCGATGGGTGGAGGGCTGGCCGTGCGCTTACCGACGTGCATTTTCCACCCTTCGCCGACTTCTTTCGCGATTATTTTCCGTGCGCGGTGGGTGGCGCGTGGGCAGTTTACATGCAAGTAGGGACATGCACGCTAGCAACTCCGCAAAGCGGTGCCACCGTCGCACCTGGACTGACTTCACTCGTGATTTTTTTCCGCCATAACAGCTACGCAGTGGGCAGTTTGCATGCAAGTATAGATATGCAAAGGACAGTCATACATAAAAGTACATGTGGAAATATATTTATTATTGCCAATGGTTCTGGGAATTGTAATGCCAGTCTGCGAAGGGGAAAAGTCAGCCAAAAAAACCTTCACGATCTGAAACAAAAGAAACACGTTATAATACAATTCACATAATAAAGAATGTACTTACTTATTACAGGTATGATACAATAGGCATTGAAGAGGTAGAACAAATGAATCACAATATTTTTATTTATGGCAATCATACACACAAGTTTTCAATGAAAGATAATTAAAATAGAACAGCACATTTAATCCAAGAAGATATTCTTAATCAATACGATTACAATCAAAATTACAAGTTTATCATAAAATGTCTAAGATTCCTATACGTGAGCACCATCATTGCAATAGTGGGTTTTAATTTCAATTACAAGTTCTGATAGGTGTAAGTAATTAATTATGCACAACAGAGACATTGGAACACCATGGGTCACATAGAGGGACGACACGAACACAAGAGGAAATAAAATCTATACCACTACAAAGAAGATATTCTTAATCAAAACAACAGAGGAGAATAATCTATCATTTTAACTATCAAAATCATCCTCGTGACATAATCTAATCGAACACTATACAATTTTAATTCTAAGAGGCACTACAAACCTTACTTTGTTTTATGGATCCAACACCCAGGCACCATGAGAGGATCTCGGTTTTTGTTCAAAGCCCGGGGACATATTATCTCTCTGTCTATACGGCCAAAGCACTGCGCATGCTTTGTCACTCAAAGGGTTGGAGGCTATATTCCTTTTCGTTCCTCAAGGAAACAGGGCGCTCTCGAGGTAAGATAAGATAGTACAAAGGCGATATATTTTATTGTGCAGCGCAAATAGATGCCAATATTATTCGTGACGATCACTATCTTTTCTCATCCTTTCCTTGAAACGGAAGTTTTTCGTCAAAGTGGATGACATAATCGGCTAAGCTTGTACAGAGACAATATTTTTTATTGAACATATAGAGAAAGTCCAAATTATTAAATGATAGCAACAATACTCAATCAATGAAAAACGAGAAACAAATTTAATTACATCAATTTTTGTAATATCTTGCAACAGAAAGTTCTATATAGATGAACCACACAGAAAAATCAAATGTCAAACACAACTCAGAAATAAGAGGCATTCCCAACTCACACATTATTTTTACTGATGTCAATCGAGTGATCAATTGAAACAAATACAAGACAATAATTATTTCAGGCAGTAACTTTCAAAGCAAGCGAGAAATATTTAGAAGTTTTCCTATAGAGAAAATCAACAGACACAATTAATACATCATGCATACATAATGCCCAACTCATAGAATATCAATCGAACCTGAAACAAAGTTAAAACAATAATTAATTCAGACAAATAATTTCTAAGCAAGCAGCGTGAATACACCACAGAATCTGTACAGAAACTTGTCATTTCAATGAATAAACAAGATCAACTAGTGGGTTCAAGCGATAAAGTGAGTGATAGATGAAAGCCGACGACCCCAACACAAACCTCAAGTTATGGAAGGGAGGGTTCTAGCATGGTCTTGTACATAGAATCATTGAAAGCACACATTTTTTCTTACTCGTCACATCTTTTTGTAAATCAATATCCATAATTCTCATGGCAGGTAGATATTAATAACATTCTAAACAAAAAAATAAATTTTTAATCAATAAAATGAGCATAGATATGCTTTTAATTAAGTGTAGACGCGCACTTGAAAACAGAAGAGACATTTGCTCTACATTGAAGAGATGGACAGATTTTATACTCGCTACCATAAGTCATGGGAAGATGTGATAAAAAAATGCTTCAAAAAGGAAGAGTCGCGAAACGATTAAATTGTCGCTGCATTTCAATACGCCCTAGACAGGGTCGTATTCGGAGATACAGTACAAACTACAGAACTGAAGATGCAAGAATTTATGTGCCGAGTCTACAATACTTAAAAAATATCGGCACATCAACGTCGGAAGCACCACTGGGATTGATGGCGGAGTTTTTGAGGTTTGCTAAAGAAGAATTGAAATACACTAGACCAGATGTAATTGTAATCATTGCAATGGGCATTGCGTTCATCAAGGAAGCAGTCAAATCAAATTATTATATACAAGCAGTACATATCACACGATTCATTACGGATTTGTTGAAATTACACCTATCTATTGAGATGGAAAGTACATAGAAATCGTATCACATGATATGTTCCACTACCACGGCAACGCAATTATTTTCTTCTACCACTTCTTGCAACGGTGTCGAATGAGCAGAAGTGCAATATTGTTGTACAAGGTCTGATGTATCATCACTTATTGAAACTCAACGAACATATCAACTGCGGTGGACCACCGGACGATTTTCATCTAATACCGTCTTGTACACCATTCAAGAATCTTCATACGAAGAAAGGAAACATCAATAAGAGATTGTGCAAGTTGTATCTATACACTCTTAACTCCGTACCCTTTAGTAAAGGGTAAAAAATCGCAATATTTTACCCTCTATTTCAGAAGCTACCAGGTACCCTCTGAGCGACCCGTTTTATAAAAGTTACAAGGAAACCCACTAATTAGAGGTTACGGCCTTCAATCCAGCACCTGCCCGTAAAGGGTACGCCAACGCGCGGCTTTTTATACAGGATGTTCATTTTTATTCGCAACAGAGTAGCGCTCATTTGGCAGGTGGGTTATGTGAATTTTTGCTAATTAATCGGTCCGTAGTTACAGACACATGCGTCAGGAAATGTCGGAGATGTTTGTAACTACGGATGGGTTAATTTGCGAAAATTAACGTAACCCACCTGTCAAATGAGCGCTGGTGTGATGCGAATAAAAACAAACACCCCGTGCGTGGGATATGGACAGACATTTACAGAACACACCAAGGTACCAAAATGAACCCGCAGAAAAGGAGATCTTGAACATATGTATATTACAAAAACAGCAGTATAGCTAGAGGTGACACATTGTGCACAAGTGCGATTCTGATGTGAGGAGGAACCATGATCGCTTTACCATAGGTATGTGGAAAAAAGAACTATCTTCTAAGTGAGAAGCAATGCATAAAAGTGCGAGGAAGCCAGCGAGTCAAAACAACTGACCTATGTTTGCTAAGCTGAACAGACCCAACGAAATGGAGAATTGCAGCAGAAAAAAATTTATTCCACATTCGTGTTGCAGAGGCGAGCGCAAATGGCAATACAGTATTACATAAAACGCACACAACCTTGAGGAATATGAGTGTACAGTAACGCAGGAGACACTACATTACTGCGTTATCAGCGTTGGAGGCGCTCTGGGACGAGTTTGTGAGGTACTGCATTGCGCTGGTGACGGTATATGTGAACCTGCATGTGGGATCCTGGGAACAAAAGTTTGGGCAATGAGAGTAACAATTACGGAACCATTCAAATCGGTACAAAGCACAAGGTACAAAGCAGCATAAATGCAGGAAGGCGTTCACTCCGCGATTGAGTCTTAGAATATCGTAAGAATACAACGAGTAGGAAGCTGCGAATTATATATCTTGATGCATATATCCGCAGCTCGCAAAATGCACGCCGGTGTATTGACTTGGCGACCAAGTAAGAGCAGAAAAGTAGCAAGCGTAAGTGGCGTTCATATGCAGGACCGCAAAACGCTTGCCATAATCACAACAAACATGCGCTAAGAGCTCTTGCTATCAAAATAACGCACGTACCTAGCACAAAACGTACACTTACCCAGTGTATGAAGTGTGTGAATTAGGGCTGCGGTGGTGACGTTCGTTTTCGGTTATATATTCTTTGCAATCTTCGCACTCACTACACTTTCCCCTGAGAACACCGAAAATATCCTTGTTTGCTAGAGACATCTAGCTTTTCCGTTGTTCCTGACGATACTATGATAAACGCGAGGAAAACCACTGATTAAAACAGATTACACTTGTTAACGGACGGACGACGAGCGTTAAGCGTTTCAAGGCAACCGCTCTCAGTGTGGATAGACATAGACCAGGCTCGGCTACGCAGCGAAATCGGAAATCTTGGTGGTTGCGGCATTGACAATGGTTTTCCACCCTTTAGAAAGAAACATACTATCAGTATTCCAGACTGCGAGCTTATAATCTGTGTTCATACAGCATTGATAACATGTAGTCGACGTATAGATGACGCTGAAACAGATAAAAAATAACAGCGTAGATTCTCAACTGTCGTCTCGAATGGGAGGCTGAAACGCGGCATTATGCTGAAAAATAGGAGGAAAACAAACGATAAGAACATGAACGATAAGAAACTAACAAAGAAATTATCGTTGGAGATTTCGCTTAGAAGTTACAGTGCCGGAGTAGAGGGTACATTTATAAGTTACAACAAGCTGTTTTTGTTTTTTCCGAGATGTAACTTCTATTCGTGTTGTAAAGACATGACCTTGGTCGCTTTTAACCTCTAAATATACGTTACAGTGGTGTAACCTATAAGAAATCTCGAAATCTACGTCTATATAGAAGTTACATGTTTCTAAAAGTTACAATAAAAGGTACGGGTTTAAGAGTGTATCAAAAGACACCACATCTAGTTAAAGAAGATAGTTGTTGTGTTGTTACGGCCATATCGGCATGAGCATGCGGACCAGGTGGTCAGCACGATGGTTATCGAAAAATAAAGAGAAAGAAGTTGATCTCCCCCTGGACGGTCGCGTTTTGCAGGCTCCATGGAAGTTGGATCCGTTCTTACGAAGGTAGTTAATTCCTTCCTACCGGCACCACATTGGCGACGAGGGCTTTAAGAAGAAAAAGAACTGCACCACGTTGAAGATTCATCATAAGCTTCGGCGGTATTACGCCTCCGCCCACGTTCTTATCCACTCCCGGCAAGCGTAACGTTTCATGGACGAGGAGACAACTTTTCTGCGATTTTTTTAGAGCCTCAGGAGCTGAGGAACTCACATCAAAAAGGAAGAAGCAAATCCTTCTACAATGCTTAGGGATAGAAGGCTTTCGAATTTACAATACGCTTCCAGAGGTAGTACACGAAGCTTCGTAAACTGCATCACGTGAAGCCGGTGCAACACCGTCTACAAGTGCCGTGTCAGGTACAGTGACGCCTGTCCCTGACGAGTACGAAACGGCCCTACGTACTTTAGATGCTTACTGCGCTACCACCGTCAACGTGGTGACGGAACGCCACAACTTCAGGAGAATAACTCAGCTGCCGGGCGAGAGCATTGACGATTTTGTTTTGGCCTTACGGGAGTTACCCCCTTCATGCAATTTTGGTGCCCAAACTGAAGACAACTTGCGAGACCAATTTGTACAAGGGGTATCTTCGCAGCAAATACGTGGGAGGCTTCTCCTTGACGGATCGACTCTGACGTTTTCTCGTGCCGTGGACATCGCCAAGCATTCTCAAAGAGTATCGGACGAAACACAGTCCTTCGTACATGGTGATATCGTTCAAGCCATCGGCAACGCTCCGGCGTCGAAGACCCGAGGGCGTCAAGGTAAATGACAAACGAGCCAGCTGCATCATTTCTAGAACTCTCAGCGCAAGGACGGAGCGCAAAGACTACGCTGCTATCGGTGTGGGTCAACGCAGCATCTCGCAAATGCTTCGAATTGTCCAGCGTTTCACAAGCGTTGCAAGAGCTGTGGCAAGGTTGGTCATAAGCCTCAGTTCGTCGAGCGTCGAAGACATCGACGAAAGTACAGGAGCTTTCTACAGAGCAGCATGAGGTTCTAAATGTCGTGGTACCTTCAAAGGAAGGACAAGGTCTCTTCATCGAGGCGCATCTTGAAACTGTGCCGGTAAAGTTATTGATTGATACGGGATCGTCAGTATCCATTCTGCAAGATATCTTCAGGAGACATTTCGCTCATCGTTTCACTCTGGTTCCGTCACGTACTGTTTTAGTGGATTATTCAAGACGGAAGATTGATGTAAAGGGGTGCTTCGAGGCTGCCGTCACTTACGAAGACAAGCACCATGCTGCTCGCTTTTTCGTAGTTCCCAGAGGAACGTTATTAGGACTCGACGCCATCCAAGGACTCGGCATACATATTGAAGGCGGGACACTCAGCTGCTATGAAACGTCCTTCGCTTCATCAATGCTACCAGACTCACTTGCGCAGGACTTCTCAGAGCTATTTTAAACAGAGCAAGGTTTGGCTAACAGATTTACCCACAAGGTGAAAGTTCGTCAAGAGGTTCCACCCGTAACTGCTAAGCTACGTCGACTTCCGTTGGCAGTTCGCGACGCTGTTGCGGAAGAGCTGCGTCGCCTTGAAAAGGAAGACATAATAGAACGGGTTGAGGCGTCAGAATGGGTTTCCCCATTGTAGTAATAAAAAAAAAGGATGGAAAGATTCGCCTTTGTGTGGACCTTCGTGAGGTGAACAAAGCCATCATACCAGACCTGTTCCCTCTTCCACATTCAGAAGAGCTGCTGAATGCGCTAGCAGGAGCTCAGTACTTCTCTCGAATCGATTTAAGGTCAGCATACCATCAAGTCCGTCTGCATCCTGAAAGTAGGAGCTTGACCACATTTATTACCCATGATGGACTCTACAGACTCAAACGGGTCTGCTTCGGACTTTCATCTGCGCCCGCCATGTTTTAAAGAATGATGTTTCTGATACTGATGGATTGCTCCGGAGTATTATGTTACATTGACGACATCATTGTGTTTGGGAGACACAAAGCTGAACATCAAGAAAATCTTCGAAGAGTGCTCACCGTCATTCGCTCAACCGGATTGAAGCTCAATGCAAAATGTGTCAAAAGAGAAACTGATGTTCTGAGGCTGGACCACATAGAAGGGACAGATACAAACAAAGCCTCAAATTGCCTAAGAAATCAACGATGAAAGATGAAAGTCACTGAAAAGGTTGGTAGAGCCCTGGACCGGTAATCCAGAAGATGTGGGTTCGTTCCCTACAGCTGGCTAACCTTTTCAGTGACTTTCATCTTTCATCGCAAAATGTGTGTTCGAGACACAGGAGCTGGAATTCTTAGGGCACCACGTAAGCACTGATGGATTACGTCCGCTTCGTTCTCAAGTGGAAGCAATTACACATGCACCAGCGCCAAAGGATGTTGCTACCCTACGTTCGTTTTTGGCACTTGTAGGGTTTTACTCAAAGTTCGTCCCAAACTTTGCCACGCTCGTGGATCCTATGCGTGCCCTACTACGAAAAGATCAACCCTTCCTGTGGACAGACATTGTCAATGACACTTTCAATGCTGTGAAGTCACTCTTCAGAGAAGACCGTGTCGTCCACCCGTTCGACCCTACACTACCAGTAATCGTCACGACAGACGCTTCTTCGTACGGGTTAGACCCAAGATATTAAAGACCCAGTAAATTAAGACCCAGGTATTTGTAAGAGGAAGAAGAGGGAACGGGAGTGTGTCCAATGTGGTATTGGAACGTTAAGGGTTTTTTAGAGCGAGAAAAGGGAAGATGATGGCACTTTGCAGAGCTCAGGAGAAGAAGCCATGATGAACATCATGCAAGTACTGAGTCAAGGTCTTGCTGAAGGGCCAAATGGTCGGAATGAGTATGGATGGGTCTGTAAACAACACAATCATCTGCAAAGAGTCTGACAGAGGATGTTAAAGAATCTGGAAGATCGTTAATGAAGACAAGAAACAGAAGGGGTCCAAGAACAGAGCCTTGCGGAACACCAGAAGAAATAGGGACAAAGGAAGAAAGGGAGTTGTTTACAAGTGTGGCCTGTGTTCGATCGGAAAGATAGCACTGGATCCACAGGACAACATCGGGGTGAAGATTAAGTAATGAGAGTTTACGGATAAGGCCACAGTGTGAAACAGAGTCAAACGCTTTCTTAAAATCTAGGAAGATGGCGTCTGTTTGTATACCACGGTCCATATTAGAATAATATCCCCCCCAAAACTCCTGTAATTACGGTAGGGTTGCCGCGGGAGAGTTGACCCCCACATATAGCTGTATATGGCTGTCCCGTGTCTAGGGAAAGGCGAATCCTGGTGGTTGAGTGGACCCAGAGGTTGTCTTGGAGCCTACGGGCCCCTCTGAGAAAGCAACACACCACTTTGGTCCCCTACTTCCCATAGACAGATGGTCCTGGAAGGTCCGGCCAGGACTATACAGCTAGTCGCCATCCTCCCATTTCATTACCTTCTCCTTTCACTACTCATTTCTTCATTTTTCTCCTTCCCCTTCTTTGGTGGCAAGGGTCAACTTTGGGCGTTACATTCAATCTCTCGTTGAAGCTGCACTTGAGTATAGTGCAGAAGGATGTGTTAGTGTGCAGAGCACGTTCCCTTGGTTGGGGTCGGTGGTGCCCGACATACCTACTGCAATGAACACCACGTATTCTTGCATAGACAACCAAACTTCCAAAAGACGCTATCGGCCTCCCAAAAGAAGCCTCAACGAAGTATTCACTATGCAATGTCTTAGTCTCACTCAACAACCCTGGTTCCCAAAGGTGCTAATCGGTACATTCAAAGGGCAAGAACAGCCCACTAGAATAGATGTATCTGTTTGTGACAGCAAAGGCTCTGGAGCAGTTAATAGGGAAATCCTATGATGCCAAAAAGCTGAGAACAGTTGACATCCACGTGCAAGTTCAGACCAAACAACAGAGCGCACCCCTTGAGTCACTGAAGAAAACTGGCCAGTGGCTGTATCTGTCACGGCACATCGCACTCTTAACATAGTAAAGGCGTGATTTCTGTGGATGAATTGCTTCCACGCTCAGATAATGAAATAGAAGGAGGCTTAAAAGATCAAGGAGTCGTGCTCCAAAAAAGAATTGTAATGCGCAGGGAAGGCAGGGAAATCCCAACTAATCATGTAGTCCTGTCCCTTCAGTTAGATACACTTCCATCTTCCTTCAAGGCTGGATACATAAACTGTCAACTAAGAGCATATGTTCCTAGCCCAAGGCGCTGCTTTAAATGCCAGCTCTTTGGACACAGCCCGCAGACCTGCAGGGGACATGCAACATGCCCAAAATGCGCCGAGAAGAGAAAGATCAAACACTAGAGCCTAGGACGAGATTGCAAGTTATCCGTCCCAAAGCGTAACCATGGAAGTTGACGACGACGACCGCTCATCACAGAAGTCGTCGTCGAGTCTTCCAGATGGTTCTCCTCAGGGGAAAGACAAGCTGGAGAAGTCAGGTGGTAGAGGTAGAGGAACGCATAAGGAGCAGCAGAAGGTACCCCCCCCCCCAAAAGAAATACAGGCTCCATAAAGCCATGCAGAGACGGGTGGTTATCGAAACTACCTGTTCTCAATTCTCCCTGCTCACATTGCCCTTCTTCAAATGACCTTGATCAAAAGGACTGTAGGGCACAGAAGGACCAGCAGACAAGGCTGAATGCGAAGTGTTTAATGTGGCAGCCAGGCCATAACTGAAAGAACCAATGATACGCGCGCTCGATAGAAAATCATGCGCGAGATACGCGTCGTGACGAAACGTCCATGGCGGCGCTCGTCGTCCAATTCCGTCGGCTGCTACATGCCCCCCTCCCCCCCGCTAGTGGCAGATTGAAGCTGTCGGCACACGTGACGTGTCTCTGGACGGGCCTTGGGCATAAAGGGGAACGGTTGGTTGATGCCGGGATACCAAGCGTTGGAGGGAAACGGTTCCAGGCTGAGGAATCTGTGGAGTAGGAGTCGACTGTGGCAAGGTCCATGTAGGCCGGCTATGTCGACGGCAACCACGTCTTCTCGGCCGTTCATAGAGATGCGTAAGTTCTTGCCCTGGCGGCCGAGGACGGGATGTGGACCGGAATAGGGCGCCGTGAGCGACTTCCGCACGGCGTCCGTGCGCAGGAAGGCGTGCGTTGCGGATGACAGGTCTTGGGGAACGTGAGCACGGCGGGTGGAGGAAGCGCTGGTGGCAATAAGTCGGAGTGTGTCGAAAAACCGATGAAGGCGGTCCAGGAAAAGGGATGGGGACGGGTCGGGAGAGGGTGGCACGAAGAAGTCGGCTGGAAGACGCAGAGCACAGCCATATACAAGGTCAGCCGCACTGCACCTGATGTCGGTCTTGACGACTGCGCGGATGCCGAGGAGCACCAAAGGCAGGTAGCGTACCCAGTATGCCCTATCTTCCTGGGCGACGAGGGCGGCCTTCAAGTGGCGATGAAGGCGCTCTACGAGGCCGTTGGATGCAGGGTGATAGGATGTCGTTCGGACGCGAGTTGTTCCGAGGAGGTCGGTGAGGCCCTTGAATAAACGGCTCTCGAACTGTGGGCTCCGGTCCGTAATGACCTGGGACCGCCACGCCGAACCGAGAGACCCATGACGCGACGAAGGTGTTGGCGACTGTCTCGGCGGTGGCGTCTGCCATCGGCGTGGCCTCGGGCCAACGTGTGAAGCGGTCGACAGCGGTTAGGATATAGCGGCAGCCATCAGATGGTGGGAGAGGGCCGACTATATCAAGATGCACGTTGTCGAAACGCGCGTCTGGAAGCTGGAACTTCCCGAGGGGGGCGGAGGTGTGGCGGTGGACCTTCGCACGCTGGCAGCGGTGACACGCTGGCGCGGACGTCTCGGTTGATTGAAGGCAACACGAAGCGGTCCGCAAGAAGCTTCTGAGTTGCCCGGATGCCAGGGTGCACCAAGTCGTGGAGAGAAGAGAAGACGGCCCGGCGACGCGTGACAGGGACGAAAGGCCTAGGTTGGGGAGCCGACGTGTCGCAACACATGGCAGCGGAAGTGCCGGGAGCGGGGAAGTCTTGCAGCTTCATGGAGGTGGTGTTAGCGGTGCGCAAGCGCTTCAGCTCTTCATCGTGGAGTTGGGCAGAAGCGAGGGCTTCGTACGAAAAGCGCTGCGTGGTGGTAGAAAGGGCGGCAACTCGACTTAAGGCGTCGAGTGGAGCGTTTCCTTCCCCCGGTACGTGCCTGATATCTGTGCACATTTCAGCAAGATAGGCGAGCTGTCGAATCTCCCTTGGGGAATACCGGCTGCTGGCAGAGTGGAAAGCGTAGGTCAAGGGCTTGTGGCCGGTTAGGATGGAGAAAGCGCAACCTTCCAGGAAGAAACGGAAATGCATGACCGCGAGGTATGCGGCCAGCAACTGTCGGCCAAAAGTGTTATAGCGCTGCTCGGTAGGTTTGAGGGTCTTGGAGAAGAAAGCGATGGGGCGCCATGCTGTGCCAATATGCTGCTGCAGCACCGCGCCGACGGCTATACCAGAGGCGTCAACCATGATTGTAGTCGGCGCGCCGTGCCGGGGATGGCAAAGCAGGGAGCAAGCGGCGAGATCGGCCTTGATCTTGAGCAAACTCGATTCGGCGGCAGAATTCCACATCAACAGCTTCGCAGCTCGGCTCGACTGAGTGAGAAGGGCTTCAAGGGGGCGAAGGGTTTCCGCGCAGTGCGGAATGAAGCACCGGTAGAAATTGATGAGGCCGAGGAAGCGCCGAAGTTGCCGGATGGATTGGGGTTGGGTAAATTGGTGATAGCCTCGACCTTGAAGGGAAGCGGTGATATGCCTTCCGGGTAGACTTGGTGCCCAAGGAACTCTGTGGATGACACTCCGAATTCGCACTTTTGCACATTGACAACGATGCCGTGAGCGACCAGGCGTGAGAAGAGCAGGCGGAGATGATGTTCGTGCTCTTCAGGAGACGAGCTGGCCACAAGCAAGTCGTCAATGTACGCGAAGACGAAGGGGAGGCCCCTGTCTATAAAACGTTGGAACGTTTGGGCCGCGTTGCGTAGACCAAATGGCATCCGCGGAAACACGTACAGCCCAAACGGAGTCGTAATTGCCGTTTTCCTGATGTCTTCAGGGGCGACGGGGATCTGGTGATATGCTTTCACCAGATAGATTTTACTGTTGAGGGTAGTGCCGTGGAGGTTGACCGTGAAGTCTTGCAACCGCGAGAGCGGGTAACGGTCAGGTCCAGTAACAAAGTTCAGTGCACGGCGGTAATCACGGCAGGGGCGCCAGTCGCCGGTCATTTTGGGACCATCTGCAAAGCGGAGGACCAATGGCTGGAGCAAGGTCTGGCTACACCGACGGACAGCATGTGCTCAAATTTCGCATTTTGCAATCTTGAGCTTCTCCGGAGCTATCTGACGTGCCCGGGCGAAAACAGGTGCTCCGGTGGTCTGTGTATGGTGCACGACATCGTGTGCGACTTAGCGCGACCAATCTGGTAGTTGCGTGAGATTTGGGAAATCCTTGAGGACGGCAGCGTATGGCGAGTGAAGGGCAGGAATAGAGATGCCGCTGCGAGGGCTCGCAGAATGGACGGAGAGAGCCTGAACTGACAGATGGGTGGACGTATCTACCAGGCGCTTGCGGGCGACGTCCACACACAGGCAGAAATGATGTAAGAAGTCGACGCCCAGGATGGACTGGCTGACGCCGGCCACAAGGAAAAGCCACGGGAACGTTCTGCGAAGTCCCAGATCGAGGGTGGCAGATAGCTGTCGGAAAACGGGAATGCCGGTGTTGTTGACAGCCGTAACATGGCTGGGCGACGCTTGTCACTTCCTGAAGCGGGGAGCACGCTCACTTCGGCGCCGGTGTCAACGAGGAATCGAGTCTTTGGTGGTCGGTCGACAACGTAGAATAGTCGGCTGCTAGGCGTGGTGGAGACAGTCGCAGCCGCTAACGGTCCTCGGGCAAGTTTTCCGTCCATCGTCGTTCCGTCGTTTCGTGCCGGACTGCAAATATATCGGTGTAATCATTGACAAACGCCTGTCATGGTCCCACCACATCAAGGCACTCTCGGCCAAGACGTCGAACTTTGCGAACGTCCTGCGACGGGTCTCTTGACTGTCGTGGGGTCCGTCTTGTGACGACCTGCGCCGAGTACACCACTCTCTCGTGTTAGGCCTGCTGCGCTACAGCCTCCCGTGTTGCACGGCCTGAGTAGGACTGGCGAGCGTGAGCTCCTCAATATCCAGGCCCGCAGCCTTCGAGTGTGTCTGGGCTTGCCTAAGACGACCGAAACATACTCAGTCCTTGCGGAGGCACGTGAACCACCTGCAAACATCCTGCGTGACAGGGAGACCCTTCGAGTCTACACGCGGATCCTAAGGCGGCACCCCTTCCACTATCTCCGACTCATAGGAAGTCACTGCCCCGACTCTGCCTTGGGTGGCGCTGTCGACCGCCTGCGGGTGGTTGTACCCCAGCCCTCTTGTACCGTGTCCTTTGCCCCTCCTTTGTGGGCTCTCGACCGGCCCTTCGTGTGCTCCACTATCCCCGGCCTTGGGCGAATGAATGACACGCCTTCCGTTGTCGCACGTCAGCTTGCCCTGCAGCACCTCTCCACGCTACATGACCAGCGGCTAGCTGTTTACACCGACGGGTCGGTCGTAGACAGAGCGAGCGCAGCATTTTATGTGCCCCACGAGGACATCGAGCGCACCTTTAAACTTGCAAACGACACGTCATCCACGAAGGCTGAACTCTTTGCCGTGGACGCGGCGCTTGAGCACATTTCCGTCTCGCCACAGGGAAACTGGTCCATCTTTACGGATAGTAAGGCAGCGTTAGAGGTCATCCCTCACACGGATCCCAGACGATCAACGATCTCCACGCAATGACTATTTCGTCATACAACTCAGTTCTTGCCTCCGGTCATACCGTCTGGCTCCAGTGGGTTCCCAGCCACATAGGCCTCCCTGGGAATACCCGTGCCGACGCTGCTGCAAGGCGCGCGCATAGCCGTGGCAGCCCCATCGCAAACCTACAGCTCACGGCATCAGCTTGCCTCCTTCAAATCCGTCGATGGTCTGCCTCTGAAACCCGCCACTTCATTGCAGACGCTATTCGATGCAACACCTTTCTTCGAGCCATCGACCCCGCGATGCAACTTTACCCCACCCAATACCTTACCAGGGCCGAGGAAACCCTCCTTCATCGCGTCCGCCTTAACGTCGCCTACACTCCGTCACTCCTGCGCAAGATGGGCAGACGCGGCAACGCAAACTGCGTTGCCATCGCGGCTTCTCTTGCACCTGTTTCTTTTTTTTAAGGAGTAGCCAGCCGGCAATTGCCTGGCTGACATCCTCTTTTGTGTGAAGAAACATATACCCCCCCCCCCCGTCTATGTACAGGGTCTCGTGCACCGATGGGCCTCGGATCCGTACCGCTGGTGCCGTACAGCAAGGGCCGATGGGCTCGTCTTGCAGAGGCCGACGGGGCGAACGGCGTCGACTGGGGGAGCAGGACGCGGAGCGCGGACGATCGCGTCGGCGACGCCTGGGCGTAACGGGGCTGTGTTGGAAGGCGCACGCGATGACAGGACAGACGCTACCGTGGCGGAGAGGCGGCCAAAATCTTCGCGCAGCTGGGCTATGGAGACGCCGGGCGGAGAAGTTAGCCGGACTTGGGCGGATGGTGAAGGCGCCGCGGGGGAAACAGCTGAAGGCAAGGGCGGTGCGGCGGGCATGGATGGGAGGGACGGACGGGAAACCTCCATGATCTTGTCTGCAAGATCGGCAAGCTCTTGCAATGGCAGAGTCGACGCAGACGCCAGGATCGTCTGCACGGTTGTTGGTAAGCGCTGGAAGAAGAGTTGTTTGAGGAGGCTGGCATCGAAGGACAGCGCTCGCTCGCCAAGCAGCCCCTGCATTTGTCGTAATAGTTCGGCTGGACGCTGTCGTGTACCTTTTCCTTCTCCTAATTCTTTTAATGAATCCCAGAAATATCATTCAGTGGAATTGCCGAGACCTGCTGACAAATATAGATGATGTTCACGACCTTTGTGACACACATAGTGCCGCTTGTATTTGCTTGCGGGAAACATATCTGAAACCCTGTAACCCTAATCTATTCAGACAATTGAATCAGGAAGGACCGATCCAACACAGCATGGGCTTGTGGAGGTGTCGCAGTTCTGACACGAAAACACCTTCCTCTACGACATATCCCACTAAACACAACACTTGAGGCCGTTGCCATTCAGATTTGTTTAGATAATGTTGTAACTGTATGCTCTCTTTACCTTCCACCATCGATAGCTGCTGAACAGCCGAAATAGGAAGGCATTTTGGACCAGCTTCTCTCACCGTTCGTTCTGCTTGGAGATTTTAATTCACACAATATATTGTGGCGGAGCCAAAAGACCGATCATCGTGGGAGAATGTTGGAACGAGTCCTTCTTGCAAGGCCTGTCGGCTTACTGAATACGGGATTGTCAGCGTGTACGTGTAAACTCTGCACCAGGGTCTTTCTCCGCAATAGACATCTCCTTGTGCAGTTCTTCTCTTTTCCACTGCGTGGACTAGAGAGTTCAACACAATCCCCATAGTAGCGACCATTTTCTGGTCATTATTAAATTGCAATAGTTACACTAACAACATAAAAACACGTCCACCACGGTGGAAATTACAAGAGGCAAATTGGGACATATTTGAAAGACAAGCCAATTTCCTGCCTTCTGCTTTCCAGGGGTTGAATGTTGAGGAGGCAAACAAGTTGGTCACCCATACCGTTATAAATGCCGCTCAACAACCCATTCCAGAAACATCCGGCCGACTCCCCAAGCGCTCCACATCTTGGTAGACGAACAATTGCGAAGGCACACGCAGAGAACAAAACCGGGCGTGGTGTGTCTCTCGAAGACACCCCACTATAGCAAAGCTACGCGTAGTTGCTTTCAGGAGAGCTCGAGCGAAAGCACGTTGGACGCGAAGGCCAGCAAAGAAAGAGTTTTGGAGACATTTCGTATCATCCTTAAACAGTACCACTCCATCAAAAATAATGTGGGACGGACTAAAGAAAACCAAGGGCGACTATACAAGCTTCTGTGTACTATTGTATGTATGTATAATTGGGTGTTTACGTCGCGAGACAACTGAGATCATGAGCGACGCCACAGCAGTCGGTCTGTGGATTGCTTTTGCCCACCTGAGGGTTCTTTAACGTGCGATGAAAGTTCACCACACGGCACCCCGTATTTAACGTCCCTCACGGAAGACGGCGTGTCTAAGCAACTTGTACCCTGCCACCAAGTTGCTGGCGTCCTCGGCCGGGTTCGACTGTGTACTATTGTTACAGAAAAATTGTACAGTGTGTCAAAGTATGGAGGAGCAAGCCAATATGCCCTCGGGGAACATTTCCAACAAGTGTCAAGTTCATCCCATTACAGCAGAGATATCTTAAAAATTAAATCATCTGCTTAAAGGCAAACAATTGAGAGCGGGTCGGGTGACAAATGTGGTTACAACTCACCCTTTTCGATGGCGGAGCTACAGCGGGCCCTGTCATCCGCTAAAAACTCAGCACCTGGACCTGATCGCATTGCGTACTCCATGCTTAAACATCTGTCTTTTTATTCAGCGAGAAGGTTGTCTCCCTTCTGGCTGGAAGGAGGTAATCGGTGTGTGAACGTCAGCTACAATTAACAATAAATAAGCTGGTTAGATGGTCTCAGGAAAATGGCTTCAAGTTCTCTCCCAACAAGACTGTTTGTGCTCGTTTCTCGAAGGTTCGGGGAATGTTCCCAGAGCCCACTTTTTCTATGTGCAACCAAAGTATAAATGTGAAATCTGAACACAAATTCCTCGGTCTCATTTTCGACGAAAAACTGTCATTCTCACCTGAAAATGAATAAATGTTATGTAGAATAAATAAACCTCAAGAAAAAAAATGAATAAAATCTTTGAACATTTTAAATGTACTCTCACACCGATCCTGTGGTGCAGATCGCGATACATTGCACCGGATCTATATCTCCGCTGTCCTTTTAGAACTTGGTTACAGTTGCGTGGTGTATGGGTCAGCACGACCTTCTACTCGGAAAATGTTGGACCCTCATGCCCAGCAATTCGGGACAAAACGTAAAGCAGGCTTCACCTGACACTGCTCCCATAGAAGCCATGTATTAGGAATAGAAAAGCGCGTGCAGCACGTTCCGTTCTTACCGCTTTGCATTCGTTCTCTAGTGGGACGTTGTCTGTGTCATAGCCAAACATATGGTGCAGGTTTCGTTAACGAATATTGGGGTCTTCGGGGTTCCATTTTGGTTCAAAATTTCTGACCTGTATAGTAGGCTTCACGAGATGCACTGAAGCGCTGGTTGAAGCCCTCTACCTGGTGGGTTAGCGCAAATACACCGTGTACTTTGCAAGAAACGCGTGAGCACTTGAATGCTCTGTACGGCGTCTCAAACACGCTACAAGACAGATAAGTTCGCATAATTTGTTGCGCCATGCAAACAAGAAAAAAAAAATCTCTTGCTGTCACGAGACTCTTGCTTCAATGCACGGAGCTTGTGAGGAGGTCTGAGGGCAGTGGCGCGCAGGCGAGGAATATCGTGGTATGAGCGGTCATAAACAAACACAGAGGGCGACATTAGAGCACTAAGTTGATTCCTTTCGCCTGGTAAAGCAGGCATCATCTACCTACCGCCGCGAGATGCGCGTATTGAAAATCAGAGAGCGCGTGTAGCGCGTTGTTTTTCTTATAGTGATGCTTGTACATGCATGTTTGTGGGTGAATATTGTGAGGTTCTTTTTGGGTCTCTCCTGCGTCGACTCCTCCTCAATGTGGCTCTCATCCCACAATTCTAGTGCATGATCAGATGCTGTAACACAAGCCTCTGACCTACGGTGTCGTTGTGAACTCTGAGCACATTGTTATGGAAAGTGCACTCTACTGCACGCAAAGGCGGATTCTGTATGATGATCTTGTCCCTATCAGCAAGAGACCACTCAGTTTAGATGCATTCATTGTCCCTATGAAGATCCTGTGCTCCATCTCGGGTTCTTCACCTGTTCATAGACTTCCTGTCGTCCACTGGATTGCTCCAGACGCTCTACTTCTTTCACGTATTTTCATTCATCCTTCATCTTCATCATATAATGTTTCACGTGCAATGGGGTAGGGTACCGCACCGCCGCGGTGGAACACCCCATCTCATCGTCATCATTTATTGTTGTTGTTGTCCCTTGAGGTTCCAAACTTTCCAGTTTGGCTTGTTGAGGGAGCTTCACTCGGGAGCCCCAATGTGGGTGGTTCCTCTGCACAATTCCGCATGAACTTCGTGTTCTCCAAATACGGCTAATAATGTTAATGCGCAAATAATGCAAGATATTCAAACGGTAATGGTAACATCCCAGTTACGAACATTGGATTCCAAAGTCTCGAAAGTACAGAATCGGCCATCTTTATTCTTTATGATTCGTTCATGAAACAGCTGATTTATGCAGCCATATTTGCGTATAGATGATTTTTTGTTTGCGCTACTTGACTACGCGCGTTGCGGATCGTTTTTCCTCTCTTTGGTTGGTCACATGTAGGGTAAGGTGGGGCAAGACGCGACATTCTTTACTCGACGCCGCCTGTCTCAGAGATGCGTTGCTCCATGCTCTTGAAACTTTACTCATGGGCGGCCCTACATGTACGCTTTATTGCACGTGAGAATTGTACGTACTGGTCTATACGTTTATGAGAAAAATATCGGTTACTTCTGCCTGGAATGTAAAAACCCGACAAAAAGGCGCGATTTTCTGTAGTCCGTTTTCTTGCAATCCGTGTAGCAGCGTTTCACAGGCTCTTCTCTCAATGTAGATTCACATTGTGTTTTTTATTCATTCTTCTAGATATATGCAAAATATGGGCACTCTTGGTTATTCACTGCTGAACAGGAAAAAAAATAATGCGTCCGATGACATGCTCGGGGCAAGACGCGACACTTTAATGTTATTTTAATTTAATGCGATTTAAATTTAATGTGATTTAAAAACTGATAAGTCAACTATTAGGTGGCTTTATGCTTGTTCCTCAGAGATGTGTAGTATTTTCCAGCAAATTTTCCTGTTTCCTAGGATGTTTCCAGCAAAGCAGAAGCGCGCACAAAAGCGAGCGACCAGCGACATGTCTGACGGGCCGTGCCGTGTTTGTAAAGGACGGTGGAGCAAAATAGCACCTGGTTGTGTGTGGTTTTATTGGACATTATGTGTGCGGTGGGCTCAGGGGGTTGTGTAGGGGTCTACGGGCTTCACTTTGTCTGCTTGGATTGCAAAAACTAATTTGTGTTGTACATTACCACGGCGTGGTTCATCTTGTCCCACGCGATGCCTCGTCTTGCCCCGAGGGTTGGGGCAAGATGAGACCATCTGCGTTTTTGGATTTCTTGTTCTGTAATTATATTATACCGGCTACATTCGTTCTGCATTTACAGGTTTGAAGTTGTAGAACCCTGAGAATGTGTCTATGGCTAGCTTTCTTGAAAAACACGAAAAATATAAATTTCCCGTTCAATTGCAAATTTCTGTCTCATCTTGCCCCTCCTTATCATATTACCCAATATTGATTTCTGTGCTAGGTACCGTGGCATAGTGGTTAGAATTACTCATTTCCACGTCGAAACTGGGAGGTGACGCGGGTTCGAATTCTCGCACCGGCTGTGTTGTCTGAGGTTCTTCCTGGCTTTTCAGGTAGACTTTCCAGACGAATGTCGCACAGTTCTCGCTGAAATCTGCCGAGGACGCATACTAACACCCCTGTCCTTCCTGCTGTCCTCTCCCCATCTGTCCACGTCTGCACGCCTCTCATAGGTACATTTGTTTCGCGGCGCTAACAGTTAACTTAAAAAAAAGCAATTGTTTATGTGTCCTTTGTCGTCCAGTATTTATCATCGCGTCTCAATTTGTACAAGGCGGGCATTCTGCTGCTGCCCGCACAAGAAAAGAAAGAAGCAAAGCATGTCGTACATAGAATTTGCGCAATAGACTATTACCCGCTGTTCGCGAACTGTCTAAGTCACACTGCCAAATATCGCGACCCGTCGTTGGCAAAATAAAGCGACGTGGGTTGGCAGCCGCCGACCACATGAGTTGTTTCCGATGATGGATGCCATTGGAGACACCAAGGAAAACTTCATGTAGGAGGCAGAACTACCCTGACCTGACCTCATCCCCAAAACGCGAAAACCACGAAGTTTCACGACGGCGACAACCACGTGCGCTTGTTTTGTCAAAGATCCACTCTTTACCAATGTCATGATATCTTGATATGACGTGCAGCTGCGGGTGGTCTGTTGGTACAGCTTGGGATAAACGTTTACGAAACACGGCGCTGACGTGTTTCTTCATCGGAGCGGCCCTCTGCTAACTATCAGGAAGAGATCGGATAAGAAACGGGTGATCAGCTATTCTCTGAATATGTGTGTGCGTCCGCTCTGGTGTGTTGCTGGGCTGTCGCTCCAATGGAGAAATGCAACGCCACGGTGTGCCGTGAACTTTTGTCCCAAGCTGTACATCAAGCGGAAAACCAACTGTCCAGCAGCGGAGCAGAATTTGTACAAATTAAGCACAATTCTCGTTGCTGAGTCATCGTACTGCTGCGCACAGTTCCAGCAATTTTCGTTTAAACATTTCCGTACATAAAGGTAACATCATGACGCTTTTACAGCGCCCTGCTGTATGCGATGAAGAAGCTCCACGAGTATATACAACGTGTTGTGATAGCACCACGTCATCTTTACTTCACCTGTAAAATATCAATCAGAAAACATACAACGTCCTGGTAGAGTTATCGCTCATCGCTACTTCAGAGACACCTAAAAGGGAAGCAACGCTGCCTCTGACGCCCCCAAATCGCACAATATCGTTTTTTTAAATCTTCAGATTGATGGAACCACATAACGACATATCCGTAGGCTCAATGACGCACGCTGAACTGTGCGCGGAGCTCGACGCAAACGTCATAGTGACAACTCGAAGGACATAAGGAAGCTCAGGCAAACGTTGCGATGTGCGTTGAGCAACAACCCTTGAGCCGCTGCTGCATTCCTTGTTGAAACTTTTTGTACTTTTCAGTCTTAGTGGCCTTCTGCATACTGAAATTTCAGTGTCTTCCTACCAAATCAAACCAAAGTGCAAACTGAGGAGTCTCAATAATGCGGTGCTGACTGCTTCAGATCACTCGCACGTAAAAGCGAAAACCCATGATCGTACTCTGCATCACGCTTCGGCTGGTAAATTGCTGTTCGTGTTATGCGGAAGACATGTTTCTTCAGCTGTTTGTAATCGAGTTTGCCAACTTCTCCGGGTGTCAAAAACAGCACTATATGCTCTTTTTTCCTTTTGGCTGACTTTACTTTTCGCTATCATTCATTCAAGCGTCTATGTAAAAACTATCTTATTTACCGGAGTCTCCAACAGCGAGTTTTAGTGCAAAGGGATAGCGTGGTGGTTCTGCGCACTGCGCGAAGCTCTCTTTATTAATGAGTTCATGTTGGTACATATCCGCTGCAGAAGATACGCAGTCAGAGACAAGGAACGGCAGACTTCACGCAAGAACTGCTTACTAACATAATTTAATTCAACAGAAAACAAGTAAAACACAAAGCGAAGTGACAAGAAAAAGTGTCTTGTTTGTTAGTCATTATCTTCCTGTTCGATTGGTGAATTGACTTATCACAACAAGAGATTAGCTACCTGTACGACACCCACTGTTAGACCACCGAAGAGGAAGATAGCGACTAACAAACAATACACTTTTTCTTGTCACTTCGCTTTGTGTTTTACTTGTTTTCTGTTGCATTCAATTATGTTAGTAAGCAGTTAAAAGTCTCTGATAGTGAGCTTTAGTGCATCGTACGGTATCTCATTTGCGCACGTAAAGGATAACGTGGTGGTCATGCGCAATGCGCGAAGCTCTCTATGGTTTGCTCGTGCGCAGAACCAACAACGTTATCCTTTACGTGCGCAAAGGAGATACCTCACGATGCATTAAAACTCACTATCAGAGAGTTTTAGTGCATCGTACGCTATCGCCTTTGCGTATGTATGTGATAGCGTTGTTGGTTCTGTGCACGCGCAAAACATAAAGCGAGCTACAGAAGGTACGCAGCCAGAGCCTCTACGAACTCTACGAAATGGATACGATGAAAGAAGTTAATATATCCAAGCTTAGCAGTGTGATGTCACCCGCTTCAAAGAAACAGGGCGATTGGCTTATCATGCAATATGCTCGGAAGTTCCAGCCGCTCTTCGTACAGAGCTTAAAATAAACCTTTACATGGTATTATCACGATGCTGATACACAGACCGCAGGCGTTGTACAGCAGGTGCTCACCCAAGCAGCACAATGTACCGAAAGTCGAGTGCAATAGGGGTGGCCGGTATGTGTCTTATCAATGTTCTTTAGTTTCACCAGTTCGTTCAAGGTCTTCCACCTACCCGTCCACCCCTATTGCACTCGACTTTCAGTACATTGTGCTGCTTGGGCACATAGCTTCCATTGCTTGATACCCGTGTGCTTTAACTGTGGTTCGATCAATCTGAAGATAAAAAGAGAAGATAATATGCGCTTTTTTTTGGGGGGGGAGGGGGTCTCAGAGGCAGCGTTGCTTCCCTCTTACATGTCTCTGAAGCACCGATAAGCAATAACTGTACGAGGGCGTTGTATGTTTTCTCATTGATGTTTTACTGGTGAACTAAAGATGACACGGTTCTATCACAACACGTTGTATACGCTCTTGGAGTTTCTTGATCACACACAGCAGGGTGCAGCAAAAGCACCTGATGTATGCTGTGCCTGAGCACTCTATTTAGATAAATGTTTCGACAGATTGCTAGAACTCTTTGAAATTGCTTGAACTGTGCGCTGCACTACGATGACCGCATAGTCAACAAAGGGAATTGTGCTTCACTTTTACGGATTCTGATCCGGTGCTGGACAGCTGGTCTTCCGCTTGTACCAATTCCGCTTGCACATACTATGTCTGAAAAGATGTCCTTCTTTTCTTTTTCGTGCAGCAGCAGAATGTCAGGCTTGTACAAAATGAGACGGGTGAATGGACAATGGATGACAACTGGCACAAATCGATGTTACCATGACACATGTTACCAACAAAACACAGTAAAAACGATCCGAAACGCGCGTAGCCAAGTATAGCGCAAACAAAATGACATCCATACGCAAATATGGCTGCTTGAAGGACTAATCATAGGGTACATTAAAGGAGGCGAGGACGACTGTGCACGTTCGGAACTTTGGCAACAGATGTTCGTTGCTGGGGGGTTATTGGCAGAAAAAAAGAAAAAGAAAGGGGATATTACCATTGCCCTCTGAATTTCACCATCTTCTCACCTGATTTTCGTTGTTCTTTTCACAGCCTATTCAGGACTTCGGGTTGTAGGAGCATTGGATCTGTTCCTTATTTCGAATCCATGCATGCGGTATGTTGAGCACGCGAAGTATATGCGGAAGTATGCAGAGAAAATCCCCCCCCCCCCAATTGGGCTCCCAAGTGAAGCTCCCTCGACAAACCAAGCGGAACAATTTGGAACATCACAGGATATCAACAACAATAGATGATGACGATGCGATGAGCTGTTTCACCGCGGTGGTTTAGTACTCTAACCCATTGCACGTGGAACATTATATGATGATGATGAAGGAAGGATGAAAATACGAGAAAGAATTAGAGAGTCTAGGGCAATACAGTGGACGACAGGAAGTCAATGAACAGGTGAAGAACCAGAGATGGAACACAGGATCTTCATGGGGACAATGAATGTAGCTAAATTGAGTGGTCTCTTGCTGATAGGGGCAAGCTCATCACACAGTATCCGCCTTTGCGGGCAGTAGAGTGCACATTCCATAATAATGTGCTGTGAGTTCACAACGACACCGCAGGTTGAGCTGAGGCTTGTGTTACAGCATCTGATCATGCACTTGAATTGTGGGGTGAAAGCTACATTGAGGAGGAGTCAACGCAGGAGAGACCCCAAAGGAACCTGACAGTATTCACCCACAAATATGCATTTACAGGCATCACCATAAGAAAACCAACACTTCGCGCGCTCTTTGATTTTCAATACGCGCATCCCGCGGCGGTAGGTTGATGATGCCTGCTTATCCAGGCAAAAGGAATCAACTAAGTGCTCTAATATCGGCCTCTATGCTTGTTTACCACCGCTCATACCACGATATTCCTTGCCTGCGCGCCACTGGCCTAAGACCTCCTCACAAGCTCCGAGCATCGAAGGAAGAGTCTCGTGACAGCAAGATTTTTTTTCTTGTTTGCATGCGCAAGAAATTATGCGAACTTATCTGTCTTGTAGCGTGTTTGAGATGCCGTACAGAGCATTCAACTGCTCACGCGTTTCTTGCAACGTACACGATGTAATTGCGCTAACTCACCAGGTAGAGGGCTTCAACCAGCGCTTCAGTGCATCTCGTGAAGTCTACTTTACATGTCAGAAATTTGGAACCAAAATGGAACCTCGAAGACCCCAATATTCGTTAACGAATCTTTCACCATATGTTTCGCTATGACACAGACAACGTCCCAATAGAGAACGAATGCAGAGCGGTAACAAAGGAACGTGCTGCACGCGCTTTTCTATTCCTAATACATGGCTTCTATGGGAGCAGTATCAGGTGAAGCAGGCTTTACGTTTTGTCCCGAATTGCTGGGCATGTGTACATGTCCATGGTCCTTGGAGCATTCCCAACTTCGCCTGTCGAGAGCTTTTACGTAGAAACCAATGAGCAGTCACTCAAAAGGCGCCGGTTCTAACTAAGTACGTCATACGCATTAAGGTTTCAAGGCTACCCACAAAACCCGGCAATCACCTGTATAAAAGACACACAATTTAAACACCTGTTTTCGAACAGGCCTTCAGCGGTATTGCCATTTAGTATGCGCATGTCACAGGAAATTGAGCACTATGGCTTTTCAGAATATAACTCCATGATCCTTGAGTGCAGTAAAAAAAAAAAATCCCGCCATGACAAGCTCATCCAAGATCACTCACCAGATACGACAAATGTGGTACCCCAAACACTGTATTGAAACATGAATTTGAGCACCTAAGGGAAACCTTTGGTAGCCACGTTGAATTCTACACGGATGGATCAAAAACAAATACTAGGGTTTCATGTGCTATGGTTACTGGAATAGTCACAAGTTCACACCGGCTAAAGGGCACCACGTCTGTTTTTACTGCTGAAGTGTATGGAATAATTTTAGCCCTCAACTACATCCCAGAAAATCATATAAGTTCCGAAAGTAATATACACGGATTCTCTCTCAGTTCTCTGCAGGCTATTTGTAACATGCACCCCACTAAAAACCTGGTAGTACATCGTGCAAGGAGCCTGGCAAGCACTATAGCAAATGGGGCCTATCAGTTACTCTTCTGCTGGGTACCCAGCAATGTTGGGATACCTGGCAATAAACGAGCTGACGATGCTGCTTCGGCTGCATTAACTAGTGACATCACTCCTTTTGAAATACCATATCAAGATCTCAAACTACATCTAAAAAGATACATCAGTATCGACTGGCAGACATCTTGGGACAAGCAGACCAATAATAAATTACAAAGTATCAAGCCCTACGTTGGCACCAGCTCACCAGGTATGTCCAATCGACTACATGAAGTGCTATCCTCTCGCCCATAGGTGGGCATTTTGGTGAAACCTCACTCGCCCTCACCCTCACAGCCCTCACGGGCGCATGCCCTCACTCGCCCTCACCCTCACGGCCCTCACGGGCGCATGCCCTCTCTCGCCCTCACCCTCACGGCCCTCACAAGCGCAAGCCCCCACTCACCCTCACCCTCAGGGCCCTCACGGGCACATGACCTCACTCGCCTTCACTCTCACGGCCCTCACGGGCGCGTGCCCTCACTCGCCCTCACCCTCACGGCCCTCACAAACGCAATCCCTCACTCGCCCTCACGGCCCTCAAAAGCGCAATCCCTCACTCGCCCTCACCCTCACGGCCCTCAAAAGCGCAATCCCTCACTCGCCCACACCCTCACGGCCCTCAGGGCAACATGCCCTCACTCACCCTCACGGACACACGCCCTCTCTCGCCCTCACCTCACGGCCCTCAAATGTGTGCCTTTACTGGCAGCGGCTTATTCGCGGCTAACACTGCCAATGTGTCCCACAAAGAAAATTTTTCCCCACAAGGAAAAGTGTCCCACATGGTTACAGATATGGTTCTGGCACCGCGATAGGAGCCTTTCCGGTTGTTTTAAAGGGCTGTTGTGTCGCGTCCTTCGGGTATTCGGGGCTAACGCTATCAAAGTCCCTGTGGGAAAGTGTCCCATACGGTTACAGATACCGCTCTTGCACCGCGATAGGAGCCTTTTCGGTCGTTTTAAAGGGCTGGTGTGCCACGTTCTTCGGGTGTTCGCGGTCAACACTACCGAAGTCCCTGTGGGAAAGTGTCCCATATGGTTACAAATATCGCTCTTGCACCGCGATAGGAGCCTTTCGGTCGTTTTAAAGGGCTGGTGTGCCACGTTCTTCGGGTGTTCGCGGTCAACACTACCGAAGTCCTCGTGGGAAAGTGTCCCATATGGTTACAGATATCGCTCTTGCACCGCGATAGGAGCCTTTCCGGTCGCTTGAAAGGGCTGGTGTGCCACGTTCTTCGGGTGTTCGCGGTCAACACTACCGGAGTCCCTGTGGGAAAGTGTCCCATATGGTTACAGATATCACTCTTGCACCGCGATAGGAGCCTTTTCGGTCGTTTTAAAGGGCTGGTGTGCCACGTTCTTCGGGTGTTCGCGGTCAACACTACCGAAGTCCCTGTGGGAAAGTGTCCCATATGGTTACAGATATCGCTCTTGCACCGCGATAGGAGCCTTTTCGGTCGTTTTAAAGGGCTGGTGTGCCACGTTCTTCGGGTGTTCGCGGTCAACACTACCGAAGTCTTCGTGGGAAGGTGTCCCATATGGTTACAGATATCGCTCTTGCACCGCGATAGGAGCCTTTCCGGTCGCTTGAAAGGGCTGGTGTGCCACGTTCTTCGGGTGTTCGCGGTCAACACTACCGAAGTCCCTGTGGGAAAGTGTCCCATATGGTTACAGATATCGCTCTTGCACCGCGATAGGAGCCTTTCGGTCGTTTTAAAGGGCTGGTGTGCCACGTTCTTCGGGTGTTCGCGGTCAACACTACCGAAGTCCTCGTGGGAAAGTGTCCCATATGGTTACAGATATCGCTCTTGCACCGCGATAGGAGCCTTTCCGGTCGCTTGAAAGGGCTGGTGTGCCACGTTCTTCGGGTGTTCGCGGTCAACACTACCGGAGTCCCTGTGGGAAAGTGTCCCATATGGTTACAGATATCACTCTTGCACCGCGATAGGAGCCTTTTCGGTCGTTTTAAAGGGCTGGTGTGCCACGTTCTTCGGGTGTTCGCGGTCAACACTACCGAAGTCCCTGTGGGAAAGTGTCCCATATGGTTACAGATATCGCTCTTGCGCCGCGATAGGAGCCTTTTCGGTCGTTTTAAAGGGCTGGTGTGCCACGTTCTTCGGGTGTTCGCGGTCAACACTACCGAAGTCTTCGTGGGAAAGTGTCCCATATGGTTACAGATATCGCTCTTGCACCGCGATAGGAGCCTTTCCGGTCGCTTGAAAGGGCTGGTGTGCCACGTTCTTCGGGTGTTCGCGGTCAACACTACCGAAGTCCCTGTGGGAAAGTGTCCCATATGGTTACAGATATCGCTCTTGCACCGCGATAGGAGCCTTTCCGGTCGTTTTAAAGGGCTGGTGTGCCACGTTCTTCGGGTGTTCGCGGTCAACACTACCGAAGTCCCTGTGGGAAAGTGTCCCATATGGATACAGATATCGCTCTTGCACCGCGATAGGAGCCTTTTCAACCGCTTTAAAGGGTTCCTGGGCCACGTTTTTCGGAACTAGGGGCGAGCGCTGCATATGTCCTAGTGTAAGCCTTGAAGGTTGTAGCTATGCTAAGAAGGTTGTAGCGAAGCTATGAAAGGTTGTAGTTCGTTGAACTGCGACACAAGGACGACGCCGGTGTGTCTGCGCATAGCGAGGCTGCGAGAAACCTTCTGATGTTATCGCTTGTTTGAGGCACCTCGGGGCTATAAATGACATAAAGTAAAAAGGATTAGTGCGGTGGGTGCAACATAATTTTGCCGCGTATACGGGTGGTAACACGGCGTCCTTTTGATTTCGGGTGTTTCTTGTGGCCAGTAACGTATTGCGCCAGTGTCGTGCACCTTCAGTGCTATTTCAAACGTGGTCGTGAACGATGAGCCGTCCGAAGAAGAGCTGCGCAGAGGGCGAACTTGTTAAGGACCCTACGCATGCTGTACCTGGGAGTTTAAAGAAACACTTATCCATCAAAACCATATCATCAAACCATGAATCCATATCCATGAAACCATATCATCAAGTAACCAGTCAGCTCAGGACGCTTAGCTGTATTCCCAGCGAGACATAGACGAAAATTTTAAAAATGTGCACACCAGCCCATGTGCACCCCGATGGTAGTTGGGTCATTGGAACCATATCATCAAGTAATCAGTCAGCTTAGAACGCTTCGCTGTGTTCCCAGCGCGACATAGACGAAATTTCTAAAAAATGTGCACACCAGCCCTTTAATGTGCACCCCGCTGGTAGTTGGGTCATTGGAACCATATCATCAAGTAACCAGTCAGCTCAGGACGCTTAGCTGTATTCCCAGGGAGACATAGACGAAATTGCTAAAAATGTGCACACCAGCCCTTTAATGTGCACCCCGCTGGTGGTTGGGTCATTGGAACCATACCATCAAGTAACCAGTCAGCTCAGGACGCTTAGCTGTATTCCCAGGGAGACATAGACGAAATTGCTAAAAATGTGCACACCAGCCCTTTAATGTACACCCCGCTGGTAGTTGGGTCATTGGAACCATATCATCAAGTAACCAGTCAGCTCAGGACGCTTAGCTGTATTCCCAGCGATACATAGACGAAATTGCTGAAAATGTGCACACCAGCCCTTTAATGTGCACCCCGCTGGTAGTTGGGTCATTGGAACCATATCACCAAGTAATCCGTGAGCTTAGAAAGCTTCGCTGTGTTCCCAGCGCGATGTAGACGAAATTGCTAAAAATGTGCACACCAGCCCTTTAATGTACACCCTGCTGATAGTTGGGTCATTGGAACCATATCACCAAGTAATCAATCAGTCAGCTTAGGACGCTTCGCTGTGTTCCGAGCGCGACGTAGACGAAATTGCTAAAAACGTGCACGCCACCCCTTCAGATGGCTGCGCAGGAAATACAACAAAGCGGTCCCTGCCAAGGTCTAGTTTTTTCGTCATCAATAAATGGATACCCTGTCCATCCCACATATGAGGATGAGTGCACTCACCGTAGGCCTCTTGGCTTGAGCGTCGTCAATAGGCTTCGCGTTACTGAAGGCCTCACGTGTGAGTGCCTTCATAATTTGCGCAAGCCTCGTATGGGTCATTTGACCTCATTTCTGAGTGCACTCATAGTGACCTCACACCCCTCAGGCCTCTCCAGTGACTTCAAATAGCATAGAGAATCCACGTTGCGTTGTAGTGTATATAGAAAATATCAAACTCATTTATTAAATTCCCTGTGTCAAGCCAGCGAGCTAAAGCTTGCGTATTTTGAAACTTACGCTTTCTATAAGTATGTTCATAAATTGCAACACCTGTTCAAATTTTAATTGAACACTTACTGCTGTATGGTAGTCTTTACTTTACAAGACTTCTCCTGGAAGTGTTTCAATAAATTTTAGCATTTAATGCACAATCAAATATGTTGTATAGGGTGTATGACTATATGTACAATGTTTTAATCTGTATCTTTAAAGAATCTCAAACTTGTTAGAAAGTGTATGCAGTTTTGACTTGTGAAGTCAGCCATGGCGGAAATGTACAATGGTAAGTGCATGGGTAGCCCTCCGCATTAATTGGGGATTTTTCAGATTATCCCGTGATGGTGTCATGTATGTATTATTGTAATCTGTATGGACGTTCATATTAATTATGACTATCGTTTCAGATTACCCAGTGGCAATGCATTGCATGTATTATTATAATGACCTTGTGGTTTCATATAAAAATAATAAGTGGGATACGCGGGATACGCGAGTGATCAAGCGGTAAGCAATGTGATGAATGTTGATTTTATGTTTTCTTTCAGATCCTGATGCCCTCAGGGATTTAATACAAGAATCTGTCACAGAATCACTGTGAGATTTATCAACAAATAATTATATTTTCTATTACATGCACTTTCTTGTGTTTTGTTTCTTCTGTTTCATGTCGTGAAGGTTTTTTGGCTGAGTTTTTCTCCTTCATCTGATTGGCATCACAACTGGCAAAATTCCTAGCACTATTGATATTCAATTGGCAATATAATTGACTTCAATAAATATTTTTCAAATTGCGCTTTTGTGTATGACTCCTCTTTGCATGTATATATGCATGTTATAAATAAATAAATGTATGGACAGCGAGTGAAGTCGACCCAGGTGGAAAAATCGCGAAAGAAGTCGGCCCAGGCTGAAAAATGCGCGATGATAAGCGCACGCGCAGCCCTCCGCGCACCGGTAAGTGTACGAGTAGCCCTCCGCCCACGCGCCACCCACTGTGCATAGAAACAATGGGGGGGGCGGGGTTGTGGTTGAAAGTTCCACTTACGGAATTTTTCTTAGACACAGAAACAATCGTGGCACAATAATGATATATCTGCACAGCTTTCCCGTTTTACTTGTACATTATATTACGTTAGAACACAGTACATTAGAATGCAGATTGTTTATGAACGGCATTTCAACATTAAGATGCATAGTCACACGACCGACAAAGAAAAAAGACTAGCACCTTATCTCATGAATCTAAATGAATACCTAGCAACCAACGGTGTAAACCTTAGAAGAAAAAAGCAGAATACCTTGCCTGATTGAGTTGGGCGCAAATGGTTCTTGATGATCCACATTAAGTTTGCGTGCCCATACGCATTTTTGCTCGTATATGCGCGCGATATATGCATTGAACAGTCACATTCAAATGATTTTGGACAAATGCATGCCACGATCATCTGCATGACTGTGGTCCTACAGCCCCAGTATGACAGTACAGGATGTAATTCGCTGTGCCGGACACACTATCAGAACGTGTTGGTCGCCGAGCTGGGTGGGGTCACCTGAGAAATTTCACGGAGGGTGTTGCAAAAATGCAGGGAGGGTGTACAGGCAATCCCTGCTCCCCGTACGCGCCACCTACGGCACACGGAAAAAATTCGCGAACTGAGTCGGCCCAGACACGTCCGCGACTGTAGCGCAGCCCTGGCGGCGAAGGGAATCAAATGAACAAGGCCCTATACTACTGAGGTTTGCGGATCTGAATCGCTCAATCTATCTCTTCCGAGGATGCGTCAAAGTAGGAGGTATTCCATGTGTGGAAAGAAGAAAACGCCGAAAGACAAACTACTGGTACCCTCGGCGCGCAGAGTCGAGTTGTGGCACAGAACAAAAGTCATTTGGTTTAGTTTGCTGGGCGGTATTTTTCTTCTTCTTCTCTTTTTTTTTTTTTTTTCATTGTTTCCTTCACGCATGATTTGAACAGCACGATTTTTGATATGCACGATTTTGTTTTGTGGCAGGATGCGTCATATTCACCTGAACGTCCTTCCCGCTGTCATTCTCGTGCGGATCTTTCTTTTTTACCTTAGCGCAACAGCACAGGATGATGCAGCGCAAATAATAAGTAATTGGAACAGATACAGCGCTATTCCCTCACAGCAGGAACCCTAGGCTGGTATACTCTGAACGAGCCTGCTGTCGGGTCTTCAGCATTTTTAGAATAGGGTACCATAAACTAGAAAAGGGCCCTAAAAAAATTGAGTCGTCACTAGGCATATACCCAGGATCGAAACAGTGTTTTGCGCTGTGCAGTGACAACTCATAATTTCTTTTGGGGGCACTGTTCTTCACCGCTGTTTCGTGAGGCTAAGTGCTGCCTTTCATAAGTTAACTTCTGTAGTACAGGGCACACAGAGAAAGCTGATCATGAATCATAAGCCAGTTCGCGCACGTGTTCGTTGTAGCGCTATCGCCAGTGAGCTATGCGCCACTTTTTGACGAAGAAGGGGAGAAGAAGAAGCGCTATCGAACGAGCTGCTTAAAAGCTGGAGCGTGATGGGGAAGGTCCCTGGCTGCGCCAGTTTAGACTCGGTAAGCAATCAGTGATCGATTTGCCGTTCAGACACTCTTCCCGCTTCTCTGCTTCATTTTGCTGTGGAAGTATTAACGTAGAGCGACGACGACGTGCTACTTGGCAGCAAAGAATCGTTGCAGTAGTGGAGCCGAGGAATTCAATGCTGGCAAATTTCAGAGTGATTGAGCTTAGTAGTTATGGATAATGCGGAAGTACAAATCTCGTATTCAAAACTGTCAATATGGTGGTGTTGACGTTGAGCGGTTGACGTTCTGCCCCCAGGTGCACAACGCTGCGCTACGATGCTCAATCACTTGGAAACTTCCCAGAACTGAATCTCCCTCGAGGAGTTACATGTAGATAACAGAATGTTCTACCAACATTGAGTAATTATCGTACCTGTGCTAAATTTCCTAATCACTCTACCATTTTCTTTTTCTTTTCTCCCTTTTCTCTCTTTGCGAGGACTCAAAACAATGACTGTAAAGCTTTCCAAGTTTAATATCTGCGTAATATGTACAAGCTTGTACATATTAAATTTGAAAGCTTTAGCGTCATTGTTGGGTGTTCTAAAGCAATCTTGAACTTGACTCAGCCTATATCTGCTCTGCTTTGATGCGAGGATTCCGGTGGTGCTGACCATATCCTTTCTCGTCTCTCAAGACTTACCATAGCGTTTTGTAAAGCTTGTCTTACTAGATGGGTAGAAATCCAGCGAACCGGTAGAGATGAAGGAAGGGAGTTGCCTCAGGACAGAAGCCTTCTGTCCTTCTGTCCAGAACAGAAGGCTTCTCTCCTGAGGCAACTCCCTTGTTTTACTAGAGGCTGTCAGCAACTTCTGAGGTTTCGTTTTATCTGCCCGTCTAGTCTGATTCGGAGCAGATCAATAAAAAAGGAGCGGTGTTGTCTTTTCCCCAGAGATCCATTTGGCGAACACTGCAAACAACACTGCAGAAGTACGCCCTCAAAAATAATAAATAATGTCGTTGTTCATGTATCCCCTATTAGATTCGTTTTCGACAGTGATCTGTATACAACTCGGCTGCTATACCGATCGACGTGAAGAACGATGAGGTCTCTGGAGTGCATCTTTTCCGGAATGCATAACCGAAGACAGCTTCCTGTTTTTGCAGGCGTGAACGTTTTCGCTTTTGTTCCTTTCAGGAGTCTTTTGGAAGGCGAAAGAACGACAAGAGCAGAGTCCTTGGCCTGATATGCTATGCAGCCGCCGCCTTTGCATTCGCTGCCGCTGTGGCTATCATCATAAACCATCAGCCTGTTATTCATAGACAAGTACCTTTCGATGACCAGTACGACGATCTTAGTACAGCGCGGACGCTTTCCACAGACACCGCCGGAACACATGGTGTGACACTTGGCGCTGGACAACAGCAAGAGAACGCGGGCAAGCCGGTCGAAATGCAGGTTCCACATGGAGGCAGTGAACGTGTCGTGAAGAAAGTATGCGACACTGAGGACTGTCATTACATGCGTCGGCTCATTGAGTTGTCCGTGAACACGTCGAAGGACCCGTGCGACAACTTCTTCACTTTCGTCTGCGAAGGAATCAACGAGAAATTCGCCATGGAATTAAAAGGAGGCCTCATGAATTCCGTAAGCGCCAATCTCACGCTCAGTGTCTTCCGCTCGGTTGCCTATGCAAGGATACCACCAGTAGGACAAACAGCATTTGAGAAGGTGGCTGCATTTTACCAGTCGTGCGCAGACCCTCAGGACAGGAGAGCAATTCGTCGAACCATATTGCGTTTCTTGACTGCCAACAACATGGACGTAACGAGAAACATGACCTTTCACCCCCTGTTCAAACAAGTTGAGTTTATGTGGAAGGACTGGCCACTGATATTCGGTATGTCACCCGTATTCTTCCGTAGGTACGGCGAAGTTGCACTCGCAGTAAAAGCGACTCGCGGGTTTGAATGGTTTAAAGCGCAGAAGCGTGGTAGACGGCTGCAGCGAAAGCGCTTCGTCGCAAAAATATTAGGATTCGTCTTCCGTGCGAGCGGAGTCAACGGAACCACAATAAATGAAATTCTGCGAGCCGAAGACAAGGTGTTGAAGATAGCGAGACGACAGCACAAGGAAGCTATTCACGTTCTACCAATGCGTTATGCATGGTACGGATTGGACAAGAATGTGTCGTCCATCTGGAATGAAGCCCTTCAAAATTACAGCAACACACTTCTTCCGGGCAACTACAGCATGTATATGTCAATGACTAGCATACGCCTTTTCCTAGACCTGTTTGGAACCAATCCATCGATAAGGGCAACCGAACTCCGGACATTCCTCGCCTGGAGCATCACACGTTTCCTTTATAACGCTTCCGGTCTTATAGAGCCTATGAATCGCACCAGTTGTTTTTTATCTGTCATGAAGGTGTTTCCCAAATTAGGCCCCCTCGAGGTCTTGAGGAAGACTGTGAATGAGTCAAGAGTGGCACGCGTTGAAGAAATGGCACAGAATATCTTCAACGAAATACAAGCTTCATTCAATACGTCTGTCTGGCTCGACACAAAGACACGGAAAGGCGCAGTGGACAAACTATCGCAATTGAACAAGTTCATTGGATATCCGTTAGAACGCTATTCACTGGCTGATGTTCCAGATCTGAATGGTCCTTTCATCGCGAACCTCATGAGTCTCAATGACATTCTTATGGATCAAATCTGGAGGCTAATTCTCCAACCAAACGCTACGACTTTCCTCCTTCAAGCTACCTTCCTCGGTGAAATACCGCTATTCATCGCTAATGCAGCGTACGCAAAAATGTACAACGCTCTTTACATTTCTCCCGGCATCATGTACAGGCCGATATTCACGTATGGCGGACCGCCGGAAGTCAACTACGGTGCATTGGGACGAATCATGACGCATGAAATGATGCATGGATACGACGTCGATGGAAGAGGTTACGACGGTAAAGGGGATCGTGTACAGTGGTTCACCGATAAAAGCGAAGAAGCATTCAATGTTCTGGCCAAGTGCCACAAAGATAGCATCGAAGGCTCGCCTAAGGCTCGTCACTTCGCTGAATTCCCCGACGAGTACCTCGCTGACACCATGGGAGAAGGTTCGCTTCTGAGCGCCTACCAGAAGGCTTCACAGAGGTCGACCGTAACGCTCGGAAAGGTTAAAAACTTGACAAGTGACGAGCTCTTCTACGTCGCTTGGTGTCTGGCATGGTGTGGGACCAGCGTTCCAGATTCAAATCACCCTCCTCTGGATGAAAGGTGTAACGTTCCCTTTCTGAATTCCGAGCACTTCAGTGCGGTATTCGGATGCGCTGCGGGTGCTCCGATGAACCCGCCGAAAAAATGTCACTTCTGGTAGCGACTGTTTGTGTGAATAGCACAAGAGCCGCTTCTCCAAATCATATATAACAATAATCATGGTACAACAATATAATAAGTGTGCAACTTACTTGTCGCTTACAGTACACATGAGTTAGTTCAGAAGCAATTTTGGCTGTCATTCACTACGCGTAAGTACTTTTCAGGGAGATGGGAGCATACCCGCAAAGCGTACTCTTCACCACATAGCACCTACCATAGCATAGGCTAGGCCAACCATTGCAGAAGGCTAAGAGCGTGATATGCGGTGATGCGGTTTTAAGAGTGCGGCTTAAGACACTGCCCTCAGTGCTAGAGCGGCCTGTCGACCCTGTAAACGATGATTCTTCTGCTGATGATATACAGACGAAAGAATTTCCATCAGCGACAAATGTTTGGAGTATGAACCAAGATTAACACTTGGGGTTTCAAAGCTCATATATGGACATATTTGTGCCAGCGATCGGGGCTTCATACAAAATAATGCCACACTTGGTGAGATCGGTTCTATACAGGGAGTTTCACGAAAATCCCCCGGCTGAATAATTCGTGAACAGGTGGCGCCGTCGAAGAAGTGTCTTTTTGATAAAGGTCCTCGGGACATCACCTATGAACTGAGTAGTGCGCGGCTCATTTGCATAGGCTCACTTATTAAATAAACATCCTAACTTTTAAATGTTACTTCGCGCGCTTACGGAACCTTTGTTTTACGCACCGGGACCTTCAGCGAAAAATATTGCAAGAAAAGGATCACTTCGACACTTAGTGATTTTTCCGAGTAATTAATTGGTTTCGGTTTACATATTTCTTGCGCGGAGCAGTGCACCAGTGCGCTCTTTGGATCAGCTATCCGGCTGTCAATGTCATGTTCATCCGCCTGGTTGACAAACGGGGGTGACGGAAGATAAGGAACAGCCGCAAGAGCGCAGGAGACGCTTTCGTGTTCCTTCTCCTTCTCTACAGGCTCCGCCTCCCGTTTTCAACAAATTCGGCGACAAAGTTGTCATTCGGGATGATGGTTGGCTAGGAGCGTGCTATGTGGTGTAGTTAATTTTTAAGCCCTTTCACCACCCTTACCCCCCCCCCCCTTAATTTTTAAGAGTTCACCCCACTAGTTCACAGCGCTCGAGGCGCATTCGTCACCATCCATGATAAGAGCACGCTATCTCACCTACGGAACGACAGAACCGCAAGCGGTGTTTACCAGTCGCTTTGAAAAAGGAATATTAAAGCATCTCTTACTCGGAAAGATCACTAAGTGTCGACGTGATTTTTTTCTTGCAATATTTTTCGCTGAAGGTCCCGATGCGTAAAACAGAGCTTCCGTAAGCGTGCGAAGTAAAATTTAAAAGTTAGGATGTTTATTTAATTAGTGAGCGTATGCAAATGAGCCGCTCACTACTCAGTTCATAACCGATGTCCCAAGGATCTTTACCAAAAAGCAATTTCTTCGACGGCGCCACCTATTCACGAATTATTCAGCCGGGGGATTTTCGTAAAACACCCGGTATATCAGGCAGACCAATGTACGGGCAGCCTAGGGCTGTAATTTACTAACGATCCCGTAGCGGACGGATAGGTGTAGATTTAGCGGTGGTTCGACCCGTTAGACGATTCCATTGTTGCCAGACGTCCGCATATGGATTTCGAGCTATCCACGGGTTAAAACACGACGTCGTCTGCTACCGAATGAAGCGGCACAGGCAATAACATTCTAAATTGCTAAATAATATGCTATATATTTTATTTAAGTAATTTAGGAAATGGATACGGTAGTAGCTTTCAATCTCCATTCAGTAGGAAATCTCAAAAATCAAAGGTTGAAACTAGAAGCAAGAAGATGTCTGATCCCTTCACTTGGCCGAAAGGGAAAATGGACTTGTGCCACCAATGTCCAAGGCGAGATACTATGGTGCGAATGCCTGGCGAATGTCTCTTCGTTCACTGCTCCTGCCGTATAGGAGCGTCCATTTACATGTACGACAGGAAAACATTGGGTCCCGACAGTGGAGGTACACTCAATTACCGTTATATTCTGAAGCATCGGAGTCGCGAACCATGTGCGCTAAATACACCAAGAAGAGAAGGCCCACCACTTCGGGGGGGGGGGGGGGGGGGGGGGGGGGGGCATTAATTATGCGAATAAATATGCTAGTTTAAATTTGATATCAGATATATCATGATAGCCTCGATCTCTAGTTGTACTGTGTGTGCATATGGGTCATCTCAAAATAAAGTTGTGGTTGTTCGACTTGCAAAACCACGTAGTGCTCAAAAAGCGCTGAACGGACCGCAAAACATTTTTTTTTATGCAGCCCAAAGGGGTGTCTGAACTTGAAATTCATATGCACCGGCACCTTTTTCTTCGTTCTTATATATATATACGTAACGGCGCACCGTAAAGAAAATGGAAACAGTTTCCATGTCATCTCTGGAAGATGACGAAACGAAAATTTTGACCATTGGTATGTTATGCACTCAGCCAAGGCTGCCAGTAGCAGGTCCTAATTTTTTGTACCCAACTTCTCGGCATAACATTTTCTACGTATCTACCGGTAGGACACAAACACGAACTCTGATCCACTATCTCGACAGTCGCAAACCCCTTTGCTATGAGACGTGTTAGGAACGACAAGCATTCTCACTTCCATTTTCTTGTCCTTACTGGAGTGGTCACTACTTTTCGTTCCACTCTTTGGCCAGATTTTACTATACCTGCGAAGCGACACAGCTATTTATATCGTGCTCGTCGCTCTATGCCAAACTGTTCACTTGTGGTCTCTTAGCCATGGTAAAAGCAAAAATAGCTGAGCAGTTGAACTGAGCCACGCTTCTCACCCGTCGCGCTTTTTCGTACCCACTATTTGGGAGACGATGAGCCAGAATTCATTTTTGGTTCCGGTCAATGCACAACAAACTGGGCGTCGTCACGCAACAACAGCGAGCAGAGTCGATCTGTAGCCTACGTGGGAGGACTTTGACGAACACGTGCGCTAGAATTCCTTGCACTGCTTCCGTAAATCCAATCCGAAATTTGTCCGTAGATCACATAGGAAAATCAGTGAAGTACATCACCCATGGAGGAAGAATTCTAAGCGCACCGCGCACCGAGAGAAATGTGGGAGAAGTGTCGTTAGACGTTCAGACTTCATTCTGTGCGCTACTAGACGTGTGCGCCTCTGGAACTTTGACCAGCGGCGGCGTCATGCCCATTTTACCACCGGCGGCGGCGGCGTCAACGGTGCGAACAAGCACAAGTCAAAAGCAGCACAAAACCGCAACCTACCGTCATCGGCATCAATAGAAGCAAATTCGACTTCGCGAGAGGGCCGCAATGCGCGTTTTCGCGTCCGAAAACAGGCGCGAAGAGGCCCTCGGCGTGCCGATTTGGAAACGGCGGCGGAGTCGCCGTACCGAAAATCGCCGGCGGCACGGTGCACATGTCTACGCTAAACAAATGGAAACGCACAGACCCTGGGCGCCGCCATTTGTTACGGGCAAACGAGCAGGGTCGAGGAGCAAGCGTGGCGCAACCGCAACGCGGCGAATTATTTGCAACACCAACGCTATGCGGGCGAAGGTTGTCAGAGGAGGTTGCTTGCAGCAAGAAATGGCGACGGGAGAACTCCCGACTTCACTCAGCATTACGCCCCTCGGTCTTCTTAGCTTCTTTCCTCCATTGGTACGCACGTCATTACGTGGCGACATTGCTAGCCTAAATCAGATGGCGCCAACTGGATCAGCCGTATATAGTCGCAGGAGCGGCCTGTCATTGATCCCCGAGATGATTGGGCAAAGCGTTTCAGGAAACCAATGATAGACCAATGGGCATTACTGCGCCTCTTGAGGAGGAGAGAAGAGGGAAAGCCGCAAACCGCGGTTTCGTTCGCGCATAAATCACGATAGACACCAACGATTGGATCCTGTTCCTTTTGTTTTGTTGTCAAGCTAACAGCATCTTTCATTCCGCTAGGAGAAAGTTTCGCACTTTTTCATGTGTTCACAGCAATATCCCCACGGAATATTCTAGTGGAAGAAAAAGCAAAAACTGCTCACGGAACAGAAGTTCCGCCCCGTGTTATGTTGAGCATTCACACGATGGCGGAACATAGGGAGCGGCGTACCGCACACTTAACAGACGACGCTTACCAGATGACACCGTCAGCGTCTTTTTCTGTCGTCTGCTACGGAATATCTTGTGGGTATGTCGCAGGATATCCCCCATGGTTAGCAGTGCACGTGAAGACACGACGTTGGGCGTTGAGCGCTCGCATTCACGTGACAGCAGAAAGCTATGACGTTTTTCGCATCCGTTGGAGTATTCTGAGAAACGTTGCTCGTGTGAATACACGGTTAGTGTCCCTTTAAAGAGCAGCGGTCAACGAAAAGGCACTAGAAGTTGAATTCGAACCACACCCTCCGATTCCCGGTCAGTGATGCCACCAGTCGCACCATGCCATGATATACCCTCTCACGCTGGTGCGTTTTGAACAACTGCCAATATTTAGTCGAAGTATGCCACTGGGCGCTCTGAGGCCTAAATACTGTGTTCGTTTCACGCTGTTTCATGGCGTCATCTACAACAAGATTTCAGATTCCTTTTCGACATGCACCCACGCGTAGATAGAGTCGATATAGTTATCTGTGGAGTGTAAGCTTCGGAATTTATTCCTACCCACGAATAACATTACGTGTTCTTACGGTGTTTGAAATCAAACACCCGTCAAACTCTAGAAATGACTCCATAATCTACGAACCACATCTACTGGCGTCACGGTGTCGAACCGAACTGTAACTGAACCGCGATATTTTCCCGAACCGGAACCTAACAGGACCGATATTTTTGCGCCATGGTGGAACTGCACCCGAACCGGGACTAATAAAAAATTTCAGATTGCCTTCCTTTCTTCCTTCCTTGTTCTTTTCTATTTATGTTTATGTGTTCTTCTTCTTTTTTTTTTTCGGCAAAAAAAAAAAAAGTGACTGTACTCTTTGGCGCAGTGCCAGACGCGTATGAAATGCGATTGCATTACTAGCACAGCTGACGACTCCATTTCGGATGCGAAAGAAGCACGCTTTCGGTAGTTTTAACAGATCGGCAACAGTCTACGGAAACGATACGAGAGTGAAGCTGTCAAATCAAATACCAGCCACGTGATGCAAGCCACTTCGCAGGAACCAGACGAGAGGGAGATAGCGAAAGTGCCCCTCTCCACTACGCTTCACCCAGGCCCAAAATTGCGCGTTAAAGAAATGCTGTCGCATTTAAAAGCGCTGAGACTGACAGTGGGCGTAAGGAGATGCCAGATTTCCGCCGCTTGTACTTGTTCGCACGCGTGCTCCCGCGACATTTTGTCAACGAGCACGTCAGAATTTTCGCTTGTGTCTTCAAGTATTCTAGGTGCAAGAGAAGTTCGTGTAGTTTGGCCTCCGGCAGCTGCCATCTGCATGTGGTGCACACTCGCACGAAATACGGGCCACGTTCTCTTCGCAGACGACAAACGCTCGATTTGTAAGATCTTCATGACGATGGAAATGATGACGGCGCAAGAAGGAAAGCTCGCACCACCTGGCGCTGCGTACGTAGAAATACGACGTAGTAATAAGTTCAAGTTCGAGAACGATGCCGTTCGTCGGCGAAAGTCTCGATGGTGAGGCACAGCTGGAGCAGATGAGCGTCGAGAAGAATGCGTTTCGCTGAGCGTATACCTGCAGTGCAGAAGGAGATATAAGCGCGTTTACACGCTCATATCTCCTTATTTGTGGTGCAACAACGACAACTTTATTTTAATGATGATGATTGGGGAGTTTGATGGTAGTGTGGTGTAGTAGGCCTGTGTGAATTGTCGCATTTTTCGAACACCGAAGCGAAAAATTGCGGATTAGACTGGAATTCCGAATCAAATATGTATATCCGAATATACAGGGTGGTTTTTTATCATTCACATATATTTTTAAAGCTGTGAGAGCAGCACTGTTGCTATTTTTGTAGGCTGGTTACGTGGCCAGGCGGCCTTCCTGTGGGAAAGCGCATACAACTACTGGGCGATTAATTACCAAAAATTCATTAATTAACTTTTTAATTGTGTGTTTTCGGAATATGCAGAAGAATGGGGCAATAATGTTTTGAAACTAAAAAATCCTGGAACGAGCACGCACTTTGAGATAAAAATCGCCAAACTTTCGCACGAAAATGAGGCGGAAGCGGAACTATACACACTTCTCGAGCGGAGAAACGACATCGCTTCGGCTTATCCGGGCCGGAAAGCGTGCTATCTGGACAACAAATCAGCGTTTACTCCAATCAGCTGCATCGCTATAAAACACGTGACCCTCCGGCGCGGACGCCCGTCGTCCCTTTAGCGGTCGTGAAGTGCGTGGTTTCGGTTTCGGCTCATTTGTTAACCAAAGCTCGGCGATCTGTATCTCAAAGTACATGCTAGTTTCGGGGCACTTAAAAAAAAGATGGACTTAAATAACGACTGGCTCCAATATAATTAATAATTAAATAATAATATATAAATAATAATAATTAATAAGTTAATTAATGGATTTTAGGTAATTACTCGTCCAGGTAGTATCTGAGGATGTCCCCCTGGCCACATGATCCAGCTGCGGAAACCGGACCTAGGTAAATCTCAGTTCTATTATAAAAATTCTGTAAAAGGATAAAAGAACCCCCAACAACACAAGGCTGTCCTATGGATATCCGCTGTACGTCAGAAGTTGGATGTTGGGATATCCTGGGGATAAAGAGTTCCGTCCGATATATATAGCTCACAGATCCAAATGAGAGAAAGAAGGAGTCCTCTTTGACGGCCAACAGACATCCAGCCCAACTATTCACGGCTCTCCTAGGGACATCCGATGTAGGTCTTAAGCTGGATGTTGGGATATCCTGGAGATAACGTGTGCCGTCCAATATATGTGCGCTCACATGTCCAAATGAGAGAAAGAAGGAGTCTGAAAGGAGTCTGGAGTCGTCTGGGGCGCCCGAAAGATATTCATAGGACGTTAGCGGACGAGGAAGGGATGTTTTACGGAAATTTGTTCCAGCTAATGCTCCTAATAAAGCAGGGATAATATATTCTTAATTTCAAAGTAACACGTACTATATTACTAATGTGAATAATTTAATTAATCATACGAAATTGTTGGACTACATCAAATTAATGGTTAAAGTGGGACTCAGCAACAAAATCGCCACGTTGTGGTACATCGTAACCTTTGGGATGTCAGGAATATGTGTACGAAATATGTCGGTCTGAAACTGCGCAGATTTTACTCCCCACAACAATTATAACGAAGCGAGCGCTTCGCCTCTGTGAAGCGAAAGGGCACTGCTCCGGCATCCGGCAAGGGAGAAAGAATACAGGCTTGGAAGCAGACGACAATGCTGGGTGACGTTGCGGACGAACCGTCCTGGTAAGGAGCTCTGTTTTCTGCTCTTGGCATTTCGGTTTCGGGTTGCTGTTGTCATGATTTACGAATCAATTACACGCGCAAAATGAATGCGAATGTTGTATTCGGTACCGAGGGGGTGGTTAGTGTTCGGCATGCTTCTGACGTAATTTTTTTCGAATCCTTGCGAAGTCTTCCTTTAACACTGTAAATACTATGCAGAGAACCTCGCGGACTTTCCCAGAGGGAGAGCCCCTCAAGTTCTCGGCTCTTATCCTTCGTTGCTCGCTGATGTATTGTGCGCACTTGCCAAGTTTGAATATTCCATGTAACATGCTGGTTCTTTGATGTTTCAGAAAAAGGAAAGGCGCGTTTATAGGGTACAATAACCGTAGAGGAGGGGGCGATTCTACTTTCACGGCTACCGTCATGTTATATTGTTACCAATATGTTTCGAAAATGATTATATTCCAGATTCCGGTTTCAGTCACGGCATGTTGTTCCTTAATTCGGAACTGCTGATCCACACTAACGGCGCAAAAAATGCTAGTTTCACTAAATATGTCACATACAGCGCTTGAACCTCACAGACAAAAAAAAAAAAGAAAAAAAAACGATGTCAGGGGCAAGCAGCGCAGAACACTGGATGTCTGTCAGGCGTCCCTGAGGACTTCTTTCTCCACTTGGACCCGTGAGCGTACATACATGTCGGGAGAAACTCGTTATCCCCAGGATATTCCAACATTCAGCATCAGACGTACATCGGACATCCTTAAGGCGGAATCACCTCTGCTCAGGACAATAAAGAAAGTTTGTTCGCACACCGCTCAGACACGGCGTAAAATGTCGTAAAAACAGAAGCACTGGCGTGTTCTCCTTGCTTTACCCTCGTCAATGACATATTTTGTAGAATTCCAGGACTATCCGTTGATTTGTATTGAGCCCGAATTCGTGTGAATAAACATATACCCCCCGAATTCGCAAACATTTTAGTGTGCGACACTCTATCGAGATGGCAACACGTGTTCGAGACGCGCCAAACTTTAATTTATTAAAAATCAACGACTCAACCTTGTCCCCTAAAAAATACGTCATTGACTAGAGAAAAGCTAAGAGAACACGCCAGTACCAATCTTAAGATGATAGTTTAGAGTGCTCACGTGTCTTGTGCGAACGAAAATCGCCCATAGACTTCTGAAGTGATTCCCCCTGCCATGTGTTGTTGGAGCATAGATCACCGCGTATGTCTGTTTCTGGATATCCTGACGATATAATTTCTGCGCTTTATTTTCTTCATCCATGCTGGATATCAGAGACATATCCATCAGACAGACGAATCCGACCACGGACGTTAGGACGTTAATCGTACATCCAGTGGATATTCGGTGTTGTTGGGGAAAGCGCCATGAATATTCGAATATCGTATCGAAGCTGCGAAGCTCTCTTCCAACCCAACGCTTCACCCAGCCCTACTACTGGGTGATGAGCCCCTGTTGCCGTTTTTAAGAATGCATAACTTTCTGAGAGACGTTGGCTATCTATCTCCTATGTAGTTTAATGTGCATCTTTTTATCTTATCATATGTTATTGTTTATGTCTGGATTTGCCAAGTATATTGTTTTTAGCATAATCGTCTAATTTTTAACTACTCACAATTTTCACCACTGCGCACTATAGACTTAGTTGGTTGTGCGCCATTAAAATAGAATCATCATCATCACCATCATCTCTTCCAAACGGAATATATCCAAATTGTTCCGAAACTGCCACTCGTAAGCACAAAACACCAGAACAGAGGATACAAAACAAAGTAAGGGCTGCTTCCCACGAACGTCCTCACGCACATATCACGCACTGCATGCCCGACTATGTTCTGTACCTGTGCTCGGAGTGATTATGTAACCATTCACTTCCTATTCACTTCGGTCTTGAAATTAGCGCACTGTGCAATAATACTTTAATGTCAGGAACCAGTCGACGGCTCCAAACTATTTCTTAGGGTAGACAAGAACAACAACAACAACAGCAAATAAGTAATGATGATGTAGTGAGCAGACGTCTTTAGTGATGCCCATGATAAGTTCCAATAGGAACGCTGACTAGGGCGCGTTCGAGTGTTCCGTATAGCGGAGCAAGGTGCCTGTACCGTATAAGTAAAAAAAAAAAGAAAGAAAAAAAAAGCCCAGAAAAGTATGTGGTTTGACAATGCAGAGTGGTGTACATGCGAACCAATCTTTTCTCTCTCTCTCTCTCTGTTTTCGGATACATGAGGCTCCATTCGACCATGTAGGTGTATGTTTGATGTATTTAGCAGACGTGCCAACAACGCCTCCATCAGAGCACTGAAAAGAGGCTAGGTTGTGTATAACATGCACGTTAGAAATCCCTGATAGAGAAACCTTGCACATCCCTCCGCATCGTTTTTGCTGTCTTCCGTGCGCCCGCGCAAACTCCAAACCGCACGTCGAGACTTTAATCCCATATTCGGAATGCGGTCTGGCTCGGTTGAAATGCTTCCCATGAGAGACATGCACGCTGTGTAGGAACGTGCGCAGAGTACTTTGCAGTACGCGTTCACTCGTGAGTCCATTATGTATGCCGCTCGCATGATCGACTAGGGACCTTTTATTGCAAAGTGGAAGAGAAAGAAAGTAATTTTGATAAAATTAGGTTGCATTGCCTACATCGCTGATTCTTTGCCGTGCCCCTATATACAAATCCACACTGAGGAAACCCCGAGACGAGGGTCACAAAAAAAGGGGGACGAACACAACGAAATCTTAGTTTTGAGACTTTTTGCTACTTCGTTATGTTCGACCCCTTTTGTTCTGTGTCTCTCGTCTCTGGGTTTCTCCAGAATGTATCTGATCACCAGCTCGCTTGCTTCCTAACCATTCCACCAGGGCCTATATGTATATATACTCATGGAACGATGCGACAGCACCAGAGGACACGTGTTTCGCCGTGTTTGCGGCTCGTCAGCTCTGCGTAGCTGCGCATCGTTCGGATTTCGCAAACCAGGGGTCGCTCAGCGAGCGATACACACCTGGGAGGATGACTGAGCACTCCTCAGTGCCACAGTGCAAGCCAGTGCATTATAATGAGGGGGGAAAAGCCATTAAAGAAACAAGTAAATGACACTAGACGTGTTTGAAATTCAAAATTACAGATTAAGATGGCTTCTGTGGCTGCACGCAGAGAAACAGATATTCATGGAACGATGCGACAGCACCAGAGGACACGTGTTTCGCCGTGTTTGCGGCTCGTCAGCTCTGCGTAGCTGCGCATCGTTTGGATTTCGCAAACCAGGGGTCGCTCAGCGAGCGATACACACCTGGGAGGGTGACTGAGCACTCCTCAATGCCACAGTACAAGCAGTGCATTATAATGAGGGGAAAAAGCCATTAAAGAAACAAGTAAATGACACTAGACGTGTTTGAAATTCAAAATTACAGATTAAGATGGCTTCTGTGGCTGCACGCAGAGAAACAGATATTCATGGAACGATGCGACAGCACCAGAGGACACGTGTTTCGCCGTGTTTGTGGCTCGTCAGCTGCGGGTAGCTGCGCATCGTTCGGATTTGGCAAACCAGGGGTCACTCAGCGAGCGATACACACCTGGGAGGGTGACTGAGCACTCCCCAATGCCACAGTTCAAGCCAGTGCATTATAATGAGGGGAGAAAAGCCATTAAAGAAACAAGTAAATAACACTAGACGTGTTTGAAATTCAAAATTACAGATTAAGATGGCTTCTATGGCTGCACGCAGAGAAGCAGATACTCATGGAACGATGCGACAGCACCAGAGGACACGTGTTTAGCCGTGTTTGCGGCTCGTCAGCTCTGGGTAGCTGCGTATCGTTCGGATTTGGCAAACCAGGGGTCGCTCAGCGAGCGATACACACCTGGGAGGGTGACTGAGCACTCCTCAATGCCACAGTGCTGTGTGTGCTCTGCTCTGTGTGTGTATGTCTGTCTGTCTGTCTGTCTGTGCGTGCGTGTGTGTGGGTGTGTGTTTACAATTTGATCGCGCACTCCCAGCCCAGGACAGCTGTTTCAGTCTACTTGGACCTCGTCAGCCTGTCGCAGGGGACTGACACGATCTTGGATCGGCGCAACAGTGCGTCTCGGCGAGTCGTCAATGTTCCACGGTGACGACGCCACCTGTGGAGGCCGCAGTGCAAGCCAACAAGTACATATACAAAAGGAAAATAGCCGAAGCTCTGTAGCTGCACGTTGAACAGGTCCAAGTAGACCGAAACAGCTGTCCTTAGCTGGGAGTGCACAATCAAACTGTAAACATGTGCTCAACGTGCAGCTACAGAGCTTCGGCTATTTTCCCTTTGTATATGTACTTTCTAGCTTGCACTGCGGCCTCCACAGGTGGCGCCGTCACCGTGGAACATTGACGTCTCGCCAAGATGCACTGTTACGCCGCAGGGTAGGACTGCAGATAATTTGGACCATCTGGACCGCAATCTTTAGCTCAGCAAGCTCAAGATCGCGGGTTCGATCCCGGTCGAGGGCGGTAGCAATGCGGGGGAGGTAAAACATTGCTTCCAGCACCGCGTGTCTGAGATTTCCGGCGTACGTCAAAAGAACACCAGGTGGTCCAAAATTATCCGTAGTCCCCTGCGGCACGTGCAACATGTCGCCACACTGCGCAGACAAACCTTACGTGTAACATCACAGTACCATTATTAATATCGTGTCACTTCCCTGCGCCAGGCTGACGAGGTCCAAGTAGACCGAAACAGCTGTCCTTGGTTGGGAGTGCACAATCAAACTGTAAACATGTGCTCAACGTGCAGCTACAGAGCTTCGGCTATTTTCTCTTTGTATATATATATGGGTGTCGAACCGAACCGAAAACCGTACCCGAACCGCTATTTTTGCCGGAACCGAACTCGAACCGCAATTTTCATGACACTGTTGAACCCGAACCGGAGCAGAACCGGAAAAAATAATAGCGGTTAGTTAATAGCAACAAAACGGTTTGGACATAAAAGAAGTCTAAGGCGCCAACCGCATGGAACGTATTTGCCAATCGAATTCAAGCGGAGCGTGCAACCGAACGGCAGAACAACAGGCACACTGCCGAAACGCTCATATCTGGCGGGATAGAAATTTCGGCAGTGACGAGCGGAGCGGAATCGGGCCAGCCAGCCAGTCAGCACCGAGAGGAAGGTGCACGTGACCGCCCTCCCTACAGCACGGCGAGCACGGCACATAAACAGAAAACATGGCTGCCCGTTTCGTGGTGTACGATGTTGAACGCTTGGAACGTGAAGATGGACGAGTACAATGACGTGACGAATCATTTATTCTGGACAAAACTCGCGAACGAACTCGAAAGTGTATTTATGTGTTTAAGCAAATGTATTTATACTTATCGAAGAGCAGTGAAGATTGGCGCCGTTTCCGTCGATGGCGTAATCGACAAAGAAAATTTTAGCGAGTTTTTAAGCAATATATATACATATGTGAGTCAATAAACTTTTTTGACAGTACGCTTCGTGTGTGTGTCGCCTTTGTTCATGGTGTCCTGCGCTTACGATGGCTGATTACTTGAGTCCCGGTTTGACGTCTCTGGTATTTGTATGTGACTGAAGCTGGCTGTCATATTTTATTCCTGCTGCTTCCAGCACGTGATCGCCACTGTCATGTATACTCAGTCTGATTATGTTACCGTTATTACTTAATATCGCGAAGCAAAGCAAGCGACTAGCAGCATGACCAGCAACAAGGAACATGACCAGTTGGAACCAGGCGAAACCAGAAGCGCCTCGGGGACGCGCGGGTGCACAAAAGAGGACGCACATCTTGATTGCTCCAAGTTTTACGAAAGTAGAAACAAATGACATTGCGTGTTTTCATCAGCATACCTACAATGCAACTAGTATGTACATACATACAGGGCGTCCCAGAAAACGTGTCATTGAATTATAATAAAAAAACTACACCACCTAGAATCATGTGGTCAACGGCATTTGCTCTTACTAGATTTTTGCCACCTTCTCATGTGAATGTCGTGTAACGTAAGTTTAATTATGTAAATTTTTGCGAGCTTAAGTCGGAAATTTGCCTAGTAAAGGTCACTTTTTTACCCCACCAATGTGAAGAGCGTGCCTAATTTAGTCAAATTAATGACAATTGACAGGGATATTCAGGAGCTATCCCATCGGAAAAAATAGCCGAACATCATGCTCTACGGAGGTCGCACAGAATAGCGCACGATGAATTTTTCAGCGCAGTCTTTGTCAGTCCGACGAAAGGAGGTTGGAAACCCAGCCCTCCGAGACATCGCAGAAAGAGATAAAACAGGCACGGCTTATCACGTCCGACTTTCCCTGGGATAATACTTTCCCTCTCCCAATTTTAGGAACTGTTACTTTTTCTGCTATCACTCTGTGGGCTGGCTTCGGAACCTCCTTTCGTCGCTCTGAGAGCGATTGCGCTCAAAAAGTCATCGCGCGTTATGGTCCGGTGCTCCGAAAAGCATGATATTCGGCTATTTTTTCCGACGGGATAGCTCCTGAATATCCCTGTCAATTGTCATTAATTTGACTAAATTAGACCCGCTCTTCACATTGGTGGCGTAAAAAAGTGACCTTTACTAGGCAAATTTCCGACTTAAGCTCACAAAAATTTACATAATTAAACTTGGAGTACATGACATTCACATTAGGAGGTGGCAAAAACCTAATAAGAACAAATGCTGTTGACCGCATGATTCTAGGTGGCGTAGTTTTTTTATTATAATTCAATGACACGTTTTCTGGGACACCCTGTATGTCGCTAGCGCGTTCGCAGCAGGCAGCCGACGCGTCACCATGCCAACCACGTCCGCCGAGAGTCCGCCGCATGCGGTTGGAAGAGCTCTGCTCACGTTCCGCGCGGTTCGGCAGTGACAACACTGGCCCATTTCGGTTGTAAAATACGCTACATGTGGTTAGCGCCCTCTCAATCCCCGAACGAGGACAGATTGGTATCTACATCATGGATTTCGCAAATTTTCACATAGCAGTCAAACGAGGACGTATAGTAGGTATGCTTTCAGAGTCTTTTTTAACACGTTGAAGCGCAGTTGTCCTTGTGACCACCGCGGCTAGCACCCCACGCACGTGCTGCGGCGTCTGCTCTTCAGAGAAGAGGCGCCACGCCAGCAGTAATCGGGTAGGCCAGTTGCGTAGCTCTATAGGACGAATATGTAATTAAGCAAACGCCCAACATTTCCCTTTATACGTGAGCAGTAAAAATTAAACAAGTCAGAAACATGAGAAGTGGAGAAGGAACGTACGCAGAACGGTGCCTATTAGATTGGTCGTGGTTTGAAAAGTAAATGTAGTTCTGTTTACTGGTAGTGCAACTGTGTCGTGACATATTACCTTTGTATTGTGGATTATCTGGTACACTGCTGTGAGCTCGGACAGAGCAAGGCATTTTCGACATGCTTCAGTACGGTTTCAGATAGATTCACGCTGCGAATGCAGTGTGCCGGCAAGTACCGTTGTCTTTATAAAATCCTGTCCATCTTATATTCGGCTTCCTTTAAGTGTATTTTGCTGGCATTGTGCGCGTGAAAAAAGAGATTTTGGGAACAGAAAGTAGCAGGACACACCGCTTCATCAGCGTCGACGCTGTTTGCAAGTGTTCATCAATTTCTCCTTTCTCTCGCTAAAGGAAGTACCTAACCACTAAAAACGTCAATGCAGACAACAGCGGTAAGCTATTAGCCACGCACTTCCTGATAAAAGCAGTTTTATGGGAGATATAAAATGGTAGCGTTGAACCGGTTCGCGAACCGGTTCGGGGCCGCGAACCGGAACTGAACCGGAACGAAATCTAAGCAACACGAACCCGAACCGAACCCGTATTTTTTGCGGTTCGACACCCTGAATTATATATATATATATATGATTTACATAATTTTGATAATAAAACTATGAGAGCTACCAAGATGCGGTTTTCGCAGCTGGGTTATGCAGCCAGGCAGACAACCTGTTGGAAAGCGTATGTTACTACTGGGCGACTAATTACGTAAAATTCATTAACTAACCTATTAATTAGATGTTTTCGGGGAAATGCGAGGTTGCAGAATTGGATCCAGCCGTTATTTAAATGTGCCCTCTTTTTAAAGTTCATGAAAGATCACGTACTTTGTGATCGCTAAATCGCTAAATTTTGCTATGCAAATGAGACAAAACCACCCATCTCTCTAGCGCAAAAAGAGCGAAAGGGCAGTCGGGCCGAAGGGTCACGTGTTTTGTTGCGGTGGAGCTGATTGGAGTAAACGCTGATTTATTGGCCAGATATATCGCTTTCCGGATCATACAAGCCTAAGGTCATGTCGTTTCTGCGCTCGAGAAGTGCGTAGTTCTAGTTTCGGCTCATTTGTATATCAAAATTTGGCGATTTATATCTAAAAGTACGTGCTCGTCGATCTTAAAAAAACAAGGTGGATTTAAATAATGGCGGGCCCCAATTTTGCCGTCTCGTATTTTCCCCAAAACATGTTATTAAAAAGTCAATTAATGAATTTTAGGTAATTAGCAGTTACATGCGCTTCCCACAGGAGGTCTGGCCGCATCGCCTACAAAAATGGCATCAGTGCTACTCTAATAGCTTTTCCTTTTTCTTTTCTTTTTTTTTTTTTTTGAATTTTTCGTAAAGCATAAAACAAAACACCCTGTATATACAAGGTTTTTGGCTGACCTTCTAAGTCTAAGATTAGTTTCAATTTCTGAATTAACAGATGAGAATGAACACTTGATTGCAATACAACGCCATCGAGCCCCTTATACGAGGCAGTCAGCAAGTACAACAAAAATTTGTATAACAAAAGAGATAAGATTGTAAAGAAAGAAATAAGATAATAATAGGAAAATAATAAGAAAGAAATGAGAAAGAAACGTGACACTGGTATACGAGAAAAAAGCACGGGAAAAAAATTAACAATATATGTACGTATATAACAATTAACAAGGTATGTACCAACGGGCCCAAATATTTACTCTTCTGCATTCAGACTCAAACTCAACTCAAATGAGACTGGTCAGAGCGTCGCGGCTTCCCATCCGGCCTTGAACCTCGGCAATCTGATGGAATTTTACAAGTTGCTTCCACATGACATCTTCCGAATGACGTTGACTGCGGTGGACCGTACGCTGAGATTCCAAGGCAGGTTAAAAGAACCCTCAGGGGAGCAATTAAAAATTGTACATGGGCGGACCAGTGTAACGTTTCTCATGACAATAGCTGTTCCTGCAATCCTGGGAATATTCCTGGTTAGGAGCTTTTATCAGCAACTCCTTATAGTCGACGCGTCGTCTCACTCTTTTCGATTCATGACTGTCATTTCTTATATATAAGCTTATACAACTTCCGAGTGCCCTCACGTTCTCTGAGGTCTCATCTTGTTTTTTATCCTCGCTCTTTTGCAAAGCTTCATCCAATCAACCGTTTACAACTAATCTTGAACTCCGCGTCACAACATTATGGCATTGACATTTTCGCTCCTTCTCATGCGTTTCTTACAAGTATTAGTGCCATTGTTTCTGTTTAACCTCGTGTTTCACTGTTAACTTTGTTGCCTTTATGTCTATTTGAATGTCTTTGTTTTTCATATAGTATAACCTTTGTGGTGCACCAATAAGAAGACCCTAGTTGTTGTTTTTGGGCACCTGAACAAAAACAATATTATTATTATTATTATTATCTATAGAATCAATGATCCCCTTTATCGCAAGTTATCAATCCTTCTCAGTAATCAGAGTCACCTGATCAGCCTCTAGCAACCGGTCAACCCGACCCTAGCGTGTCACTCGTTATCAGTCCAAAGCGTTATCAATCACATAGCTCTTATCAGGATTTGTCACCCATTGAGTATTTATTGGCAATCCCAAAGCGTCCAACCTCAATCACTTATTTTTTGTGAATGCATGGTTATCCGCTCCTTATCAGCAATACCTCGATAGGTTCCAATTATTTGACCGGAAAATGTCGCCCTTCTTATCCGTCGTTATTCGTACACTACAGTCAATCACGACCAGGGTTGTTAATTAAATATACTTTTAAAAAGTATCTGAGTTACAGTTACAGATACCCCATGGAAGAAAATACACTGATATACAGTTATATACTTGTAAATGTACTGGGTACTTTTACCGTATACTTTTTCCATTAAACCTGCTCCCCTGGCATAGCGGTTAGGAAGGCCGCTTTCCGCGCAGAGTGACGCGGGTTCGAATCCCCACACCCGCTGTGGTGTTTGGGGTTTTTCCGGCAGGCTTTCCAGACGAATGTCGGTACAGTTCCCCTGAAGTCAGCCCAAGACGCACACTAAACTCCCCCTTCTTTCTTAATGTCCGGTCTCCATCTGTCAACAACTGTATGCCGCTCATAGCCGCAGTTGCTTCGCGGCACTAACATGGAAGTAAATTTAGAAAATTGGGTTGATGTAGCGAGCTATTATTAGTTGCATTGCGATTAATAAAGCAGATTACCTTGGGTCACATGATGTGACGACGGCATAATGTGTTTTTTTTTTCCTTCGCTTCACATGCATACCTTCTAAGATTTGTGCTGACAGAAGCCCTGTGTGTGTGTGTGTGGGGGGGGGGGACACAGGCTGCGTCGTAGCGGAATTACGCCACATGCTGATGCTTCTTTTTTTTTATTCCGTTTTAGCGCCGCGCAGCAACTGTGGCTATATGGCGTACAGTCATGGATAGATGGAAAGGACTGCAGGAAGAAGTGGAGGGATGGGGGGAAGGGTTAGTGTGCCTCCTGATCTGACTGTTAATGACGGTTGTCGCTCAATTTCTTTTTTTCATGTTTTTGAATAATGAACCTGCACTGGCAGTAACTCCGGCCGCACCATGCATACAGTAGACCTGGCAACGTTTTTCCCTTTACATGATCGTACAGACAAGACCATCACATGCATATCGTTTCTGACATAATATATTTATTTTTCATGGAAATTAACATGAATGTTAGTATTAATGGACAACTCCAGTGAAAATAATAAGATAATTATATGGATAAACAGATTAGTACCAAGATGATATATTAAAGTCCATATATACAAACAGCTGTCACTTTGCCAAGTATCTCTTTTTCTATGTAGCAAGAGTCGTCATCTGAAGTGTGCAGATGCCACACTATAAGAAAGCAGTGTCTACCCTGGCACGTTAACGATAGGCACAATGTCTCATATCCATACAGGAAACCATGTTGACTACAGTGCTTCGAAGTACTTTCCTTGTTCTTTGTGCTATGCCAATTAACAACATGCTTTGATACTTCAGGATTTTGTGCACCTCCATGACAGCTATGGAGTTCTACTGAAACTAAAGTTGCATTAGGTTACAGTTGCCTTTGAAGTGTATGCTGGACTTGCTGATAACTGTACTTCTCAAAGTCTCAATATGTGTTACCATATTCAGCAACAGCCAGGGGCAGATTTAAGGGGGGGGGGGGGGGGGGGGGGGGGGGGGCCATACGGCTGTGTTCCCTATGTAAAAACCCTATCGCCTGGACGATGCTGTGCTGCAAAGCACAAAATTTCCTTAAGACCCCCCCCCCCCCCCAGCAGGACAGACCCTTAAATCCGCCCCTGGCAACAGCATATGTGGTGTCATCAAAAGTGACATCGACAACCTTGTGTGTGAAGTCCAGGAAGCAGAAATAAAATAAAGCAACTCTACAAAGCATGTGAAAACAAATGTTGGTGTGGTGCGCAATCAACCTATGTTCTGTTAGCCAAAACGTGTCAGACTTCCCAGCTTAAGAAGCAATCACTAGAATGAAGAGGAAGTGTTGTCGCCGAGAATTGAGGAAGTGTTCCTCATTTAAAGGTAGAATGTTACTGAATGCAAATGGTCCTCAATGGTGGAACATGACATCATGAACTCAGTGTTGATGTCATGTTCATTGATGGGTTTTAACGGGTCAGCTCTTCCCAGCACACAGGGATTCGGTCACTTCGTAACATTCGTTCAACATATCTTCACTAACAATACTAATTAAAGGGTATAACCAGAGTTGACCTTTAACCCAGCAACATGACACCAAACGCAGCTCATTTCAAAGCAGTATACACAATACACAAGATATCACAAACTTCTGTTACACAGAACCAAATATTTTGTACATACTCGTTACTTATACTATCCGGCATTTAAAGTCAAGCAGGTTGCATAAGGCCCAGCATTTCAAAGTTCTCCTCCTGAGGGTACTTGAAAGTTACTTCACACAGCTGAGCTATGTTGCAAATGCTCATAATCAATCCCTACTGGCTGCTGTGACCCATCAATTTGCAACATCATCCCATGATGCACGTTTTCATGTTGCCTCAGCAAATGTGGACGTGAGAACATCTTCGGGCAGCGCACGCACGCATATTTTTCTCCCATGTGCGTCTGAATGTGCCTGTTGAGGTCCCGCTTGTATCCGCAGCTGTACGTGCAAAAGCTGCACCTGAACGGCCGTTCACCAGTGTGCGTTCGCTGATGGTCGAGCATGTTTCCCTTGTGTGCAAACATTTTGTGGCATATCGGACACCCATACGGTTTCTCGCCAGTGTGACAACGTCTGTGCTTTGTCAGGTCCGACTTGTGGCTGAACTTGCGCTCGCAGTGTTCACACGCAAATGGTTTCTCCCCGGTGTGAAAGCGCAAATGTTCATTCAAGTTGTCTTTCCGCGAAAACACCTTAGCACAGATGCTGCACTGATACGGCTGTTCTCCAGTGTGAACACGCTCATGAACGGGAAGCTTCGATCTGTAGGGCGTCGTGTACGTGCAGTATTGGCACTTGAAGCGGTTCCGGTCCGTGGCTTCATAATTCGCTGCATGGAAGAGGAAAGGGGTAGTGAACATTGCTCAATTAAGCTTTATGCAACATGCATTAATGTTTGAAGTTTGAGGTGTTGAAGCTCGTAACCAATAAATGGGAAAGGAGGTGCATGCCCAATGTAAATAGTTACTTTACAGCGGGATGCACCCCTGTTTCGACACCTCTGGTACAACATCCCATTCACATGACAACTTGCTGTCACATTTAGCTATTAATATCAGTCTTCAGGTACGATTGGCGTCCCAGTGGAGGAAGCTTCCACCAATCCTTTTTCCCCGAATTCGTCCTCACGACACTAAGGAAGAAAACGAATAACAATAGTAAGTAACCACGAGGTACACTTGCTCGTACATACTAAACAGACAGGTCCCAGTAACATGAAGAAAGCTGTCAAAGTGAAATGGAACCAGCAAACAACTTCGCTGTTGCTAAGTGGTTGTAAGCTCCCTGTAAGGTTGCTAACATCCTATCAGATGCAAACAGTCACTTGATTGACTTCACCATAAATCTTTACGACCTGGCCATAAGGAAAGCATATGATGAATTGTGTCCGGGAAGAAAGCAACAAACGCATTCTTCACCATAATCCGAGTTCGTAGAGCACTTCAAACATCACATCATTGTATTCGTGTCGCGTACATTTTGCTTGATACATTGTAATATAGAACGAAACGCATCTCGACACCTTTTTAGGTATTATGCAACAATTAAATCCCACGAGAAATATGCAAAACGGGAAAAAACTAGAATCCGAAATCACTTGCAAACGTAGCCATGTTCGCTGGTGGCATAATAGAGCTGCTCTTCTGACGTACACTTGCAGTGCTTGCAGTCTTCAGAGATGGCGCTAGTTACTAGGCGAAATTAGTGTTGGCGAAATCTGAGCGCGAGACGTGGTGAGCAGGGTCGGCAGCAGTTCTAGTCAATACAAGACCTCATTCTCAAACTTTTTTTATGGGCCCATGAACAGCAGTACGCCTTAATAATGATGCACAAACGAAGTGACGCAACTGATTAAAAAATGAAAAAGTGATTCGCAAAAGATACAGACGTTAGGATTAAAAATGTCCACATGCCATCCGCGACGAAGGAGAGAAGCACTGGAAAAATCTGGAATTAAAAAGAGCGCAGAATTACGACGCTTGAATTTACCCTCCTCTTTTGAAAGACTGTATACTCGGTGAAAGTGGAACATTCATGTGTCTTCCGGTATATTTTTGCCGCGTGCTCTTCCTGTCATGAGCAAGATACCATTTATTCGTATGGATTTATACATCTTCCAGAATGTGTATGGATTCATAATCACCTTCTTTCTGAATAACAGACCTTTTTTGCACGTTACGAATATGAGCTTTTCATACGCCACTACCCACCCTCAAAACATCTCGTACTGGGAATGCCGCACACACGTTCTTCTCTGGGGAAATGAATACCGTGTGCCAATATATTCCAAAAATATTTGCCAACCCTCTTGCGTTCTAACCAGTTTAATTTTTTACAACTAAGAGACGCGAAGAATTCACAGTCTGAGGCAGCATGGCCGTGACGTGATAAGAAACTACCGTAGTCTAAAAAGTAATGAAAACGCTGCAATGCATTTCTTTATTAACAGCAGAAATACAAATTACGTTGTCCCCACTGAAGTAGTTCCCTCGTAATGTCACACGTTACTCCCAGTCGTCATAGTATAATGATGGAAGTTTGAAGCAGCTGGGCTGGAACTCCGTTCAGCTGGCTGTCAGGAAGTTTTCGGTGTCACCCTTAGGACTGTTTGTCCTGCAAAAGGTGGTCACTTGTACAAATAACTTGTTGCGTAATGAAACATCCTACAACAACAGCTATACATGAATGATGATGGGATGAGGTGTTCCACCGCAACAATTGCGACATCATACCTCAATGCACGTGAGTTAGATATGGGCGGGGTGGCGATGAAAAAATGATGAGACATACACACACGCTCGCACACATGACAGAAACACCCTGTATGTTTGTTACTTTCTGCATGTTTGCTGTAACGACAGGTTTTACCTTTAAGAGCACCTGTGACAATGATTGAACACATTTTCATCTGAAGAAGGCTGGGGACTCTGCCATTACATGTAAACATCCCCAGCGGCGGGTACAGGATATTTCTGGCGGAGGGTCCGACATATGGCACAGCATGCTACACACATGCTGCGTAATGTCAGTAACTATGTGAACCAGGGTGATCGGACTCGCTCAAAAGAGCGTGACCATATGGAAGCTGCCATCCGTTGGTCATGGAAAGTGTTGCCTTCCGTTGGCAGCTTCATTCCGCTAAATTTGACGTGCTCCTTTTGCTTAATTCATCACTTGCTATCCAAATTTGGCGTACTATGTGCGTATCTCATATGTATTCGTTAAGCAAATAAGCAGTGAATATTTTCCAACTACATCACTTGCTTGTGTGCTGCCGTTCGTTCATCATTATTATCACGAAACTCGACAGACCAGACCATGGAATGGCGGGTGGCTTCGTCCACTAACACTGTCCATGACCAACGGATGGCTGCGCCTGGGCGGTCACGCTCGGGGATAGGAGAATCCCATTGACGGCGCGCCAAGTACGTTCTCTAGAGTCTTCCTATATTAACTCTATGATGTGAACTTTCTCATCAGAAAGGAGGACAGGGTCTCCAAACTGTTTAGGTTTCTTGTCTCTCGGCCCATCGTCCAGGAGGTGTCAACGTCAGCGAAGGACCGTTCTTCCTTCCTCGTGACAGTAATCTCCCAGGATGCAATGCGTGCGCAAGGAGCACTGGGATTTCCTGGAATCGTCTATTGCTAAATGTCTAGTTTAGTCGGTATTCCTCCATGAGCTAAAAAACTATCAAATAAATTCATTGCCCCCCCCCCCCCCGGCTTCATAATCTACTTCTTTATTTTTGTGTGTGTACACGCCTATGTGCGCAAGGGGAAAGAAGGTGAAACCCAATGGCTACACGTATAGTGTTTGCGTTTTCTTATCGATTATGGAATCTGTATCTATGGGGTAGCGGCATGCTTGACACGCACGTGAGAAGGAGGACGGGCACCTGCAGAGTTCTTCGAAGTGATGTTATGTACTCGTCACTATTCACCTCGACAACTGTCGTTGCGTAGTATGCCGCTGATGCGTCAGCCGCACCTGTTGCAAAATCAGCGAGAATAACATTTCGGTGTCGAAATCCTGCGATTCGTTGAAGGATAGGAGGCAAACCTTACTCGACTATATACGTACGAATAGGCGAGGCCCAGTGCGTTAGACTCGTGTCCGCGCATCAGAGTACAAAGGTGGAAAGAAAGAAAAGTTTAGCTGCACACGAGTTGCTTTTCCCTTAAAAGTAAAACAAAAAGAAAAACAAAAAAAAACATGATGGATGAACAGTTCGGGTGCGTAATCACAACTGACACTGTTCCCTCACTGTTCGCTGTTGGCGAGCCATCATAGCTTGCCAAGAAATCATGTTTCCCTGAGGCACTGAGGTACATGAGTAACGCTGCAGTCACGTCACTGTGTTGGGTAGGGCCAAGTAACCTCTATAGAGAGAGGTCGTGTTATTCGAGATTAACGAGTATTAAAGAGTACCAGATTAAAGAGTATCTCGGGACGCGCAAGCCATTCACACACTTCCCATTCCCTCCCATTAATTAATTACTTTAATGGGATAATGTTCACGAAACCCGGAAATTCATTAGAGAACCGCTGCTAGCAAACTTGAGCCAACACGGCCTGTGCTCCGGCGCAATCGAGGGATTCATAAATTTATTTATTTTATATTTGTTCCAGAGAAGATAGAATATCTGAATCGATTCTGGTGTTTCGTCTTTTATTCTTCTGTGACAAACCAATAGAACGCATGTTGTTGTTTTTTTTCCCCACCATAGCGGAGCAGGAAACAAAATCAGAAGGCGTGCCCTACACACATGTTTTTGCTGCACATGTCTGTACAGCTTCCGATAGCGATGCAGCAACCCCGATACCCACACATTGCATTTCCGCGCAACGAAACCCCGCTCAATGACAGGAAACCGCTAACGACACCACACGCGAAAGCGATTGGAGATATGGGATGGGGTAACTTCGTCAATAATCCTGGTGGTTACCGTGGTACAGGGAGAATTCCAATGAAGACTAGTGGGGGATGGCTCGCATGTTTTCTGTGGTGGTTAGTTCTCTTGGACTAGCCAAATCTCAGAGCAAGAGGGATAGCACACCCCTCTCTCTCTTGTGCTACCATCATCTCTCCTCTTCCTCTTTCACCTTCCCCTCTTCTCCCTCCCCTGGGTGCACCGAGCCGCGCCACTCCAGAGCAGGCTGACCGCACCTTCCCCCTACATCACCACACCTACCACACCCACCACCACAACATATTTGAGATATGCTGTAAAAGCAAGGACGCGACACAGCTGAGCAGAACAATGTGGCCGAAATTTCGGGATGATACAATACTCTATGGATACAATGGCATGGACAAGTTCTACGCGGAGCTGCATCTGAACGACAGAGACGAGAAAATCCTGAACTGGGCTCTGCCTCTGAGGCGTGTCTGCATCGTCCGCTATTTATTCTCTCTCTCGATATATATTTTGTTTATCGCTTTTCAAGTTCTTAAGGCTTTTCTCATTATGGCGTGTACCCACCAACTTGCATGCGGTTATGCTCGTTTATCTTCGACATCACCTAGAAAATATTATAATATATATAACCGAAGCCATCTCGCACCCAATCGCCGATGCGACCCACGATAAAGCGCGCTTGTATATAGCTCGAGGATGCAGGTTATGTAATTTGGATAGTTCGTTATTCAGTTGGGTGGCTCTGACAGCTATGAGGAAATAGCTCTGAGCAAGTGTAAAGGCAAATGTACATGTATACGACTGAATATACACGCGGGCGTGGGTTTCCGGCTTTGCGGTAGTAATGCGCTACTTTCGTTGGAAAGTAACTGCCCTGAGGGTGAAACACACAAACAGACGGACACGACTGCCATATTTCTAAATACTGATTTTGTGTTTATCGTTTTGGCTGTTTCACAGCGTTAGTAGCGTAATAGATATTTCTTGCTAATTTTGACGCAGAGTTGGGTTCGTGGAACATCACAGATCTAGGTATTCCATTTTGTTCTGGTAAAGCCCGGTTGCGGCATTGGCTTACGGACCTTATGGGGTCCTAAAGCAGCAGTCGATAGGATTCCCGGTTATGTAAAGAAAGGAAATTTCAATTCAATCTTTATTTCTCTCACTTGGCCACTCTTTCAATTCACTTAGTACAGCAGCAACGAAAAGAGAGAGAACAAAAATTGCATGACAAATAAACAACAGAGCCAAAAGCACTGCAAATAATAATACATTCAAAATACTACATTCAAAGCCAACTAGTAACACAGAAACTAACTCGTGTTTTAAAGGAGACTAATAAGTTGTTGTTTGGTCATTAATGTATTCCGAATATATGGTTGAAAAGTCAAGCAGCCATATATCGTAACGTTTGTCTACCATAGTTTGTTCTGCACCAAGGAGTAATCCATAACTCATTTCGAAGTGAGTATGTACATACCTGTTTGTTTAAGTTGCATAATTCTAAGAATGATGTGTTGCTATGACGAATTCTAACTGAATACGTGAGTGTAAATTTGTAATTATAATACATAGATACGGGAATAATCCTTTAGTAATTAAACAGATCTCTAGTACATGTAAAGAAATGATACAGAGTTCAAGGGGAGAAATGCTTTCCTCATTCCCTCGCCCAGTTGTTTGGCTGAAAGTGAACGATGAAAATAGGCACCCAGGTTAAATCTGCGGGACAAATCTACGGAAACAATGGGGTCGCCTCTTGCACCTCCCTAATTACGCTACGAGGAACCTTGGACCGCATCCGTATACTTAGATAGCTTTAGTTGATAAGTCTTCTTTATCTCCCCATTCCTACGGTTTTTAGCTCCCCGTGATGAGCGCCGTTTTAATTTGCTTCATTTCCTATGAGCCCGAAACAATCGTTAACAATAGCCGTTGGAATGGATCCAATATGGAGACGGAGCTCCCCACAAATCCTTGACAGCCCTTATATGCCCCGGGGCACCACCGCATTCTTACACTCTGTATCACACAAAGATTTGTGCCTGCGGCGATAATATGTTAGGAAATCCGGCGAGATGAACACACATTCTGCGAAAGCGCAACAGGAAATGCGCACTTTATATTCTTATACACATGGCAACATGAAAGGGGAGAGGAAAAATACTACAGCCAGAGTCGCGATTGTATACGGCGTTTGCTGCCGAAGAGGTGGTATATGGGGTGCATCCGTTCGTACTTATTTCCGGTGACACGGAGTAGCAGAGGCCGGCATCCTCGCTAGGGCAGGTTAGGTTGAGGGCCCTCCGCACGCCCGTGAGGCGAGGAAAATTCAGAACAAAGATTAAGATGAGGTGAGGCCGGAAAAATTTTCTGTAAAAAAAAAATGGTTGAGGTGAGGTGAGGGACATTTTTTCACAGAAAAAAAAAAGATGAAGATAAGGTGCGAAAATTTTCACAAGAAAATTGAACTGATGCCCGGTAAGGACATTTTTTCAGAAAAATTATTGAGATAACGCGGGGAAGATTTCCTGAAAAACAACAACAACAACGAAGATTGAGACGAGGTGCATCGTCATTGGGGTGAGAGAGTAGCCCGCCGCGTTCAGTTTTCGCTAAACTTGCACGTACACACCAGCTAGCTTGCCTCATCCTGCTGAAAATGAAACCTGAGCTTGAGCGAACACGGAGGACAAACGGCAAATACTTTTTTGTTCCGCTCCATGTTCGCCCACGCTCAAGCTTCGTCTACTTTTTTTTATCAGCTATGACACACGATGTGCTGAAGAGTCCTTCTGACATTGCTGTCAATGGGGGTGTGATCAGGAACTTTCTAGGCCAACCGGGCATTCGGCGGACTCCGGAGGCGCCAAAACGAAACAAACAAACGTGGTTGGTGGATTCGAAAACTCGATTCGCCGTTTCGGGCACTGGGATTCGGATTCCCGAAACTCGAATCCCTGCCTAGGATTCGAGGATTCGCGGATTCGGTTGGCTCATCCCTAATAAATAATATTGGTCTGCCTCGCATTCCCGCAAGACATCGTCATCCAAGGTGCATAAATAAACATTGTAAAAACTGTCTACAACGCTGCCAGTTTGTCATCGCTACAACATCGGAGATCAAGCCATTAACGCCATATCAAATAAACAAGGCCCGATCGCTAGTCGACGTGACGTAGTCGTCCAGAGGATCATGCGCGACCATGCTTTCAGCAGCCGTAACCATGGAAGCGAGACAACATTAGCCGCGTATGAAGCCATTCGTGGCCATTGGCTTTCTGCAATCCACGACCATCTCTATAATACGTGACCATAACACTCGCCCGTTCGCCTATGGGACTTCCGTCCGCGGCTCGAGACGCCACTTGCCGTACCCAGAAGAGTGCTTGTTGTAGCTCAGCTGTGTGCAATACGAGTGGCCCTTGTGGTCCATTCTTCGTACGGACGTGTTTGTGTATTGTCGGTGGTTCTCTGAGCATGTAGAGCTAAGAGTTCTGAAACTAAATACTCAGAAATGGACTGTGCTCCGAAGCGTGAGGTGGAACGTAAAACTGTAAAACTTGCGCGCTATGTGCTGTACATCGTTCATATCGTTACATGACGACGAGTGGCTCAGCGCGCGCACCGGTGATTCGGCTCGGTGATTACCTCGACAATAATATTTGCAGCTTTTTTATGACTCTCAAACACGTACAGAGGGTAACACAGAAAGAAGCTGGAGCAGCTTAAGACTTTCCACGAGAGCCAAACTCTGTCCAGTAGTAGAGCGTCTGCCTGGCGTGCGGGGGGTGGTTGGTTTGAAACCCACCGTCGGGCACCCACCGGTAAAATGGGTACAGACTGTCGCCCTACCTGACGCTCGGTTCCCCAGGGATGACGTCTGGAGGAAGCCTCGTAAACCCCACAAGCCTAGTTTCGAACAAAACCTGAGCAACACGTTGTAGTCTGACTTCCGTGGTTGTAAACTTGAGGTACAATATGTACTCGTCGTCATGTAACAATATAAACTTGGCAGCAGTACCTTCTTGGGTTGACCCAGTTACCACGCGTTTACGATTGTTAGATGCAAGCGCGTTCACAACTTACGTTTCGCGTGAGAGGCATTCCGTGTGGGCAGTTACAGAAAATATGTGAATGGGACCGTAAGAAGAAACTGTGTGTTCCTGGCAAAGAAATGACTGACACCAGTTACGACGTCCAAAAGAATTTGTTGTATATGCAAGCACTTCAGTTTTGAATCAGCAGTTGCTTGTTTTGTTTTCCTACTTATTGGTCCCTTTTTATTTTTACTTTTATTTTTTTTAATTATTTTTCCCCCTTTTGCGGTCTGCTATTACAGTGCTCTGTTAACCTTCATTATGCTGTCTGGATAGAAGCCACTTTGAGACCGTTTCTTGATTATTGCTTTTCTGCGACACTATACCTTGTGGTGCCTGTTTCTTTGTGTTCCCCTTGCACTCGTGGGAGAGCCAAGGCTGCGTAAACTCCGTGATCACTAACGCCGCCCGTATATTGTCACCTCCTGGAGGCGATGTTGGCCGGTCAACGTCAGGAGAAGATTGGACATCCTGCTTAATGATTGAAGAAAACAACCTCCTCTTACTCCCAGCTTCCGCTGGACGCTGGGAATAAAAATCGAGACGGCAAATTCCAAAATTATTCAGATCATATAAGTAACTCGATGATGATGACCTGCCGAAAAGATGTTCGATATAGAAAGCCACATTCCTTTTCTCTTTCTTTTTTGTCAGCCAAAAATAAAAACCTGTGCTTTCGTTTCAACTACGAACCACAATAGAATACGACACTATTTACTGTTGTAAGCTTTACCTATTGACTTATGTATAATACTTCTGGAACGAGTGCCGTAGAACGAGAGGCAAGTACATATATCGAACCGACAAAGTCAGAGTTCGAGGTAACTGGTTGCAAGTAACTCGTTACTGTAACTAAGTTCCTTTTTTGGTAACTTGTAACTTAACTCGGTACTTTTGCGGTGTGGTAACTTTAAGAGGAACTCGTTCCTTTTTCAGGTAACTTTGCCAAAGTAACTTAAGTTTCAAGTTACTTTTAACTCGCTTTTCACTCACGTCCCCATATTTTCTTTCTTTCTCTCCGGTTCCTTCTTGGGATTTTTCGCCATAAAACGTGATATTCAATCAATGATATTTTGATATTGTATTCAGGAAGTAAGAACCGCTATACCATTGAAATGAAGCTGAACCATTGTGTGCCCACAGGGAGTAAGATGCAAAGCGTTCGAATAAACCTCTACCAGAGGAACGTCATAATGACATTGGTAGACAGACTGAAACCGAAACAAATCGGAAGGAGAGGGCTTGGTTCCACGAACGGGCACTTGTTCGCTGCCTCCCATTGAAACAAAAGCAGGACCGAGGGTCGCGTCCCTTTAAGGAACCATATCGTAATCCCCTCAAGACCGTGGGTTTCGGGCGCGACCTTGTTCACCTCTAGCTTCGAGCGTAGTTTAGTTCTACCAAATTTGTTGGTGCTGTCGAACACTATGTTGTTTGTTTACAAACGTTGCTTACAAACGTTGTTCACAAACGCTCATTTGTTTACAAACAAGAAGAGGTCTATTGTTGGACATAAACGAAAACGATCTAAGCGTGTTACACTCCTCCGCAGGCAACTCAATGTCTGGTTCACACTGTTGCATTTTCATGCGTTACGGATGCGGCGCGACACGGTTGTCATGACAACGAAGCACGACACTCCGAAAAGCACACGCACCGCAGGAGTTGAGCTCGACCGAAGTCCATGCGGTACGGGCTACCTGCGGAGATGCAGCTGACCAATGAGCGAACGCGCTCCGCGCAAGCGCATCACTGCTGTGCTGTCGCGTGCTTCTCCAACATGGCTGCCTCCGGTGAAAGCACGTTGGCAAAACAAGAAGCTCTAATTTCAGAGGTCGAGAAATACCCGTGGCTCTACGACCCACGCCGAGCCGAGTACAGAGATTCATTCAGAGATTCAAAGTTTCGCCGACCACATCACGTTGCCCGTTCATGGCTGCCTGTGGAATGGAGACGTGGTGGAGTGGAGACGTGATTGGTCAACCACAAGCGTTTGACGTATCAAGAACGCATATGTCTGAACAGCGTGTCGTACGACAGCCGCCTCCGCACTGGATCCGCACCGTAACCGCAACGGAGAGAAGTTGTAGTGTGAACCACACATCACTCAACTGCCCACGCGCGCTGCACCTGCGTAATGCTATTTTGTGTCCGAAGTAACTTGGAAGTAACTCGTTCTTTTAAGTAACTCAGTAAGTGCGAGTTACATTTCAGGCTGAAGAACTTCGTAATTAACTTAGTTACATTTTTCATTAACTTGTAACGAGTTCTTTTTGACGGGTAACTTCTCAATCTATGGACAAAGTTACTCAAAATGTACAAGAAAGCAATTTGCCGAAACAACAGACGTTTAAGAGTCCGACTAATCCTGACATCGCTGTGAAAAGTTGATATAATTGTCCGTCTGGATGCATGTTTGGTTCTTAAACAACAGACTAAAATTGTTTTGTACGTTGAACTTTATTAGTTCTCACGGAAGAAAAACCTGCTTCCACAGTAAGAGATCCGTATAAGAAAGTATCGACGGGAATATTTGTGCTAGACAAGCAACAGAACAGCAGCTCTCGTCTGAACTTCTTCTCTATTACGTATGACAGTCGAAAATTCACAGGGGGGGGGGGGTATACATTTATTAAAAGGAAGGGCGAAAATTCAGGAAACCAAATTATTGCTGCATTATTCAAAAGTGTTTTGTATGCGATAAGTTTAGTGCTGCTACCGGCATCTTGAAGGCTTCTCTTTAAGCGAACCACCTAAAATTAGCTTTTCCAACAGCCGTATGTATTAATTGCTGATCTCAACAGAAATCACCCTCAAGTGTAAATCGCAGATATGTGTTACCTTCATGGCGTAGCCAGAAAAATATTTCGGAAGGAGTTCTATGGGGAATCTACACGAGGGAGAAGGACTCCCCTCGTTTCCCTCCCCCCCAGATGCACTACCAAAGGTATGATTTCAGGAGAGGGGCTTGAACCACCTCCCCCGCCCCTCGGCTACGACACTGATTATCTTTAACAGCAGTAGGTATTGCGTCGTTGAGTTTGTATAGGGACCATCGTGGCGTGATTTCTTGCACGTGACTCCCTTTTTTTCTTGTCAGCGTCGCGAAGCAACTGCGGCTATGAGCGGCGTTCAGATGTGGATAGATGAAGAGAGGACAGCAGGAAGGAGTGAGGGTCAGGGGGGTTAGTATGCATCCTGGGCCGACTTCAGGGGGAACTGTGCTGACATTCGTCTGAAATGTCTTCGGGAAACCCGGGGAAAACCTCAGACAGCACTGCCGGTGGTATAGGGTTCGAACCCACTGCCTCCCAGTCTTCACCACAACTTTGGCTACCACCAACGAGCTGGACGCCTTAACCCGCTCGGCCATGCCGCGTGTCATCTTGACACTACTACTATTTACACTACTATGTACAGTATTTTGATACGCTAGTGTTAGCGCCGCGAAACAACTGTGGCTACGGGCGGCGGACAGATGTGGATGGACGGAGTGGATGGAGGAGATGGATAGATGGATGGTGGAGTGTGGGACATCACACTCCTCGTGGCAGTCGTAGACATGTGCCACCTTTCACACGAAGCAAGAACATAACCTATAAGAATTTTTGAATATTCAGTTGACAGTGTTGTGAATTTCATAAAGGAAAAAGGTAAATTATAAGCACGACCCAACGAATATTTGAATGATGAGAAAGGGGAAAAAAAAACAGATCGTGAGGTTGCTGGATTCTGCATCAGCCATTAAACCGGCACCTACTAGTCCTCGGCCTTTAAATACCAAAGGAAGCGAAGTTTCCCTTTCTTTGGCGTCATTGAGCTCAAATGGGCGGCTATATTTTTGGTACCTTATGCACACGTCTTTGCTGTGCGCACGTTTGCATCCGCTTGCTAAAATTGTTTCCGTATACTCGCTAGACACAGCGTGTGAAGTGCGACACGGGATATCCACAGCGCATCAGAGCCCGGTAGGATATCGCTTCCATATCCTGTTATCAGTTCAGGCTCACCAATTCTTCCGTGGTCCCTCCGTGCGCTGAAATCCGTCGGAACAGGATTTGTCACAAGCATGCATGCATGACTTCGGGAGGATTTGAGATTGTCCTGGACCTGTAAAACCGTGTCCGAGCGAAAGTTTTAGAATTTCGGATACTAAATACTTTCGCGTGAGGAGACAATGTGATAAGTTATTTGAATATATACACTTGTCGAGATTTCAATGCAGCGCTTTTGAGCGGGAAGCCTGAGGCATGGTGTGACGTGTTAGACTTACACGTGCAATATATACTTTTGAGGTGCCTGCATCGTAATGATTATTATTGAGCTCCTCGACCAGCTGAAACTTGACTATACGACCTTTGACCGGAAATCTTTTGATTTCTAGTCATACGAACATTTTCTTGTGTGTGCGCATATGTTTGTGTGTGTGTATGTACCGAGCGCCGCGAACACTGGCGGGTAATGTTCTTTTAACATGGGGTATCGAGTCAGTCTTCGCAAGCCAGCTGGCAACACTGAACGTCTTTCTACTACGCCGTTAGCTGTTCTTTACGTCGTTCCCGCTCAGCCGGCGAAGAAAGGCGTTGCGAGGGTATTATTCACGTTCGCATTGTACACGTTGATGAGCACCACTACTGAGACAAATATAGCACGCGTGCGTGCCATTGATGTCAGCGAAAGTGTTATATGACCAAATTCTCTGGCTGTAGAATGTTAGATGCTTCTATGGTGTCAATGCCGTTTTTAGCATTACCTCGACAATAATATTTGCAGCTTTTTTATGACTCTCAAACACGTACAGAGGGTAACGCAGAAAGAAGCTGGAGCAGCTTAGGACTTTCCACGAGAGCCAAACTTCGCATTCCATCAAATATTTATGATGACGAGTAAGTCAACATATAGCCAGAAACGTGCCAACGACAAAATAATGCTAACGAATTAATCAACTGCAAAAGCTTGTAAATCCGCGTTATCTATAATATTTCTTTTTACGTCATTGCGTACGACTTAACGTGTCTAAAATACGGAAGGACACATTGAAAAAAAAAAAAAAAAACATCGTACTAGAAATTTCGGTTTCCCAAAGTGTTTCGCAACTGAATCGGCTGATATGCAATGCACGCGCGCAAGAAAATATATATAGTTACATAAAAATATTTCTCGACGAGCACATCAAAGCACAACTAAATATATGTATTAAAGACTGGAGGATGGGATCATACGCAATGCTTCACAGCATCGCATTCCGAAATTCGTCACTAAAAATTTACAAAAGAATATTCTACAGTGTTTCACATAACACATTGAAAAATTCTACTAAGAAATCTACATGTCTGAGAATTATGCTGTCAACGGTATTTATCTTCAGCGAAGTTTCGCCACGATTTACGACCACTCTGATTTTTTTGTTTTTTGTTTTTTTGCAACACATTAGCCCAGCGTATGTCACACTGTTTTCTCTCTTTTTTTTTTGTTCGTTTTTGCCAGAAACCCTTATTTAATTTTTTTTTTTTTTTTTTTACTCCCATTCTACTACAGGATACCTTCCCTACTACAATAGTAATGGCCGAAAAAGGGGGGAAACCTTGCTCTTTGAGATGCGCAAACTGTCTACCGCCATTAGTGAGATTTAGTATATCGTACGCTGGTCGCCTTTCGTGATTCTGCGAAATGCGCAAAGTCAACACAAGAAACCATGAAAACGGTGACCCGCCTATTCCCGTTTCCGTCCACTGTCCTGGTTTTTCCACTGTCGTGTCAGATAACGGCGTCGTTATCCGCAGAAGTACGGAAATGGAAACTGAAAGGGCATGTCCATTGCCCTTCTTTGGCCGCTTTTTGACGGAGAACAGGCGGTGGCCGACAGCATGCGCATCACGAAGCTATAACGAAACAACGCTTTCCGCAATCTTGTGTTTCTTCTTCTTCTTCTTTCTTTCTTTTTTTTTTTTTTTTTAACGGGACGTATGTCATAACGAAATTCGGTAGGTGCGACACGCGCTTTCTGTTTCTGCCGAAAAACAAACAAAAACGTTACGTTCGCCCGTCGAACTTTATTATTACTAGTTATCTATTTCTTTATTTCATCACTGAGTGACAGGGACCAGTTACAAAAAGCCACCGTCCGTAGCTTGATGAGGTCACTGGTCCCAGTACAGTAGCAGCATCATGAGTACATAAATCACATACTACACAGGAAAATACAGTTATTACTTCGAAACAACAAAAAACATGTCACTAAAATATTTTACAATGACACATTTTGGGGGGCCCTGAGCAGTTCCATATCAGCTCTATTCAAAAGTTGAGGAAGCGTCTTTCTTTTTATTTCCATGTTTTCCCCCTTTCTTTATCTTTAATAAACATATTCCCCCCCCCCCCATTTTAGCGCCGCGAAGCAACTGTGGCTGTGAGCGGCGTACAGACGTGGACAGATGGAGGGAGGACAGCAGGAAAGAGTGGGGGTCTGCTGAATCACTTGTGCATCGTATGATATGTTCTGCACCTCCTCACAGTCCATTCGTGTTTGCTACGGGACGGATAACAGTGCAGATTTGACAACAGATTTGCAATTTCAAGAAATGCCGCATATAGTGATTGCCAGACCGAGCATAGTTTATAATCGCAGATCCGACATACATAGATAAGCTTATATTTTTAAAATAACACAGTTGTGCAGTAGAATGGCAAGCCTTCCACGATACCGAGAAACCTTTAATTTTAAAAATATCGTTTAAAGCACCTTTGCCTGCCATACAGAAAGCAATATGCGAGAGTACAAAAGGGCATAATACCTGTGCAATAATAATAAGTGCCATACCTTTTTTGGAACTAAATGCTTGTGACTGCAAGTGATCCCTATACTGCAGAAGATACATGGGAACGTTCAAACCAATGTGATTTTGCCAACTCATTGATTTGAAAATATAACACAAGTGGACGTAACAGGTTCAACAAGATCGACCTGCTCCTGAAAAATAGGAGAGTGTAATGTAACAATCTTGTTCTTCGGTTGAAAGAATACAACTTTAGTCTTGCGTATATTAATTTCTAACATGTTTCTTTTTACTTCGGAGTTCAATTCAGAAAATTCAATTTCTTGCGACAGAAAATTGATCAAAGTGGTCGCGAGTCGTTAAGAAACTTCGCTGAAGGTAAATACCGTTGGCCCCACAATTTTCGGACAAGTAGATTTTTTGACAGACTTGCAAGTTAGGTGAAATACCCTGTATAATCTAATTAATTGTGTGATCGTTCTGGTAAACTGTCCGTAGAGTTGTGCGTACAAAAATATGCATGTGGCTATCAACGCATGATCAATGTTCATATCAATACTCATATCCATATCATATCAGTATTCGCATAAATTGAACGTGTATCGAAACACACGCACGAATGGGGGAAAATGCTGATTATGTGAAAATGTTGACCGCCATTATTACTGATCCATTGCCACAGAGTTGGCGTTATAATTGATTAGATTACTCAAGTACATTACAGTTCTATTATGACAGCGCGGTAGTCAAGAAGTTCCACATGACGTACAGGTGCATGGGTTCTTCCGACATCAATCAACTACAAAATATCTATCGTAATTATGTCAATTGATTACTTGAGCTGATTTGAGGCTGACCTAATCAAGAACCACTTCCCAAATGTTGAGCGCTCCCATCAACTCCTTCGCTTGCGGTGAAGGTTCTCCTTGTTCTGGATTTCCCTGCATATTACATCCGCTCGACAGAATATACCTATATGGTGCGATGATCTAAACACTGGAACTTCTCTGTGCGAGGCCTGCTGTGATAGTCTCAGGGCTCGGACGTTTAGCGGTTTAGTTGTTTGTTATCCAGTTTAATATTTACGCGTGTTTTCTACCATTCACGGATATCTTGCCTATCGCATTTCCTGTTTGCAGTTCGTTTCTTCATTTCTTTCAGTTTTTCTTCAACTTCATTTCTTTTTGTGAGCACAGATATCTAATTATTATCAGTAAAAAACAAAGTGAGAAATCATTAATATAATTAACGTACGATAATCGTCACATCATATTGAGTATGGCGAATATCATCATTGCTTTGTTGCTAAAAAAGTAACTAAGTTACAGATACAGTTTCCCTGCAAAAATAGCAACTAGTTATGGTTACAGTTACCATGTTAAGGATACTGCGTATGAGATGCCAAAATATGGAATTCCTGTTTGGGAGAAATATTGCCGTATAGTACTTGAATAACTTATACGTATAGTTACACAGTTACATTTTCCAGTTACCTTTGTCGAAAACGGTAAGCAGTTACAGTAACAAGTTGCTTTCAAAGAAAAGTAACTAGCTACTTTAACTAGTTACTGCAAAAAGTCACTAGATACAGCAAGCTACTTGTAGATTGCTCTCACTCGGACCCCACTACTGCACTACTGCATCCAATCCTCCGATGCGAAGTCGCTTACCAAACATGTTTGGAGCATCTTCCCTTTCCTAAGGAAAATTATACAGTCATGAATTCAGATACTCTCGCCATTGACCCGTATTTTTCATGTACCCACCAGTTTCGGTATTTTTATTCGTGAATGATCAGTGGCGCCACCCCGATGAACTGCTACGCGTCGATAATATTTGTGGAGGCCAAGGCTGCGGAGCAGCACGCCTTGCGCGAGTGGTGAACGTCTTTAACATATTTTATAAAATAAAGCCTCTTGCGCTCTTACCTCTGAGGCAAACGTTGAGAACTCATTCTGAATGCTTCGTGGCGTCACACCGTTTCGGCATTAGCTTTATTCCACCTGCAACATTTGGAACATCTCACCGTGGCAAGGCCCGTGCTGCATCAAGGTATGTCAGTCATCTAAAGCTCATATTACAATTACTGCACGGCTAGATTTCTTTTCTGGATCACTTATCCTCTGTATCGATATGGGGTGTATGGTCATCAAACTTTCTCCCTTTTTCGAATTTTGTCCCTTTACCTTGTTTATGCACAGTGTTCTGCATTTGAAGCACCTAACTGATACTCGTCCAGCTGGTGACAAAGACCGTAGCAGTTCACAAAAAGCAGCAAAACGCCGCATTCACGCTCACGTCTGAGTTGATTGTGGAGGATTCCGCAGACTGAAAACAACACCTCGAGAATGACGTATGATGCTGCTTACGCACGTGCTTCGGGTAACAGAAAAATGCTAGCAGACGATATTTGAGGAAAGGGGTGTTTACCCAATGCTACTGAACTCACTTGAAAGTATTCACGATTGCTCAAGGCAGGATTACAGTAATCGTTTACGGGCGTGTGTAGCATTCTTAATTACGTTTGTAAATAAGAAAGCTGTTTCGCAAACGTGTCGTAAAAGGGAAAACGTAAGGAGTTCGAGACTGCTGGCTCTAGCACAGTGCTTTTTAGGGTGGTGCGCAAACTGTGTTTGGTGCTGTGTGCAAAGAAGGGTTTTGCTTGCCGTCTTTTGACGAATCTTTTCTGGAGTCCCGCGTTTCCATATCATCGTTCTGGTGCACTTTGTCCGTCCTATCTGCTACTGACTGATACTCCGTCGAAGTGAGAGAATGATGATACGAGTCGCCCGGAAGAGTGTTTGAAGAAACGTGGAAGTGTGTGCTTGCGCCAGTGCGTTGCCGTTCACTACCACGTTGGGTTTGTTGGCATCCAACAAAGGCGCGTTGTGAGTATGCCATCTTTTGAGCGTATCTCCCGTATCTCTCCTTCTCTCGCCAAGCTGACTTCCACTGTCCAGTGCCCGTAATATCTTGCGCCAGACAACGAGAGTGGAGTATACAACATGTGTTAAGTATTTGGCCGCAGCTTATTCCCCGTCTAAGTTGCTCCGGAAATATCCTCGCTGATTGTGTGAAACTTCATCCAATGTCTGATAGGGCTGTGCGATTGCTATTCTGTTAGCGGAAGACTAGAGCCAATTAGCCCTGCCTCGAACAATGCAGTGGAAGCAAAGATGAAATTTGTGCCTCTTGTTTTGAGTCGTACGCGTTATGTGAATTTTTCTTGCGGACCTGGACCGTGAGTGTTAGCATCTTCGCGGGGTCTCATGTTCGCGATGAATCAGTTGAGCGCGTCACGTTGTCTGGCAGGGTCTGAATAATGTCAGGAGTGACAGCTAACTACCTACACGAGACAAGTTTTTGGGGCACAGCTGTGCAGTGCAGTGCACCATGCAATCACCCAGTTTAGTTTCGTTTTCTTTTTTGTGTCGTTTTTGCGATAATACATCGCAAGCGCAAATTATTGCATTTTATATGTGATTACTCAGGCTGATGTAAAAAAAAATAAAAAAACCTCTCTTCGTTTATGATTAGAGAATACACTTCGCTGCTATTTTATGCGCCAGTTTTGAGTTTCCAAGAAAATTCGCTTTTTTATCAGTGTGGTTACAGTGGAGCAGAAGTGTACTGTATCTTAGTTGCTTTAATACTCTCCATCTGAGTATCCAGCCAGTGGTCAATATTCCATGCTGTACAAACATGAGCAAAATGGGAATGGCAGTAGCCTTAGGGATTATTGAAGTCTCGAGCTGTCAGAATTGGGGGAACTTTTGCTTGTCTCACCACAAGTGTTTGTTCAGTTTGATAGCTTTCGTCCAAGGACCATGATGAAAATCCTGGGCCTTCATTTTTGCTGTCCCACAAATTGGCCAAATCCCACACATTCTTGGTGGTTTGCCACACTATCATGCTCCCTTCAGGGGCAATGAAATATCTTGGAGTGTCAGGGTCAAGGTTCGTTCGAGTGAGATGAAGTGATGTAGGGGGGTCTGCTGGATGCGTCAGAATTTATCAAGCCTTGATAATTTTGTGTCCCCCATGACTGGATTCCAGTGCTCTAGCAGTTAGACATGTAGCATCAGTAATGTACTTTCATTTTAATAAGTAGCAGGACCTGTTTTATTCAAGCTTAGAAAGACCATGGTTTGATGACTTATACGCTTCTGGTCCATCCTCCAAAATATTCTACCAACACTTGTGTTAAATGTTTAAATTCATATTTTGATTCTGTAGCTGGTGCTTTTGCACTTGCACACGTAAAGTTTGAGCATTTGGGCATTTTTGAGGTTAAAGGGGCCGTAAACAGGCCACCAAACCTTTCTGAAATAATGATACCCCATGAAAGAACGCAGGTCATAATGCCCAAATATACATTTCGTTCGGCTCGTGACAGCTCATTGATCCATATAACGTCACATGGCTACGTAGCATTTTGCCGTCCAATCGGGGGGCCGAGCTGCGCACATGACGTTTCAAATTACCAGCCAATAAACATACCTCGTTATCAGCTGTGAGTCGGAGCGCTCAGTTTGTTTGTGTGAAATGACGTTTTGCGTTCCGTGGTTCCGAAATTCAACGTCATGACATCTTCAACATCTCCGGCTGGCGCAAACGTCAACAGTTGGACTGCTATCACATGACGCGATTTGAACCCGGGTTCCTCCCAGTCAGGACGTGACATGGCCAGCACGCTATCCACTGTACCACGCGAGCTGGTGACGCGATGCAGCGTGGCTCAAACCAAAGTACGGCAGCCCAGTTGTCGGAACCATCCGGTCGGAACCATGTTCCATCTCGTACCTACCTTAGATTCCGGAACTGTAGTCCCGGATATTCATTCGCGCTCGTGGTGTGCTGCGTGCTACTGCCCAGAAAACGTAGTGCGCGTATGATACCTAATTTTAAGGCGTTTCTTTTTCAGTTCGAGGCTGTAACTGTTTAGATTTTGAATAGAAGAGGATTCACGTTCATCTAGTCCAATTCCGCATTTGAAATAAAATCATACGTGGAACACTCGAATGTAATTGGTGAGGAAAGCGCTACGTCAAAATGGGGGGGGGACGTAAAGCTAGAGCGCGGGGCGGAGCTAAAATGTGAAAGAGTGCAGTGAATATTTCATCCGTATGCAAGCGCCTTTTGTGTTTGAGCGTTCGTAATTGCAAGGAGTTTTCACTGCATAAGTTTCAATAATATAACACAAAGAAATGTGCACCTTTTGTACCTGTTTACGGCCCCTTTAAGAACACTAAATTATGCCTGTGTACCAAAGTGTCTATTGAACTGCTCAGTTGTATCTAACAGGTACCAGAATCGAGCTGTTCAGTGCGGCATGTTGTTTCCATTTTTCTATGAAGCTATGCATACATAGATATAGATAACGTGACATATCCAGTATTGTAACAGCTTCTTCCCGTAAGTAAAACTACGAAAGTGCGACTGAGAATACTTGGCTCTAAGATTATGTCATAAGATCGCTGAACGGCAAACTAGATAAGCAGTGCAATACTATCGTCATAAATGATATGATCATCAACACTGGCTGTATCATAAGTTATTGCTTTTTGCTCTGTTCTCACATTAAACGGGAAAGTAATGACAATGGAGCTTTTGTTGTGTATCAATATTATGTTGATGGTGTACCTGTACGATAAATTGTACGAAGTTTTGGCTACAACGCAATTTAAATGTAACTAGAGGGTGTAACAGCTGCTCAACATGAAACTAAATGAAACGCGACATTAGTTCAATCCAATATCGAATCTTTCCACTTCATTAGAGCTGTTGTGTCTAAGCATATGTGTCTAAGTTTGCTGTCAAAACTTGTTGACACTCTGCCTGTCACACAGTTTCTATTTTCGTGTCCCTCACCCGAAGGAATGCAGAGTTGCATGGATCATGGCCCTGTAGCCGTGAAACAAGTGGGTGTGCTTGCCAAACATGCCCCTTGACCTGTTTGGCTATGTAAATCATTCAGGAAAAGTGTTCCGCTTGCAAATACATCCTCTCATACATTTTTTATTTTTATTTTTTCTTGCCTGTGGGCCGTCAGAGTTTTTCAGTTTCTCTCTGGCTATTTATGAGTATCAGCTTAACTTCCTTCTGCTTTGTTTCTTCTTATTCCAAAAAGGGGAGAGCACAAACGACAGCAGACAACACTGACAAGCTCAAACTAATCGTGTTCTCGTTCTCTGTTAATGAGACGAGACTTTCGTGCAGAAGGCTGCACTTCTTCAGGTCCCGCAGAAGTGACCTGAAGAAGTGCAGCCTTCTGCATGTAAGTCTCGTCTAATTAAAATTTAGGTGTTCCGGTAAATAACCGGTAAATAAATAAATAAGTGCAACTTGCATATGTCATGCATGGAAATCCGGTGCAAAACATATTCATCTTGTAGAGGCTTGCAGTAGGTAAACTCAGTGGTCTAACCAAGAAAGAGAGTGCCTTTAAAAAATCATTTGTGATATATTTCTTCAAAGAAGCATGAAGCTCTTACTGATTAATTTTCTTCCAACCTTTGTGAGAAGAAAACAGTTCTATTTGCTGCATCACTGTTTTCTTGTCGATTTGATGTTCATATGTGAAATTGTTTGACATTGTCTTATTTCTCTATCAAACTTGTGGAAGCTTTTATCAAAAGAAGTGATAAAGCTGTGCCGCCTAGAATTTGAAAGCAAGATTGATTGTAATGCCTTGCTTTTCGTTCTTGTCTTGTCTGTTGCAGGTCTCACTTGGATGCTGGACATCTCTACGTGCCAGATGGGCTTTGTTCAGTGTCAGAACATTCTAGATAAAATTCATTGTGGCTCTGCACGCTGTCAGACCTGTCTTATATTTTGATAATAGCATATAATGCGAGTCTATGCAGTGTAGTTTCGGCACCAGGCCTGTGAAACTGTAGATTTCTCCCACTTTGTCTCTTAAATATGATTGCCTCTTCTCTATTTATGTTTGCTTACACGTATGCCTTGGCCTTCTAACTTTTACTGCAGAGTAATATAAGTAAATCTTTATAATCCTAGAGGTGAGCACTTTATTTTACAGAAAATAATCATTACATATTTTACTGACGTGAATGACTGACTTAGCATGGCTTGTTTTATGTAAATTTGAGTCGTCAACGACGCGTTGACAACGGCCGGACCGTGTCTAGTCTAACACAAGCCACTGCAAAGAAGCAACCTACGGTACGCAGTGCCTTTGCATCTGTTTTGAAGTCAGATTTAGGGTGAAGCCCCAACGTTGGCTAGTCATGCTCTCCGTGCTTTACCTTGACCTTTCAAGCTAATGCAATGGAAGGATAAATGTAGAAGAAACTTAGGTTGACTTAGGTGAAAGCAGAGCCACACTGAATTACTTCAAACTAGTCATTCATGCAGCACTAGAGGGACACACTGTGCCCTTCTCGAGGGCTGTGAGCAACTGGAAGCTGCTGTGAACTAAAAAATACTACCGTGAAGTCACAAAGAGGCCATCATGCCTTGCTGCAATACAGGACGCAAATGTCGGCTCATGCTCATGTTTGGCATGACGACCGCCTTCTTCCTGGTTGAAATCATCGTGGGATATGTCACCAACTCGATGGCACTTGTTGCAGACTCATTTCACATGTTGTCAGATGTCATATCTTTGGTGATAGCATTTTTGTCTATCAAGGTAAGTGTTTAATTAGCAGTCATCAGTGGTTCCACTTCTGACTATTCAGTTAAAACTTTCATGGACTTGTGTATTTACACCTAAAGTGTGCAAGTACTCATGTTGTTTCATTTTGGCTCAGATAGTAGAGAAAAAGGAAAGAGAAAGAAAATATATAACTAGAAGCAATTCTGTGGAAATAGCAAACTTAGTCTTTTTAGTCATTCCAACAAGGCAGCTCCATTTAAAGTTTTGCATAAAGGGACAGACAAACTTGAACAGCCGTTTATTAGTTCTGTTTGTTTAAAGCTCAGTGGACTGTGGCAGGATTCTTTTTTCTTTCTTTCCTGCCTCTCCTTTGCTTAGTGTGAGGATTTTCATTGTTTTATTTTTTTGCTCAAAATTATTAAGTATGCCGCCACTGTTGGTATTCTTACTCCTTGTTTGACAAGTATGGCCTTCAAGAGAGGGGACTGCCATAATAAATGTGCATGATTACAAGTTCTCTTAGTTCAGTCTTGAAACAAACAATACCGTATTTACTCGCATAATTTGCGCATTTTTTCTCCCAAAAAAAGTCGAAAAAGTTAAGGGGGGTGCAAATTGTGCGGGAACGTTCGTTACAATATTCAAACGACACAAAATTTCAAAATTTTAGCATGCAGGTAATATAGGCTCTCTGTAGAGCTGATATTGACGGTATCACTGCATTGCACAGGCGCGAAAGAAGCACCCAAATACCATGCAACTGCTGACAGCCGGGAGGCAAAATGCCTTCCCGCTACCGCTCACATACCGTGAAATACGGCGAGACGCTGCTGGAAGGCGCCGCTAGTCGCATTTCACAACTGAAAGCACGCTATGTTTGCCAACTTTGTCATGTTGTGCTGTAAGGTTTGTCCAGCGTTTCTTTCCGCGTTGTGTAGTTCGAGTAACAGTATCGTCCATCATGTCAGTGGACCATCACTCGAAAGCGTGCGCAAATCAAGCAAAAGCACCGCAGTAACTTTGGTAGCACTGACGGCGTTGCGAAAAGTCATCGCCATGGTCACTGAGACGCATGTGCCAGATATCCGCGTGCGAAAACGTGGGTGCACAAAGTACGCGATTTTTTCTTTTCTTGTCATTTTTAGTGCTAAACGAGGGGTGCGCAAAATACGCGGGTAAATACGGTACCTTGTTTTTGTCCACTTATGAGAGTGCTCTACAGAAATTGCTCAACAGATATCTTGTTGCATTGTAATCTTCATTGAGTCCCCTGCATGATTATATTTGCTTATTTGAACATGTCTCACTGGTCGATGTTTTAACGACAGATGTCGCCTAAAAAGTGGTCAAAAAACACCTTCGGCTGGGCCCGCGCAGAGGTGTTGGGAGCCCTGGTGAATGCAGTATTCCTCGTGGCACTCTGTTTCTCCATCCTTGTGGAATCCCTCAAGAGGTTCTACAAGCCCGAAGTGATTGATGAGCCTGAGCTCATCCTCTACGTTGGCATTTCTGGTCTTATCGTCAACCTCATTGGCCTCTTCCTTTTTAGGGGTGTGTACTTCTTTCTCCATACCAATGATTGTTTGGTGAAACAAATATTTGTTTCCTTAGCACAGTGGTTCTCAATCAGCTTTCCGCAAATGGAACTTGAGAGAGTACCAAGACTCGCTTTCAGCTAGCCTCAGTATATAATAATTTGCTACTCGCTTGACATCTAGTTTGCCTGACCCACTTCTACACAGTTGCGTCCATCACTGTGTAGTAGCAGGTTCCTTGAAGCTGTGCATGTGTGATCTTGGGTTCCTTCGAATACCACGATTTGAGAACCGCTGCCGTAGCATATTCTGTGCTGTAACTACACACTTGTCTTGCCACATATGAATAATTAAAGCCTGAAGTTTTCGGGAAACATTTGTCTCTAAATTCGGGGGGTAAAAATTTGGCAAATAAACATGTGCACTAAATTCATGCGAATTCGGGTGAAAAACTTCCAGTATGCTAAATTCGGGGAGAAATTTGGCTCAGTTACTCATACTAACTGTGGTGGTTTGGCACAAGTGGCGCTGTCACTGCATTTGCTGCCAAACAAGCAAGTTAGTGCATTCCTGCAGACATCCCAGTGAGAGCAATTTGCCGGGTAAAAATCGGGTTTCACCCTAAAGAGGCAACCTTCAGTTCGGGGTGCAAATTCGGGGAAGAATCGGGTAAAACTATAAAACTTGAGGCCCTATGGATAATGCAGTCGCTTGTGTCTGACATTAGATGTGGCCCATTTGTACGCGATGAATTAGCAAATTTAAGGATGGTGTTTCCCACCTACCAGCACTTCTACTGTACTCCTAAGTAAGGAAGAGAGATTGCCAGGCCCCTGCTTGTTTGGACATACACGTCAGTGCTGCATTAAACTATGTTTGCAAGCATAGAATGTACTCTGCAGTGACCTGTGCTTAGTTCACTAGATTTGCACTACTTCTTCACGGGCAATCCTTAATCAGCAATTTACAGTGCTGGACAAAAGTTCACTTAACAGTCACCGGCGCCCTCCTTCCTCAGAATGACGCGCTATCAGCGAATGGTACCGTGTGGACTTGCAAACAGGTGACTGGGTTACCTAGGCACATGTCTGTAAGTTCGTATGGTCCCATTCGCTGCTAACTTGTCACTCGAAGAAGGAATGTGCCAGAGCATGTTCCGTAAACTTTTGTCCAGCACTGTACCATTTAATGACATGTGTCTACAGGGTGTCCCAGAAAACGTGTCATTGAACTATAATAAAAAAACTACACCACCTAGAATCATGCGGTCAACAGCATTTGTTCTTATTAGGTTTTTGCCACCTCCTATTGTGAATGTCATGTACTCCAAGTTTAATTATGTAAATATTTGCGAACTGAACTCGGAAATTTGCCAAGTAAAGGTCACTTTTTTACCCCACCAATATGCAGAGCGTTCCGAATTCACTCAAATTCATGATAATTGACAGTGATATTAACGAGCTATCCCATTGGAAAAAATAGTCTAATATCATGCTTTTCGGGGCACCGGACCATAACGCGCGATGACTTTTTGAGCGCAATCGCTCTCAGTGCGACGAAAGAGGTTCCGAAGCCAGCCCACAAAGTGATAGTAGAAAAAGTAACAGTTCCTAAAATTGGGAGAAGGAAAGCATTATCCCAGCGAAAGTCGGACGTGATAAGCCGTGCCTGTTTTATCTCTTTCTGCGATGTCGGGGAGGGCTGGGTTTCCAACCTCCTTTCGTCGGACAGACAAAGGTTGCGCTGAAAAATTCATCATGCGCTATTCTGTGCGACCTTCGTAGAGCATGATGTTCGGCTATTTTTTCCGATGGGATAGCTCCTGAATACCCCTGTCAATTATCATTAATTTGACTAAATTAGACACGCTCTTCACATTGGTGGGGTAAAAAAGTGACCTTTACTAGGCAAATTTCCGACTTAAGCTCGCAAAAATTTACATAATTAAACTTGGAGTACATGACATTCACATGTGAGGTGGCAAAAACCTAATAAGAACAAATGCCATTGACCGCATGACTCTAGGTGGTGTAGTTTTTTTTATTATAATTCAATGACACGTTTTCTGGGACACCCTGTATGTTCTATTTCAGTGTGATAATATGTGCTACCACGTCTGAGAACCATTTTTCATTCATCCTTTTTCCATTCTGAGCAAATCCACGTTCTTTTTCTTCGTTTAATTTGGCTTTAAGCATGAGTTTTAGTAACTCACCACGGCATCATTGATTGGAGCCGTAGTGGTATGTGGAAAGGCATTGTTGAGGCGCCACACATAGTATGGTATACAGGAATAAGAAGTCAAAAGTAAATTTTATGTTCATGGCAAATTGTCATGCAGCAAATCTCGTATATGTAACGTGTATTCCATAAATCAAGTCTAAGGAACTCTAGTCACAGGTGTAAGTGAAACCTGCCATGTTGTTCTTTTAATTCATTTTTAAAGGGACCATGAAAGGATATTTGACAAGCTTACGATCATTTTCAAGTTGTTCTTCTGTACTAAAGCATTCACCCTGTGAAATATGAAGTTGAAAATCGTTCAAATAGCTCGATACTAACCACAGCCGTGGCCGTGAACGGCGGCTGCTACGACCTGCTACAAGGCAAATTGGCTGTGACATCATACACAGGTTATGTTGCCGATTCGCGGACTGTCTTTAAACCCACACAACACATTTTACTTTGATGAGAGATAGTAGCTGACTTAATGTGCTGCTCATAACGTGTTTTTCCTGCACTTCTGATATAGTGCTGACAGGGTTTCACAGTTTTGTATTGAGGCATCACTCTCTAGTGATGTGCAGTGCTGGTTAAAAGTTCCCGGAGCACGGAGATGAACCAGGAAGCCTCCTGAAGTCCGTGGGTGCCACTCATCCCATTAGGATAATTGCAAAAAGCCTCCATGGGCATTAACTGGTCCACCCATGTGAACATGTGCACTGCTTCTTCCCTCTGAAAGTGTGTCATGGAGGTGAAAATGATGCTCACGTATTTGGAGAACTTTTGCCCAGCACTGTGCAGCATTTACCACTGTAAACTACTTCAGCTCTGTCACTTCGCTTCTCATACAATTGTACAACGGGAACCATTTCACGTCGTGTTTTTTATTGCGAAACAGAACACGGACATAGCCATACTCGTGGCCACCACCACAGTCTCCCTACCGTGGAAGAGGTTGTGCTGGAAGTTATGGAGGATGACATCAACGACAATCACAACCGCTTTCATCTGGGAAATTCTGTGAACACGCCCAAGGCAGCCAGCAAGAAGCGAGATGCCGGTACGTGGCGTGGAATGTGCAGTCTCATATGTTGACGAGGAGGTAGCTAGCATATCGTAAGCTGTAGCAAAAAATCTGACCGGGAACCGGAGTGTGTGGGTTCGAATCGAACTGCCATTCTTTCATCTGATCTCTTTTCCTGGAGCAATGCTGTAACATTTAACGTGGTTCGCAACCGTGTTTTATAGGGCCACTGAACAAATATACGAGCAATGATGTATCAGTAGGAATATGTTCATTTAACTCTGAAACATGTTTTCTTAAATTACGATGGTCGACAACGACATAGTAGCGCAGTAATTACAAAACGCCTTGCGCTCTATTTCTTGAACTTGCTCCGCCCTCCAAGTTCTCACAACAATAGGAGTGACGTCATTTTGACGTTTCGTGCGGGCCACCACTTACGTTGCTGCATTTTTGATTAAGTTTTTTTTTTCTTTTTTTTTTTTTTAATTCAGAGCCACTAGACTACATTCATGAGGAATGTCCTTCCACGACGCATTATTTGTACATCTTTTCCGGTTGCCTTCACGAACAGAAATGAGATTACTTTATAAGCCGCACTTATTCTTTGAAGTGAAACCCCTCCACAGTCTAAGAGCCGCAACAATGCGACAGCAAACAGGTTCGGCAGGTTCTCCCCCGCGGCTGACCTTGTGGGAGTCCAGGATTGGTTGACGACGTAAAACGTCATTCAGGGATGAGCCTGGCCAATTTGCTGTAGCCGAGTGACGTTTGCTGATGCATTAGACGAAGGGGAGAGTTGCACTGATTTCGCTCTTTGATCTGCTTTTCAAATACAGTAAACTTCCGTTAATTCGACCCTGACGGGAACGCGAAATTTGATCGAATTATCCGAAGGTCGAATTAAAGAATAGGCAGAACAATTGTAGAGGTCAATGTCACCTTTGTGCATTCCTCTGCTGTCGCTCACGCTTGAAACGCGCATCTCGACACATTGCACATAGAGCTCTCTCTCTCGCGCGCTACCATCGGTGTCATGCGTGTCCTGCCCGCGCAAGATGGCGGAAGCGAAACTGTAGACGATTTCGCGGAAAGCTCGCAGTGCGCGTGCGTGCACGCACACACCCACTGAATGCGCTCGGCGATATCGTCTTCAGTTTCGCTTCCGCCATCTTGCACGGGCAGAACAAGTCTGACGACGACGTTCTGACGTCACGTCTGACGTCTGACGGCGACTCTTGTTCAACGTCTGACGACGACGATGTCCACTTCCACGAAGTCATCGAAATTCGAAACTCATCGAGCGCACGTTGTGTGTCGGACCCTTCGATCGCATCGATCGAATTACACGATGTGCACTGATTTCACGTTCGAAATAACGAACTTTTTTATCAATAGAAGCATACGGGCATTTGACGGGACCTTAGAATTCGATCGAATTAAGCGGAAAATCGAATTATCGGAAGTCGTATCAACGGAAGTCTACTGTAGTTAAAGCACTTGAGCTACACAAAGTCTTGCACATATTTAGGTCGAGTGAAACCCCTGCTTTCACTCTGTGCTGTTTTTTAGACAAAGTACGATCATCAGTATAGTGCCCCTTTAATAGTGAGGCTGTCCATGATGAGTCACCATGTGAAATATTTTTGCTGTATGGTGTGTGTTATCACTACACAATCAAATTTACAAAAAAAAACAGTCAGAGAAAGTGATGACCCTCGCGTGACATCGGCAAGTCTCTGAGTCTTGTCGGCTCATGACACGTCGCTGCCAAAAGAAAAGGGGGGGGTCACCTGAGTGCTCCTTTAAAGGAGCATTAAAGTGGTATCTAACATGGCCAAAAACTGCTGTCATCTTGTAAAGCAGTATGTGAAAAGCATTCCCACAAAATATCTCTGTCCAAAGTTGTTTCACCACGGTGCAATTAATTTGGAAAATCGCTGCCGCGGTGACAGGCCGGAGCGCTCCAACTGCAGACCACACCTACTCTACTGTGACATTGGTGGTAGAGAGCCCCTCATTCGTTCGTAGGACAAACCGTCTGCTACGAACATTGCGAGCTGTTTCTTGTTCCTTTCTATTCTTTATATGATTTATATCACGTTTTCTAAAAGAAACAAAGCATATATGCAGCCTGAGAAAATAAGATTACGATCACAAGAGTAATATATCCGTGGCTTCTGTGCAATCTCATAATTCACAGTAGCAGATAGCAAGCAATGGCGGATGTATTGTGGCGCCACCTGTTAGCCACTGAACCAACTGCGCGGTGAAAACGGTCGGAGAGGCTGCACACTGTCGAGAAGCACAAGGTTTTCGCTGTACAAGCGCAGTTAATTTCGGGCTGCACCACTCATTCTTCCCGTGGTGTCCGCTGTCCCAAAAAATCGTGGTTGTGTCGTGGACAGCCTTCAAACCCTCCGTTTCGGGCATCACATAGCCGGAGAACACATGGCGTCTCCGAAGCGGTAGCAGACGATCCGGCCTGCGCGATGTTGCTCACCTCGATCATGTGATCCCTGGTCCCATGAGGAGCGTGGTGGCGCTCATCACGTGCCTATCGTGAAGGTAAAGGAGGGTGATTCGCGCACGGGAGTTTCGGGGAGCTATTGCAGGCGTCCCAATTTCGCTACGGTTGCACTAATTGTGGGAAAACTGTTTCCGGCCGCCTAACATTCCATACTGACCAAAAACAGAAACAAACTTGTGGGCCTCTAGACTGCTCCTTTAAGCCCTGCGAGATAATAATACTGGGAGTTCTCAGTATGCACTGTTTTTGTGCAGCTGGCCACCTCAACATCCGTGGAGTCTACCTGCACATCCTGGCTGATGCCTTGGGTTCCATAGTGGTCATAATCAGCTCACTCATCATTTGGCTCACAACCTGGGAGCACAGGTACTACGTGGACCCAGCACTCAGGTACTTCATTTCCGAGTTACATTTAATACAGTGAGGGCCACTTGAAGTCAAGCTTGTAGGAGGTGCAGAAAAAAAACCTATCCTGCTAAGCAGATACAGATCATTGGATAAAGGCATGATGTGTTTGAAGTCATACCCCTATCCACTACACTTTGAATAGTTGTTCTTCTAAGCCACAAGTGTCACCAGCTGTAACTACATTTCTTTCGATGTTGCAAATGTCTCCAAAAATGACGTGAAAAGTATTTTGGGTGAATGTCACGATGTTTCCTCAGAAATATAACGAAAGTTGTGAATCATTATCAATATATTGGACGAAATATGCCACTGAAAGCGAGAAATTTGAGAGGAACGTAGTGTGTGTGTCGTTATTACCATTCGTAACAGTAATCGCAGTAAGTTGCAAACAGTGCTACTTTTTCAGGCCTTTTATATGAACCACATTTCAATAAGTGCAGAAAGTAACTTAGGCTAAGCACTGAAGTAGAAGTTCTATTCCATTCTATTAGTTGTGTCTGGCAAAGTGCAGCATGGCTCGGTCTTCACAGCATTCCTCATTGCGACAATATAAAATATTTAGGGGTGTGCAAATTTTCTAAATTTCGAATATGAATCGAACAACAAATTCGAATTATTCGTATTCGATTCGAGTAGGTATTCGATAATTTTTTAATATTGGAACCCGTTTTCGGACGTCTCTGGGGTGAAAAACGGGACCAAATATTCTGCAGTTTCGGTTACCGCGTAGTTTCGTTTTTGTTTCAAGCGTATTGCTATCGACATTTCAGCATGGCTACCTCTCCCCACCTGCCCGCGCTGTAGTAAACACTGTTTCGCTTGCCGTTCAAGACGTGATGTCTCTGACGATGTCTCTGATGAAATTTTAGACGTAAAGGACATCTTTAAGACACCATTCCTGTTCATGGGCTGTAGTCATTATTCAGGAGCCATAACTTTTTAAAGGCAACCTCACAGACATCAAATCAAAGTCCTTCGTCGGCACCGCTAAACTGCATGTGGGAGGGGCGCCACTCCTTCCACAGACAATGTCTACAAAACTAACTTTGGATAACTTTATCTTAAACTAAACACTGTCCCGCCTGTGTTGGTCCTGCAGCAAGGGCAATTTTGTAAAGGATGCTTCACCTCATGCACGGAAGGTGAAGCCCACTTTCGGGTTGTGTCATTCATATTCGTGGAATAGTCGAATATTCGAAAAATCGAATATTGGATATTGGATTCGCGAATCGAATAGTTTGAGCGTTTGATATTCGATTCGAATTCGAGAACTCGAACATTCGCACACCCCTAGTTATAAGTGGTCTCCACTGTAGTAACCCATGAGAGGGCTGTTCTTCAAGGTAGAACGTAATCCCGGACAGCTGCAGCCATCAGTTCACGAAATCCGCGATCTGTGACGATGGATAATGTTTGGAGGTTGATAGCAATCATTTTTGCAACTTTAGCGAGAGTGATAGTGCGAGTAAAGGAAATCACTCGTCATTGTCGCACACTCAGTATGCTACGCTCCCGCTTCGCAAGTTCGCATGCCGCCGTTGATACCAAGATGGACACGAGTGGATTACGTTTCAGGTTGACATATAATCCAACACATCGCTGCTCCTATTGCACAACTTGTTTCATTATACATGAATTTTCGCGCCGTCCTCTGTCTCGCCCACAATGTTGACGTGAAAGTGCACCAATGAAACTGCCACACTATGTTTCAGCAATACGTATTAGAAAAATATTCAAAAACTGCGAATACTGTTCAAATAGCATTAGCTATTCGAATGTTCAAATTCAAATATTTGAATGTGCAAATTCTAATGAATGTGAATGTTTTTACAATTCTGTCACATTTAACAAACGAAGATGAAACTTCTAATTTTTGTAAGATTCTCTGGTACAAGCAATCTTTCGGGTTTTACATTTTTTGAAAATCATGGGCAAAAATTGGTTTGGTTTTATTTGGTTTTATTTCAGAAGCTGTAAACTAGGGTAAAATCGGGCGACATCGGGTGGAAAAGCCGATTTTCGGGCGCAAATGAGTATGAGATTCTGTGCTGAATATGCAGTGCTTAGTGTTCCCCAATACCGATATTGGTGGCTGAATTCACACTTTGGCAAACTCGTTTTCAGAGTTCTTCGTGTACTACGTATTTGTAAGTGATCACGATGCAGATCGGAGGGTAAAAGTGGGTTTCACCAACCTTCACCCTAAAACACATGGCTCTAAGTGTGAATTAGCTAGCTAGCATGTTATTCTTGCTCAAGGAGCTTTTGAAACTTGGTACCACACATAGGGCAATGGCGTATGCCTATTCTTGTAGTTTTGTCATTGCAGTGCCCATAAAATTTGTCTTGCAACTTGTGGATTAGGTTATATGTTGTCTTTATTTCATTGGTATTCTGTAGCTTGGTCATGGTGTGCCTCATCATGAAGTCTACATCTCCCCTGTGTAAGTGTCTTTTTTTCTTCTTGCACTTGTTCATTCACTTGTCATAGCAGAATCAAAGCTCTCGCTTCCAAGGTCAACTTGCCTGATACATACCATTTCCCCTGAACAGTTGGTGCACCTATTTTAAACACCGTATTTCTTCCCCTACAGCGGCATATTCTCCCCCCCCCCCCCCCAAACACACAATGAAGCATTGGTTCCCAATAATTTAATTCTACACGCAAAGCTATTAGATGTAAATATAACATTATTTCCAACAATATACCTCAGTCACACAGTCTGTGCTCAAACATGTCTGTCCAGTGTTGGAGTTTTTCATGACTTAAAGAAGCTTAACGCTATGTGCTGATCCAAATGTGACAAAAATGCCAAAAGACCTCTCATCCTATCTTTATGACAGTGGTGGATTCCGCACTCATCCTTCTGCAGACCGTGCCAACTCACATCCAGATCGATTCTTTGCAGAAAAAGCTGTTGCAAGAGGTAAGTGACAGTCGTAGTGTGCCCATAAAATGGCCTCATCAAATGGTGTCATGCTGCAATTATTTTCCTTTAAGAGTGTCATGGTAGACTACAATGGGACCCTATTGAATATACACGGCACAAATGCTTTGCATCACTTCTGGCTCAAGATCGATACTGAGTACAGTGCAATCCCATTAATTTGAAATTGCTGAATTTAAACTTCCGGATAATTCGAACTGATGCCCAGGTCCCTGCAGAGTATATTTCAGTGGGGGAAAACGCCTGGTAATTAAAACATATGAACGTGTTTGCCAGTTTATTCGAACAATCTGCAAGGTCGGGCCCGACTACGCATCGGCTCGGAAGAGCCGGCCTTGCGCCGGTGGGTGAGCTGCTGGCATGTTAGGGACACCTTTACTTCTTAGGTCATAAGTTTACTTATAAGTAGAGCCTGAAGTTTTAGGGTTTTACCCGATTCTTCCCCGAGTTTGCACCCCGAATTTTTGCACCTGAAACCCGATTTTTACCCGGCAAGTTGCCTTCACTGGGACGTATGTAGGAATGCAATAACTTTCTCGTTTGGCAGCACATACAGTTACATCACCTTTTGTACCAAACCAGTACAGTTCGTTTGTAATAGAGCCCGATTTCTCCCCAAATTTAGTGTACTGGAAGTTTTTTTCACCCGAATTCGCATGAATTTACTGCACATGTTTATTTACCAGATTTTTACACCCCGAATTTAGAAATAAATATTTCCCGAAAACTTCAGGCTCTGCTTACAAATCCATTTCTCATAAAAGCGATACTTCTTCCGGAGGAAAGGAGGAGTAAGAAACGAATCACCGTAACAGTGTGCGCAAATGCGACCGGCACAGAACGATGCTACTCGTCGTCTGCAAAGCAAGCAAGCCTCGCGGTCTTGACGGGATCAAGACTTCATGTTGACTACGTAGCCAAGAGAAAGGCAGCAATTTGATATTTTCTCGAATTGGGTTGGCGATATTCGCGTTCGCGCGGGGTTCGTGATTGGGTTGGGCTTAACATCGGAAATGACGTTTATAAGGTCTCGACTGAACAAACTAACACAAGCGTGTATAACATTATTTTCCGTCCTGAGCTGTTTTGATGCTAGTCTGTAAATATTTTCGCCATCGCGTGACCACGAACGCGTGTCAAGGTCTATCGAGCCATTACGAGTCTCCGACGTAGCTAACGTACGCTGTCAACACATCCAGCCCTGATTCGGAGCGGCTCCCTGGAGTTCTAACTCCGCCTTATTCGAACAAATCTTTGGTCCCCTTCGAGTTCGAATTAACGGGATTGCGCTGTATGTGTAAGTATACCAGGTGTTTCATGAAGGTCCCCCGGCTGAATAATTCGTAAACAGATGGCGCCATCGAAATGTTTTCTTTTCAGTGAGCATCCCTGAGACATTGGCCAAGAACTGCGCAGAGAGCAACTCATTTCCATACGCTCATTAATTAAATAAAACTCCTACCTTTCTCTGAAATATTTTTCACTGAATGTCCTGATCGCTAAAACAGAGGTTCTGAGAGTTTCCGAAGTAAAATTTAAAAGGTAGGAGCTTTATTTAATTAATGAGGTGCTCACTTCTCAGTTCTTCGCCATTGTCTCAGGAATGCTCACTGAAAAGAAAGCTATTGAATAGCACCACCTGTTTATGAATTATTCAGCCAGGGGACCTTGGTGACACACCCGGTATACAGTGAAAAAATGGCTAAGAAGCAGGCGAGCTTGTGAAGATGATGCATAATGTAAAACCCCGAGACTAGGGAACTAGACTGTTCCCTAGACTAGACTGTTGTGTCTGTCCCTTCGTGTTCCCTAGTCTCGGGGGTTTTACATTATGCACCCGGTATACAGTTTAGTTTTTTTCTTCTTCCTTTCTGTTTCTTTTTTTTTTTTAAATCCATTCCAGATGTTTTTAAAAAACCTCTGAGAGCAGCACTGATGCCATGTTTGTGGGCGGATGTCCTGTGGGAAACAACATGTAACTGTTGGATTAATTTACCTAAAATTCATTCATTAATTTTTTAATTAGACGTTTTCACAAAAATGCGAGACAGCACAATTGGAGGTGACCATTATTTGAATCCACACTCTTTCTCAAAAATCCTGAAACCAGCACATATCGCCAAATTTTGGCATGCAAATGAGGCGAAACCAGAAGTACAAACTTCTGGAGCGCAAAAAGAGGGAAAGGGTGTTCGTGTTGGAGAGCCGCATGTTTTGTAGCGATCGAGCTGATTGGAACAAACATCTGTTGGCCAGATAGACAGCTTTCCAACCCAGGTAAGCCGAAGTGATGCCGTTTCTGCGCTCGTGAAGTGTGTAGTTCTGGTTTCGCGTCATTTGCATACTTCAGTTTGAAGATTTATATCTCAAAGTGCGTGCTCATTTCAGGATTTTTTAGAAAGAGGGTGGATCCAAATAATATCTAGTAGTCTCCAATTCTGCTGCCTGGCTTTTTGGTGAGAACATCCGATTAAAAAGCTAGTAAATGAATTTTCGGTAATTAGTCGTTCAGTCTAAGGAACCCTTAGTTCATGAAGTACGAAAGAAACGTTTGTTATGACGGAGAAGGGAAAAACAAGAGAAATCAACACTGTTTCACCCTTCTCTATTCTCATACAAACCATGTACGAGCCTCTCTACCTCATTGGTTCCTTTGCACAGCATGACCTCGTTGTGCAGTTTTCCTTTTACGAAGTCTATGCCCCACTGATTTCTCCTAGATCTACCGTATTGACTCACGTAAGACACATTTTTTACCCAATCACATTGCGCCATTGAGGGGGTGCGTTCAATACGCGGGGGAAAATTGGAACCCAACACTTGAGGTACACTTGACTCCCGTCTTATTCCGAGATACCCGCGGCGCTCTTCCCGGAATCGAACGTAGCCATTCTCCCACATGAAACGGTGTTCCGTTCTGTCAAGCATGGACGAAATACTTAGCGATGTCCGTCGCATTTGTCGTTGATCACTCTGGCGCTCCATCTCGTTGGCTGCGCAATCGGAGCGGCCGCTTGAGCGACTAAATACGGTATCCCTCTAATGTGGCTGTTATCACTTGTGGCACTTTCTTGATGTAACTATTGTCATGTTATAGCATGGTAGAATTGATACAGTACTCGTGAGATCAGACATCAATTTTTGGTTTGTGTGTTTGTGCAGATCGATGGTGTGCTAGCAGTGCACGAGTTTCACGTATGGCAGCTAGCAGGAGAGCGCATCATCGCGTCTGCTCATATTCGCTGCAAGAACCTTGCTGATTACATGCAGATTGCAGAGAGGGTCAAAGAGTTCTTCCACAACGAGGGCATCCACTCGACCACCATACAGCCAGAATTCGTCGAAGTTGAAGGCCAGGTAGAACATACCTTGCATGTTCCCTTTCTTCTTCATTGCTTAAGGAGAATTGCAAACATGCTGTGAAGAATACTCTTTTTCTTTACCTCATTCAAGTCTGTCGAGTTCTGCTTTCCTACAATACGGTAGAACCGCATTAACTCATACCGTGATATCTCAAAATGTCGGTTAAATTGGAGGTTTCTTACTTCACAGAACGGACTGCAGTACTAGTTCCACCCTCTCCTCATTCTGCTAGGAGAGGGGGATGGCAGGTGTTGTTGATGGCTAAGAGTGCCTGGGCAGACACTTCTTGTGTCTGCATCGGGAGTTGTCATTTCGTTTGGTTGCTTTCGATTTCCCAATGGTACCATGCAAGCGAGTGTAAAGTGCCGTTATATTTCGCATCAGTCCTTGGGAGCCTTCTGACTGTGCGAGTGCATGCATCATTAAGAAAATGGCACAGCGCATGCAGTGCAAAGCATTGACATTGCAACGGAAGTGAACGCCAAGAAGGCACACATCCAGACATTTTCCGACACCAAGTGATTTCAACTTTTCATTCTTATTTATTTCTCAGTGGTCATTTTATGTAATTACTATTCTGTTGTGAAAGTAAGTTGACTGGAATTTTTACAAAGTAAGATGATCACTACATTGAAAATTTAGGAATTTGGCTTATCTCACTATGCTGATGTCAAATTCCCCTCCGTTTATTTATGATTTCGAGTTTACGAGTGTTTGCTGTGCTTTACTTTACCTACATCAGAACATCATTAGTCCTATGAGCCAGACAAGTAGTGGAAATTTTCGTCCCAGCCATTTTGACACGCGGTGGTAGCTTCAAAGTTTTGAGGCCAATCATCTACTTAGCATGACCGCTTCTCCATCTTCAGATTTCTATTGGTAGAATTAATCCCCCTGCCACCAAAGTAACTAATACAGAACTATCACCTTCATAACTTTTGCAATGGCTAGTACCGTATTTTCTCGAATCTAAGACGACCCCAGTGTTAAGGGTACACAAATTTGGAGGGGGGGGGGGGGGGAGGTAAACAGAGGTTGGTTGGCAGTACAGCAGTTGGAAACGATGCAGAATACCATTTATCCATCACCGCTTTCTTCACCGCTGGAACTACTTAACCTTACTTACTAACCTACTGGTTAACCAACCTACTGAAACTAGTCAAGTCCTACGGCAGACCTATTCCACGTTCACCGCCACAATTTGATTTATGTCTCACTGTCAGGTACGCCTCACATTGAATTAATGCAGTAGAACTGTCATTCGTCTGGAAATTAAAGGAGCTCAGAAAGCACTTCAGTCACTACCATTTTTTAAAGCAATCCGTTAACCTGCCTATTAAAATGCACCATGAGAAGTGATTCATTCAACAGATGCATAAATATTGCAGAATTTGATTTTAAAAATCACGATTGTGCGCAACAGTGGCAGAACGAGCCGTCCAGCCGCTCACGTCCACGAGGGTACAGCCCGCTGGTTGGTTTAGAGAAACATCGTCTGCCGTTTCTCACTCGGAAAGACGCCGTAAGCCGCAGTGGTGGGAGAAGTCTTCCTTTTCACTGTTTATTTGATATGTCAGATACAGTAAATGAACATTGGTCCACAGACACCCTTCAAGGCATGGTTTAAGGGTAGGCCGTGAGGTTGTGGAGGCCATCCTGGTTTAGAAGTCCCTGAACAACGTTAGCCAAAAATCAGTCAACCTGTCCCCGCTCGAGCTCACTTTTGTCTCTCGCGACCTTCTGGAGTAGGTGGATTATGAAAATAAACTTCAGCTGCCAGTTGAACGCTGTTCTGTCCGTGTGTGTGTTTTGTATGACGTTCCTTATCGTGATGATTGTTACTGTTGTTCTGTTGTTGGCGGCAATGAGTACAGTGAAACCCGAGTATAACGATATTGACGGTAATCGCAAATTCCATCGTTATACGGGGTACATCGTTAAACGAGAGCTGACCTAAGTAGCGCGTCCCCGAAAAGTCGCGCGCCACCCCGCGTGTAGCAAATGAAAAAGAAACAGATGCTTAAAAAAACGCGAAGCTGTGTGACATCGCACTGGCTTGGGAAAACAGCAATCAGAACTCGTGGAGGGAACCAGAGAACATAGCAGGACAACTTCTGGCAACGCTACACGTCACCATTCCACGAGTCAGCTTCAACTAACACCTGCGTGCTTTAGGAGAAGCTTGCTTTAGAACACTGTCGCGTGACTCGCGGGTGGAAGGCATGTGTTAGGCCTTTTGAATCATCTCGTGAATTTGAGCAGCATTGGCCAAATACGGAGACACAAAAGCGTAACCACCTACCCTTTTACTGACAGTATTGGAAAATGAACAGTCGCTGTCTATTTTCTTGCCTCAATTCTCATTTTGGTTTAATTCTTTTTTATATGAATTTCAGATGATACGAATTTTTTCCGCTACCCCGTGAGATTCATAGCATCGCGATTCTACTGTATCTTATCGCGGCGAAAATCGCCGCGTGGTTACGTGCACTGGACAGCGTCCAACATCGTTATACGAGTACTCGGAACCGCGGTCTTCATCGCTATACGATGGAGGCTATACTATGGCTATTTATTTATTTATTTATTAGTTTCACGTGCCCGCCAACAGCATGAGCCTACATAGAGGTGCACAGAAAGAAGATTAACTTACAAAAGGATAAAAAGTTACAAAGAGGATAACACATCCAGAGGACACCTATGGATGGCTATACTATCCATTGTCTGTTGCAAAGACCCAACAGAGCCAAGCAATGTCGTAAAATCACCACAATTTATGGTCAGTCGAGCTAAAGTACAAGAATTAGGCTACAAACACGGACGACGCAATCATGCCAGTTTGATTTCGTCCAAACTGTCCCGGTGTCTTTTGTTTGGTTACCACATGATGACCGACAACGCCGGCTAAGTTTGTGCCTGCCGACATGTAAGGCATATCAACGTGCACTGAAACTGGCAACACGGGTCAATATTCCACGGGCACTTCGAAGTCCTCCATCATTCACCACTTGACAGGGAGAAACCAACGGAAAAGAATAAAGGAAAACCGGTCAGCGCTGACCTCGATAGAAGTGTGGTTGCCCCTTTTATCCCTAATGACATCAACGATGTCTTTCTTTCCCTATGAAACATACTGCGTACACAGAAAATTTGTGTGTTAAACTGTTAATCATTGATTTAAGTTACCTGCTTTCACAACACGTTTGCAACTGAAAATTTTTTAGAAGGCTTTCTGAGCTTCTTTAAGCTGGCTTCTGGCCAGCATGATATAAATAGTATGAAAACATATCTTTTTCATTCTGTATAAAATATCTAATTGGAATGCATATTTGTGCCTTATGTGCTGCAGAGGGATGAAAAAGACTGTGTCCTCGACTGTCCAAGTCGCACCAACTGTGTCGCGCAGACGTGCTGCGGTCCACACAAGGAGAGCAACGGCCAGGACTCTCCCAGGCTTAATGCCAATGGGGATGGAGATGCAGCCAACGCTGTTCTCAGACAACGTGTCCCCACCATCAGCAACATGTACGTTGCCACGACGACGCAACAGCCCATGAGTGACATACCGGGCATTGAGGCTGAGTCAAGGCACTGTGACATGGCCAAGAGGACAGATGTATTAGCCGAGAAAGTGTGAGGCCTGGTGTGCCTGTGATACTGATTCTCATCTATACTGTAATCAACTATATCTCATCTAAAGCTCAAACCACATGCCACTTTGATGAAGCATTCTCAAATTGCAAAGAGGACTTGCAGAGTCTGTACAGGAGGTTGTGGTACGGCAGTGCAACAAAATGGCATCAGCATCTTCCGAACATTGTTGAAAATGGATGCAATCACCAAAGTAAATGTATCGCCGAAGCCCAAGAGGACAACGTGTTTAAGAAAGGTGACAGTGATGGTGTACAGGATCTTTCGTAGGTCGGATACGATCCTTTTAAACAGAGAAAAGTGCACTGTGTGTACATGACTTACAGTGGGGTGGCAGGGTGTGAACACTTGAAGTGTAACCGTCGTGTGTATGGTGATATTTGGGCATTTAGTTCCTATGTAGCTGTGCATTTAAACAAGATAAATAGCTAAGGCATAGGCCTGAATGTACAAGGCGGGAGCATTGCATTTATAGCATGGCGTCTCAGTTGTCTGCAGCAGTTTATGCAGTGCATTGTGCAGACAGCATGCTCATTTGGTCTTCAAGAACGAACAAATAGAAATTATTGTGTATAGCTCTAATCTGATGCTTTGGAGTTCTGCAAGCCCTTTATGTTGCCATAACCAGTTGCATTTTCGCCGCACGTAAAGCAGCAGCATGACATATTTTGCAGTATTTTATAGCAGTTTGATCTGTAGCACTTTTAGTGCATCGCTGTTACTTGTCGGCACTGTGCCATGTTTTTACTTCACTAGTAGTGAAGATCACTGCACACACACACATACACAGTCAGGCATAAACAATAGATACACAGCAAAAAAAGAAAACTGTGGATACTGTGTCTACATATTGTTACTTTGCTGCTTCACTGCAGTATCATGTAATTCATACAGAGTGTGACCTCCAAGAGGTGCTTTCCCCCTTCCCTACACCTAGTAATAAATTATTTGAACACTTTATGCTGTGTGGTGCAATGTTACTTTGCAGCAGCGGCAAATGGTTGAATCATTTATGAATGTAGGTTCAGTTCAGTTCAGTTCAAATGTTTTATTTTACAGCTTGTACAGAGGTAATGCCATACAAAATGGGGTAAAGAAATTGAATGCATTATACGGCACGAATTAGAAGGATCAAATGCCATAGGCGTGGAATATTGTTATTGGAATATATTATTATTGTTGGAATATTAGGTGATTGTATTGTGTGTGCACTACGTCTATCGTACATAATACGTTTCTGCTCAACACTTCAAGCTAGGTGCATCAAATACTGATTCTAAACCCACCCCGTATTGTAATTGGCGGATATATTTACGTCCCGAAAACCCACGAATTAACTAGATGTCGATGCTACTGCACAGATAAAAATAGGAGGCTCGACGCCACATCCCTCATAAAATACAATTTATAGAATGCGCGCACACATGCCCGAGGAGAGAGGTAATTTGCTCTGTTGCAGATCCTTGACATACTCTGCGGATGAATCATCTAGCTTGGGAAAATGCCCTCAATTGAGGCCATTAAAGCCTTCCTTCAATACTTTGCTGGTGAAAATTCTGTCCTGTCGTTTCCTCCAGTCATGCACATACATCTCTGAGATGCCCAAAAGCATACAGCGCCGCCGTACAGTTTTGCTCCCCCCCCCCCCCCTGGAAAATGTTGCGGATCCGCGACAGTGCTTGCAGATAGATTGAAATCCTTGTGTAAGATATCGAATATTCCATGAAAAACGGATGATCCTGAGGGAAATAGCAGGTTCCACGTGACATGGCCACTTCCGCTGAATTTTGTGCATTCGTGGAAAGTTAGGGACTCTAGTGATAATGAATCATTTTCTCTGCATGGTGAAGGGCTGCAGAAGCTAATTTTGAAACAATCTAAAAGAAAACCATGTGCAAGATATGTGTCCGAAACTCATAGACACAACAATTCAAAATATGATCATTGCACAGTGCATGCTTCATGGCAGTGCAGGTAGCCATTGTTGCGTGCAGAGACCATGAGCGCTTGTTCCTGAACGAGACGAGAGAGAGAGTCATTGTTAGGGCCTAGGCTTGATGACACTCTGACCCGCTGCTTGCATTTGTCTCCCAGAATTTTGTACAGTAAAAGTTCTTGCGTCTTCATCAAAAGTGCACCTTCCCAGAGTCGACCCCAGTTCTTCACACCACGCTATCACAACAACTCCGCAACATCATCTGGTATCAACCTTTTTAATCGTTTTCTATAAAATGCTGTTTTTCAGTTCGATTATATCATTCATGTCAGTTTGAGTGCATATTTTGAGAAAAGAAGTGCGTGTTAGAATTGTACAAATGCCATGGACAAAATGGCTTGGTACTCAGGGTTGCACGAATAGTAATTTTAAAACACAAGTGAATAGTTGCATACTCGAAGCGAACTAAATCGAACACGAAAGGAACAGTGATGTAATCAAGGTGAATGTGAAGCAAATACCTGTGTACCTGAACTGAACACGTACACGACACATACATGGAAACACAGCACGATACATGCATACGGGTCTTTGTATATAGTAGCACTCACTTTGTTTTATACCCGCTCTTCTGGTGTCCTTGTACCTACGAGTGCACCTTCACAGCTGTATTCGAATATATTCAGTTTGAAAGAGACCTTGCTGAAACTTGAATATAGGATTCCGTATTCTATTTGAATTGTAATGGGATATGCAATTATTTGCTACGCAACTATGTGACGCCGCTAGTCGCACATGACAACCAAGAATACGCTATGTTAACCAACTTTGTCATGTGCTGTAAGGTTTGTCATAGCGTGTTTGTCCAGTGTTTCTTTCCGCATTTTGTAGTTAGAGTGACAGTACCGTCCATCGCGCCAGTGGACCATCACCCAAAATTGTGCGCAAATCAAACAACAGCACTGCAATAACTTCAGCAGCACTGACGGCGTTGCAAAAAGCATTCTCCGGTTGTGAGATTTGGCTACTTTCTGACTCTCGTGGTTTCGTCTCGTTCTGACTCTCGTGGGCTCTCTGATTTCGGCAATGGCAACTTGGCTATTTTGTGGCTACTTTTGTGAATACTTCTTCGAACCACACTGCCCACCTAAATCAGGACAATTGTGATTGTCCACCACATAATGCCGAAGCACACATAGTGTGTTCATTCCTGTTTCCCTTGGCGAACAGCCTTCTCTCAGCCGGTATAGGATGTCCTTTTAACTGTTTTGTTTGTGTGCTGGTGTTTTTGGCACCGTTAAAGACTCCTTCATTTTTTTAGTTTAGGACTCTTTAATGAGTGAAATATGTTTTGAATTGTGCCTGCACACCACTGGCTACAGGATTTGCTACATAACACGGGAACTGGCTACTCTTGGCTACTTTCTGTACTTTGGTACACTACATGCGTTGGAGACTTTTCAGGATTTTGACCTGGCAACCCTGGTCAACGCGCGTGCCAGATATCCGCTCAAATTACGCGATTTTGTTTTGTTTTCCTTTTTAGTGCTAAACTAGGAGGAGGTGCACAAATTATGCGATGGCGCAGAATATGAGAGTAAATACGGTATCCCAGGATCTTCACATTGGTGGAGGGGGGCACACCCCTATGGGCTGCTTTTTGAGGGGGGTTCTGGTAAAATTGTACTACTGTAGCTACATGTACATTGCTGTGTCTTATGCAATGCTGGGCTGTCCAACAGTTTTCCGCAACAGCTATACAAATACCTGCTAGAGTCCACACTGCATAAATACAGTAGGAGTGCACATGTGGCATGCACTAGATTTTAAATGAGCAAAATCCAACATTTATTCCATGTTTGAGAACTGTACTTAACCAGGGGACCTCAAATAAGATTCTTGTAGCATCTCTTCGAAATGTGTCTAAAAATTTCAATAGCAGGACATGAGACCGTATTTTTATGCCGCAGATTTTTCTAGGGACAAGATGTGTTTACGCTGAATCAGTCTGGCATGAATACTTTTCCAGGATTCATGAGATTTTTTGGATCCAGCGTTTTTTTTAAAGTCTTCATGATTTCTACACCCTCTGCACCTATTTCCTCAACAAGCAACTTTTGCTTTCCGATTCCGATTCCGTGTTCTCCCGTGCAAGAACCACCGAGCTCGAGCGCACGCAAGGCCATTCTGGTAGCCACAGCGTAGACATTCTCCCGTTCTTCTGGCTTATTTGGATCAAACAGCATCATGCTGTGGAAATTACCGTCTCCTACGTGTCCGAGGACTGTGCCGATGACTTTGCTCGAAATAATGTCCTCTTTCGCTGATGCGACTAGATCTGAGAGGTTCGATATAGGAACACAAACATCCGTCACATAGCATCGAGTGTTTGGCTTGAGTGCGCACGTAGCATAAAAAATAGCATGGCGTGCTTTCCATAACTTGTTGCGATCTTCGATTTCTTTGGCCCACTGAAAGTTTGATGAACCGTTGCCCTGCGCAATTTCCATGGCGAGTTCAACCTGCTCCTTGACTGCTGCGTCAGTGCCATTAAATTCTAAAAACAATGTTGAAAGTTCGGCGAAGGAGGTCTTGCTGTAGGTGTTGCAGGCTTTGACCGCAACATCGTCGAGGAACTCTATACGGGCCATGGGAATGTTGCTCTGAAGGATTTGCACTGTTGTGTCGATAGCCGCCATAACAGTCGGAAACGAACAGGTAGCCGCCATGACGACGTCGGGGGTGGAGTGAAGCCGTAGTGTCGCCTGTGTGATGATTCCGAGTGTTCCTTCAGAGCCCACAAATAGGTTTGTCAGGTTGTAACCAGCCGAAGTCTTCTTCGTCCTGCGGTCAAAGAGGGATGGCATCCATTGAAGCGTAAGTTTTATCTACGCAGAAGCGTGCTACTCCCCCTCCCCCCCCCCTCGGGGCAGAGGCGGAGTAGCTGGGAGTAGCTACCCCAAAATCTTCTGTAGTGCATTTGGGAGAGGGAAATGGGGGTGAAATCCTCCTCCGGCATGTAAAGTCCCCATAGAACCCCTCCCGATACCCCATAGCCGGTTTTCTGCGTACACCACTACATCAGCGGGTCTATACTAGTGCTAAATTCTAACCTGCGTCCTTTGCCAGCAGTGTATATGACTGTTCCATTCGGTAGAACCACTTCCAAATTTGTCACGTTCTCTCTCATAGTTCCATAACGGACAGCATTCGTCCCCGATGCACTGGTTGCGCACATGCCACCAAGTGAGGCGTCTGCACCAGGGTCGATGGGGAACCAGAGGCCGGTGTCGCGGATGTGCATGTTGAGATTACGCCATGTCACGCCTGGTTGGACAACGACATCGAAGTCGTTGTTGTGGACTTCAAGCACCTTGTCCATGTGAGTAACGTCAATGCAGACGCCACCTTTAAGCGCCTGAACGCCCCCTTCAAGGCCCGATCCAGCACCGAATGCCACCATGGGGATATCGTTGCTGTAGCAGGTCTTGCAGATGTTGCTAACCTGGTGTCAATGGCATCAGATTAGACATTGCAACCTACACCACTAAGTTCCACAATTTTGGGATACCATTTTCCTACTTTGACAGTTATTGGAATCTGGTTAGAGATATTGAAAAGTCTGGTTTATTAGTTAGTGGGCTAACTTTACTCTTTGTCCAATAGGATCCCCATTGTGCGGAGATACCATAAAATACTACTTTTCAGAGGAGACTACTTTTAGAAATTAATCCTAGATATTATATCCATTTTACTTTCCCAGCTACATTGTGGAGCCATGCATTTCAACCTCAAAGACACCACAAGCCCCTTGGATCTCTAACAAATTATTGACTACTTCTAAACAGATTTTATTAATCAGATTGTTTTGCTTTTCCCTTTTTTTGCGTGGTGGTGGTGGTGGGGTGGGGGGTATGCACACTTAAATTGCTCTCACGGTTTGAGCAGGCCGGGTGGGGCTGAATTCCCCCCTACCCCCGGTAGACACCGACACCAATGCAAAATCTCCAGGGTTTTAGCTGATCCCTCTGCAGTACAGTGCTCAAGATATGCTAAAACCCTGTCAATCAAAGCTCCGCTGCAAATGCAGTAGAGGTGCGTACCTGTTCCGTAGACTCGGGAAATACGACCACATCAGGTCGTGCCAGAGGATGAGCACTTTCGTCGCGGGCGTGCTGTTCGCGCACAGCACCGGCAGCACTTATATTCTTCGCGCCCACTATGGCCTCCAGCTGTTTCATTACATCCTGGCTGATCAGACGACGGGCCACCGCCGGGGACGTGTGATGACGCCAGGCCGGCCGCAGACATCGCCCTGCGGCCCCGCGGACGAGGCCTAGCATGACTGTCTCAAAGTGCCGACCTGTTGTTAGACAAGCCTTCTGGAACACAGGAAGACAAACAGAGACAACTGATGCACGTGCGCAAATTCGCGCGCTCCACAGGAAATCGGCCATATCGATCATATACCTTGGACCGGTCCTAATGGCAGCATTCGTTGGGGTTTTGGTCTCCGTTACGGGATATATGAGGCGAATATACGAGAGATGAAACGACGTTTGAGCTCAAAATTACGCTCTCGCCGGTTTTGCGATCTTGTATAAATATTATGGCGCGGATCACCTAATCATTTTTTCGATAATGTTTCAGTCTAGTAAGTGTAGAACGCATATAAAGAAAGTCTTGCTGCCGCTACTTCGAATGAAGCGGCCGCAAATGCAACGCTGCTCTGCAAGTCGCTGAGGCGCACGGTGAGAGACTATTTTATTTTTCTCGACAGCCGCTGTTATCTATAGTCGGAGACCAGTGGACATTGTTCACCAGAGATGTAGTTTTTTTACATAAAAAAATAAATGAATGATCACCAAAAACCGAAGTGGAACGCGGGTTGCGTGGACCGCAATGAAGTCACCTTGTTGTTTTCACGGGATTTTCACAACATCGGTCGTGAATGTGTTGATAAAGAAAAAGAAATATTTCGCGAGTGGAATAAAGCACTCGTATAATTTTACCGTCTATCGTCTACCAATGGTAATTGGTAAAACTGGTAAAACTACGGGCACATAGCGGTTTTGTAAAAGAAACACGAAACACTCATATCAGTCAAAGTAAGAAAACCGTAAAACGAGGTCTTTCCTTTTCTTTTCGAGGCTACTTTCTGTACTTACACACTTCTACGATGTCGCTTCATCGCTTTCTCAAAAACGATGACCCAGCCATACCACGACGTTATCGTGAAATGCAACCTCACTACCGACTGTGCGAACGATATCGCAACCATGCAGTCGCGCGTGCCAAAGAGAGTCACGTTAGTCACGTGAAGCTACGCAACCTGTGTCGGCTATCGACTCGCGCTTTCGTAACGGCACGCGTGACCTACCTGTCGGTCCCTCTCTCGGGCGGGAGAGAGATTTTATCGGAGAAGAGATAGTATACCGATATACTCGTTTTTGAACGCGCGCCAGAGCACAGTGCACGACGCCGCTTTTCGAAGAGACACCCTGCAAAAAAATCCGAAGGAATTATTCCTGCAGACCGAATAAAGAAAACATGCAGGAGATGCAAACATACAGAGATAAAAGGTTTTGTCCGTGCTCCCTGTGATATCATTAGATGTCGACGGTACAACTTCATCTGCAAAGCGCCAAGAAGAAGAACGACAAACACAGAGAACCCACACCACAAACACCTGGCGCACATTCTTAGAAGTTTTTTTGTTGAAAGCGCGCCGCGGTATGCAGTGGCGTATCTAGGGTGTGGCAGGTGTGGACAGGTGCCATGGGCGCCAGGTGAACAGGGGCGCCATTATGTGGTCGGGTGTGAATGTGCCAGGTCGGGCACTCAACCTGGCACATTCATAAATGATCTAAAGCACCCGCTATTAGAGAGGTTGTAGTGTGAAACCTAGTGCGGACCACACGAAAACGCATCCCCAAGGACATCGTGTTAACCATGTTGCCATGGGCGCAGGCAGCTCTAGATACGCCACTGGCGGTATGTGTGGTGTGAAATCGTTGTGTTCGTGGTTGCTTCTCTTGGCGCTTTTAGAGATGAATTGTCACCAACTTCAAAAACTTGGTGGGGGACCCACCAAAGTGACCACAAGTCGGTCCTACCCCGAGGCTGGTCATCTGCGGTGCGGGAAAAAAAAGGGGGGGGAGGGGGAGCTGTCGGGGAATCAAACTCATTTTATTTCGCCTGTACTCATTTGTTTTCACCTGTCATTCTTTTTATTTTGTTTTTACCGCCGCGCACTTCACATAATTTGACCAGAATATGTTCTGTTTGATGCGCCCTCATACCTGCAGATGTGACGCGAAAATCTCGCATTGAGAACTCGCTGATCCATACTTCGATTTCGCCTATCGTCAGCGCCTCGATGTTTGATCATTTTCGAAGAACGTGCTCAGAGCTCGAAGGCATAGGTTTATGGGCATCGTTTCCCCTTCTGTGTGTCACCTATAGCCCCACGAGTCCAGCTTCTCTCCAGTTCTAGTAGAGCACGATCAATGCTTTCGACAAAGCGCTGGCTGTGGGAATGTCCCGTTAGCCAACACGTTAGAGAGTTCCATTGGCTAGCTCTTCCGTACTTTGCCGTTTTATTTGTTTGTGTGTTTTTCTTTATCGTTTGGGGTTCATTACAGCCAAAAAGCGGGACAAAACGCTGTCCCACAACCAGGCTAGTGAGGCGGCGGGACCCGCCCCGCCTAATCAGGACGTACGGTCACTTTATGGCAGACACGTCCGTGAAGGACGGTAAGCAAGAGGTGGCGTGCGATACGATTTCAGTGTTCGCTAAAGAACACGTCGATATTATTCCACGGTGAGACACCTGCGGCGTGCCGTCCCTCGCGACCACTAGGTGAGTAAATACTGATTACAGTATTTACACGCATAATTAACGCACCCCAACTTGGACACCCAAATGTTGCTACTTTGCTTTCCCTGCGCATTTAACGCACATGCTTCCGGGAACGTAGACTCGAATGCTTTGGAACACAAAGGTTGTTGAGCGTACCCAGGGCCGGCGAGAGAAATAAGGGCCCCGGGGATGAGTCCTGCCAGAACCCCCTCCCTCACGTCTCGATAACATAGTAATGTTGCTTGTTTATATGATAACGCGTGTCTGTCGCTGCTCCAGACATGTCCATCAAATCACAGCAAACCGCATACGGTATATGTATCAGCTTATTCCTTAATTGGTGCTAGCAGCCGTCAGGACTTGGGTCGGGCGGGCCCCTGAAGAGGCCCGGGCTCCATCCCTGGCTGACCCCCTATGGTCGGCCCTGAGCGTACCTTATTTTTTCCTCGCGTAATTAGCGCACACCCTCTATGGCACTACGTTATGGGTAAACTGAGTACTGAGTACGTTAATTATGCGAGTAAATACGCAATGATGGTGATGAGGCAAAACCGAGGCAACCCAAACAGAACAAAACCTCCCGGGGTGTTCCTATGGATATCCGTTCACGGAAATTCGGATCTCCCTGGGAGACAGACATTTTTCCGACGGACGTCCCCCACATCTCCGAGTGGCCACGGTTCGGACTTCCCAGATATATCCGTCGTTTGTCCTCACAGGATGTTACATGGAGATGTCTGGAGATTGCACGGACCTACTTATATACATGCACACGTTGTGTGGATATGCAAACATCCGTAGAGGAGATAGACATTTATCCTCAGTTTTCGTAGGAATCAGCATTTTTCTGCCTGCCATTTTTTTTTATCCCCGCCTCCGCACCTTTTAATTTCTGTTGCTCCTCTTAGTTTCTCGTACGTGCCATGACGGAGAACGAACGCAGCGTTTTAATCAGAAAAAAATATATACAAAAGCTCCGACTGGACCACCCAGTCCCAGAAGCTCACTTCGAAAGGCAGTGCCATTTCCTTCCAAAGAGGGAACAGATACCATACTTGTCTCGCGAGCATCCCCATATTCCAGATACCTTCTCGCCTGTGAATAAAAATGATGGGTGAGTTGTCTAAGCTTAATTCGATTACGCACGCATACAACAACGAAATGAGAAATTGCTCGGTGTATTAACTCGCTATCAAGACAACGTCTGTGTTTCCTACTAGTTTTGGTTAGAGACATACAGCTGGTACATCGAAAGCCAAACTTCGCAGTGCTACATTGCCACCCGTTTCTCTCTCTCCCGCAATAAATGATCCGTGTAACATCCCGACAGGGATCTAACTCGGACAATTCTTGAAACAGCCGCGACCGGACATCCGGTGGATACAGATCCTGGGACGTCCATGTATGAGGCTCCCAGGGATATCCGACGGATATAGATTTCCGGAGATGGACCTTGGGATCTGTTTCGGACGTCCACAGGAGAAAGTGTTCTGTCTGGGAAGCTGACTGGTGCGGACGTGACGAAGGTGACGACGGCAAAACGGAGAGGCAGAAACAGGATTAGGTGAGTCGCTGTCCACCTTTTGACATCATAGGTAGAGACGAGTGCGGGTAAGAAAATTCGTACCCGCATCGCACCCGCGAGGGCACAACCCGCACCCGCACATCCCGACGCCTATCCGCATACCCGCCGATATACCCGCAGCCCAATGCGTACGCATGTTTCAGTTATGCCACATAATCGTGACAGCACGAAATGATTTATTGATGCTGAGGACAATGTCCGTTAGAGAGCCACTTTTCCAACGCGTACGCTGGCCACTGCTGACATGGTTGCCAGCTTACTGATGCGAAGTGTACCAGTCTTGGTGTCGAAAGATAGCCAAAGTTAACCCTATGGAGCAAACAAGAACAACAAATTTATTTTGAGATGATCAATTGGATATGGAACGTCCAGGAAAGTATTTTGGGCCAAATGTTCGCCAATGAATCGGGTCATACAGCAAAATCCGACGGGTTAGTTTGGCGCCTGCTGGTATTACGGGTATACCCGCGTAATCCGCGGAGGTAGTGCGGGTCTACCCGCACTTTACCCGCAACCTGCGACGACACGGAAATGTGTACCCGCAAAGAACAAACTTGCGCGGGTATCCGCGGGTATATCCTCACCGCACTCATCTTTAATCATAGGGAACAGGGTGACAAAGAAAAACGTAGTACAACGGACCATTGTAAACAATTCGATGATAAAACATCGGTAAAAAGTTACGAAAGCCCGAATAAAGTGCTGCCCAAAATTTGCGCACATTCCTAGGAGAAGGAGCGGAGTCACCCGCGCACTACAGTTCATCACGGCCGGCCACATTCATGTTTATTCATGTATTTTTATTTTATTTTTCAACGCTGTGTGTGTGCGGTGAGGTGCAAGATATTCTCTTCACGGAGCACACTTCTCGATCCGACGGCCGCTAGACGCTTGATTTACGTGGACATCGTACGCGGAAAACGTCACACAGTAATTATTTCCCCTCCAGTCATGGAGGTTGTTTTATCAGTGGCGTGTAGAAAGGTCAGCAGTAAAAATGTGCATTCTCTGGCCATAAACGTTTCTTTTCTTTTGTCTTTTTGTTTGGAATAGCCAATTGAGATATCGCTCCAGTTGGATCAGCAAAATTATTGCACTGGAAGGTCCGGAGCCAGGGCATACCGTCGTTATATTAGCTGGAGTCTGTCGGGGCAGCACGATTGCGAAACGTTTGCACTCCTTTCTGTCTGTAGAATAGAGAGGAGGAAAGCGCGTAGGGGAGTTTTTCAGCACTTTGTACTCGTATGGCTTTCAACTCGAGGCACCTCATATTATATAGATACTATTAGATAAGTTTTAATGATAAAGACTTCGTCAAAATTAGCCTGTACTATGGACAGAGAATGTGCCTGTTTTCTTCTTGGTTGGTTGGAGAAGCTATACCTAATTGTTTCAGTTCCCAAGAATACCACCAACACTTCTCACGTAAATTCCGTTCATGAGCCTAATAAAACAGTCACGTTGGTCACGTTAAACAATTATGTTGACTGTACACGCAGTCTCTTCAGGGTAAGGAAAAAGATCCGAAAATTGCGTGCGTAAGTTTTGAATCAGCATAATGAGATGTAACTGTGTACGGGATGAGAGCGAAGGTGCGTTAGAGGATGTGACTGTGAAAAGAACCCTCTTAAAGAGGACGACTTCCGAGTTGCAAGCATCAGCACAGATTTTGCTAAGAGAGCTCATTGCCAAAACCATGCAGAGTGCTCTTATAAAAACTGCATGCACCAACTCGCTGGAACTGTTATGGGGTTGAAACGCCATGAATTTTGAAGCAGAATAATGGAAAATCATAAGCGTGTAACACTGCACACCTTGAATCTTTGGTGCAAAATTGTTCCGATCTCGTTTTTGACCGGATCATGCAACTGTGAACGCAGTTTGTCGCCGTTGTGATACTAGATTACGTGAAGACGGCACTTTGAACACATTTATACTCCTACTATGCATAACTCCAATACTAGGCAGTTCGAGACACATTTCGCGCATTAGATAGAGGGGATGAGAAAACGAAACAGAACCGCACAGAACCTACCGGAATGTCCCCGAAAACGCCGAAAACGAAAACACCAGAGGACGTTCAGTGTGGCCAGACGATGCGTGTTCGTTGTAGACTGGTTGTAGAAGCTAAAACTAGAAGGCCTAGAAGTCACTACAAGTGCTGGAAGCCTCCTAGAAGCTACTGCCTGCTACTAATATTTGTTGCTAGGTTTCAAGAACCTTTGAGCCAGTCCTCTTGTTTTACTGCAGCACGCTTCATTTACACCGTTAGTATAACAATAGTAAACGAAGTACAAAGTACGTCACAGTCAAATTGTGGCACGAGCTTGAAATACTCTTAAAATATCACGGCAAAATCTATTTTTATGCAACATATTGAGACTATTTAATTTTTGTCTGTGTTGAAACTCAAAAAAGTGTTATTTGTAAAGTTTTGAAAAGCTTACTTTTCCTAAAGCTCACTTTTCTTTTTGATGTGTTACGTGTGCCATCTATTCCATGCACTTGTGCTGCCGGAAGTGGTGTAACCGCGTGAAAAAGAGTCAGCAAGTTGAAAGCGTAAACGGCGTAAACCGCGTAGACGCGCAGAAGCCGTAGGAAGGCGGCAGTACCAGAGACGAAAATGTCGAGCCGGGCACAGTTATTTATCGGCCGACTTCCTTTAGACACGCGTGAAAGGGATGTCGAACAAGTATTTGAGAGATACGGGAGGCTGCTTCGTTGCGACGTTAAATATGGTATGCCCTTTTCTTGTTACTACGTCGGCGAAATCTGCGGGTAGGGCTAAGTTTCTTAAGCCTAATGTTCGATTCAGGTGCTTCAGTTTGTCAGGTTCGTTATTCACGACAGCTGCTTGCAAAGGCGCCTACACAGCATTAGAAGCGAAAATCCTGAAGTTGTATACGGTGGTTTACTACGCTGGTGCAGTAACATTGTTTCGCGCTGAAGATCGGCACTCTGTGCATTTCGAAGTGTTCGGAAGTTGGGTGATGCGTTCGCATATATTCTCCATTATCTACAACGTTTTTTTTGTTTTTCTCTTCCAGGCACTGGCATGGCCTACGCCTTCGTTGACTACGATGACCACAGAGATGCCGAAGTAAGTACTTCCGCTAATCAATGACTTTCATACATATTTCTTAGGGCCCTTTTTATGCACATCATTCACCTAACTTGCAGTTGGTTACAGCTTTCCGTTTTCGTTAACAAGCGTCGCAGAAATTTCTAGACCTCAACGATCTGATTGTCTGTATCCATTGTCTTCCAAAATTGCAGATGAATATATCAAGGATTGCCCGTACTTCATTATGTCTTACGCAAATGCGACTGCAGAGAAGTCTGACCAATGAGGCCATTTTGGGCTGGTGTCACACTGGTTTTTACTGCTCTAATGAATGTCTGTGTAACATGAGAAAATTTGCTATCAATGAAACATGACAAAATCTGTCAAAAGAAGGATGTTAGAGGCAAGTATCCAAACTCACACACACACACTAAAAAAAAAAAGCACGAGAAAGTTTTATTTCTTTCAAGCAGCTTGAGGTTTGTAGCTGTCTTATTAGTGAATATGCAAGTGTCTGAATTCTGTCACTGTGGTGAAACTCTTTTGGGATAGACAAAAGTTTAATGGGCAAGAGGACATATTGTGTGATGTTTATAGGGTGTATTCACGTGACGTCAGACGAACGCGTTTGGCTGGTGATCAGTTTTTCGGTGCCGCTGCCGAGATGACCTAGCGTTTGCTCGAAAATGAAGCCTACAATGGTGTTTTAAAATCGGGTTGCGTCCATCCACTCCTATTATCCCGAGGGCACTTTGTCATTGACGTTCTCACTATTTCCTTTACGAAAACTATAGTTGCCACTTTGAAAAATTGCGCAGTTTGTCATCTTTCAATGACCACAGATGACCATGAAGTGACCACCAGTGGTAGGAGCTTATGGGCATGCCATGTCACAGCGCAACATAGGTGAATACACTCTATAAGGGAGAAACTGGTGTTTGCAAAGACAAATCATCCTCTGTTTCTGTTGCATTAACAGTATAAAACCTTGAGGGAGAGCACATTTGCACTCCCGTCAAATCTGACAGGTGTGTATGGCAAATTGTAGTGGCCAAGGTAACGGTGTAAATTTTGTGGCAACCACTGGTGAGCTGCACTGGTGATGTATGGGAAGGGATTAGAAATCTGTTTTGGCGCTTTAATCGTCCTTGGAAATTATGTGCGGTAGTTGTAATTCTATGTATTCTCCTTCTCCGTCATGTTCCCTCTAAAGGTGAAGTTATAATGTTGTACCAACACACATGGCCAGACATCCTTTGACGCATGCAACATGAATGCTGATCAGGAGTGAGTTTCCCTGGGGGGGCTTGAGTCTTGCGAGGCAGTTATAGTTTTGTTCAATTTAAGAAGGAAAAGAAATCTAGTCAGTCAGTGCTTAAAATATACTGCGCCGCAGATGGGATGGCTGGATGCAGAGAGGTCACGCTCCTTCCTGCGCCTTCGTTTTCTCCCCCACGCTCCCTCCTGAGGTGCGCTCCCTCTTGAGCCAGGGAGTATGACGTAGTACATCATACTCCCTCTGCTTCCGTATTGGCTGTTAAGACAGACTCTACGCTGTGTGGTGGCACTGCAGTATTTCTCCTTGAGCGCTATCACGTCTCCTTATCTCCAGCAGCGTACATAGCTGACAGACTAGATTTCTTTTCCTTCTTAAGTTGAACACGACTATAGCAGTGTCACAGCGGGGCACCAGTTTCTCCCTAGTAGGAATGTTTGCTTGCATGACCATCACCCATGGCCAATGACTCTTATTATTTTTGTGCTGACGCCTGTATGTGTGTGTATATCCAATCAGCGTGACACTGGCCCCCAAAAGAGAGGAGTCCTTCCTCCTGCGACAGCAGACCGATTGACTTGACACAACTGTTGCCTACCGAACACCCGAGACTTTTGTGAGAGAGAGAGAGATGATGATGATGACAGATCCCTATGAGAGAGAGGGAGACAAACGAGACAAACCGAACAGCGGCCACCCTGAACCGGGCAGTTTGCTTGACTCTACCTCTACTGAGTGACTCGTCACTACTACCGCGACTGACCGCCAACGACACGACGGTCCCTCGCCGTTGACCAGTGTGACGCGTATGTTGTTCATACCGTCTTGTCTGTGCAGTAATGGCATTTTTTTCTTGTTGCTTTCTGGTGTCGTTGCAAAATGGAATCTGTAGATGTGGTGGGGGAGGTTTGAAAGCTTAAACAATTGTGTGTTACGGGATAGATTAGTGCCAGAATGTGGCGGAAAGATGGTGTAACCAGGACGAGTGGCCGTAGTGTAAGGAAGACTTATTGGCCCACGAAAGTAGGGAGGGGTAGGGGTGGGATGGTAGGCTTAAGGTAAATGTAACTAAGCCCAAATTGAGGTTCTGAGACCGCTCAGCTATTTCGGAAATATCTGTTCTCTAATCTTGGTAGCAATCTTACTTAAATTTTCTGGTTGCAAGTCAGGTGCAAATTTCAAAATGCAAGGGCTGAAACACCCCTGCTGTTCAGTAGCACATTCCTACTACGTTTTAATTTTTACTGAAAGATACATATTAGATTTCTGTATTATGAAAAGAAAGCAACTCTATCCTGTCTGTGTTGACCCGAGCTAAAACCTATGAGTAGGCAAAACTACCAGCAGCTTTCTCCATCTGGAGAATGCTTGAGATTTTATGCAGGGATATGTCTGAAGTGCATTTGCTAATTCTCTGTTCAATGGGTAAATCAGGATGCGATCAAGTATGAGAATGGACGAGATATCCGTGGCCAGAGCATAGTGGTGGAATGGGCTCGTGGTCCATCGTACAGACCTTCTGGTGGTGGAAAGGTACGTATTCGAAGTTGTGAATGACAGTGTGTTGTGTGGACCTAAGGGGTTGTTCTGTAATACTTAATGGGTATTTGAAAGCAGGGCGTCAAACTCAAAATTTATGGGTTTGGTTCGGAGATATTGGTTCGTTTCAGTTCTGGAGCGCAGAAATAAATCTGAGGAATCAGGTTCAGCACACTGCAGAAAAATTTGGCAACATTCTCGGTAGAACACTGGAATGTACGGCACAAGTGTGGTGTGCCGTAGTGTACGGATGCAAGCTTTCCCACAAGCAAATGTTGCAGTACAACATTTAGAGCTGAGGCCTTTTTGTACCTCGTATGCATATGCTTTCCCATAAGCGTGGAAAGGTGGCTTGCATGTATGGTGCCCGTATTTTGTATAATATCTTGTGCTACAGCATTAGAAGCGGCCTAAGCTGCCCTGCAGACATGTTTTTTGTTGTTGCTTTTGATATGGTGCCTGTGTAAAGCATGCAGTGTTATTTTGATGTTCCTCAAAGACAGGTGTATTGAACACAAAACTCATTTATTTGACCTGTGAAGGCTATTGGTAAACATGGCTTGGAGGATAGGATTGGATTGTTTTAGGGCGATACCTCAGCTTATTGCACTGACATGGTGAGGTAATGTGTATGACGTGTAGAATATCCATGTATCATTATGGTAGTTTCATGACAGGGCTTGTGTGGTGTTGCAGGTGCCTCGTTCCTGTTTTTCTCTCTATCAGATCAAGTGAGGGAAAAAGCTCCAATAACACGTTTAGTCACAACATTCGTGGTGCCTCAGTTTGCACCTTTTAGGCAACAGGTTACAGTATATTGCAGAGGAGGAAACACATATCTGGGAGCAGGCATCAAGAATAAGAACCCTGGACCACTAAGCCCTACAGTGCTGTGTAATCCTTGCCTTGATCCTTCTATGCTAGAGTACCTCCTTGCCACTCTTTATCTGTTCAAATGAATCTGTCTGTTATGCAAGACACCTTTCTTCTATTTCTTTGCTATCCCCAGGAGCATATATTCAGTTTTTTTGGTAACTGATATCTAATCTTGTCAACAGCAAAACTATTTTGACGAATGCTACCGCTGCCGGAGGACAGGACACTGGGCAAGGGATTGTCCCGACTCTGATCGTCACTATGGCGGTTCAAGCAGGTATGGTATCAAAGGATTGTCTCTCTCGTGTGCGTCCAAGGTTATGCACGCAACATAGTGATATGCCATTGTATGCCGAATAAATAGTGCCTAGTTTTATTTTGGTAGTAGTTATATTTTTCGGTGAAATCGGGGGGAAGTAAATATCTGGTTATATATTTGTTTGAGAATTGGGGTGTAACTCTGCTGTATTTACTTTCTGCCATAGTGGTTACGTAGTTCATGCTTTGAAACTTCATGTTTGAAACGTGTTCAAGATTCAAGTGACTGATTGTAGAAAGTGGTAAATAAGGTATAGTTCATCCAATGTCTAGGTTTATGAAGTAGACCTATGAAGTGCACATGTCAGTACCCTCCACAGCCAGGGCTGAATTGCTGCACCTTAAAGCACTGATTTGTCCTTTATGCTGTCGTTGAGAGCACCAAACCTTTATTTTTTGATAATCATAATTTGGAGTAAATTTCAGTACACAGAGAGCACAATGGCATCATAAGGACAGGAGGAAGTAACACGCTTGGGTCATTTGTTAGGACAAAGCCTATGCTGGCCCATGGCATCACTAGCAGCATATTTGTGTATGCTGTTTGAATATTACAGAGGCCAGAGATCAATTCAGAGGTCTTGCGTCCTCTGCCAAAAAATACCAAAGTACGTGCATGACTTGCTGCAGCATAACCACCCCAAAAGCTTTTGCGAGGTGTCTGAAGTATCCAAAGGACCTCGAACAGCTCTAGACAGTAGAACTTTGTTTGCAACTTGTTTTAACGACATGTGTTGTTGCGAATGACAATAGGACCACTGAAACACAAATGATGAGAAACGTGCTCACATGTCTATTCCTCGTCCCACGTGGGGACTTGGGATGTATCCTGATGGCTTTCTGCCATGAAGGAACGTCAGCACAGGGGCCATCTGACTACCTGCTTCATCGGAGACGTTAATATTCCATTTGATACGGCAGTTTTTTCACACACGCTCATTTCTGGCTGTTTAGGCGCAGTCGAAGCCCACGACGTAATCGACGGCCTCCTCCTCGTTCACGCTACAGCCGTTCTGCGTCCAGGTCTCGATCAAAGTCGCGTTCCAGGTGGGTCACAAAATCTCTTCACGGGGCAATTGTTCTGCTTTGTTCCGTTCCCCAACCTTTGTTTTGTTAAGGTCACCGAGGCGGAGCCGCCGCAGTTGGACACGCAGCCGGAGTCGCAGCCACACTCCTGATCGCCGTAGGAGCCGCACAAGGAGTCCATCCCCCGACCGACAGGTTTGTTCCTGAGTTGCACCTATTTTTACCATAAGAAAGCAGACATCTCGTGGGGGACTCCTACGTTAAAGTGCCACTGCGGACCAAATCTCGTGTCTTCAGAATCCTACCAAAGTTATTGTTGGTCATATTTTATTGCAATGTGTCGTTGCCAGGGGGCAGCACTTGCCGTTTTAGTTTTGTGCTCGCGGATCTCGAGACATGCCATCTCGTTTTTCTATTCTCGGCTCACTTTCGTTCTCGGCCTGTCTCATTAAACGAGCCTGATCCCCTCGACTCAGAGTCTGCGTCCCTGTTTGCTTCTACCGCCTTGCGGCTCCTGCACAACAGGTTATGGGCCCAGGACACCTAGGACTGTGACTCGACGACGACTGTCACTGACCAAGCGCATCTTTGCGGAGAAGCAAGTGAGAAGTTGGGACCAGGAGAGCGGCGGAGAGACATGGCGCTCTCAGACGATAGCACTCTCAGGATACCGAAACTGACTTCGGAAAACTATCACGCTTGGGCGATTAGAGCAAAAGCAGCGCTGGTGCAGAAGAGCTGTTGGGAGGCAGTGGACCCCGGCTACATAGACGCTGAGATGACTACTGACGAAAGGAGGACCAACAACAAGGCCCTCACATTCCTCTTCCTCGTGGTTGAGGACAGTTACTTGGACGACATCGGGGCCTGTACCTCCGCCAAAGCCGCATGGGATATTCTGCGGGAGATCCATACGAAGTATGGTCTACTACATATCCTGCAACTTCTACGGGACTTCGTCAACGTGAGGAAGAAGCGCGAAGAACCGATGAAGGAGTATTTGAGCAGGCTAATGGGTTTGCACAGAAAACTCTCCAATGGAGGCTACGCATTTACGGACAAAGAAGTTGCCTTAGTGATGCTAATGGGTTTGCCAGAAGCTTACGAACCACTCATTCTCAAACTCGAGCAAGACGAAGCCACGCTCACAACTAAAGAGGTCAAGGCAAGGCTACTCGTCGAGGAAAAGAGAAAACAGAGGCGCGACGAAGAGCACGTTTCAGAGACGGACGAAGATGCGAAAGCTCTTGTGTCGAAAAGCAAGTTCAGACCCAGGTACGGAAAGACTAAGTACGACTCCAAGACTGAGAGACCTTCTGAGCATACGCCCGGAGGACGCCGCGATGAGGCAAAACGTCATGTGAGATGCTTCGCGTGTGGAAGATTTGGGCATATCGCCAGGGACTGTGAAGAAGGTGACCGTGATGACCGTAGAAACCAGTCTCAAGAAAATTTCAACGCATCACGGGCGAAGAAGGCATCCCACAGGGCGCTATCCGCGAAGAAATCAGGCATGAAGGAAAGTTATATCTGGTACTTAGACAGCGGAGCCACAGACCACATGACATCGGACAGGACGAAGCTCACAGGATTCCAGGAATACTCATCAGTAGTAGAAGCCGCCAACAAAGAGGCGATGGAAATTCTAGGCAAGGGCGAGGCGACCTTCAAGCTCCCAAAGGAATGTGGTGGAACAGTGGTCACACTGAAAGATGTGCTGTATGTACCGGATCTGGACGGTAACCTCCTATCCGTCGGAAGGATGGAAGAACGTGGATATAAGGTCATATTCAATCAGGGAAGCTGTGAGGTGAGAGACCAGAACAATGAACTCATTGCATCCGCATCGCGGAAGGGAAGGTTATACAGAGTAGAGGAAGAGAGGCCTGTGCTGAAGCTAGCCAAAGCGACGGACTACGCACTATGGCACCGTCGACTAGGACACCTTCACCAAGAAGCCGTGCAAGAACTTTGCGGAGAAGTTCTGCATAGAGACGAAATATGCTCCACGTGCGTGCAGGGAAAGCAGCGAAGAAAGAGCTTCATATCCAGTAGCGGTTCTTCGTCTCGTACTGGAGTACCTTTGGAGCTCATTCATTCGGACGTCGTGGGGAACATCACTCCAACGTCCAAAGGAGGGTCTAACTACTTCGTGACGTTTATTGACGATTTTTCGAGGTACGCAGTCGTATATCCGATGAAGAGCAAAAATGAGGTGTTGGAGAAGTTCGACGAGTACCGACGAATGGTAGAAAATCTCCACGGAACCACCATCAAAGTCCTTCGCAGTGACAACGGTGGAGAGTATACGGGGAAGCAATTCTGCCAATACCTGGTGAAACACGGCATTCGACGACAGCTCACCGTGCCTGGAACACCACAGCAGAACGGAGTGGCCGAAAGGTTTAATCAGACGATCTTGGACATGACTCGATGCCTGCTGATCGAATCAGGCCTCACCAAAACACTATGGGCGGACGCTGTTGTCACGGCAACATACCTACGCAACAAGTGTCCATCAAAGGCTGTAGGGGGTCTTGTGCCAGAAGTGTTGTGGCTGGGAAAGGAAGTCAACATCGATCACCTGAGGGTATTCGGATGTAAGGCCTGGAGCGCACAGAGTCGGCGACAGCAGAGAGCAAAGCTGGACCCAAGGGCAATTGAGTGCATTTTCCTCGGCTACCCGGAGGGCGTCAAGGGATACAAGCTTTGGGACCGGAAACGCGACAAATTCTTTGTGAGCCGTGATGTCGTCTTCGACGAGAACTGTTTCCCGTACGGTGGTAGACCATGTGGAGAAGAATTCCCGGCACCAGACGACAGTGAAGAGGCGCCCAACATGGTCGATGGCACGGTGATCCTCAGCAATCTGGATGACGAACTGCAAGAGATTCCAGAGGTGACATTTGAAGCACAAGACGAGGGGGAGACGAATGAGGCAATAACTCCCGTGCTGCAACAAGACGAGCCGTCAACCTCAGGAGTACCAGGAGTACCCGAAGAACAGGCAAGAAAACTCATCATCATTGTGAACGTCTTGGCCTACATGAACTCTTGCGTGTGGGCTGAAGGTAGCGACGACTCATTGAGGGGGAGTGTTGGTCATATTTTATTGCAATGTGTCGTTGCCAGGGGGCAGCACTTGCCGTTTTAGTTTTGTGCTCGCGGATCTCGAGACATGCCATCTCGTTTTTCTATTCTCGGCTCACTTTCGTTCTCGGCCTGTCTCATTAAACGAGCCTGATCCCCTCGACTCCGAGTCTGCGTCCCTGTTTGCTTCTACCGCCTTGCGGCTCCTGCACAACAGTTATGTTACTATAATCTTCTTCTTGTCCCACTTTACATTTCTGCAAAATATGTTGGCTCCACACGCGAAAGCTGGATAAATTTTATTTTTATTTTTGAGAACTGTGACGTCATGTTAGGCTCAGACGGAGCGCCCGTTTTCCGGGGGGGCGGGGGGGGGGGGGGAGAGAGAAAACACAAAGGAAGGACAAGACATCTCTCCCATTTTTCGCTCTTTGGATCAGTGTCACACGAGTTCTCCACCACGTGACCCTCCCCGGATGCCGCCGTCGACAGTGGGAGACTGGTGCACTCTCCAACGTATTGCGAATTGTGGGCTTATTTTTACGTCATCCGCTCACATGTCATCGAAACTTGTGGAGGCTCAGCAGATCTTCAAAAATTTACAGAAATTCACAGCGCCCACAAACAGGGTTGAAATTTCGCATTTAGAATCCATCAGGCACGTTCTTTTGTTGGACTAAATAAAATGTTTTCCGAGTCCCGAGTTCTTCCCTAGTGTTATCTACATTCTTTTTAGTGAATTGAATGGTGCCGCCTTGATCTAGTATGATGTGCACTGGGCCGAGGCCGGGCCAACAAAAATGTCTCCATGAGTCTGGCCAGGCCATCAAGATAATTCTGTACAATGCGAGACTTTATATGCAGTAGTTGATATGATCACGTGCTTGAGTCATTCCTGCGCATATATTTACAAAAGCAAAGGGCACTGCATTATGCATATGGTTTTGATCCTCTAGAACCTTCTCAAGGCCAGTTATCATTGCACATGACTCCTAATGTCTTTCACAATTAGGCTCACAGATCTTGGTGAGAGGGGTAGCAATTGGAAGCAAGACCCCTCAAACATCCTCTACCTCTACGAAAGCTTTTAACGTAATGATAACGCGCTTGCGCACGTGTCTTCTTGCGTTGTCGCGGTGTTAATCTGCCAGTTCTAGTATGTTCTCTAAATTTATTAATCCCTTCACTGTTTAAAAAAATCTTGTTGTACACAAAACTGATACTTTTTTTCTCGTAGTATATGGCATTCTGTGGCAGCAAAAATTTCAGCTCTATCTAAAGAAATGGCTGTTATATTACATTTTGCAGGAATGTGGTGAAGCGAATATACAAATGTAGGAGCATTTCTATTAATGTGTTAGCGTGGTCTGTGTGGCGCGGTGAGCGAAGAGGGCACGTGGAGAGAGCGATGCGGCGCTTGCATGGTGCGGGTCTGGTGGTCGACAGGTTCAGACATGTCTGCGTGCCACAATACGAAGCTCCCTCCCGGACATGCTGTGCTGCACTCTACCCATACAGAACCAAAACGTTGCATAGACGAGTCTGAATCGTCGCTCGAGATGCCTTGCAGGGCACTCTTAGCTGAGTCAGTGGGCCTAGCTGGGCCGCATAAAAACAGGAAGGGACGGACCAGGCCATTTTTTGATGCACCCGGGCTGGGTCGGGCCCGGAAAAATTGCAGAGCTATACCTTTGGTTACCAAACAAGTTAGGAACAGAGCATGAGCGCACGATATCCTGAGTGTGCTACCTCGGAAGATGTTACGTGATGGACATCTCTGGCCTTTGGATGTGGCAGTAACACCCTCTCCACTTGTCACATGTGCCGTGCTAAGTCTTTCGGTCGACGCCGTGGAAGTCCACGCTTGCGGTTCATCCACGGCAAAGTGAAAGTGGACACGTTAGTGGCCATTATTGATGAGCTGTCTAATGATAGGTCGCTGTGGATAGAAATCGAGGGTGAACCTTTGGAAACTTGCTCCGCACAGTATCAACGGCAGAGGCACTGAGCTATCCTTGCATCGTGCATGCGAGCGAGGTTGATTTCTCCTGTGCGTCTGTCAATAAACCAATATAATTGAAATGTGTAATGAGACACTTTCAGTAAAAGCTGTATTTGATCAATTTCACGTAACCTTGTGTGTTTTGACCGAGCTACCATGTCCGGCCATCTCCAGATATAACGAGGGTTTGCTGTATTACCATTTGGAAAACCATGTCTGAGAGCAGGCCTTGAGCTTTCACGAAGTTTACTACTTCTTAGATACAGCAGGTGTCTACCAACTTGGGAAACCAGCAATTGTCTGGGAATTTTCATGCGTCTGGAAAAGTCGCGGGATTGTCAGGGAATTTGCCAAAAAGCAGCCAAAGTCAGGGAAAATCACAAACAAGTGCGTGTCGATGCGCAGCGATTCGCAGCATCCTCTTAATACTCAGCAAATAATCTGTTTTATGAGGGATCTGTATCAGTACATATCAGCAGGCACCAAGTTCCCTGCTGCTTTGGTCAGGGAATTTGTGTGACATAGTCAGTGAAAACCAGAAAAAGTCAGGGAATTGAAGGCTGCAATTTGGTATGTTAAACTGACTGATACTAAGATTGTAATATCCTAACTGCAACAATACTAACAAGCTATTCACTTCATTTGATGCCAAAACATCCTACTGTATAAACAAGATTATAGGTTGATCCTGTGTGTGTTAACCCCCAATCGACCATTGTCTCCTTATAAGATGAGGGCAGTTTTTCACCTTAATTTGTTTGGGGAAACCTCAACCTATAATCTGGTTTACATGGTAGCTACTCCGCTCTATTCGGAAACTCAGGACAAAGTGTTAGAGTATTCAGGTAATATCTGGTTAGTGGTAAGTTACTACGGTGCAATTGTAGGAGAGTTGTAATACTAGCATAACTTTAATTTCGTTATGTCTACGTTTCAGCGACGAGCTCCCACAGAAAATGGTGACCGAAGCAGGTCAGGAAGTCCGAGGGCAGGGAGTGCTGGTTCAGGCCGTAGAGGCAGTCGGAGCAAATCTCGTTGAAGCATGTCTCGACCTGCTCTCAAAGTTCTTGCCGTCCCCTTCCAGTGAAATCATTCTTCCTCCAACTGCAATCGCAGGCTTCCAGCTCATTTGAATTTCTCATGTCTGCCTCATGCATTACATTTCCGCATTTTGTGATGCTGTGTTCGAAAACATCACCTGTCCATCTTTTGTGTTTCCTCTGTGGCTCAGTTTGTACACGTTATGGGAAGGAAGCAGTTTACGAAATGATTGCTTTTGATTTGAGTCATGTTGTCCGTGTCACCTTAGTAATAAAACGTGGTTAGTAATTGTGGTATTTTGTTACGATTTAGAGGCACTGTAATGCAGGAAAGCCTCAATCTCTGAAAATTTATTTACTGTATTCGAAAACCTGAGCCCTTTTACTGGTTTCTGCACATAGTTTGTTTCAGAAAATCGAAGAATTATGGGGCAAAAGTGTCTCCAACTGCGCACTGCTCGTCCAGCGGCAAAACTGCATGTGTGCGCACAACTGTCTAAAACAAAGCGGCTATGTAGCCATCAAGAGCAGCACACCACAGGAACATAATGCTTTATAATGGTGCCCACAAACAGCATATGCCTGCACAGCAGTGCACCTTCGTCCAAGCTGAGGTTTTGGAGCACCTCCTGTCTAAAGTGACTAAAACTGGGATGAAATAAATCAATGTCATTGGTGATAACATTAGAAGATGTTTGTATTTGTCGAGACTGTGACTGTCGAGCAGCTATGTCTTTAACAGAGAACTGTGTCGGACAGTACGGAGTGGGGCATCAAAATGTAAAAGGTGATTGATAGTCTGCATGTATAATGTTTGTACAGAAAAATTAAAACACGATCACAGATCACTGTTACTTGAGAAATTTGGGATTACTTCCCACCAGATGTCAGACTGCAATTTTACTAGAAAATTAAAAATATTTAGCGTTCCCTCTAGCGTGTACAACTTGTTGGGCTGGTTTACAAGCAACCAAGCTGTTGCACTACGCCACCAGCATACCCTACCTGTCTGCTGCTTTGCAAGCACCGTGGCATGGAAGGACGTCGGGACTTATCCGGCACTTTGCCAATGACGTGCAGTGGCACAACTCAATCGTGTATAAGCAGCGCGCGTGCTGAGAGATAAAAGGCACCGAGCAGTTTCTGCGTCACACGAGAATCGTGTCTATCGTCCGCGGCTGCTTTCTTGGACTGCTTTTGGAAATTCGATGGCGCAGTGACAATACACCGCAGAGCGAAAATATGTTGCAGCTTCACAGGTGAGTCAGGGTTTCGAGCCACGTTAAATGTAACTCCATTGCTCCTTTAATATCCAACATCGCCTAACGAAACTCATTGTCTCAGGTAGCGCTGTTGAAGCAGACTTGAGTCAAGTGCGTGCTAAAAGCGGAAGGAGTTCTCCAGTTCACGTGTCTTGCAAGGAATGTAGAGGAGTTGCGAGGAGCTGCTGCTGCATTTCATTCGAATGTTCGATTCTGTCGGCTGTGTAAGCCTGTGAGAACGTACACAATGCTGTGAATTGAGGCACTTGAACACAGCCTTCGCAACGCCCAATAGACGATTTCAGGAAATCCCAGTGCTCCTTGCGCACGCGTTGCATCCTGGGAGATTAATGAGGAACGGGGCAGTCCACGTTTCGCTCACCATGACACTTCGTGGACAATTGGAGGAGAAACCGTTTGGGCCTTCTCACTTCTGATAACTAAGCAAGTTCCCATAGTTCAAAGTGGCGTTCCAGCTTTCTACATCCCACTGCATCATCATTACTTATTTGTTGTTCAGCTGCCTGGGATTTTCAGAAGTCTTCTATTGCATACTTCCATTGAATGATGGCAGTTGGAGAAAAGGCACCTGCATGCAGTGTGATTCCTAGCGTGGCTTGGTATGTTGAAGAGAGGGTACAGCTAGCGTGAAAAATTGGAACCCGAGAAAGGGACAGAGGAGAGACGACACGACACGTTCGAGAACGTGTCGTGTCGTCCCTCCTCTGTCCCTTTCCCGGGTTCGAATTTTTCACCATGTACCAGCTAGCCTGGCACCGTTGCCCTTTTGCCAGTACAGCTAGCATGTTGTAATTGGTAGCGTCTCCTAACCGGCAAACAGGGTGTAGGTTCGAATTCCACTGCTGGTGCCTTTTCTTCAACTGCCATCGTTCATTTGAAGTACACGTGTACATTCGTAGCAGTGTCTGCAAAGAAACTGTTAGCAGGCAGAAAGTGACTGTAGCGTAAAGCCCGGAAAATCTCGATAAATGTTTCAGGCAGAGGTAAAGTTGTGCGAGCGATAAACTGCTGAGATAAATCGCTTGAGGAGTGACGAAAACTATAAAAAAATTACAGGACGGTTACGACTCGTGTAACGCGAAATTCAGCGTCAGCTGTGCGTGTGGTAAAATGAGGCCGGATGAAAATGTGTAGATAAATTGTAGAGGTGAGTGGTGGTCTGAACGAGGGGGCGGTTCTGGAACACCAAGTCTATGCATGAGCCATTTCTTGTTGTGGGTAACACATGTACTCGTCGGAGGATTGTGGGACTTTCGGCAATTGCCTTCTGGAAACGTTTGCCACCACTGAGGAAGGGTTTGGACAATTTTTAATTGCGGGAAATCAATTGAACTGAAAATTGCCATGCGAACGTCACTTTTTTTAAAACAGAAATATGAGGTCCTCCATGGATAACCGCAGACCCAACAAAAACTATGCACAGTATCGTAACAGAAATAGTAAAACAAAGTAAAGATTACGCTTTAGCCCCGCCTGCTTGATTTTCGCAACGAAGCGTGTGCTCAATTTGCGTCTAGACGAAGTGTCCCCGCCTTCATTTGTTTTGCCTTTGTGGTAAGACGGCTGCTTAGTTGTTTTCTTTGTGATGAAACGGTTGTCACCAGCATCAAGGTCAAAGCGGGGGAAAGAAAGGTAAAACGAGGCGGAAACACTTCCTCCTCTACACGCATCTTCCGAGCGCTCTTCTTTGCGACAAAAACGACCTAAACGACTAAACGCGGCAGGGTACAGTGACGAGATCATAGAGAGTATCTGCTATATAGTACTAAGGACTTTAGGGAATAGACCTCTACCTGTTTGTAAACAAATGACGTCATAATGTTCGACAGCGCCACGAGTTTGGTAGAGTTGAACTACGTTCAAAGCTAGTGGCGAACAAGGTCGCGCCCGAAAGCCACGGTCTTGAGGGGATTACGATGGTCTCAGAAAAGGACGCGACCTTCGGTCCTACTTTTTTTTCAATAGGAGGCTGGCAAAGACGTTGGAGGTTAGAGTGGTGTGTAGTGGTGGCAGAAAGCTTTCTTCCATGCTGACAATGGTCAACAACGAGGGCACAAGATGTATAACAAAGGTCTGGTCGTCGTGTGAACACCCGCATAAATGAGTATATAAGAACAACATCAAGAAGTACGTCGGCAACATAGGGGCGCACATAAAAGGATGGGGGTGTTTAGCTGAAAGGAAAGGCACGCAGATATGGACGGGGTCCGATAAAAAAACAGGAAAGAGAGATTTATGAAACCCCGTCGATCTACAGAAGATAGAGACCTGCGTTGATAAATGCATACACCGGCATGCCATCTATCTGTTTAACTGATACAAAGCTACATACCTCAAAAACAGTTAGAATCCCGAAGACAAAACGCAAATTACTTGATATCCGTCGCCGACGTCCTCACACTTCAAAACAGACTGATTGAACCGCTGGCGACTGGCCGAAACGCTTCCACTTACGTGCAGTGCGATAATGCACGGATTCCAAGAACAATAGCTTCAAGGGGGAACGGCAATACAAGGTTATCACGGCACGTGTTCCTTGAAGGAATAATGCACAAACATGTGATCTTGCGAACTGTTTTCTAAAGCGGACGAGGTAGCATGTCCCGCAGTGCGGAAAACATGTAGCAACTTGCTCTGGTAGGTGTTGCACGACGCACTGTCGCCAAAGCTGTCTGAGAGGTCCCCCCAAACCCCTCATGGCTACATGAATGATTCTACAACGTCTTCCAGATTTTCTCTTAAAGGTACTATAAAGTAGTCGAGGTGCAACCTCATGTTTTGTGTGCCCTTAATTGTGTATGTCCTCGGGAGTAAAATGCTGCAAAATTTTCTCACATAGACGTTATAGCTCCCGAAAAAATGCAAATTTAAATCTACCGGCAACACTGTGGCGAAGCAGACCCAAGGTATATCTAAACTGGTAGCGAAAACTAGCGAAAATACCAAATCAGACCCATCGGCAAGGCCACCAGCAAGAGGCGCGAGCGATCCTGGGTGTTGACAGTAGAGGTACGGTTGTAAACAGAAAAACTTTGCAACATGGGCGTAGCTTGTGTGTGTACTAATAGGTTATTCATAATTTCAATGTAGAAAAAGCTTTCTGTTGCCCCGCTCGTGCACATATACGAGATCATCTACCACTCAGTACATTTCCGTATCCTGCTCCTTTGCGCATGTGTCACAGTTGGGGGTGTTTATCCGTGCGTCTCTGTGTCCGTACCGTGTGTCCGTGCATTGTAATACGGAGTTCGTACACTCTTTGGGTCAAACAGGAAGCGACGTTCGCACCTCCGCGCTGTGGACCAAGATTAACACGTGTGAACAGGTGAATACAATGCATCCCCTGTTGCTGGGCCCACGAAAAAAAAGATTTCGTCATGGGACGAGCGGCCATGATAGTGTGTTAGCAGGAACCAACTGTGCACCAACGATGTCGTGTTTTGTTGCAATGGACCTATAACGGCCACTCATTGAATAAATGCAAATATCTAATCACTAGGTGTACGTATAGCTCTGGGTGAGAAATGGGCCTTATGTGAGCCTTCCTAATTTCTGTATGATCATCACGATGCCTTTCTGTTTGGAGTCTGTGATAACCGTATGTATTTGGAATTGATATGATTCATTAAACCTGATATGCTTTATTTTTCTGTGTTCTCGTCTGGTATTGTTGACTGGGCGCGGAAAAAGGAATACAGAGCAAGTGAAGTGGGCCAATGTAAACGTGCATGGCTAATTATGCACTAATTATTATTCATACTAGTGACGTCATCTCTGACGTCATTTATTTACAATCGTAGTAGTCCGCGCAACGGATGGATGGCGCTGACCGTCTCAATCATGGCGTCATTCTGAAGACACAGGGGCCTATGGGAGTTGCGCTACCTGTTTAAATATACCTTGGCAGACCGACGAAACGCCAACTCCGCCAAGTACGGCGGCGAAAATGAAAGTGGGGCACGTCTGTCAATGTTGTCCGTCCTTCGTTTTTAAATGCGATAGGATTTACCGTATTTTCCGGTGTATAACGCGCGCGTTATACAATAAAAAAAGTGCTCTGAAGAGGTCCTGCGCGTTATACACGGAAATATTTTCCTGCAGAGTTCCTTTTCAGGTCATTGACGTACAAATTCTAGCCACTTCCAGGTTGTGCTGTGGCTTTCTCCCGTATCTCTTAGCGTCAGTTGATAGACCCGGCGAAACGACACTGCACTTCATAAACGGTCAATAATCTTGAATTCATTTCAGAAGAATGGCGTGAAGGACGTGAAGGACGCGAAACGGAAAGCAGAGAGGACACTGAAGTGTACTATGATGTAGACGACGACGACGTCCGAGCTATGACGGAGCGAGGCTCGTGACCTGCTGTTTGCATTCGTCAGCTGGCCCACAGCTGATCAGCAGCTGTTCCCGGAGAGCTGATCATTAAACGCTCTGCCAACGTGTACCCAGCCTAATTCTTATTCAAGTAGCTTTGCAGTTACTACATACTATGACAGCGACGCTGTTGCATCGGAGTTTAATGGATTTGACTAAATGTGTTTCAAATATAGCATACTAGTATGCATACGTATATGATACACTGCTTTGGTTTATTGTGTATACTGGTGGCAGTACAGAATCTTGTAGCACCATTGCGGTGCGCGTTGTACATCGAACATTTTTCAAATTCGGCCCGTTTTTAGGGGAGCGCGTTATACACCGGAAAATACGGTATTAGCGAACGGTACTAGCGGCATATGGTATTAGTGGTATTAGCGAACCCTTAGTGACTCTAAGCGAATCCACTGCGTTTTCTTGAGGCAGGGTATGTCGCATCGTAAAACCTGCACTCATTGGCAGTTGCTTGGAGACCACGTGTGTGGTGTTGTTCCCAAGAGATAATTCGAATGTTCCGAAATGTTCCCAGCGGCAGTAACAAACGTGGAAAAACTCCGTCGCTGGGACGAGGGTGCGAAGCCAAAAAAAAAAAAAAAAGAAGAAGAAGAAGAAATAAAGAGAGAGAGAGAGACTGTTCCTAGTGGTGGAAGAAGAAGAAGAGAGAGACAAGACGAAGATGAAGGAGTCGCCCATTCACAACAGCAGCATATCAACCGTTTCCCTCACCACCTAGCGGTTGCAACCGATGCGTCCGTTTCGGAGGAGCGGGCTGGCGTAGGCATAGTCTGCCCTCGTTTTGACGCGCATTTACCTGACTTCACTCCAGCCTTCGAAAGTGAGTTTCTCGCCATTACCCTTGCGGTTGGAATGGTCCCGGGGCCCTTCTGCAAAGTCCTAGTCCTGTCGGACTGTCCGTCATCTCTTCTCTCTCTAACCCGTCAGGCCCGCTACAGCAGCTCTTGGCCTCCCTTGCTCCGCCTCACGTCTCAGAGATTGTGCTCACCTGGATGCCGGGGCACCGTGGTCTCTCGCTCAACGAGGCGGCAGACAGCCTAGCCAAGGCGGCGCTCTCTGGTCCGATCATCAATGTTCTCCCCCCTCTGGCTGACGTTGCTGAAGCCAGGTATCGGAGGTTCCTGCAGCTCACTGGGTCCCGCCTTGCTCCCCTCAGGTACGCCCACCTCTCCTACTCATGGCAGCCTCACTGCTGCGCTTCTGGCCACGTCGAGGTGCTCCTTACACGTCTCCGATGCCTCGCCCTCCCTCTTGACTTTTATCTGCACCGAGCTGGAGTCTCCAATTCTCCCGCGTGCTTGCACTGTGGTCAGGACGAGACTGTGGAGCACTTCCTTCTCCACTGCCACCGCTTTGAGGGCCTTCGTCAAGAATACCTGGCTCGCCCTCTGGCCAGAGCCGGCGCCCCCCTCTGCCTGCAGTCCATCCTATCATTTGGGGCTTCTCACTTGGGGAGGTGGAGCTGGGCCGTAGCGTCCAATGTGGCTGCTTTTGTCATCCTATCTGATCGTACCTGATATCTAAGGTCGCTTCACGCGTTACATCATGACTAGCCCTGGCCAATCGCCCTCAGTGGCTAACGGCCATTGCCCTGAGGTAGAAGAAGAAGAAGAAGAACAGCAGCATTGCACAGAGCAGACAGAGGACGGTGCACAGCTCAAGCACGGCAGAATTGCATATAAGCAAATAACCATTTTTGCTGTTCGTTAACTTGTACGCTGCTGTGTCCTCTCGGGCAGCGGCTGTGGTCAGACAGGTCGGCGTGTGATTTTGGGGTGGAACTTCCCATACATACTGCGAGACGCAGGCCCTTTGCGTTCATTGGGAGTCCCACTTTCGTTAGCGTCACTGCTGTCTCTCTGAGTATCCTATATGCCGGGCTCTGTAATAGATCTCTGAATAGGTCTCGCGTCTTACATTGTGCTGTCGAACCACTTCTAGGCACTTTCTCGCTCCTCTCATATATTTTCACGTACGCACATTCCTACATACATACATACTCGCTTATCCATGCAAGCCGCGGCTACATGAATGCGGCAGAAGCGCATCGACTTGACTTGTCGCATTGGGTGTGCTCATGTAAACAGCCAATTCGCTAGGATAGCGCATGGTATTCAATCCGGCAGACAAACGTGGATCGAGATGCATTGAAAGCGTGCATGTAAACAGAAGATGCGCATTGAAAAGAAAATGAGGACATAGAAGAGGAAGTTAATGTGACTGCGGGGTACATTTTCTGTACGAAGAAGAATATTTTAAAGAAATGGCAACGGAAACAACAGTTCCAGAAATGCAGAGCTCTGTATTTTCAATGTGACACCGTGGGGCGCTCGTTTCGAGCCAATACTTGATGCGCATCCACGTAAACGGTGGCGCATCGACTTCATTCCGGTTTCCACTCGATTCGGTGCGCTTCTGTCGCATTCATGTAAACGCAGCAGTGGTCATACGTCATATATATGTCGGTTATCACCTGCGCCTAACCTGGCCTTACATCTCATCACTGCCACGAAATATAGTAGCGGTGTTGGTGTAAGGGCTCGCAGTTGTCGGCCTCACAGAGGCGGGCAACGTCACGAATGACGCCCTGGCGGAATGTGCGTCCTGGGCCGACTTCTAAGGAAACTGTGCCGACATATATCTGAAAGCGTATGAGGAAAGCCCTAGGCAGTACCGGGATTCGAACCCGGGTACCTCCCACGCTAACCACTGGTGGTGGTGGTGCTGGTGAAAGGGCTCGCCTTTGTCGGCCTGGCGACGACCCAGCTCACACCAAGACAACTCATACCTGGACAACTCATACCAGGACGACTCATACCAAGACAACTCATACCACACTCAACTTATACCAAGACAACTCATACCAGGAAAACTCATACCAGGACGACTCATACCAAGACAACTCATACCACACTCAGCTTTTTTTTTCTGGGGAGGGGGGGGGAAGTGTGGTTGTTTTCGGGATTAGCTTTTCAAACTGAAAACTCATGCCACGCCCGGAAATGCCATACCAGAAAAAAAGAAGAAAAACATCACAGAACTTCACTGATACTGAAGGAAATATAAGAATTCCACACATAACATTTACCGAAGCGCACTGAAGGATGATTAAACCGCACTACAATGGTTATTGAAGATCGGGAATTTTGAAATGAAATGAAATCAAAATTGTCCCACATTTTCGTCGTCGTGTGGAATACTTCTGAGTTTCTTTTTTTTTTTTTTTTTTCAGACTACATCTGGCTGGTTGCAGGTATAGGAGGCAAGAGCTAGTCGGTGATGTTAATAAATTTCCTCGTAATAGGAGGCTTATCCCTCGATTACCTTAATTTTAGCCAGGCCGTGAAGCCGTTCTTGGAGAATCGGACCAATTTACTCGACGTGGAGGCTGTTATTTAGTTCTTCCCACCGTTTCACTATTGTACAAATATGCCTGACCATCTTGATGAATGGGTTGCTAGTCCCTGGCTGGCGCCTGGCGCCCCAACGGACCACGACAACAGCGACTGGCGAAACGTGCCAATGGACACCTTGCGTATAGCATTGTAATGGGCTGCAATTGAGACAATTGCCCACGTATTCAAAGGATTGTCGTTTGAGTGTTTCATACGACAATGGAAATGTGTGACATTCTCGATTTGGCTTCTTTAGAATAAAAGTCCCCATTTCTCATTATGATTGCAGTGTGCTTTAACTATTTTTCAGTGTACGTCAGCAACTGTCATCTGTAGCACTGGTACATTTCCGTCAGTATAAGTCACATTTTGTGAATTTTTTTTTCCTGGTGTGGCCTTTCCCTGCGTCACTTCAGTTTGAATGGTGCAAAAAAGCTACTTCCATAATCAACACCCCTTTCCGCAAGACAAAAAAATAAATGAAATAATAAAAATGAAGATAAAATACTTCCGGCAAAGAACAAAACAAAAGCACAGTTAAGTATGGTATGAGTTCTGGTATGAGTTGTCTTGGTATGAGTTATCCTGGTATGAGTTGTCCTGGTATGAGTTGAGTGTGGTATGAGTTGCCCCGGTATGAGTTGGGTGTGGTATGAGTTGTCTGGTATGAGTTGTCTCGGTATGAGCTGGGGTAGAGCCGTCGGCCTCACAGAGGTAGGCAACGTCACGACTGACGCCCTGGGGGAATGTCCGTCCTGGGCCGACTTCTAAGGGAACTGTGCTGGCATATGTCTGAAAGCGTCTGAGGAAAACCCAGGAAAAACCCCAGATAGCACAGCCGGCATCGGAGTTCGAACCCGGGCCACTGAGCCACGTGAGCTGGTCATCCTCTCTACGTCATGACCTGACCAATCTCCCTTAGTGTCTGACGGCCATTTTTCGTTTGGACGAAGAAGAAAAAGAATACACCCACGCGTCCTGGCCAATCGTGGCTCACGACCATCTTTTGAGAAGAAGGAGGGATGCGGATGCTACGCCTTTGCCTGGGTCTCCCTAAGTATGCCTCGAACCTGGCGCTGTACTCAGAAGCTCAAGTTCCTCCTTTAAAGTCGCGCTTTCGCCTGCTCACAGTAAATACCTTCCTTTCTCTATGCCAAAGCCCTCTCTCTCTCTCAGACACACGGCTGCCCTCAGGGACATGCCTCAGTGGCTGCCTAGGCAGTGGCGCAAGGCAAACACCCCGCAGCTAGTGTTCACTCAGCGCTTACTGGCGCCGTTAGGGGTATCGCTGACTGATCTCTCCTCACATGGATCTCCCCGGCCGAGCCCTTTGGTGCTGTCCGCTGACGCCTTCCAACCTGGCATCACCTCCGCCAATCCGGACAGGTTGGAAGCCCTCCTCTCCGGCGATATCAACCCTTTTCCTCACCACCTAGCGGTTGCAACCGATGCGTCCGTTTCGGAGAAGCGGGCTGGCATAGCACAGTCTGCCCTCGTTTTGACGCGCATTTCCCTGTCCGCCTGCCAGACTACACTCCAGCCTTCGAAAGTGAGTTTCTTGCCATTACCCTTGCGGTTAGGATGGTCCCGGGGCCCTTCTGCAAAATCCTAGTCCTGTCGGACTGTCTGTCCGTTATCTGTCTGTCTGTTACTGTCTGTCTGTCTGGCCGACGAGGCGGCAGACAGCCTAGCCAAGGCGGCACTCTCTGGCCCGATCATCAATGTTCTCCCCCCTCTGGCTGACGTTACTAAAGCCAGGTATCGGAGGTTCCCGCAGCTCACTGGGTCCCCCCTTGTTCCCCTCAGATACGCCCACCTCTCCTACTCATGGCAGCCTCACTGCTGCGCTTCTCGCCACGTCGAGGTGCTCCTTACACGTCTCCGATGCCTCGCCCTTCCTCTTGACTTTTATCTACACCGAGCTGGAGTCTCCAATTCTCCCGCGTGCTTGCACTGTGGTCAGGGCGAGACTGTGGAGTACTTCCTTCTCCACTGTCACCGCTTCGAGCGCCTTCGTCAAGAATACCTGGCTCGCCCTCTGGCCAGAGCCGGCGCCCCCCTCTGCCTGCCGTCCATCCTATCATTTGGGGCTTCTCACTTGGGGAGGTGGAGCTGGGCCATAGCGTCCAATGTGGCTGCTTTTGTCATCCTATCTGATCGTACCTGATATCTGAGGTCGCTCCGCGCGTTACATCATGACTAGCCCTGGCCGCAATCGCCCTCAGTGGCTAACGGCCATTGCTCTGAGGTGGAAGAAGAAGCATGCTTTATTCTGCGGCATCCCGCTCGAGGAGCAAAAACAACGACACGTTCACGCGCGTGACCTCAGAGACGCGGTGTCTCCCTTGCGGATCGCGGCCATCTTCTTGGGGAGAAGAAGAAGAAGAAGAAGTGTTCGGTGCGTTCTTTGTACATTATGCTTTCTGTCGAGACGGCTATGCTGCTTTGTTCCAGCCTACCCCAGCCCAAAGTATGAAGGTAAGTGGTCACTGGTCTAGTATAGAACTTTTTGAGATTGACAGACCTGCTGTTCAGTGTGTGAACAATCCCTTCTGCAAAGAAGGAAGCCGTTTGAAGCCACGCAGAATTTTGCGGTGTCAGCGAATGTACAGGGAAGTGGACGGCATAGATTATTTATTTGTTTATTCAAGGCACACGGTGCCTGATGACTACGGCCCGGATTTTTAGGCACTAACAGGGGGCGCTCTTGACCGCATAGCACGCAGTATGCCAATCATCATCGCGGATGATATCGCTCTGTCTCCCGATAAGCTGAGAACGGGGGTGCGCACCACCCACCACCACCAGCTCCGGTGGCCCAGCGGTAACGCGTGCGCTTGGAGACTGGGAGGTCCGCGGTTCGAATCCGCGGGCCGGCTGTGCCGTCTGGGGTTTTTCCTGGGTTTCCCTCAGATGTGTAATAGGCGTATGCCGGCACAGTTCCCCTGAAGTCGGCCCATGGACGCAGCTATTCTCCCCCCGAGCGGATTCCGCTCGGTCTTCCACTTCACCCTTTCCTCTGCTCCTCTCCACCACCTTTCCCTTCCCGAGAAACATGCCGCCTAATCAGGCAGGCAGACCTCTCGGTTCCTCCCAACGACACTCCTCCTCCTCCTCCTCCTCCTCCTCCGGGGTGCGCACCGTTTTATGTATCAGCATTCCTTCCAATCGGAAGATAAAACAATACGGTTCTCAAGATTGGTTGGCCTAGAATGATCTATCCAACGAAGAGCGCTACCTGTTAGTGCCTAAAAATCCGACCGAGTGACGAGGCCACGCCTCCACCGTCCTGTGTTGGTGACCTTCCTCGGCGAAATTCCTGCTCTGCGAAATATTCACTTGGGTGTAGTTCCGTGGACGGGCTAATGACTTTTAAAAAATAGTGAGCGTGTTTACAAGCGAAATAATGTGGAACGTGTGACATACCGGATCGAAAGATGTTTATGATAAGATGAGAAAAGATGGGTTGTGAAAAAATGTAGGCAAGGTGTTTTATTTGCATTTGTATAATACCCTATTCAGCACTGCTGAAGCAAACCCGTAAAAGCATTTTTTCTTTTGTGTTTTTTTTGTCTTTGTTAAAAAAAAGACCGTAAGCCTCTTTGCGGAACTACACCCGAGACGTCATGCATATTCACTTAAGACGTGGTATAGTCATAAAGTGTGAGTATGGTGCACGCGACATAGAAGCTGCCTACCGGGTTGCAGCTGTGATGGTAGAGGCATTTTTGAGGAAAGAAAAAGTCACTGTTGACAAGGTTTGGGTTTGACTTCCTGTTCTCCCAAGACATGATTCATATGCTTTCAGAATTGTTCTTTCCATTGAATTGTAATTCCACAATGTGTGATTGGCTTTAAATTATTATATGATCAAAAGAAGATACTGGAAGGCACACATGCTTTCGTTTATAATTTTGATATATAGTTTTTTTCTTACTTGGTAACAATGATTATTTTACTGCAGATAACAAAGCCACATAAAATTTGAAGTTTAGCGTTGTGCTTTATATTATTTGGTAAACGTAAGATATTTCAGAAAGCAGCCGTGAGAGCATGGGAATCGTTACTGTTGGCTTGGGTATTTTTTTGTATGAAATCATGCCTTCTTGCATATTATATCCAGATATTAGTAAGAGAACACCGTGCAGATGGATCGGTCTGGAAATAATACTACCTTCACGAGCACAGCGCAGCCGACTGTCTGTCTGCGTGTAAATGAAAATTATGTCATTTGGTTCTGTTCATACTTGCGAGTCTCCGATGCTGCGCCAAAAAACATGAAACAACATATTCGCGAGTAAGCGGTAAACTAGCAGGGCTTCGCAACTATTGCCAGAAATAATGCTACTTGCACTAGTACAGCTGATTGCCTGTCAGCATGTCAATGCAAATTGTGCCATTTGGTTCCGTTCATATTTGCGAGTAAGGAGTAAACTATAGACGGGCTTCGCAGCTAGCCCCCCATTCGCCAGAAATGATAGCAAAGATTTTACTTTCTCACTTTTCGCTACTACAAAAGTCGGCGAAGAGCCATGTGATATTCAAACTAAATTTGCAATGTACTTGATGAATACCTTGCCTGATGCCCTGTACCATACTCAAAGTATCAATGTTGTGAGGTACTTACTTTTGACGTACTTTGTCGATCACTGGCTGTTAGTTACGTTTTTTTCCCCTGGGTAGCATCACTATGCCCCTTCCCCTCCTAGAGGCGCTGTTCTCGCTTGGCAAACTGCGAAGAAGTTCTGGTGGCAAGTCATTACCGTCCTTCTCTTGGTGGCGCTGGTTGCCTGTGGTACCTATTTGGCTCTCTGCTGGAGATCTCCGCCCTCTGACCCTGGTTACACAGTCTGCAATTCGGAATCGTGCAAGTATGTATAACAGTAGAACGTCGAAACTAAATGCAACCAAGCTGTGGTAGGCTGACCCGTTTGTGTCTGTCCTTCTGCGTATCTCTCCAGACTCAGGGAAATGTTACCAACAACTATACAGGGTGTGTGCAGATAAACTCCAGTGGCATTCGCACACGTAACTCGTTGTCTGCTTACCTGACGAACTTGGCGCACGACTGCGCATTTATGCGTGCGAAAGCTAAACAGGATCGTGGAAACCATGTTCAGCGTAAAAAAAAAAAAAAAAAGAAATAAAGGAACGCCACGAAAACATCGGCTTGCGTGAACGTGGTTGTCTTACAAAAGTTGTGTTCAGTTACCGCTAGGGACACTACCGATGAGCATCCATATGGGACATGGTTTCGGTTTCTGCACCGATAGCTCCCAGTAATTCAGAAACGTTGTACATGGGTGTGTGACAGAGTGCTTTATGTTTACACCCTGGTGTGTCCACAAAATTTGTATCCCAAGACCTTTTTGACCGATACAGTAAGGATGACCTTGAGGATGAGACTTCCTGTCAGGTGGAGTCCATCATGAAAGACATCCTGCTTGGTGCAGGAGATTCTGTTCTAGAAATGTGCCTGATGCAGACGCTTTTCATCCGGATGCATGAAAAAAGAAAGACAGCTACCATTGCGCTCGAAATGAGAAACACTTCTTACTACGAAATACATATGGAACTGTGCTGAGTAGCGATACCCACCTGAAAAGAGGGATTTTGCATTGTCTGCAGAACACTGCGTTTGGCAAGTTTCGATTTCGTCAAAAAACATACTCGGGGTATAGGTGCGAGGTCCTCAGCACGACTTTCCTCAAAGCACAAAGTTCAGATGCACTCTCTACGAAGCAATTTGTACATCATGTCCACACCACATTGCTTCTTTCGGATCCAACTGCAATGTTTTAAACTGAATAAACTGGTATTATTTGCTCTCGTTGATTTGGAAAGTTTGGCTACAAAATGCTTGTCTTAGGTCTCAATATGCAACATATTGCACAATCTCTAGCCGGCAAACTAGAGCACGCAGTAAAAGTTATTTCTTTTTTTTTTTTTTTTTTTTTTTGCGATTAGCGTGTGGAACTGCTAGTGAAAAGAAAATTACGTACCGTAGTTTTGTTCATCTCGCAGAAAATGTTTCTTCGCTCTCAGGAGGATATTAGGGATCACACGACAAAATGCAACCTTCGTTCAGGAGAACACAAATCTTGCGCCACAGATATAAATCATGCTGCTGAAGGTTTTGCTTTCGGCGCTGTACCACAGTGCAAATTGAAATGCGAGCGATGCCCCTCTTCGTAACGGTAAACAATGTGGCGAAGGCGAAAGTACGGCAAACCTGCCATACGCGCGCAGTGAACGAATTCCGACACCATGTGATGGCGCAAACCTTGAGCGAAAGACATTTGAGTGTGGTATTTCGCCCAGGGGAGCAGCCAGTGTGGGGCAACCGACCCCATTGCCCTCCCCTCCCCTCCCCTCCCCTGTGGCGGTGCCCATGTCTGTGCATTCCCAAGCGGAATATTCTATAACGTGCAAGACATGCATTTATATGCAACTTCTAATCGGTCCCAAACCACGATCAAAAGTGTGTTTTCATCGTTCAGACACGGAATCGAGAGAGAGAGAAAGAGATAAAGCATTTGCGCTCCCAGTACTCAGATTGTTGCGTTGCAGGTACTACGCCGAGCTGCTTTCCAAGTCGTTGGACCGGAAGGCTGACCCCTGCGAAGACTTCTACAGCTACGTGTGCGGCACCTGGAACGAAACCCACAGCCGCTCTATCTACTTGGATAATGCCTACCGATTCGTGCAGGTCGTGGCAAACTCTCTACGTAGCACGTACGTGGGCAACAGTTCGCAGAGTTCCTTCCAGAAGGCCGCCCGCTTCTATCAGAGCTGTGAGGACATCGTACTCAAAGGAAGAGACGAATCGCAAAAATTTAAGGCAAGCGAGGGTGACACTTAGAAAGCTTGTTGGCGTATCGAATCGCGTTTCCGTTTGCTTTCTTTGCGCCGTATGTGCCCCAATCTTGAACTCTCACGTTACCGTTGTTTTTAAAGATTCTCGCTCAAAATGAAAGGAGGCACATGAAAGCTCATTTTGGTAGACCGTGATTTTAAATCAAAGTTGCGGTTAGCCCCGCGTGAGAGCTCGTAGAGAGGCCAGGGTGTCAGGTGAGAAAGTGTCATTAAATTTCTAGGGGAAAAGAACTACGTGTGGTAAAAAAATGAGACCTGTTGTATGACACTATTGAAGGTTTTTGCCACTCATACAAGCCGTTTGCGTGAGTGTGCCTCATTAATTAGGCTAATTATCTTAAACCCAAAACAATTCTGCGAAGGAAGGAACATCTGATGGCGGTGATTAACTGATGGCTGCGAACAGATAAGCTTGCTAAGACAAAATGCGTGATCTGATGGGACCGGTCCCTGCCCTCCCCCCTTTTTTCCTGTTTTCCTCATGCTGTTTTCATGCGCAGTCTTCGGGCCTTCGGCACTGATTAAATCCGAAAACGGGCTTGCAAGTTTTCGGGTGCCGAATAATTGGGGAATAGTTGAAGAAACTTTTGATTACGATTGGGATAGCATGTTGTAGCCCGTTATCTTTCCTTGGAAAAATTAAAGGGGAACTAAAATGCAAAAACAAATCGATCTCAGATGAAAGTCCGTGTTTCAATTAGTATAACGCGATACAAAAAGCAACACTGAAGCTTCCTTAGTTTAATATATACAAGCAGGGGGACCACGCTTCATCAGGTACAAGGTGTTACAAAATTAGTGCACAGAGCCCTACTGTTTAGAAGAAAACTAAATGAAAACAGTCTTCTTTGACGGCAACGAATGGTATCCCCAGGAGGCAAAGATTGGCGGCATCCAATGAGACAGCAGAAGCGCGCGTATACCTATCGTGGGCACGTGGATTTGGAACGGATCCGATGGTAGTGTTCCGTATATGCGTGACATGATGCGCACTGCTGCATTTTTCAATACAGATTCACTGAATTGTAGCTCACAGCAGTTCTCGCGAATTTATCTTCACGTCCAGCCGACAGTGACGCCAGTCAACTGCGCAAACGCACTGTTTTTCACCGGGACTGCTCCATGGCGTGGCACGCGCGTGCACGCGCAGCATGAACTAAAAACACCGATGTACGAGCTGAAACGTTCACTGCCTCAGCGCCGAAGCAAGAAATAATCCGGTATAATTTCGATTGCAGCTCCGTAACGGAAACAGTTTTGAATTATGATAACAAGTACGAAATTAACATAGCGTCACGGTAACTTAATTTGAAGTGAACTCGTTTTTGCATTTTAGTGCCCTTTTAAGATAATTAACATAATTAATGGGGTACACTCATGCAAATCACTTGTTTGGGTGGCGAAAACCTTCAGGAGTGTCATACAACAAGTCACAAATTTTTACCACGCGTAGATTTAATAGTAGTCAGTAGTAATTTATTGACACTTTCTCACCGGACACCCTGTATATGGATCATGCTACGCTCATAATTTGGCAAAGGACCGGTGTCGTGTTTCGTACAGGTCCGGACAAAAGTTTACGGAACACTGGAGTGGTGTATATAGTCATCTGAGCGACACGGTTGCTGCAAACAAGAGCAGAGAGTCCTACAAAACAGGTGACCGAGGGTACTCGACGCACCCCTCAGTGTGTCCACTCCCGTTCGCCGCTAGGGTGTCGCTAACATCAAGAAATACGTCGCTGTGGTGTTCCGTAAACTTTTATCGGGATCTGTACCAGTGAGTCAGCCAGGGGAAAAAAATTTACATAGGGAAGATGATTATCCCCTTCTTCCCTTTCCCAAGTGGACTACCAAAGGTAGTGCATTTGGGAAATGTTCGAAGGAATTGACGCCTTCCCGGCTCCCCTCCCCGGCTATGCCACTCTATTCCGTACAGGAGACGTTTGGAGGAAAAGGATCAGCAAACGTTACGCGGACGAGTTCAGGACAGGAGGTGAAGTTCCCAAGTCCAAACAGAAGCCAGATATAGTTAATTTCGGAGAAAAGCAGTGTCCAAAACGTGGGACAGATGGCGCAGCGCTGGTGCTCACATTTGTTCACGTTAGGTTTGTTAGTATTTTCTGCAGTGTATAAAAAGGGGGTCTGGCCAAGCTGGCCATCATAAACTCGACATGTCAATCAAACTTCATTTCATAGCCTTTCATTGGTTGCTGTTTTCTATGGGGGCCGCCATGACACCAAAATTTCCCCATAATGGAGGTGTTACTTGGAACGGCGAAGCTGGGATTTCGTGACAAAAAATCTCGCAAACTACTTTATCGCATTTTTATCCTGTGAGCGCGTATCCTATACCTATCTGCAAAACCAGCTTAAAGTTTTGCTCCGCCATCATTATTAACCCAAAAACGATACGTTTCGTCCCTGACGTTAGGCCTAGTGGGGACCGAGTTTCCAAGAAAAATCTCCGAAAAGGCGCCACCTATCCGTGACATTTTGCTTGTTTTTGTATGTGTGTTTGTTTTGTTTTGCTTCTCTTTGAATTTTATTTATATATATGCGATTTCTGCAGTCTGCGTCTTCCCGACATGCCGCTCTCCATGGAGATAGCGTCGATAAAAGTGGTAGTGGTATGTCGCTAGGGTTATCAGTTTCCATCTAAACCAATCAAGTTTTCCCAACACGTGATGCCCAGTCAATAAGGGCGAGGTAATTACTTTGGGTAGCCCGAAATCATCCAATAATACCGAACTATTCGACGTGATTAAGTGAACCTTAAAAGGTGGGTGCACGGAGCTCCAGATATAGATGGGTCCCATAAATGGCAAGACTCCCTGTTTTGTTACACACGGATCTGGTCCTTCTCTCTCCACTCTATCAGTGAAGTTTCACCTCCTGTCTTTCCTAATCCGTGGGCTACGCTCGTAGCTTAGTGCAGTGAACCAGAAAGAGGGCAGTGCAGCGAACGGAGGGTACTGCGCATTGAGACTGCTGTCAGAGCAAGTTGCGGAAATAACGGCAGCGCTGCTATCCCCAACCACAGTGCGCGGCCTGGTCGCAGGCATGCTTTGCAAAGCGTGTCGTATGCGTCTCAACAATTCTACGAGAAATTTTTGTCATCTTGTATTCTGTTGCGAACAGTTAATTGTAATTAAGTGCAATTGCAATAATTCTAATTGTATTGTCTCCTCCTTACTATGTGGCGCCTCCGTAGTCGTCAATTGCAGCGCCGCCGCTGGCTGTCGACGCCGCGATAATCACGCGTAGATCGCAGTCGTCGTTCCACTGTACGCTTCTAGTTCACTGCAATCCTAGTCAGAGTCGGCGACAAACTTTGCGGACTGTCGCAAAACAAGTATAAGGCAATTCTGTTGGGCCATTTAATTCAGCTCATTGGTGAAAGAACTGTAGCACCATGAGAGGATCTGTTTCACCATGAAAGAGCTTGGTACAGTGCTAGACAAAGCAGGACAAACGCGCGAGCGCTGAATTTTCTCCGCGGTGCGACACACTAGCGCCCCAGCTGCGAGCGGAAGCGGGCGAGTTACCTCGTCCAGAGGGGTGGGCGAGTGCGCTGGCTGCGACACCGCGGTAGTTTCGGTATCGCTTGAATGTGCTCGCCTGCACGAGTTAACCAAAGTGAACGAGCCCGCTTCCGCCCGCAGCTAGCGGTGTTGCGCTGAGGAGAAATGCACCGTTCGCGCGTTCCGTAAACTTTTGGCAGTGTATACATGAGAAGCGCAATAGTTCGCTTGACGTCCGTCGATTAGGCGTTTGTCTTGTATTCTTGTGTGGTATTGAGCTTGTTCAACATGGAAGCTTCGTATGTACCATGCGATCGCTCATGTGGTGTATCCCGTTACTTATCTGTAATGGGGGAGCGTATATAGGGTATCCCAGAAAACGCGTAATTGAATTATATATTAAAAAAAAAAAAACACTACACCACATAGAATCATGCGGTCAACGACATTTGTTCTTACTAGGTTTTTGCCACCTCCTGATGTGAATGTCGTATCAATTTTTGCGAACTGAAGTCGGAAATTTGCCAAGTAAAGGTCACCTTTTTACCCCACCAATGTGAGGAGCGTGTCTAATTTACTCAAATTAATGATAACTGACAGGGATATGCAGGGGCTGTCCCATCAGAAAAAATAGCCGAAGACCATGCTCTGCGGAGCTAGCGCGCGACAAATTTCTCAGCACAATCCTTTTCAGTCCGACGAAAGGAGGCTGGAAACCCAGCCCACGACTGCATCGCAGAAAGAGATAGCACAGGTATGGCTTATCGCGTCCGACTTTCACTGGGATCGCACTTTCCTTCTCCCAATTTCAGGAACTGTCACTTTTTCTACTATCACTCTGTGGGCTCCTGGAATCTCCTTTCGTCGGACCGAGAGCGGTTGCGCTCAAAAAAGTCGTCGCGCATTATAGTCCGGTGCTACAAAAAGCATGATCGGCAATTTTTTTCGATGGGATAGCTGGTGAATATCACTGTGAATTATCATGAACGGAGTGAATTCGGCACGCTCTTCATATTGGTGGGGTAAAAGGTGACCTTTACTTGGCAAATTTCCGAGTTCAGTTCGCAAATATTTGCATAATTAAACTTACGATACACGACATTTACATCAGGAGTTCGGCAAAAACAATGCCGTTGACCGCACGATACTAGATGGCGTAGTATTTTTATTGTAATTCAATGACACGTTTTCTGGGACGCCTTGTAGGTGACTGCAAGTGTAATCGTATACAAACCTCGCTTTGTCCAGGAGGTTCTCAAGCGTGCCGGAATCGAGTGGCCCAAGCCATCCCCTAAGCCGGACCCACTGCTGTCCATGCTGCTTCTAAGTAAGATCGTTCGCGTCGAGTCCTTACTTGCCATCGAATACACAAACAGAGGTGATTCCCACCTATTTACGATCTACCTGGGCTCCATCATGGCAGACCGTTTTGCTGGCCGCATATCCGCTAACCGTCCGACATACGAAAGAATGAAAAACCTCCTCGCCGACACGTCCGGAGGAGGATTATTTGAGTACGACGAGTTCAACAGCACCGAAGTTACAATAATGGACACTATATCCAATTTTCTTAGGTATAATAATACCGGGGAACAATTCCATGGGTTCAGTGATCTACCCACTCTAACACCTAGCATTTCACTCGAAAGATGGAACGTCACCTTTCTCCGTGGCTACGAGCTCCCTGCGGAAGCCGTGCTTGAAGTTCACGTTATTGATGTGGCATTTCTCCGTGCGGTCGACGCACTGATGGCTCTGATCGGAGAGCACAGTCTTCACATGTACGTCGGTTGGTGCGCTGTGATCAGCCTTGCTCCCTTCATGAGCGACCAGATGGCCACGGCAAGGTACGGGAGTCCAAAGGCAGCGGAGAGGCACGTCGTCGAAGACTGCCTCAGGGTAACCGAGTCTGTTTTAGGTTGGATGAGCGTCGCTCAATATTCCTACAAGGTGTTCAACCCGCACGTGCGTCTGGAACTGAACAAAATAATCAACGACGTCCGCTATACCCTTCTGGAGAAGATGTTTCGCAGCACTTGGATTTCTCAAGATATGGCTATGGAGCCTGTGCGCTACGGCAGCTACGACACCACCCTCGGTCCAATCGAATATATTGAAGACCCTTCCCAGCTGGACTCTGTTCTCGCACTTTTTCCTAGTATGAGCTCTTCATTGTCTGACAACTGGCAGAAATCCGTCGAAGCGCGGCTTTTAACGCGGTCGTCGCTCATCACGAGGATTAGCTCAGGTGTGTTGTATTGGTTGCGGTTGAACGACGACTTCGTCATTCCGTACAGCGAAAGGGAGGCGTACGAAATCCCGCCTTATTCGGCAACCCTACCGATGTACGAGTTTGACGTCCCCACAGCTATCAAGTACGGAGCGCTGGGGCACGTCATCAGTAAAACATATATATCTTCCCTTCTGGCAGGATTTTTCGACATCGTACGCTCGAATGGCATGGACTCGCCATTTGGCAAAGAACTCCTGGACCGGATGAGCTGTTTCTTGAACAGCGTTCAGAACACCAGCTCCCTGGCGTATGGCAGAGTGAGCCCCGTGCTATCGAATGCCGCTGCAATTGATATCCATTGGGATGCTTACATTCGGACGCGAACCCAAGAGCGGCGGCTGGAAGGCTATCGGACGTTGCGCGAGAACCAGTCTTTTTTCGTGGCGTTCTGTTACCTTCACTGCGACGTCGTCGCGAAGGGAATGAACAAGCTGTCGTGCAACAATGCCGCCATGCACAGTTCCATGTTCGCTGAAGCGTTTGCTTGTTCATCGAAGAGCACAATGGGAGGACCAAAGAAGTGTAGCTTATTCACGTAATAGAGCGTATATCCTGTGAAGTAATATTTTGCAAAGCAAAAAAAACCGTTGAAATATTTGGGACACAATGAACGACTTTCCTGTCGATTTCTTCATATGGATTAAAATGACGATGTGGAAGATTTTACTGTGTATTTTACGTTGCTTATATTAAACAATTTTACTATAGATAGGGAGGTGTTCGCGTTATAACGGACCCTGAAAACGCATTTAGGCGAATTCGAAGTGGCCGACATCACGTTGCTCCTATCGTATCGCTTTGTGGTGGGCTTTCGATTTTCTGAAGGAACCCGTAGAGTCTACGAAATATATAGTATGAATGAACCTGGATGAACCCCGTAAGCGCTGTGGCGGCGGGTAAGGTCTCGATGCCCATTCGGTCCGCATAATAGTCCAAGCAAAGTAGTATAAATGTAACTTAAGCAGATCGGTTTCAGAAGCGGGCGTTGACCTATAGGCATTGTACTATGCGCCTTGTGAAATCTAGTGAATACTGTCTGCCAGGTATGAAAATGTCCGAAAAGGATTACTCACTGAATTACCTGGCTTAAAACTTGCGTGAAGGTATATCATATTGTGGGCATGCAATAATTTAAGCGATTTAACGTTAAGTAATTGGCTCTAATAGTCTGCCATTTAGTGGCAGTAAGAACGCTTAAGGTATATCCAATTGTAGGACAGACGGTACTTGCCATTCCTGGAAATTGGCATTCTGTCCTGGTATACATTACACTGGGGCCCTCGTATAGGGAAGGTAAGATGAAATGTTCCTTCTAGCCAATACTTCAATACGGACATTAGGAGTCCCCACAACTGGTTCGCGGAAATTACGGAGGAAGTTTTCGATTTGCATATCTAGCCAGCAGAGATGGACAGTAATAGTAACCCAAGCAGCACAATGTATACTGAAAGGAGTGCAATAGGGGTGTACGGGTAGGCGGAAGGCCTTGAACAGATCCGCGAAACTCAAGAACATTGATAAGCCACACACCGTCCACCCGTATTGCACTCTACTTCCAGTACATTGTGCTGCTTGGGAATACTTTGAGTATTTGTATCATGTATTATAATACTCGTTCCCCGAATCGGACAGATATCACCAACCAAAAGGCACGAAACTTTTTTCCCGGCGTTTCGGAGCCGACTTGGCTCCTCCTTCAGGGTGAATAAATTGTGCAGGAGCAGCTTTTATACCGTAGGTGGCGAATTCGTGATCACTTGGGGGCGTTGACCGTGGATGACGTGTCGCGGGCCGTTGAAGTTAGCCGTAGGTAAGGTCCCTACCGAAGGGTTGATGTTTCCGGAGGTTAGCTGGATATGCCAGGATTACAAGAAGAGTCTTCTTGTCAGATTAGTCTCTAGGTCAAGGATTGTGGCATTCTCAAAGTCGATCACGTGGTCGCGGTAGAGTAGTCGCGGTCACGTGATAGATGCGCCGGCACAATTTATTCGCTCCTGAAGAAGGAGCCAAGTCGGCTCCGGAACGTCGGGAAACCCGTTTCGTGGTTTTTGGTTGGTGATATCCGTTTGTCTATTTAGCTTCCACACCAGACATACCTGTGTCGAACATGTTCACGTTTTTTCTCCGAAGAAGACACGTGCTGGACAATATGGCCGACAACGAGGTGAGCGCGCACATCAAACAGCGAATTGTCTTGAAGTTTCTCGTGAATGAAGGCGTAAAGTCATCTAAAATTCACAGAAGACTTCAGGCTCAGTATGGCCACGATACACTTAGCCGCAGCAAAGCGTTTGGGTGGTGGAAACTGTTCCGAGACGGCCGTACATCAGTGCAGGACGATCCCGGCCTGGCTGCTCAGTTCCTGAGAAGATCCAACTTGTGGAGCGCCTGATCCTCAAGGACCGATGGATAACATGTCTCGAACTGACTCGAAAGACCTTTCTGTGGGAACTTTGAACACTATCATTCATGAATACCTCCAGTTTCGGAAAGTTAGTGCCCGTTGGGTCCCGAGGCAGATCTCCGTGTTTGACCGACAGAGAAGACTGGAAATCTCCCACGAGCTAAGGTACTGTTTCGACACTGAAGGACAGCCGTTCGCTGATCGGATCATCACGTGCGATGAAACGTGGGTGCACCATTTCACACCTGAGTCTAAACGCGCATCAAAACAGTGGAAGCATCCGGGCCGCCAGCTCCCAAGAAGTTCCAAAGCACCCCGTCTGCGGGTAAGGTCATGGCCACGGTTTTCTGGGACAAGGCTGGCGTTCTTCATGTTGATTTTCTGCCCAGTGGTACCCCCATCAATAGTGCATATTACTGCCATATTCTCAGGGATGTGCGTAAGGCGCTGAAGCAAAAGCGGCCGGGCCTCCTCACCAAAGGACTCCTCCTCCTACAGGACAATGCACACCCACAAGCCGCGCATCTCACGACACGCACCTTACAGGAACTTGGCTGGGGGTTGCTGCAACATCCCCCTTACAGTCCAGTTCTCGCACCCCGCGATTTCCATCTCTTCGGGCCACTGAAGGCGTACCTTGGGGGCCGCCACTTCAGCTGCGACGACGAGGTCAAGAATGCGGTCCGATCATGGCTGCTACGCGCCGGTAAGGATTTCTACGCTGCTGCCATCCAAGCGCTCGTGAAACGGTGGGACAAGTGCATTAATGCAGCTGGAGATTACGTTGAAACATAAAACTAATTTCTCACCTGTAAGTTCATTTTACTTTTGCGAAAAATGAAAAGTCCCGGTTTGACTTGAACACCCCTCGTACTACAGAAAATTCAGGCATTACATTATTATAATACTAGAAGGTGTAATACCTTCGAGAGGTCGTAAGACTGACCTACAAAGTGTCCCCAGTAATTTTGCTGTGTCCCATGTTTTTTGGAGACTGCCCCCTGTTTCTTTATCTCAAATGCTTCAAAAAGAGAGTATTATTGCCCACCCCTGCTAGCCAGCGATGTAAAATTCTCACAATTCTTACGGGAAGTGTCTTCGCCAGAGCCATAGACAAGCTAGTGGTTGCCAAATGCCAAGTCTGTCAGCCACTCAGTCTAAAGGCCTTTTCTGTCCGTCGCCGCAGAATGCCCGCGATGAGCTCATAAATGCTATCGCATCTCAATTACAATCTGCACAGTGATTTCTGCCGCAATTTTTTGTTCCCTCACGTAGCCGACTTCGAATTCGACTGCGCTTATGAGAGTAAGTGAAATTGAGGAAGATTGTCACAGAAATCTGCCTGATTAACAACTATCTGAAAGGAATAACAAGAAAAAAATTCAGCTTCACAGTTTTCTCTCTTTCTTTTTCTGTGTTCCACGTCTTCCATATTATGAAAAGTAGTGGTAGCGGTGAGCACTCCAGAGCACTCCCATGGCTTACTGACTTTCTCCATCGACGCGAACTCTTCGACCTCACAAGCCAGGGAGATACAGACCTTGTCACGTTGGCCCATGACGCAGACTTGTGCCCGTTACTCCAAAAAAGTAATGGATTACCGTTACAAGTTACTCGATTCAAAATGTAATTGATTAACGGGTATAAAAGTAACGTGTTACTCGGGCCGTTACTTTGAATCCATGCAAAAATTTCCGCCCCTGTGTGCTTCGAAAAGAAAAAGAAAAACCCCAGCTCCCAAGTGATTGGGACAGCTAAAATAGCAATAATATTTTCCGCTTACTACAGTAGAATAGTCAGACTCTACTTCAAATGTAACTGATTACTCGAAAACTTACTCAAAAAAGTAATTGATTACAAGTAACGCAATTACTTGTAATGTGTTACGTACAAGTCTGCCCATGAGGAGCCCCAGGGGAGCGCTCTGAGCCCCATCTTATACGTATAACATTGTTATGGCTGGTCTTGTTATGGCAGAAAAGTGGCTATATCCATCTATGCTGATGACATTTGTCTCTGGACCAGCGGCAAATCCCGTCCTGCCCTCCAGCGACGCCTCCAACTCGCTCTCGACGCTATCCAGCAGTACCTGTCACTGGTGGGCTTGGACATCTCGATGGCAAAGACAGTAATACTCCCTTTTACGCGGCGGAACATGCGGCCCTCCCAGCTTTCGGTTACTGGCATACTATTGAAGCACGTGTCTCACCATAGGTTCCTCGGTTTTACTGTTGATGCTGGGCTGTCTTTGCGGAAGCATATTGCAAGCTTGGTGATCAAGATCCACCGTTGGATCGCGGTGATCCGTCGCTTGACAGGCATGAGATGGGGCAGTGACACGAGCTCTCTGTTGGCCGTCCACAGGGCTTTGGTTCGAGGGTCTCTCCCGTATAGTTTTCCGGTGCTTCATGGCCTCCCGACATCTTCAGACCATAGGTTGCAGTGCCTCCTGGCGTGAAGCCCTTGTGTGTGCCTTGGTGTCCTCCGAGCAGCAGAGACCCAAGCAGTTATTGCTGTAGCGAAGGAGACGCCGCTGGACGTTCTTCGCTACGGTGAAACCTGTCAACTTTTCATCCGCTTTTTATCCCATCATCGGCGGCACCCGCTCGTATCGAAGATGTTGAGACGCAGGCAGTACAAGGTCCGCCCGGTGATTGCTCAGCTGAAGCCTAGCGTTCCGCTTTTCGTGGTGAAGGCAGTGGCTCCCAGTTCCCCTCCGTGGTCTCTGTCAACCACAGGCGCCTGCCTAAATGTTCCTGGCCTACATTGAAGGAAAATGGATACAGCCCCGTATGTCGCCAAGAAGCTTCTCCTGGGCATGATGAATGACAGGTACACAGTGTCAACGTCGGTTTTCACTGACTGGTCATCTACTCGGGATGGCTCGTCCTCGGCATTTGTCATTCCATCTCAGTCAGTCTCTTGTGGTCACCATATTTTTCACAGAACATCATCTACGTGTGCCGAGCTCTACGCCATTCTCTTTGCTATGCAAAAACATATCAGCCAGCCCAGCTCAGTCCTGGGTTGTCTTTACAGACTCAAGACCCGCGCTCCAGTGTATGGCCAACTTGCGGATACGTGGGTCCCTCGGTCCTGTTGTCTTTGACATCCTGCAAGATTATAAGAAGGCGGCCGTTGCAGGGCACACTGTCACATCGCAGTGGATCCCCGGACATGTCGGCATCAGCGGCAAGAAAGAAGCAGACAGAGCCGCCTTGAGCGTCCAAGCACGCAGCTTTTTCCCCGATCATGATGTCTTCGGGCGACCGAAGACACCTCCTTTCGACACTCACCGGCCCAAAGATGCAGGCTCAGTTACAACACGACATAGCTCACTCCCTTCTCTCGGATGTAGACTCCACGCTCTCGTACTTCCTCCGCGACTACTGCGCCCCTTTACTGCACTCTTCCACCGCATGAGGCTCAATGTTGCCTTTACACCTGCCTTTCAACACCGTCTCGGCTCCATTTCGTCTTCCCTCTACCCCACTTGTGGAGTGCACGGAGACCTCTGCAACGTCATCCTGGCTTGTGGGCAATATCACCACGAGCGTGCACTGACGGAAGTTTCTATGCAACGTAGTGACAAGAAGCCGTTCAACCTCGCGAAGATCCTCGGACCGTGGTCAAACGCTGCCCACCAGGTGCAAGGCCTTCGTCTTCTTCTGGAATACTTGCGCTCCACCGGTCTGGTGACGGTTTTCTCAAAGTGCTCCCCCCATCATCATCATCCCCCCATCCGTTCCCAATGCGCAATAGGGCAGTGTACCGCCTCAGTGGCGGTGAATCGCCACTGAGGCTTCTCATCATCCAATGTATGTATGTATGTATGTATGTATGTATGTATGTATGTATGTATGTGTGTGTGTGTGTGTGTGTGTGTGTGCGTGTGTGTGTGCGCGTGCGTGCGTTCGTGCGTGTGTGTGTGTGTCTACTGACAAAAGTAGCTTTTTGATTTCGTGTTAGCGTCGCGAAGCAAATGTGGCTATGAGCGGCGTACAGACGTGGGCAGATGGAGAGAGGACAGCAGGAAGGAGTGGGGGACAGGAGGTTAGTATGCGTCCTGGGCAGACTACAGGGGGAACTGTGCCGACATTCGTCTGGAAAGTCTTCAGAAAACCCAGGGAGAACCTCAGACAGCACAGCCGATGGTAGCATTCGAACGCACCACCTCCCAGTCTTCAGCACGACCTTGGTAACACCAACGAGAGGGACGCCCTAACCCGCTCGGCCATGCCGCTGGGGTAGCGGCGCTACACTAGTAGCACCGCTCTACAGGGTGTCACAGAAACGTGCCATTGAATTATAATAACAAAACTAGGCCAGCTAGAACGGTCAACGTCATGTGTTTTTACTAGGTTTTTGCCACCACCTGATGTGAATGCATCACGTAACGTCGTAAGTTTTATTGTGTAAATTTTTGAGAACTGAACTCAGAAATTTGCCAAGTAAAGCTCACTTTTAATCCCCCCCCAATGTGAACGACGTGACGAATTTACTTAAATTAATGGTAATTTAGGGGTGTTGAGCTATCCCACCGGGAAAAAAGGAAGCGGATCAGCATGCTTTTCGGAGCACCCAGAGCATAGCGCTCGACGACTTTTCGAGCGCAATCTTTGTCAGTCCGACGAAAGGAGGGTGCAAGCCAAGCCCACAGAGTGATAGTAGAAAGAGATAACACATAGTACTCTTTTAATACACATAGTACACTTGTTAATAACGCATCCGGCTTCCGCTGGGATCATGCCTTTCTTCTCCCAATTTCAAGACTGTCATTTTTTCTCATTCACTGACAGGACGTGGCGCCGCTGACGCTGGGAACCCTAGACATCTTCTGAGTTGTGCCTTGTATTTGTAAACACCCTCTCCCACTACGCGCTCCGGCAAAGATACGCCCCCCTCTCTCCCGAAACCGAGGGTCGGGATCCGCCGATGTGTCACAGCTCCTTCCAGCTGCCTAGACCTGTACACACCGTGAAAATGTAGGAAGAAAGCTTCAGGCAAGATTGTCATGGAAATGGCTTTTATTGGCCATACGTTGTTCAAAAAAAAAAAAAAAAAAAGAAAAGAAGAAGGAAGTAAAACACTCATATCCGGGGACGGTTCAGGGTCAGGAGCAGCAGATCTTCCACGCATCTTCAATTCACCGGCCTCCCATTCGTGTCTGCAAGATTCAGCGTATTTTCACAAGCGTCTGTTACCCGAATGACTTTGACTGTTGCTTAACGTGTATTGCACTTCTCCGGCTCCAGCTTTGTAGCGCTGGAGTCTAATATGTTTTTACTGCTTCCGTGGACTCTGGTTTTCACTGCACTTCGATAAACAGACTGGAGACGGGAATTAAATGCGTCTTGCAGGTATTCCCTGGCAAGTGAATTGCGGAAATTTGAAATCAATAAGTTTTAGTATATTGTACGCTATCGCCTTTGCGTACGCAAGGGGTAGGGTTAGTGGTTCTGCGCACGCGCGATACATAAAGAGATAATTGTGCAGAACCACCACACTATGCTTTACATACGCAAAGGCGACAGCGTACGACATACTAAAACTGTAGCGGTACCTCAATACTAAGCTGGTGATCGGTAAATGTTAGCGACCTTTGATGCCAATATTGGATTAAGTTTGCGGACGCAACGTGCTAGTATATGGTCCAGTACTTTAGTTGCTGTCGTGCATCGGAAAAGAAATCGCACGAATTGTTTGAGAAACACGGAAAGAAAAATTCTAAAACCAACAAAACCTTTGCAGCCACTCCACTTTATACCGGGACAGTCAGCTGCGCAAACAATCCTATTGCATCCCACACACGACACCAGGCGTGGGAAAAGGGTACGCAAACATTTCACAACGAAATCAGCCTCCAGTATGACGTCTGAGATGCTTTTGCACCGGATGCCTTGTAACATGGCTACACTCTTATAGTAAAGCTTCACTGCAATACGCGTTTCTAAAGTCATCCATAATCTCGAATGGCATGTTTCTCTCCCTCGTTGTGATTAAACCGGAATCCGTACGCCTTTCTCTAACACTTATTCAATTACGTTACTTATCACAAGAAGGCGCACATCCCATAGTTTTCACAAATCCAGAGTGACAAAGGTATCATCGTGTGCAATGATCGCCCTTCAGCGTATAATATAGATGAAATTCTGTTTTCAGAGTGTTGAGACTTGCGTTAAAAGATTTCGTGTGTGAGAATTTTCTCGAAGACGCACGTCCTGTGCAATAATTTTAGAGGTGGAAGACGTTGAATTCCACGGCCTCGACATGCACCTCCGTCCACGATCGCGCGATTTCATGTGGTTTGCCGATGGAAGAAACGCGTCAGTAGCACTCACGATCCAAATTCCTGTGGGCTTCAGGGAGCCGTGGATGAGGAGGTTAGCGTCTGTGTTCAGCTTCTCGGGTGTTCGGCTCGTGACCACAGCCTTGCCGTTGTTGTAGGCTACCAGGCTTTTTTTGAAGCGTTGTATGATGATGCGAGTCTTGCCTCTCTTGTTGTCTTCGTCGTAGGGCACCACGACGTCGCCGAGTGTCAGTAACCTGAAATAGTTTGTTCGAAAGCATCGCAATAATTTTGCTCTTACAGCGCGAAGCGGTGGCTTAGAAACAATTATTCTGAAAGTCGCAAACCCATGCAAGGCATCGCGATCCGTCCCCTCCGCAGACTGACCCAGCCAGGTAAGTGACCTGAGACGTGATAATACGTCCAGGGCAGGACTGGCCGTAGGTCTCACAGGGAATGTTCTTGGAAGGCTGCCTTGGTTTGACATGAGTTGATCGGGAAGGAATCGTCCGAGTATTCCCGCCGTCGGCTGATCTGAGATCTTTCTCAGTATGATTTTTTGTTGAAGTCCTTCCATGACGACATCTATGGGTAGCTTACAAGTTCAACAGAGCTGCTTGGCCGATGAGTTGGTTGATTTCTAACGAGTTCATGGCGAAACTATAACAAGGACACAACATAGGGTGTCTTTATCATTGTTGTAGTTCCGCCATGAACTCGTGAGAGTAGCAAGTCTTTGAGAGCACTCATTATTGCAGCAGTGAAAGTCCGAAACCGCGGTGTCCTCATGTACGCCAATCAGCTTTGCTAATCAGCTTCGATCGTTTTTGACAGCCGAGGGCGTCAGCCATCAGCTATCGCAGTGTTCTGCTTTGCAGAAAGCAGCGATAGCTTTTGCTTTCAGAAGCTGTGCATGTGCAGAGGTAAAAGTTCGCAAAATCAATCCGTATGAAGCAGGTAACTGGTGGCCGAGCTGGCTAGAAATCGCTGGAGACTGCAAGTGCTGAAACATGCTGGCGTCCCACCTCTTAAATTTCCGTGACCACAACAGATCAATTTAACACAGAAATGATAGCTGGTGCTTGCTACTTACCCCTTTTGTTCTTCGTCGTTGACCTGCCGCTGTTCACCGAAGACGTTGATCCTGTCACCAACCTGCATGTTTCCTTTGAACGGAACTTTGACTAATGTTGGCTGCAACGATGCCAGATTAGTATTGCTTTACTTTAAAGATGAATACATAACGGATGCGTTTGCATATGATATGCCGTTCTCAGAATGCTTTGCGCAAAACACCCAGAAGCGCTCACAGGAAAGGATGCCGCAAGCATCTTTCAATAACTAAATTCATTGGCTACTAAAGTCAGCTCTCCCGATCGTATTATGAGACAGCAATTGAACCTCCGTATGCAATAAGGGGACACTTGAAAGAACCCGAAACCGAGAAAATTGCAAATGAGTATTTGGTAAAGTAATTGCAGTTGGGTTTCCTCGAATAACGCAAATGCAAAATGTGTAACAAACAACAAGAACAACTTTATTACGGGATGATGCCTGGAGAGTTTCATCGCCGGGAGCGATACTCTACCCTATTGCTGGTGGTGATGCGGGGAATGAAATAATGAGCCCCTTCACAATAAGGATCGAAGTCCTGTGGTGTCCAGAAAGAGGAAGAGAGCCTTGAGGGCAGAGCGTTGATGCGCTGGATGTGGCCAGGGACCAAGCAATTTTGTGAGATAGGGGGCGGGAGTCCAGCTCGTTGAGCGCGACTTAGCAATCAATGTAACACCGCTGCTCTAACAACAGCTTTCAATGCACAGGAATTTCGTGCAAAAAAAAAAAAAATCATGAGACGAGCTTTGATGGTGAACAATGTCGATGCCCGGTATAGGGTGCAGTCACATGTGTGTAGTGGAGCTGCCAGGATCGGGCTTTTTTTTTTTTTTTGACACTCCTAGTGCTAACACATTAATAAAATGCCTTTGGATGCAGTCCAGTCCAGCTACGGGATCAAGCACTGCATGCTTTTATGTGGCATATTCGTACAGACGGATGCGGCAACATCTACGGCAACAAGACCCCGCCTGTAGGAACAACCCCCCTTTTTTTGTTTTCTGCATAGCTTCATCCATGATCTATCCTGCACGAACAAGGGTCTACATACCGCGAAGCGCGAAGGAACGTGTACTGACTTGACGAAGATGTTGTCGGTCACGGTAAGGTCATAGGGTTCCATCAGCTCTGTTAGAGGATCGTCTACACGAGCGACTTCTTTGCAGTTCACCAAGATCTGTCAAAAGGAAGAAGAACGTTTGTTTGTTTGTAAGAAAAAAAAAAAAACAAGGAGAAATTGAACTCGTCTCCCGACTTGTTCTGCTACTCCTAAATTAATGTTAGCGTGTCATTCGCTTGGCAAACCAGCTTCCAATGCGGTTCTAGCGTTATTGACGCTGTCGGAAAGCAGCTCTCTAATCATATTACATTTCGTACGTCTTGGGCTATTTCACTATGACGTCGCGCACACAGCCATTAGCGTGGCACTGGGACATATCTGAACATTTTGCGATTGCGGAGAGACTTGGTTTTGGGGCTGCAGTACACTACAAGTACTGGGATGTAACCCAATGCTTTTAAAAAAAGCCTGGACAACTGAGTTTGAGTTTGAATATATTTATATAAAACAAATGCCCGCATGGACAGCTCATACCAATAGAACTCATACCAAGCCATGAGTTGTCCTCATGTTGTCCTCAGTTGTCCTCATGAGTTAGATGAGCTGAGTGGTCGCCCAAGCACTGATGTGAAGTCGGATGACTACACTTAACTCAGGCTGAACTACTTGTGGCGTTAAAACTGGGCTCGAGGCAGCGTCTATTGTGTGCACGCTCAAACTGTCTGTCTTCGCTCTCCGTGTTGTGTAGGGAACCTCCACTGAACTCCTGTCGCGCGCTTCCTGGTCGATCGGCCCTATCCTCAAATATGGCGCAACGTTATATATATAACGTATATATATATATATATAACCTTATCGGTAATTCAGAATCTCCTATGTTTATGTCATCCACCAGTAGATAAATATGCACGTGAAATAGATATCTGCACGAGAAACGTCATCATCACGATCGTAGACAGACTGAAATCGAAACAAATCGGAGGGGGGAGGGCTAGGGTCCACGAATGGACACTTGTCCGCTGCCTCCTATAGACCTTTGCCCGAGAAGACAGACTGAAACCGAAACAAATCGGAAGGGGAGGGCTGGGTTCCAAGAATGGGGATTTGTTCACTGCCTCTTACTGAAAGAAAAGCATAGCTGGGCGTCTTCACCCATGAGGACCCTCATCAAGACGCCTCACCCTCACCTCACGGCGATGAAGTGAGGGTGAGTGAGGCCAGACCACGATGAACATTCCTCACGAGGACAGTCGTGAGGCATTGTCCCTCATGAGGCCCACCGTGAGGGCCCTCATGAGGCCAGTCGTCGTGAGGCCATCAATACGTGAGGGTACAACGTATTCTGTGAGGAGCCTCACGTATGAGGCCGTAAGGCCCTTTGTGAGCCTTTCGTGAGGGGCCTCACGGATGAGGTGACCGGTTCAGGCTCCTCTTTGTTGATGCCAAACACTAACGTTAAACCTCACTGTGACATTAAGAACTCTTACCAAATTTATCCAAGCACAGCACGAAACCCTATAAACAGTTTAATGCCACGCAGTATCGTTAGTACCAACTACCGACACAGTAGTTCAACGCCGACGTGTCATGTGAACATGACGGAAAGTTCGCTCGTGCCTCCTAGTGACTTGAAGACATGTCAGGCCATGGGGTATTCACGAGGCGAGGGATCGTGAGGATGAGGGGTCGTGAGGCCATGAGGGCCTTCATGAGGTGAGGGCACGTGAGGATGAGGACTCGTGAGGCCATGTGGGTCCTCATTAGGCGAAAGTACGTGAGGCGCCGTGAGGACATGAGGGAACTCATGAGGTAAGGACACGTGAAGATGAGGACCCTCATGAGGTGAAGATATGTGAGGCCATAAGTGTTGTGAATAGCGTCATCAAGTGAAGGCATGTGAGGATGAGGATGGTGAGGCCTCTCGGGATCCCGATGCCCTGAGGTGAGGTTTGTGAGGGCAAAATATAAAATGGAATGTGATGGTGAGGGCGACTGAGGTATAGTCACTGGTGAGAAAAATTTGGTGAGGGTGAGTGAGGCCAATAAAGTCTGTGCTCCGTGGGGTGAGGATGAGTGAGGCTGCAGGAAAATGCCCACCTATGAAGAAAAGTAGGACCGAAGGTCGCGTCCCTTTCAGTACCAAATACCGTACCAAATTGGTGGCGCTGTCGAACACAAAGACGTCATTTGTCTACAAACAGGGAGAGGTCTATTGCGTACCTTAGTGACCTTGGTGCTCCAGCGAATGCGGAAGCCATAGTGATGGTTAGGCTCGAGCTTAAGGACGTCCTCAGGGACGGAGACTGTCTTCCCTCCTGTCTTAGCAACATGCAGTGTGTACTTCTGGGGCTCGGAGTAGTAGGGACCAGGCTCGTCGAGTCCTCGCTGCTGTGGTCTGGCGGGTGTCTTGAACTGGATCACGAGGACAGGTTTTTTCTCCTTACTCAGGGTAATCGCGTTCGTGGACCTACGCGGAGAAAGAAAATAGTGCTGCAATACATGCTGCACGTGCCGCAGGGTATAGAACTGCGGACAATGTCATTGGATAATTCGCTGGATTAATTTCGTGCTGGACACAACATTTTGGTGCAGACAGCGTGGGTGGGTGAGCACTGTTGGAGTTCGAAGTAAAATGTGGTGTCACACACTATATCCAGGGCCGGTGCTAGGGGTGTGTGGGGCCTGAGGCAAAGGCACATCGCGGGGCCTGTTTCAGTGTCCCTGCTAGGCCTGTTAGGCCTATGCAAGCGCGGGTCCTAAGGCGGTCGCCTTACTCGCTCCCCCCCCTATCGCCAGCCCTGAATCACAATCGCGTAGACGATTAGTCGATTACTGTCACTTGCTCGAGCTTCATTTCGTACTTTCAGCAAGGGTTTTTACCAATTTGACAGAATTTTAACAGCTGCCAACATACCACGTTTTCTCAGGAGACGTTGAATGAAATATGAGGCAGAAGAACTCGCCAACACCGCGTTTGGTTTTCATAAACGCTACCTTGTGCGCGGTATGCTATAGCGCATAATATAGATGGAATTGCTCGTAATCTTCAGTAGTATGGCATAGCAATAAAGACTCGGAAAGCTTTGCTATTTGCTGCGTATAAGCGTATAAACCTTTTACGGGGCCCCTGTTTATCGGGGAGGTCCGCGACGCTAGGCGACTTTATTAAGTTATCTAATTTTACTAGTTTTCATCTCATTAGAAAGAAAACAGTGTGCGAGAAACGTAAATGAATGAAGTAGTAGTATGAAACTACTACTACTACTAAAGTGCAGGAATACGAAAGAAGTCAAAAGTGTTAATGTGACTGCGCATTGATGTTAAGAAGGGACGATGTAAAAGACGAACAAGGCGAAAAAATGTCAACATCATCGTTATGATTTAGCGCGTTCATATGGCACAATAAACAAGGTACAGGAGCAGAGTTATTTGCAATACTAACATAGAAGACAGGATGTGCTCTCAGATTGCGTAAGGGAAGATGAATGGACACCGAAGATAACAAGTCAAAGCAATCATGGATATCAAGACATACAAGTATTTTTTGTCATCTGGCCACTGAACGTAACATGTTGGGAAATGTACACAGACTGGCAGTCATATTTATCTTTAACAAATATCGTAGATTCGACCCTCTGTCAACATTAATCAATTTAAATAATATTACCGCTCTCAAATTACGCAAATACCCTTGACAAACCGAGATTTATATATCGTATGATTCGAGACGACGGACGGAGAATGACGTACGACGTTAAGTATTAGGAACCCGATTAGGCCACAATATTGACAAGAAGGAAAAGACATCAACATGATGTCTCGGTCGTTCCCATCTTTGCTCGAGCCGATATTTTTAAAATCTCGCTTTTCATTAGAACAATTGAAGGTTTGGGTTCTCTACCGGGATTTGATGTAGTTACTATGGGCAGATTTGGAGAAGAATTGAAGGCTTCTAAAAAGCACTTACTGCTATCCATGTTCAATAATATTTGGGTTGTTGATAGGGAATATGTGTTAAATTTTGTATTTATCAACTGTTCCCTTTTTGTTTTGATGGTCACAGCAAGTGCTCACTAGATACTCACTCGCCCTCAAAACCGGACGGAGAGACCTCCAGGAAGACACTATTGCTATATTTGCTGAATCCGCTCAGCTGGAGTTCCGTTTTCAGGTCCTGAAGGGTTAAAAAAGAGAAACATAAACTATTGCTATCGCGGCCAGCGTGTTGCACTATACATATATAATATGTATGGAGAGAAAATAACACATAGAGAAAAAAATTCACATTTAATTTCACTCGTCTACAGCGCTTGAAATCATATCTCTTATCTTATATCTGAGATCGGTTTCTGAGTGACTGGATATTGTTTTCATACAAAAAAAAAACAAAAACAAAAACAAAAAGAGAACATGCGCGTATGTGCAGTGTCTAGCTACTTCCAGAGGCACATGACAAGGTTCTGAGACAGGATCAGCAATGTCTGTCAGATGCGTAAACTTCACATCATCCGCTAGATTGTAGAACAGGTCACTCTTAAAAATGAGAGGGGGGGGGGGGTCGAAGTAGCTTGCCGTTGTTGGCCGCACTCAAGTGGGCATCGTCACGACTATAGCCAAAAAAAAAAAAAAAAGAGGGGAGAGGAGAGCTGACAATTTCAAAGTGAGGCATAGGCAGGATGACTGATACTGATGGGACGGAGGCACACTGTAGATGAGAGGTGCGCTAGAGTGACCTTTCCGTAAGGCCCGTTTCTTGAAGAAAACGTACGAGGCCGCGAGTTTTTGAAAGTCGTTCTGCATAAGAACCTTAGGGGAAGAGGACGTCCGTCAGTATGCCAGGCCTACTCTTAAAAATGAACTTCACTGCATAGCACGCTCCTAGCCAACCGTAATCTGGAATGATATCGTTATATGACCTAATTTGTAGAAAACGGGAGGCGTACGCCTTTTTTGTGACACTTATGCTGTTCATAATTGTCACAAAACAGGCGTACACCTCCCGTTTTCTACAAATCAGGGCAGATAACGAAAGCATTCGAGATGATGGTTGGCCAGGAGCGGCTGCGGTGAAGCTCATTTCTAAGAGTGTTGCTGTAGAAGATGTAGAACGTTGGAGAACACGTCTCCTGAGTTGTTTGATTTAACATAGAAAGCGAATGCAGGCAGGTGATATGCACAATTCGATCCGCTTTTGTCTGCCCCGCGTATATCTCCATACTCGGGAAATCTTATCAACAACCAACTACATATTACTTGTCGCGTACATGAAGATATCGTATAAAAACGATGGTAAAACCTGAGACAAGGAACAGAAGAATAACAACACGACACGTTCCCAAACTTAGCAACCCATTTAATGACACAAAACCTACACTCTCAATAACCTCCTGTTGGGTGGAAAAGGGGAAGCAGAGGGAACACTAACACAGTTGCCTCAGGACTTAATCTCCTTGTATATCGTGTTAATACCATGATATCTGTACACTGTTATTCTGTGACGTCGTCGTTAACTCCAATCGGCGACGTCCCTGAGAGCGAGGAACACCTGTAGTTTGTGTTCCATAGCAATGACGTCAGAGTACCAGCTACCAGAGGAGGTGATGGATTAATCTTCTGGGAGAACCTGGTAACGTGCCTGTTGATATCGGTAGCATCGATGGGCACCCCAAGGTGACTGGGTCAGTCACCCTAGTCATGTTAGGCTGCATATATACATAGCAATGCTTGAGGGCGATTCATCCGGGAGCTTTTGTGCGTATCTACACACGGCGTCAACAATTTTGGATTTTCAGTTACCTATACACCTCGCCAGCTACCAGATTTGCGAGGTCGGTAACATTGGAGACGTTGAATGCGAATGCTTCATGGTCAAACTTTGCACGATTCAAAGCTGTGTGTACATGATGTATAAGAACAGTACTGTCAGGGCTTGTTACTGAAAATAATAATGTTTGAGCTCGTGTTTCTGGTACACGAAAAAGTAAACTTTTCGTTTCCATTCCCGTTTTCGTTTCCTGGCTACTTTCGCTCCGTACCGTAAATTCCGCTCCGTCGCTCCATACCGTTACGTTTCGCTCCGTAACTTCGGTGCTGTTTCCGCTTTGGAAGCGGTATTTCGTTTCAGCTTTCGTTTCCGAGGTATTTTCGATCCGTTTGTGACGTGTGTTCAACAGATGCAGATTGCAGGTTGCTTAGCAGTCCGCTTAAGTTGTTCGCAACAGTTGCGAAGCTACGCGACTTATCAAAATGCCAGTATAATGTTTCAATCAACTTCCTCCCTGTGGCTCTTGCATGGGCTGTCACGAGATATTTGACGACCCGGACAAAACAAGTGAAACATGTGACAATCTCGTATCAGCAAATCAGCATCTCATGCAAAATGCTTTTGTTATTCTTTAACCAGAGTGCATTCCAGTCAGCGGTCTGGAGAGTTCAAGACACCGCATTCGGTTCCATGCAGCCAAAGAACAAGGAGAGAGAGAGAAAAAAGTTATATAAGTAGTTAAAAAGTACTTATACCCTTTAGGTGGTAACGTGCTGTCACGTATGTTAGTCCAAAAAGGTGTTAAGGTTAAACCACTTAAATATGGTGCAATACTAAACTCTGTTGTAACATAACCACCTTAAGGGCAGGAAGGAGGCAGGTGGGAGGAGGTTACCACATTTTCAAACCCTATTTTTGTACAACTGTACTTTGTAACCCTATGCCTTGTAACGTGACAATCGCAGAATGTTATCTATGTACAAATGGTTGCTCCTGTTCGTCCGATATTTTCTGCACGAGGCTCATTATGGAGGTCTCATGCATACAAAATTGCCATCCTACAGCTATATACCGAAACTTTAGGTATTTCTTACCGGATTATCGAAGTGCAGTCCACTTGAAGCACGCGCGCGCTTAAGAGACTTATGGCAGATCTTGATACTGTCTTCGATCTTCTCATTGATCGCGAATCTGTCAAAGTTTATCGGAATTTCATCTTCTGAGTCGCTGTCATCCGCAAAAGCGGTAAATGGTGCTGGCTGAAATATAGTTTTTCCTTTGGGTGGGAACAGTACTCGTGGTTGAGTCATGACTTGAACCACGTAGCCGGATGATGGGAAAGCTACTCGAGTCCAAAGGCAGTATGGAAAACAGCAGGAGCACACGTAGCTTTTATAGGCAGGCCATAAAGCTCAGTTTCAACATTGTTGCACCCCTTGTGAATAGGACGCTGCCGGTAAATTATGTCGTTCCAGAATATTCCAGATAGAAGTGGGAGAGGATTGTTTCGCTATCAGTGTTACAATTTATATCCTCAGTGGAACAAAAACAGGTGCAAAGAGCGATGCTTCGAGAATACTCTAGAAGGATAGCGGAGAAATGAAATGGAGTGAGGCGTATACCGTAGACGTCTCAATTTTTTTCTTTTATAAATGAGATCAAATCAACAAGGGCTGTATTGCCTCGCTGAGCATAGCATTTTATTTATCTCGTATTGACCCCCAGATACCCTTGTAATATAGAATGCATACAAGGCATAGATGAAGACGAATCATTGGGAAAGAGCAGGCTATCGCGCAAATTTACTATTTGTCCTTTATCCCATTCAATGCATCCACGCTCAAATTATCAAAAGCTCGTGTTATTATCAAACCGTAAATTATTGGCGAATCTATCTAACAATCTGCCTCATTTCTACCATGATTTCCATGACATCATATACAGGAAGAAATAAATTTAAAATAGAACAACATTATGTAAAAACAACAACGACATCCACTGATGAGTAGCGGATGTGCTGCATCAAAGGGACGAATTCTTCAGCTCCTTTAGTCGTGATCCTCACATATAGGGCTGACGTCCACATATGCTTTCTTCCCATGGGGGGGGGGGGGGGGGGGGGGCAAGTACGAAATTTGCGCCCCCATATTTCTTATAGGCGCATTATACGATATCTTGAAACTAGCCACATAATCAATTTCTTCAAAACGAGGATTTCTTCATGAAATTTGTGATGCATAACCTCACCAGAGAGCTCAACTTATGAGAGAAGATCCGCAGCATATCCTGATATAACGCGATCGCTTTCGCAGAGCCGGAAGGTACCTGTTATTTTACAGGTTATTTTACAATCTACAGTGAAGACCTTTCGATGTCGTGAAAGTGTCGTATGGTTGACCGTCTGTCCATTGACAGACTACACAGCATTTTAAGCTTATGGAAGAGGATCGGGACATCGTTTTAACACATTACTAACCATGTGCTTTCGCACAGTGCACATTTTTCTCTACTATATCGTCGTTATCATCATCGACAGTAGGTTTTCCAGTCCAATCGATGAAGCCATCGTTAGCATGAAGCAACAGTGACTCTCCGCGGACAAAAACGCAGATGTATGACATCATTTTTGCGATTGAGAAAAAACGTTGTGAGACCAATAGTTCTCATGCTCTTGTACGTTTCTGTGACTGCTCATTAGCTAGGCCATATATCGAGAGCGTCAACTGGTCTTTCGTGGATGCAGACACATCTGCTACACGTAAATTTAGTACATTTCATAGAGTACTTACTCAGTGTATCGAGGCATCTTCAAATCTGAAAACATGTTCTAAAAGACAGACCAAAAGGAAACCGTGGCTAACTACCGGGCTCTTACAATGTGTAATGCGTAGGTGAAATTTGTATAACAAACATCGTCTGAACCCTGATAACACAGGTTTGAGAGAGAAATACGTTAAATACCGTAACATGACTAGCAAACTCCTACGCATAGCTAAGAGAAACTACTTCTATCAAAAATTTAATGAAGCTTTTGGAGATTCACGCAAGTCTTGGAGCTTAGTAAATTGCGCTCTTGGGAAAAGCAGGCAGTCAAACGCCATTTCAAGCTTCGCTGATGATTCAGGGAATATTCATGACAATCAAGTAGCTATATGCAATCTATTAAATAATTACTTCTTAAATGTCGCTGCGTTCGTACCTTCAGACAACGCTAATTCTGAGCTAGGTCACATCTTGCCTTCTTTCATACATGTTTATTCTCCCCTTGTTGTCCAGAAGAAGTCCAGTTGGTCATTTACACTTTGAAAAACACGGCGGCTTCAGGATATGACCACATATCTGTGGAGTTTGTTAAAAATGTGGCTACACTGATTTCAACGCCTTTGTCCGCCATCGTCAGTTCATTATTTCATGAAGGACCGTACCTTGATGAGTTAAAAGTCTCGAAAATCTGCCCAATTTTCAAGAGCGGTAGTCGTTTATCTCCCGGGAACTACAGACCCATCGCGATTCTGCCCACTATCAGCAAGATATTAGAAGGCCTAATACTATCCAAATTAGAGGATTTTTTCCAGAGGCATTCCTTGATATGGGATAACCAGTTTGGTTTCCGCCAGACAGGTCGACTGAAATACCAGCCCTCTCAGTCTGCGAGTTGATTAAGTCTAATATTGAGTCTAAGCTCCTAACCATGGTTAGGAAAGTGTCGCATGGGCGCGTTCGTTGACCTTCGGAAAGCGGTTGACACGATTGCGCATCCATTACTTTGTTCGAAGTTAGAACGATATGGAATTCGAGGCGTAACTCTCAAACTTATATCCAGCTGCTTGTCTAATCGAAAGCAATTTGTTCAACTTGGCGATGCCTCTTCATCTGTTGGCAACATTTCGGCGGGTGTCCCCCAGGGTTCCATTCTTGGGCCGTTTCTCTTTTTGGCGTACATAAATGACCTGGTATCTTATCTAAACGAGCCAACAATTCTATACGCGGACGATACTTCCATATTTCTGCAGAGTTTCAATATAAACGATTTATTCTCACGCGCAAATAATACACTATCAAGGCTTCATTCTTGACTGACTTTTAATGAAATTAGCCCGTCCAAGTCTTCATATGTCATCTTCAGGTCCCCCCAATTATTCACGGGTAGTTGTAATAGTGACTTGGTGCTTGGTCCTCATACTATTGCTAAACGCTCCTCAACGAAATTCCTGGGCATAACACTTGATGAGCACTTGTTATGGCACGACCAGGTTTCACACGTGTGCGACGAAGTTTATTCAGGTGTACTTATGCAATAAACAAGTTGAGGTTCCTCGTGCCGTTACGAGTTCTAAGAAGCGTTTACATGTCTCTTGTTCAAAGCCATATTTCCCATGGCATCGCACGCTATGCCCTAACAATTAAGCCTGTGCATGTTGCCCAGAAAAAGGCATTACGAGCGATGTTAGCTACGCCAAATAATGAAAGTATTACCTTTGCATTTAAATTGTTCAATATTCCCGAGGTAAAAGTTTTACTTCAACGCAGGTTATGTACCATCGTTTACAAACTGCGAAACAACTTATGTTCTTTACCAATTTTTACTCTGAGGAGTCGTGAATGTACCATGCCGCTAAGAAACTATACGGACCGTTTTCCCTAGGTCTACCTACGGTTACTTTTCTTTTCAATATTATGCTGTGAAGTTATGGAATTCATTGCCAGTGCATATACAAAGCAGCACATCAATACATGTCTTTAAGATAAAACTTCATAATTACTTTATGCTTCAAGCTACAAATTAGCTGTTATCTCGGATTGACATTAACTGAATATTCTCATGTCACGGAATAGATCACGTTCGGTATTTACAAATTTTAATGTGCTTTCTCGTTTGCGTCTTGCATATATATTAAGCACGATTTTTGCGCACGATTTGTTGGGTTGCAGCTTGTAGTTCATGAGTTCATTGATGTGTAATCCTCAGTTACTGTTTGCCGTATATTTCAGCTATCAATTTGAGTACGGATCAGTTACACACGTATAGCATCTGGTCCCTCAAGCTCATTCCTTATGTAAATGATGATGTTTCCTTTGTTGATGAAAAGTCGGAATTCCTTATGTGATGCCAATAAAAGAGCTTCTCTCGCTCTCTCATGCCGTTGACCACAGGTTGACAAGTACAAGAACAACTTCGTTAGGACAGCATTCCTCCTCCTATGAACAAATATATTGTTTGATATTGTATTGATATTACTATATACAAAAGCTTACGGATGGAGTTTTGGGCGTCATTAGCACATGCTAGTATTGACTCCCACAGCTCATCCTCAATACCGTTAGTTTACAATCGCATAGAAAGACACTGAAAAGCAATGAAACACCCACATGCTCTTACAGTATACAGTCTTACAGCAAAATAATTAAGAAGCTGACAAAACAGTTGAGGTGTTCACCACATAGAAACTGCGCACAAGATGCTTGCCGTATTTTAAGTCGGATGGCAACATATTCCACAACTGATACCATAGCTTTCTAGCAACCGGCTCCCTATAAACACTGTTTGATCGAAAAGGTTTGAAGGTTCGACGTTGTACGCTTCTGTTATTTCTAGGACGCAAGTTCAACCCTGTTGTGCTAAGATATTCCACAGTATTTATTATTAAATGTGATAGCATTTCTTTAACGCACTTTTGGGCCTCGGAAGTGTAGCGTAAGTGGAGAGGGACTCTTAGGCCGAATTTTGAAATGCTGCGTTCCTTTCCGATCCCCCTTTGGCTCAGAAAGAGAACCTTCCGCCCAGTTTCAAATAATCCTTCCCTTCCGGTCTTCCTCTCGCAGACGAAAGGGCCGCCTTTGGAAAGGTTGCTGACGTGCTACCTTTCGTTGCAACTCTCGCCTTTTGTCGACACGCTATCGGTTTTCTTGTTTTCTAGCTGCGCCTTGTAGCTCGTTATTGGCTCAAGCAGGACCGCTGTCTTATCTGCTGTGACGTATGGTGTTCATGTTGCCAAATTTGGCAGCATACACCGCGTGGGTATCGTTACTACCCCAAGCAGCACAATGCACTGAAAGTCAAGTGCAATAGGGGTGGACGGGTAGGTGGAAGACCTTGAACAGACTCTTGACAGTAAGGAACATTGATAAGACACATACCGTCCACCCCTATTGCACTCGACTTTCAGTACATTTTGCTGCTTGGGACGTCAACGTTAACACGTGTCAAGGTAATCGGAAACGAAACGGAATCGGCAATTTTCTCTTTCCCATATCAATAAGCGTCCATGGTGCAGCGCGTGCCCCACGCAGCAGTGGGATTTCTTGAGATCGTCCCTTCTCAAACCCATGTAGTACAACTTCAAAAAAAAATTTAGGTTGAAATTAAAGGACGATAGCTTGTCTTTAGGACGCGGTTAGTAAAGTTATGCTCTGTACTCTCGCTACGCTCTCGCTCTCGCGAAGCGAAAGCAGCGGAAGGAAAGTCTCATTCAAAAATTTGGGCTTTAGTCTCACTCGAAATAGCAGAATTAACTTCGTCAACTGTCTTACCACTGACAACAAAAGAAGTATCGTCCGCGTAAGAAGGAAAATAAGGAAAAATAGCAGAGGACCCAATGCAGACCCCTGGGGGACCCCCATAACAATCACGAAAGAGTATGAGAGCATTCCATTGATTGACGTAAACTGACCCCTTGATGACAAATAACTCTGCAGGAAGCACCACATAAGACCGCAATGATGCAGTTTGCTTAGCAAAGTGATTTGGTTCACACTGTCAAAAGCCTTGCGAAGGTCAACAAACAAACCAACAGTCACAAGGTTGTTATTTAGAGCGTAGTTGATTTTCTGAGTGACAGAGAAAACAACTGAACTCTTTGACTTGCGCGGAAACCATGTTGTGCTTTCTATAGAACATCATATATTTTTCAATAAAAGGTGTCATCCGGGCACAGACGAGTTTCACAAAGATCGTGTTAATTACACAAAGTACAGGTATTGGACGGTAATTTTCAACTTTTCATTGTCACCTGACTTGTATATAGGAACAATACGTACTATTTTGAGTATGTCTGGATAAACGCCTCTGAAGTACGCTTGGTTGAACATATAACACAAGGGGATGGATAATGCGCTAGAACACCCCTTAATCACACGTACGGAGATGCCGTCAAAACCAGCTGCTGTGTCACATTTCACACAGCTGAGAACTTTAACTATATCAGGTACAGCGAAAGCAGACATGAAAAAGGAATTACTGATGCGATTAGTCAATTATGTTTCAGGATGAGGTGAACGAATTATATTAAATACCTCCCAAGCTTCTGCCCAAAGCTCGAAAAGTACCTTACAAACGAACCGCACAACGCTTCACTATAGCCGACATTCTCCGGATATGTCCTCTATTCACATTTTCCCTTTGTTACACTATTAACTGCCGACCATATCTTTCGTGTGTTCCCCTGCGCACGAGAGACCATATGTTCGCATAGTAGTCTCGTTCCTGTTGACGCGTTAACTTGCTTACAAGGTTTCGAAACTTTTTTGTATTGGGAAATGTAGAATAAATTACGTATTAGGACGTCTTTTGTGTTTTCTGTACCATTCTGCCTTTTGCCTAACAACATGAAGCAGGGTTGCGTTAATCCACGGGCATATCGGTATCTCCCGTTTGTTCCCAACGGTGTAGGTTGTACATTTATCAACCAGATACTGCATAAGAGCGATGAAGTTACGAAATTCAATGTTTACATCGGCATCGTATATGGACGACAAATCAAATGACTTCAGGGGTCCAAGACATGTCAAAGCAGAACTAAGTTCAAAAGATGACGTCGCGCGGGGAGGAGTTTTGAACTTCCGAAGTTCAAGAAAAATGTTTCCCTTCCCGGCAACTGAAGTTGGGTCTAGAGTCACTAAATAAGCTACGCTTCAGAGTAGCGACACTGAGCCGCCATGTTGTTTCGGATGACCTCCAGCCCCACCTCTATTTTGGCAGTAGAAATAGATGAAGGTGAAGTTCAGCAGTGGAAGAAGACGACACTTCGAAGAGCGCTAAATGGATGGCGCTGGAGGTCATCCGAAACAACATGGCGGCACAGTGTCGCTACTCTGAAGCGTAGCTTATCTAGTGACTCTAGTTGGGTCTACGTCAGTGCCGATTAAAATCAATGTGTGCGCGACCCACCCACTGGCTGGAGCGTGACAGAATGAAGAACGAGAAAGCGCACCGCTTCTGTTCGCTCCGGTGAAGAGTGAAATGCAGAGCAATTCATCCTTGAAGGAATTAAGGTCAAACCGTAGATTGTCAAATATATTTGGGCTACGCGAACATTAGAATATTTCGGATCTCGAGGTGCATAACTGTGTTCCGAATCGAATGCGGAACTGTATGTTCAGTTTTGAATCGAATCAATATTTCTTCCAAACTGAATACATACAGAAACAGAATGACTCGAGGCCCCGATCCTATGCACAAAACACCCGCGCTACCCGGTAATGGTAAAAAGGAAACGGAAACTGTTGTACGATTCTCGGAAATTGCCGGCCGTGCAGTCCTCGGTCAAGTTATGCAAACACACACACACAAAAGGAATAAAAAAATAAAGAAAGGAAAAAGAAAGGTCGACGAAAAAAAAAAAAAAAAGACGAAGTTACCGTGACACGACTTTTCTTGTAAACTCCTCACATTTGCTTCAGATAGCTGCGTCGTTTCACCCTTGCTGCCGCTATCAGCGGAAGCATGGAAGAGAGAACTGAAGGGGAGACTCATCTTTTCTTTCCCCAGTATACTACATTACGTGACGGAGTAATTAACGCGGTCGAGATTTTGCGCAAAGAAAATTTAACCCAGCTATTTTTTTTGTTGTAGGGTAATGTGTTTGGTGTTGAAATTGGTTGAGACAACGAAATGCCCTTTCTGTTTCGGACAAGGAAAAACACAAAGAAAGACAACAAACAAACGAAATAGAAAAAAAAAGTTGCGCTGACTTGGCACATTTCAGAGATCTATTCAGAATATTTCTCGCGACTGAAAATCGACAAGTGCGCGCAAGTCACTCCAAAAGTTTGTCGTTGACAAGCGCCAGTGACACCCCGAAGTAGAATTTTAAGCCTCTATTTTGTGTCAGATTACATTACACACTCGCTGTATCGGCATGTGCGCTATACATGTATTCGGGATCAGAGAACACAACAACGCTTCGGTTGAAAACTATTTGTTTCCTATTTCCTTTTTCTATGTATCTGCTGGCTTCTTTTTCAAACTGATCCCGTGTAAATTTGAGCACATATAAACAGACTAGTGCCTGCACTGCGACGACACAACCACTTCATGGTAAAAGGGACGGAAAAGTCGCGTATCCGAAAAAGCCTGGGTCCGTCAAGCGCTCATTTCGAGGTGCTGCTCCGCTGCACAGAAGAGCACCGACGCTTTCCAACGCCCTGCACATATGTCTCTGTTGTGTGCATTTTATATTTAGGATGCATCTCTCAATCAGAAGGAAAGTTGTTGTCCTCCTCCGCGTCTCAATGGAAAATCTCATTTTTGTTCAGCAAGGAATCCACGTGAAAACAAGAGGACATCCCGGAACCTGCGGCCATGGGACAGTACAGTATCATACGTGAGGAACACAACAATCTTGTGCGCAGTGATATCATTATACGTGACGAAAAGCGCATCTTGCGTGAATCTTACAATCTCGGAACAGAACTTCACCGCATAGCACGTTACCCGCAAACCATAGACACGAATGATAGGATTACCACTTCTGATTCAAAGAGCGAGGGGGCGTATAGCAATTTGGATATATAATAATTGCTATAAAAATGCCTATGTCCCCCTCTCTCTTTAAATCGGAAGCGATAAGCATATCATTCGTGTCTGTAGTCGGCGCACAACATGCTATGCAGTGAAGTTCTATTCTGAGAGTGTAGGCTCTGCGCAGATGGTCACACAGCGAACGAACAGCGTTCTTCGACAGTCGTTAACACTGGCAAAATCCTCGTGTGGCATTTCAAACAATACTCATGATAAATGTGGAGTCAGAGGCGCAGTAGCAAAGGCACGGAAATAAAAGCGGCCGCAACTCTTCCTGACAAACTTCGAAGTTCGCCGCTATCTTTTCTTGAACTTTTCTCGGTAGAAAAAAATGTTGCGCAACGTCATTTTGACGTCACGGAACTTCTGCCAAAAGCTACATTTTCCCTTTCCTTGAACTTTGGTTTGATTGACAACACGGACCGTCACGTGGGCCAGGGAAACTGTCCAACGGCTGTCTTTCCTCATATCTCCCGAATTGTTTACATTGGTTATGGTGGGCTACAAAATACGGGTGTGCCAATCGGCCTATCCAATGCATGGGGAAGAGGGGTCCCTCAAATGAAGGATAGCTCGAGTCGTCGCTCGTGAACCATGCGGATTCGCCACGAACTACAAAGGAAAACGAAGTCTCCGCCTGTGTCTCCGTGTAAGCAACAAAGCATTTTTGATGTCGAAGCTTTCTTCAGCGGCAACTGTTCCTTCTGCTTGCATTTATCGTTGTCAATTAGGGGACAGTACGTCGAAGTCGTCACGTGACAACGGCAGACGGATATGCCTGATGGCACACACCTGAACGTCTCGATGTGATGACACATGCCATGCTGTGGATGTTCCTTCGTCACCTTATCAGTAAAGCGCGTGGGCGTGTACATGCTTTGATTCCCAAGTTCGGTGAACAAGAAAATAAATAAGGAAAAAAAAAAAAACGCTATCTCGTCTACTTCTTGCTTCGACAGACGTAAAATGAAGGGGTTCTCGTGGAATAATTCCACTGGTGAAAATATTTCTAACATTTCTAACATAAAGTGAGATCAGTAGACAGCAGAATGGCTCCTGTTGTGGTTTCGCAGTGTACTAAGGGCCACAACAGATTTTGTTCGTCAGTTTGTGATACTATACGAGCGACTCGAAAGTATCGTCGATTCACCTATCTTCACCTGCTGAGAACCTTTGTCGCAGCTTTGCGGCGTTTCGTATGAAACCTGTCCGTCGTGCCGTAAGTCATAAGTCACAAGACATGCCATTGTCGTCATATGGTACATACTGTGTTAATGCTTGATAAATAGATTGCTGTATAGAGTTTCTTGTTTCGTCGGGCTGCCTCAGTTCAAAAGCAAACAAATAAAAAAGCAGTGAAGGCCAGCCGCGGTGATACCTGCAACAAAACAACTGATAACGAGTGACTCGTGTCCTTGTTTGTCCGTATCGCATCCCAAGCACTGACATTCGCACACCAGCGCTCTTGGGCAAACTGTAGTGGAACATCACGTGACTTAGGAATATCCGCCAGAGCGCGGCCGTATCGCAGACTTCAGCGTCCCTGGAGCATCCTTCATTTTTGGGTACCTGAAAAACTTGCCGATTGGCACACCCGTATTTCTAGCCCACCATACATTGGTGAAATCTGCAAAGACACCATCCACCCGGGCAGCCAAAGCGTCATTTTGACGTCATGAAAATATTTCAAAGTGCGCGCGTCTCGGTAGCCTTGACCTGAGGTTTGATTGACAGTCAGGAGCGCTCACGCGGGCCACGGAAAGCACAAGGTAAATATACTTACCTAGGTATATTTACCTTCGAAAGCATGCAATATGGTTGCTTTCCCTCCCATTTCTTGAACTTTCTTCGTGTTTCAAGATACGACGAGTCTAGCACCCCAGGTAGATACGGAGTTGTTGATAATGAACGCGTTTCCGCGATAACTTGACTGTACTGCGGTGCGCCGAACTGTGTCCGTTGGTCCCGCGGCATTTAACAGCAAGATCGTATGTGCAGCAAATGAATGGATAAATTTCGAGGGTAGAGTTGTATTCGACCGTAAGTGGTGTGTAGACGTTACATGCAAGATTACACTTAGCAGCTTTTGATGCTGTGCGATGAAACGTGGGTGCACCATTTCACTCCTGAGTCTAAACGCGCATCAAAACAGTGGAAGCCTACGGGCTCGCCAGCCCCCAAGAAGTTCCGAAGCACCCCGTCTGCGGGTAAGGTTATGGCCACGGTTTTCTGGGACAAGGCTGGTGTTCTTCATGTTGATTTTCTGCCCAGTGGTAGTACCACCATCAATAGCGCATATTACTGCCAGGTTATCAGGGATGAGCGTAAGGCGCTGAAGCAAAAGCGGCCGGGCTTCATCACCAAAGGACTCCTCCTCCTACAGGACAATGCACGCCCGCATACCGCGCATCTCACGACACGCACCTTACAGGAACTTAGCTGGGGGTTGCTGCCACATCCCCCTTACAGTCCAGACCTCGCACCCGGCGATTTCCATCTCTTCGGGCCACTGAAGGCGTTTCTTGGGGGCCGCCACTTCAGCTGCGACGACGAGGTCAAGAATGCGGTCCGATCATGGCTGCTACGCGCCGGTGAGGATTTCTACGCTGCTGCCATCCAAGCGCACGTGAAACGGTGGGACAAGTGCATTGGTGCAGCTGGAGATTACGTTGAAACATAAAACTAATTTCTCATCTGTAAGTTCATTTTACTTTTGCGAAAAATGAAAAGTCCCGGTTTGACTTGAACACCCCTCGTACTACAGAAAATTCAGCATTCATATTGCAAGCTTAGAGATCAAGATCCACCGTTGGCTCGCGGTGATCCGTCGCTTGACAGGCATGAGATGGGGCAGTGACACGAGCTCTCTGTTGGCCGTCCACAGGGCTTTGGTTGGAGGGTCTCTCCCGTATAGTTTGCCGGTGCTTAATGGCCTCCCGACATCTTCAGACCATAGGTTGCAGTGCCTCCTGGCGCGCAGCCCTTGTGTGTGCCTTGGTGTCCCCCGAGCAGCAGAGACCCAAGCAGTTATTGCTGTAGCGAAGGAGACGCCGCTGGACGTTCTTCGCTAACGGTGAAACCTGCCAACTTTTCCTCCGCTTTTTATCCCATCATCGGCGACACCCTCTCGTATAGAAGATGTTGAGACGCAGGCACTACAAGGTCCGCCCGGTGATTGCTCAGCTGAAGCCTAGCTTCCGCTTTTCGTGGTGAAGGCAGTGGCTCCCAGTTCCCCTCCGTGGTCACTGTCAACCCCAGGCGCCTGCCTAACTGTTCCTGGCCTGCATGGAAGGAAAATGGATACAGCCCCGTATGTCGCCAAGAAGCTTACCCTGGGCATGATGAATGACAGGTACACAGTGTCAACGTCGGGTTTCACTGACTGGTCATCTACTCGGGATGGCTCGTCCTCGGCATTTGTCATTCCATCTCAGTCAGTCTCTTGTGGTCACCATATTTTTCACAGAACATCATCTACGTGTGCCGAGCTCTACGCCATTCTCTTTGCTATGCAAAAACATATCAGCCAGCCCAGCTCAGTCCTGGGTTGTCTTTACAGACTCAAGACCCGCGCTCCAGTGTGTGGCCAACTTGGGGATACGTCGGTCCCTCGGTCCTGTTGTCTTTGACATCCTGACGTGGGCAGATGGAGAGAGGACAGCAGGAAGGAGTGGGGGACAGGAGGTTAGTATGCGTCCTGGGCAGACTACAGGGGGAACTGCGCTGACATTCGTCTGGAAAGTCTTCAGAAAACCCAGGGAAAACCTCAGACAGCACAGCCGGTGGTAGCATTCAAACGCACCACCTCCCAGTCTTCAGCACGACCTTGGTAACACCAACGAGAGGGACGCCCTAACCCGCTCGGCCATGCCGCTGGGGTAGCGGCGCTACACTAGTAGCACCGCTCTACAGGGTGTCACAGAAACGTGCCGTTGAATTATAATAACAAAACTAGGCTACCTAGAACGGTCAAAGGCATGTGTTTTTAAGGTTTTTGCCACCACCTGATGTGAATGCATCACGTAACGTCGTAAGTTTTATTGTGTACATTTTTGAGAACTGAACTCAGAAATTTGCCAAGTAAAGCTCACTTTTAACCCCCCCCCCCCCAATGTGAAGGACGTGACGAATTTACTTAAATTAATGGTAATTTAGGGGTGTTGAGCTATCCCACCGGGAAAAAAGGAAGCGGATCAGCATGCTTTTCGGAGCACCCAGAGCATAGCGCTCGACGACTTTTCGAGCGCAATCTTTGTCAGTCCGACGAAAGGAGGGTGTAAGCCAAGCCCACAGAGTGATAAGAGATAACACATAGTACTCTTTTAATACACATAGTACACTTGTTAATAACGCATCCGGCTTCCGCTGGGATTATGCCTTTCTTCTCCAAATTTCAAGACTGTCATTTTTTCTCATTGAGTGACAAGACGTGGCGCCGGTGACGCTGGGAACCCTAGACAACTTCTGCCTTGTGTTTGTAAATACCCTCTCCCACTACGCGCTCCGGCAAAGATACGCCCCTGTGTCACAGCTCCTTCCAGCTGCCTAGACCTGTACACACCGTGAAAATGTTGGAAGAAAGCTTCAGGCAAGATTGTCATGCACATGGCTTTTATTGGCCATACGTTGTTCAGAAAAAAAAAAGAGAAAAGAAGGAAGTAAAACACTCATGTCCGGGGACGGTTCAGGGTCAGGAGCAGCAGATCTTCCACGCATCTTCAATTCACCGGCCTCCAATTCGTGTCTGCAAGATTCAGCGTATTTTCACAAGCGTCTGTTACACGAATGACTTTTACTGTTGCTTAACGTGTATTGCACTTCTCCGGCTCCAGCTTTGTAGCGCTGAAGTAAAATATGTTTTTACTGCTTCCGTGGACTCTGGTTTTCACTGCATTTCGATAAACAGACTGGAGACAGAAATTAAATGCGTCTTGCAGGTATTCCCTGGCAAGTGAATAAACCTCTACCCGAGAAACGTCATCATGACGTTGGTAGACAGACTGAAACCGAAACGAATCGGAATGGGAGGCCTGGGTTCCACGAATGGACACTTGTTCGTTGCCTCCTATTGAAAGAAAAGTAGGACCGAAGGTCGCGTCCCTTTCAGGGATTATCGTAATCCCCTCAAGACCGTGGCTTTCGGACGCGGCCTTTGTCGTCTCTAGCTTCGAGCGTAGTTCAACTCTACCAAACTCATGGCGCTGTCGAACACTATGACGTCATTTGTTTACAAACAAGGAGAGGTCTATTGCGGAAATTTGAAATCAATAAGTTTTAGTATATCGTACGCTATCGCATTTGCGTACGCAAGGGATAGGGTTGGTGGTTCTGCGCACGCGCGATACATAAAGAGATCATTGTGCAGAACCACCACACTATGCTTTACATACGCAAAGGCGACAGCGTACGATATACTAAAACTGTAGCGGTACCTCAATACTAAGCTGGTGATCGGTAAATGTTAGCGACCTTTGATGCCAATATTGGATTAAGTTTGCAGACGCAACGTGTTAGTATATGGTCCAGAACTTTAGTTGCTGTCGTACATCGGAAAAGAAATCGCACGAATTGTTTGAGAAACACAGAAAGAAAAAGTCTAAAACCAACAAAACCTTTGCAACCACACCACTTTATACCGGAACAGTCAGCTGCGCAAACAATCCTATTGCATCCCACACACGACACCAGGCGTTGGAAAAGGGTACGCAAACATTTCACAACGAAATCAGCCTCCAGTATGACGTCTGAGATGCTCTTGCACCGGATGCCTTGTAACATGGCTACACTCTTATAGTAAAGCTTCACAGCAATACGCGTTTCTAAAGTCATCGATAATCTCGAATGGCATGGTTCTCTCCCTCGTTGTGATTAAACCGGAATCCGTACGCCTTTCTCTAACACTTATTCAATTACGTTAGTTATCACAAGAAGGCGCACATCCCATAGTTTTCACAAATCCAGAGTGACAAGGGTATCATTGTGTGCAATGATCGCCCTTCAGCGTATAATATAGATGAAATTCTGTTTTCAGAGTGTAGAGACTTGCGTTAAAAGATTTCGTGTGTGAGAATTTTCTCGAAGACGCACGTCCTGTGTAATGATTTTAGAGGTGGAAGACGTTGAATTCGACGGCCTCGACATGCACCTCCGTCCACGATCGCGCGATTATTTCATGAGGTTTGCCGATGGAAGAAACGCGTCAGTAGCACTCACGATCCAAATTCCTGTGGGCGTCAGGGAGCCGTGGATGAGGAGGTTGGCGTCTGTGTTCAGCTTCTCGGGTGTTCGGCTCGTGACCACAGCCTTTCCGTTGTTGTAGGCTACCAGGCTTTTTTTGAAGCGTTGTATGATGATGCGGGTCTTGCCTCTCTTGTTGTCTTCGTCGTAGGGCACCACGACGTCGCCGAGTGTCAGTAACCTGAAATAGTTTGTTCGAAAGCATCGCAATAATTTTGCTCTTACAGCGCGAAGCGGTGGCTTATAAACAATTATTCTGAAAGTCGCAAACCCATGCAAGGCATCGCGATCCGTCCACTCCGCAGACTGACCCAGCCAGGTAAGTGACCTGAGACGTGAGAATGCGTCCAGGGCAGGACTGGCCGTAGGTCTCACAGGGAATGTTCTCGGAAGGCTGCCTTGGTTTGACATGAGTTGATCGGGAAGGAATCGTCCGAGTATTCCCGCCGTCGGCTGATCTGAGATCTTTCTCAGTATGATTTTTTGTTGAAGTCCTTCCATGACGACATCTATGGGTAGCTTACAAGTTCAACAGAGCTGCTTGGCCGATGAGTTGGTTGATTTCTAACGAGTATCATGACGAAACTATAACAAGGACACAACATAGGGTGTCTTTATCATTGTTGTAGTACCGCCATGAACTCGTTAGAGCAGCAAGTCTTTGAGAGCACTCATTATTGCAGCAATGAAAGCCCGAAACCGCGGTGTCCTCATGTACGCCAATCAGCTTTGCTAATCAGCTTCGATCGTTTTTGACAGCCGAGGGCGTCAGCCATCAGCTATCGCAGTGTTCTGCTTTGCAGAAAGCAGCGATAGCTTTTGCTTTCAGAAGCTGTGCATGTGCAGAGGTAAAAGTTCGCAAAATCAATCCGTATGAAGCAGGTAACTGGTGGCCGAGCTGGCTAGAAATCGCTGGAGACTGCAAGTGCTGGAACATGCTGGCGTCCCACCTCTTAAATTTTCGTGACCACAACAAATCAATTTAACACAGAAATGATAGCTGGTGCTTGCTACTTACCCCTTTTGTTCTTCGTCGTTGACCTGCCGCTGTTCACCGAAGACGTTGATCCTGTCACCAACCTGCATGTTTCCTTTGAACGGAACTTTGACTGATGTTGGCTGCAACGATGCCAGATTAGTATTGGTTTACTTTAAAGATGAATACATAACGGATGCGTTTGCATATGATATGCCATTCTCAGAATGCTTTGCGCAAAACACCCAGAAGCGCTCACAGGAAAGGATGCCGCAAGCATCTTTCAATAACTAAATTCATTGGCTACTAAAATCAGCTCTCCCGATCGTATTACGAGACAGCAATTGAACCTCCGTATGCAATAAGGGGACACTTCAAAGAACCCCAAACCGAGAAAATTGCAAATGAGTATTTGGTAAAGTAATTGCAGTTGGGTTTCCTCGAATAACGCAAATGCAAAAGGTGTAACAAACAACAACAACAACTTTATTACGGGATGATGCCTGGAGAGTTTCATCGCCGGGAGCGATACTCTACCCTATTGCTGGTGGTGATGCGGAGAATGAAATAATGAGCCCTTTCACAATAAGGATCGAAGAGAGCCTTGACGGCAGAGCGTTGGTGCGCTGGATGTGGCCAGGGACCAAGCAATTTTGTGAGATAGGGGGCGGGAGTCTAGCTCGTTGAGCGCGACCTAGCAATCAATGTAACACCGCTGCTCTAACAACAGCTTTCAATGCACAGGGATTTCGTGCAAAAAAAAAAAAAAATCATGAGACGAGCTTTGATGGTGAACAACGTCGATGCCCGGTATAGGGTGCAGTCACATGTGTGTAGTGGAGCTGCCAGGATCGGGCATTTTCTTTTTTTTTCCATTTTGACACTCCTAGTGCTAACACATTAATAAAATGCCTTTGGATGCAGTCCAGTCCAGCTACGGGATCAAGGACTGCATGCTTTTATGTGGCATATTCGTACAGACGGATGCACGTATCAGACATGACACGTACATCAAACGTAGTAGTAGTCACGTAGTCACACGTAGTCACGAATAGTAGTAATCTAGTAAGCAAGTGCGATTTAGATATCTACGGCAACAAGACCCCGCCTGTAGGAACAACCCCCCCCCTTTTTTTTTGTTTTCTGCGTAGCGTCATCCATCTATCCTGCACGAACGAGGGTCTACATACCACGAAGCGCGAAGGAACGTGTACTGACTTGACGAAGATGTTGTCGGTCACGGTAAGGTCATAGGGTTCCATCAGCTCTGTTAGAGGATCGTCGACACGAGCGACTTCTTTGCAGTTCACCAAGATCTGTCAAAAGGAAGAAGAACGTATATGGTCATATACGTGTCATTCGCTTTGCAAACCAGCTTCCAATGCGGTTCTAGCGTTATTTACGCTGTCGGAAAGCAGCTCTCTAATCATATTACATTTCGTACGTCTTGGGCTATTTCACTATGACGTCGCACACACAGGCATTAGCGTGGCACTGGGACATATCCGAACATTTTGAGATTGCGGAGAGACTTGGTTTAGGGCTGCAGTACACTACAAGTACTGGGATGTAACCCAATGCTTTTAAAAAAAGGATGGACAACTGAGTTTGAGTTTGAATATATTTATATAAAACAAATGCCCGCATTGACAACTCATACCAATAGAACTCATACCAAGCCATGAGTTGTCCTCATGTTGTCCTCAGTTGTCCTCATGAGTTGGATGAACTGAGTGGTCGCCCAAGCACTGATGTGAAGTCGGATGACTACACTTAACTCAGGCTGAACTACTTGTGGCGTTCAAACTGGGCTCGAGGCAGCGTCTGTTGTGTGCACCCTCCAACTGTCTGTCTTCGCTCTCCGTGTTGTGTAGGGAACCTCCACTGAACTCCTGTCGCGCGCTTCCTTGGTCGATCGGCCCTATCCTCAAATATGGCGCAACGTTATATATATAACGTCTACCTTATCGATAATTCAGAATCTCCTATGTTTATGTCATCCACCCGTAGATAAATATGCACGTGAAATAGACATCTGCTCGAGAAACGTCATCATAACGATCGTAGACAGACTGAAATCGAAACAAATCGGAAGGGGGGAGGGCTAGGGTCCACGAATGGACACTTGTCCGCTGCCTCCTATAGACCTCTGCCCGAGAAGACAGACTGAAACCGCAACAAATCGGAAGTGGAGGGCTGGGTTCCAAGAATGGGGATTTGTTCGCTGCCTCTTACTGAAAGAAAAGGATAGCTGGGCGTCCTAACTCATGAGGACCCTCATGAAGACTCCTCACCCTCACCTCACGACGGTGAGGTGAGGGTGAGTGAGGCCAGACCACGATTAACATTCCTCACGAGGACAGTCGTGAGGCATTGTCCCTCATGAGGCCCACCGTGAGGGCCCTCATGAGGCCAGTCGTCGTGAGGCCATCAGTACGTGAGGGTACAACTTATTCTGTGAGGAGCCTCACGGATGAGTTCGTAAGGCCCTTTGTGAGCCTTTCGTGAGGGGCTCACGGATGAGGTGACGGGTTCAGCCTCCTCTTTGTTGATGCCAAACACTAACGTTAAACCTCACTGTGACATTAACAACTCTTACCAAATTTATCCAAGCACAGCACGAAACCCTATAAACAGTTTAATGCCGCGCAGTATCGTTAGTACCAACTACCGACACAATAGTTCAACGCCGACGTGTCATGTGAACATGACGGAAAGTTCGCTCGTGCCTCCTATTGACTTGAAGACATGTCAGGCCATGGGGTATTCACGAGGCGAGGGGCGAGGGCTCGTGAGGATGAGGGGTCGTGAGGCCAATGAGGGCCTTCATGAGGTGACGGCACGTGAGGATGAGGACTCGTGAGGCCATGTGGGTCCTCATTAGGCGAAAGCACGTGAGGCGCCGTGAGGACATGAGGGCCCTCATGAGGTAAAGACACGTGAAGATGAGGACCCTCATGAGGTGAAGATACGTGAGGCCATAAGTGTTGTGAATAGCCTCATCAAGTGAAGGCATGTGAGGATGAGGATGGTGAGTCCTCTCGGGATCCCGATGCCCTGAGGTGAGGTTTGTGAGTGCAAAATATAAAATGGAATGTGATGGTGAGGGCGACTGAGGTTTAGTCACTGGTGAGGAACATTTGGTGAGGGTGAGTGAGGCCAATAAAATCTGTGCTCCGAGAGGTGAGGATGAGTGAGGCTGCAGGAAAATGCCCACCTATGAAGAAAAGTAGGACCGAAGGCCGCGTCCCTTTCAGGGACCATCGTAATCCCCTCAAAACCGTGGCTTTCGGGCGCGACCTTGTTCGCCTCTAGCTTCGAGCGTAGTTCAACTCTACCAAATTGGTGGCGCTGTCGAACACTAAGACGTCATTTGTTTACAAACAGGGAGAGGTCCATTGCGTACCTTAGTGACCTTGGTGCTCCAGCGAATGCGGAAGGCATAGTGATGGTTAGGCTCGAGCTTAAGGACGTCCTCAGGGACGGAGACTGTCTTCCCTCCTGTCTTAGCAACATGCAGTGTGTACTTCTGGGGCTCGGAGTAGTAGGGACCGGGCTCGTCGAGTCCTCGCTGCTGTGGTCTGGCGGGTGTCTTGAACTGGATCACGAGGACGGGTTTTTTCTCCTGACTCAGGGTAATCGCGTTCGTGGACCTACGCGGAGAAAGAAAATAGTGCTGCAATACATGCTGCACGTGCCGCAGGGTATAGAACTGCGGACAATGTCATTGGATAATTCGCTGGATTATTTTCGTGCTGGACACAACATTTTGGTGACCTTTACAGACAGCGTGGGTGGGTGAGCACTGTTGGAGTTCGGAGTAAAACGTGGTCTCACACACTATATCCAGGGCCGGTGCTAGGGGTGTGTGGGGCCTGTTTCAGTGTCCCCGCTAGGCCTATGCAAGCGCGGGGCCTATAAGGCGGTCGGCTTACTCGCCCCCTCCCCCCTATCGCCAGCCCTGAATCACAATCGCGTAGACGATTAGTCGATTACTGTCACTTGCTCGAGCTTAAGTTCGTACTTACAGCAAGAGTTTTTACCAATTCGACAGAATTTTAACAGCTGCCAACTTACCACGTTTTCTCAGGAGACGTTGGATGAAATATGAGGCAGAAGAACTCGCCTACACCGCGTTTGGTTTTCATCAAACGCTACCTTGCGTATTTCTGTGCGCGGTATGTATAGCGCATAATATAAATGGAATTGCTCGTAAATCTATGGCATAGCAATAAAGACTCGGAAAGCTTTGCTATTTGCTTCGTATAAGCGTATAAACCTTTTACGGGGCCCCTGTTTATCGGGGAGGTCCGCGACGTTTTAGGCGACTTTAAATTAAGTTATCTAATTTTACTAGTTTTCATCTCATTAGAAAGAAAATAGTGTATGAGAAACGTAAATGAATGAAGTAGTAGTATGAAACTACTACTACTACTACTACTACTACTAAAGTGCAGGAATGCGAAAGAAGTCAAAAGTGTTAATGTGATTGCGCATTGATGTTAAGAAGGGATGATGTAAAAGACGAACAAGGCGAAATCTTTGCTCGAGTCGATATTTTTAAAATCTCGCTTTTCATTAGAACAATTGAAGGTTTGGGTTCTCTACCGGGATTTGATGTACTTACTATGGGCAGATTTGGAGAAGAATTGAAGGCTTCTAAAAAGCACTTACTGCTATCCATGTTCAATAATATTTGGGTTGTTGATAGGGAATATGTGTTAAATTTTGTATTTATCAACTGTTCCCTTTTTGTTTTGATGTTCACAGTAAGTGCTCACTAGATACTCACTCGCCCTCAGAACCGGACGGAGAGACCTCCAGGAAGACACTATTGCTATATTTGCTGAATCCGCTCAGCTGGAGTTCCGTTTTCAGGTCCTGAAAGGTTAAAAAAGGGAAACAAACTATTGGTATCGCGGCCAGCGTGTAGCACTATACAAATAATATGTATGGAGAGAAAATAACACATACAGAAAAAAATTCACATTCAATTTCACTCGTCCACAGCGCTTGAATCATATCTCTCTTTTTTTTAATTCTAGGGAAGCATGCACAATTGAGATCGGTTTCTGAGTGACTGGATATTGTTTTCATACAAAAAAAAACAAAAACAAAAAAAAAAAAACATGCGCGTATGTGCAGTGTCGGACTACTTCCAGAGGCACATGACAAGGTTCTGAGACAGGATCAGCAATGTCTGTCAGATACGTAAACTTCACATCATCCGCTAGATTGCAGAACAGGTCACTCCTAAAAATGAGAGGGGGGGGGGGTCGTAGTAGCTTGCCGTTGTTGGCGGCACTCAAGTGGGCATCGTCACGACTATAGCAAAAAAAAAAAAAAAAAAGAAAAAGATGGGAGAGGAGAGCTGACAATTTCAAAGGGAGGCATAGGCAGGATGACTAATACTGATGGGACGGAGGCACACTGTAGATGAGAGGTGCGCTAGAGTGGTCTTTCCGCGAGGCCCGTTTCTTGAAGAAAACGTACGAGGCCGCGAGTTTTTGAAAGTCGTTCTGCATAAGAACCTTAGGCGAAGAGGACGTCCGTCAGTATGCCAGGCCTACTCTTAAAAATGAACTTCACCGCATAGCACGATCCTAGCCAACCGTAATCTGGAATGATATCGTTATATGACCTAATTTGTAGAAAACGGGAGGCGTACGCCTTTTTTGTGACACTTATGCTGTTCATAATTGTCACAAAACAGGCGTACACCTCCCGTTTTCTACAAATCAGGGCAGATAACGATATCGTTCGAGACGATGGTTGGCCAGGAGCGTGCCATGCGGTAAAGTTCATTTCTAAGAGTGAATTGCTGTAGAAGATGTAGAACATTGGAGAACACGTCCCCATTCCATAGCAATGACGTCAGAGTACCAGCTACCAGAGGAGGTGATGGATTAATCTTCTGGGAGAACCTGGTAACGTGCCTGTTGACATCGGTAGCATCGATGGGTACCGCAAGGTGACTGGGTCAGTCACCCTAGTCATGTTAGGCTGCATATATATATATAGCAATGCTTGAGGGCGATTCATCCGGGAGCTTTTGTGCGTATCTACACACGGCGTCAACAATTTTGGATTTTCAGTTACCTATACACCTCGCCAGCTACCAGATTTCCAACGTCGGTAGCATTGGTGACGTTGAATGCGAATGTTTCATGGTCAAACTTTGCACGATTCAAAGCTGTGTGTACATGATGTATAAGAACAGTACTGTCTGTGCTTGTTACTGAAAATCATAATGTTTGAGCTCGTGTTTCTGGTACACGAAAAAGTAAACTTTTCGTTTCCGTTCCCGTTTTCGTTTCCTGGCTACTTTCGCTCCGTATCGTAAATTCCGCTCCGTCACTCTATACCGTTACGTTTCGCTCCGTAAATTCGGTGCTGTTTCCGTTTTGGAAGCGTATTTCGTTTCAGCTTTCGTTTCCGAGGTAGTATTTTCGATCCGTTTGTGACGTGTGTTCAACAGATGCAGATTCATGCGGATTTCATTGGACTGCTTAGCAGTCCGCTTAAGCTCTTCGCAACAGTTGCGAAGCTACGCGACTTATCAAAATGCCAGTATAATGTTTGCAATCAACTTCCTCCCTGTGGCTCTTGCATGGGCTGTCACGAGATATTTGAGGACCCGGACAAAACAAGTTAAACATGTGACAATCTCATATCAGCAAATCAGCATCTCATGCAAAATGCTTTTGTTATTCTTTAACCAGAGTGCATTCCAGTCAGCGGTCTGGAGAGTTCAAGACACCGCATTCGGTTCCATGCAGCACAAAGAACAAGGAGAGAGAGAAAAAAAAGTTTAGTACTTATACCCTTTAGGTGGTAACGTGCTGTCACGTATGTTAGTCCAAAAAGGTGTTAAGGTTAAACCACTTAAATATGGTGCAATACTAAACTCTGTTGTAACATAACCACCTTAAGGGCAGGAAGGAGGCAGGTGGGAGGAGGTTACCACATTTTCAAACCCCATTTTTGTATAACTGTACTTTGTAACCCTATGCCTTGTAACGTGACAATTGCAGAATGTTATCTGTGTACAAATGGTTGCTCCTGTTCGTCCGATATTTTCTGCACGAGGCTCATATTGGAGGTCCCGTGCATACAAAATTGCCATCCTACAGCTATAAACCGAAACTTTAGGTATTTCTTACCGGATTATCGAAGTGCAGTCCACTTGAAGTACGCGCGCGCTTAAGAGACTTATTGCAGATCTTGATACTGTCTTCGATCTCCTCATTGATCGCGAATCTGTCAAAGTTTATCGGTATTTCATCTTCTGAGTCGCTGTCATTCGCAAAAGCGCTGAATGGTGCTGGCTGAAATATAGTTTTTCCTTTGGGTGGGAACAGTACTCGTGGTTGAGTCATGACTTGAACCACGTAGCCGGATGATGGGAAAGCTACTCGAGTCCAAAGCCAGTATGGAAAGCAGCAGGAGCACACGTAGCTTTTATAGGCAGGCCATAAAGCTCAGTTTCAACATTGTTGCACCCCTTGTGAATAGGACGCTGCCGGTAAATTATGTCGTTCCAGAATATTCCAGATAGAAGTGGGAGAGGATTGTTTCGCTATCAGTGTTACAATTTATATCCTCAGTGGAACAAAAACAGGTGCAAAAAGCGATGCTTCGAGAGTACTCTCGAAGGATAGCGGAGAAATGAAATGGAGTGAGGCGTATATACCGTAGACTAACGTCTCCATTTTTTCTCTTATAAATCAGATCAAATCAACAAGGGCTGTATTGCCTCGCTGAGCATAGCATTTTATTTATCTCGTATTGACCCCCAAATACCCTTGTAATATAAAATGCATACAAGGCATAGATGAAGACGAATCTTTGGGAAAGAGCAGGCCATCGCAAACGCAAATTTACTATTTGTCCTTTATCCCGTTCAATGCATCCATGCTCAAATTATCAAAAGCTCGTGTTATTATCAAACCGTAAATTATTGGCTAATCAATCTAACAACCTGCCTCATTTCTACCATGATTCCCATGACATCATATACAGGAAGAAATAAATTTAAGATATAACAACATTATGTAAAAACAACAACGACATCCACTGATGAGTAGCGGATGTGCTGCATCAAAGGGACGAATTCTTCAGGTCCATTAGTCGTGATCCTCACATATAGGACTGACGTCCACATATGCTTTCTTCCCATGGGGGGGGGGGGGGGCAAGTACGAAATTTGCGCCCCCATATTTGTTATAGGCGCATTATACGATATCTTGAAACTAGCCACATAATCAATTTCTTCAACACGAGGGTATAAGCAAGTGGCAGCATAACCTCACCAGAGAGCTCAACTTATGAGAGAAGATCCGCAGCCTATTCTGATATAACGCGATCGCTTTCGCAGAGCCGGAAGGTACCTGTTATTTTACAGGTTATTTTACAATCTACAGTGAAGACCTTTCGATGTCGTGAAAGCGTCGTATGGTTGACCGTCTGTCCATTGACAGACTGCACAACATTTTAAGCTAATGGAAGAGGATCGGGACATCGTTTTAACACATTTCTAACCATGTGCTTTCGCACAGTGCACATTTTTCTCTACTATAGCGTCCTTATCATCATCGACAGTAGGTTTTCCAGTCAAGTGATGAAGCCATCGTTAGCATGAAGCAACAGTGACTCTCCGCGGACAAAAACGCAGATGTATGACATCATTTTTGCGATTGAGAAAAAACGTTGTGAGACACAGTGGCGTCGGAACTATTTTTCCAGTGGGGGAGCGAAAAAAGTGCTACCATAAACATAATCATCATTATCATCATCATTATTTTCCTTGAGGGCTCATGCTGGCGTTATACAGGGTTGCTACAAAAACTGTAAACGTGCTCCAGGCAAATTTGTACAGTAGATCTAAAATACCATTGCAGAAGTATTGTAATTAAATGACGCTTGGTGGTGGGCTAGTTGGTATGAGTTCAGTGCGTCCGGCTTTTTTTTACTTCTGCGCAGTGCCTAGACCTCTATGACAAGTAATGTGTAAGGAACTTCGGAGACTTGTGCCCGGGAATCGTCGTCGCGGTATGTACACGTGCCGCGACCCAAGAAGGAAGCGACCCAAGCAGCACAATGTACTGAAAGTCGAGTGCAATAGTGGTGGACGGTATGTTTCTTATCAATGCGCTTTAGTTGCACGAGCGTGTTCAAGGCCTTCCACCTACCCGTCCACCCCTATTGCACCCGACTTTCAGTACATTGTGCTGCTTGGGGAATATCGTCTGATCCGCAAGCCTTCTGCGAAGGAACCAGACTTTCTTGGGGTGGTCTGGAGCTCAGCAAGAATGTGTCCCTGTGACACCCAGCTCTTTGACTGGCAGAGGTGGGGAAATTACTTTTATTTTGTAATGCATTACCATTACTCATTACTTGTATAAAAAACTAATGCATTACACTCCTCATTACTTTTTCGATCTTAGTAATGCATTAGTAATGTCATTACTTTAACGAAGTAATGGCATTACTCTGGCATTACATTTACATTTTAGGGCATAAGCCTCAAAGATGCTATGCATAAGTTTTCCTTGCTTTTTTTCTTATAGGCAATAGCCACCTGAGTATCCCCCAAATCGGTGCTACTAAATCCCGACAGAAGCGAGGCTGATAGGCAAAAACTATTGATAAGATTTACTGCAGCATAGTAGGAGTTAACGCTCAAAGTTTTCGTCCGCTAGCCTTGCCCGCTTCGGCGACAGGACATCTTTTGCCGTACTGAACACTCGCTCAGCGGAACCGAATGACTGAATTTCCGTGTTGAACTGCACAAACAGTCTCTTCATTTTCGGGAACCCATCTAGCGATTCTAGGCTGCGATCCTTATAGCTTGCACCGAACCGTAAAATGTCTCCCATCGCAACTAACTGGCTCTATATACGCACTAAATTCGACCTACGAACGGGACAAGTCTTCACCCGCCGGCTCCATGATGCCTTTTCGCTATGCCCAGCCCTAAAATTATGTCCTTGCAGAAAAACGACCTCTGACAGCACAAGAGAAACTAACACAGTACCATACCAAAACAGCGAATCACTAGTGCAATTGTCACTTGTTACCCTAATAGAGGCTATGTTTCTATTTCGTTGATTTTCCTTTACTCCAAATGCGTACAGGAGAAAATCGGTGATACCATCATGGACACTTGTGACACACACCGCCGACTGTTGAACTCTTGTAGAATTCCCCAGGCTGGGCCCTTCTCTTTCTTTGTTGCCCTGAGTTCATTGTTAAAGGCGGGTTGAAAAAACCTGGATGTGTTCCCAATCTTCACATGGCGCAATGAACATTTGACAAAAGTAATGAGTAATGCCACCCTGCATTACTTAGTCGAAATGTAATGCATTACTATTACTCATTACTTGCTGGCAAAATGTAATTCATTACCATTACTCATTACTCAAAAGTAATGCATTACCGCTAATGCATTACTTTGTAATGCATTACTCCCCACCTCTGTTGACTGGGTATCACGCTGTCGTTATCAGTCCAGGGCGACTCAATTAGAAAAGCCGGGTAAATGACAACAGCGGGTAGTTTTGGACACCAGTACGCTGGAAAGTGAGGAGCCAGCAATCCGGTTAACAGCTGGAATATTTTACTATGACAAGCGAGCATATACATAAAATTAAGACAACAAACAAGCTGCGATACATATCTCTTACCAGAGGTCTGGGCTTCTCTGATGTCTATGGTGTTTGATAATCATGTAACGCTGCTGCAGGCGACAACTTGATGGCGCTCCCTCGACGTTGCCGATGCCGACACGTGAACACATTTAACAGCAAGATCGTACGTGCAGCAAATGAATGGATAAATTTCGAGGCTAGAGTTGTATTCGACTGTAAGTGGTGTGTAGACGTTACATGCAAGATTACACTTAGCAGCTTTTGAGATGCCACCCCTACCTCCCCCCCCCAAAAAAAAGCTAAACAGAACGAAATGGCGAACAGCGTATTCATATCCGGTACCTCGGCGGACGCCCAGGGTGTGCCACCAAGATCCCCCCCCCCCCCCCCCCCCCCACACTTTGTGGGTCCTTCTTGAAATCCACGTTACCAATGGATTGATTAGATAATGGAACTATCCGTGGCATCGAGGTACTTGCACTATTAAGTCAGAAAATGAGCTAAATGCACCCCTATACTACCGAATAATGCAGTTTGGCCATGAACTTACTTTCGAATTTCATTTGCCGGCCACGGAGTCATGGCCAGTCAGATCCATTATATCATAACCACGTGTTAAAACGTGAAGTATTGGCGATCGCACTCAAGCGGAGAGGTTGTCTAAGTGTTGTGCTTCAGTTGATCGTGCTGATGGGCAGGTAGATATAGAGATATTGATGAGATAGCTCGGTAAAAAAAAGAATACTGTGGTATGGTCCCTACCTGCAATTGCGGTAATTGCTATAATCATGCCGTCTAGCGAAGGAAGGTTAAGCAACCCCTTTTGGGAGACTGAGTTACTGCTGTATTAGTTACACAAAAAAGTAAAATGTGACGTAACATTGAGGGTTGCGTAGAGTATAAACTCCCGAGCAAACTGAATCCTGTTGCCGTTGCCCCTCCCTTCAAAAACGCGTAGAAAGATACAGAGGGAAAGAAACAGCTGGCTTTTTTTTTAAATTGGATGCTGAGACAGCAACAACGTCACTTGATTTTAACGATAATGATTGGTGTTTTGCATCACGACAAGCGATCTATAACCCCGGTAACCGGAAAAATTATAGTAGTGAGCCTCACAGTGGATTATAATACAAAAACACGCTATAACAATACCGCTAACAAACTTCGCGTTCGTCATATTGTTAGTGCTTTTTTTTTGTATTATGATTCCGTAGTCGTACCAACAGGCCCAAATATCGTCTTTACCCACAGTAGGGACCGAGTACTACTACATTTTCCACTGGAAAGGGCGCAGTGTTGTTGTTGTTGTTGTGCTAGGTTAAATAACAAAGGGAGGTTGAATTCGCGCAAGCGAATTCTGCTACCCCACAAAGAACAGTGGTGACGTTGGTGAGCTTGATTTGACAATGAACCATGTCAAGCTGCTCTGTGCAGCTGTTTCACCAGCCCCATTTCAGTGAACAAGAAAATAAAGGTTAAATTAAAAAAAAAAAAACACAAATTGATCAAGCAATTTCGTCGTAGTGAGAAGTTGAGGGTCCAGCTGATTTGAAGTAACCACATCGCTCCACTTGTCGCAAGCCGTTACGAAACTGAGCAGTAAAAGCGACAAAGGGTCGCATTCATTGAATCCTGACGAAAGGTATTGGGTCAACTCTTGCAAGCACAGATGTGGAAGGAACGCCAGTTGCGCACTGGTACGAGGCCACTAACCGTGTATTCACACGGGCGACATCCTCTCGGAATATTCTAGTGGGAGAAGAAGAAGCAAAAAACTTCTAATGGGGTGGAAGTTGCGACACGTCTTAGATTGACGCACGGCGCTAGAATACCAAGGATGGCAGACTGTGCACATAGCAGACGACACAGACAGCCCTGCCGTATGCTACAGAATATATATTTTGGCTCAGCCGCATGATATTCCCCATGACTGGAGCACGGAAATAATGACAAAATATTAATAATATAATAAGTAAGCATGACGTTGAGAAGGATGGAACGACGGCCATCTCTTTCTGCTAAAGAAACGTCCGAGCTACAGCACCATTTGAATAAAAAACGGCGCAAGTACGCAGGAGAATGTACACCGGCGTGAGTTACAAATTTCGTAAATGCTCGCTCAGTACTTTTTGAGAAAAGAAAATTCTTATAAAATTAAGAGCGGTATGAATGTGACGGGATTCGTTTTTGTTTCGTTGTTTTTTGTTCTCGACGTTTGTGTTAACCTTTTCAAAATCAGTGCTGCCAACGTCTATAATTTGTGCTGTATATTAAGACCTTCATAGCATTTTTAAGGCACATAATCAGGTGCTCGCGTTATTGTTTTAAGTCGTGTAGTGTATAGTCATAAATTCCTTATTTGGAATCTTAAAACAATACGTAGTTTCCTTCAATGAAATGACCACGTATGTGTTGGTGCTTTCAACGTTCTCCATTGTGTTCAACTGATCCGACAGTCCCCTCCCTTACGGAAATTGCAACAATGCATATGCACCTAACGTTTACAGGCCTTCCGTACTTACCACCGCATCACAAAAGATTTATTGCCCAAGAACGGTTTCCCTAAGCCGTTCCGCAATGATCCGGTAATTCCCCCTGCACGATTACGCGAGATCACTGCTAAAAATGCTATCCGATAGTCCATCATTGACTGACTCGTCAATTGTGCACGAACAAAGACGGATCTGACCAACGCCTCCCGCAAGAAGAAACACGAAGATGCAGAAAGAAGAAACAGAAGCACGAGTAACCAAGGACGGGTGGGTTTTCTCAGCAGGGATAGCTCATATATGTGAGGGGGTGATCCCGGAGTTCGTGTCCTTGACATAACCAAACCTGCAACGTACTCCAGGGCTGATTTCCAGGGCTATAGGTGTGGACCGAAAGGAGTATTTAAAGAGGAGAATCTCAGAGCGTGGTCACCACTGTTACAGAAACGGTATAGGCAGCTCCGCTTGTGGTGAGTTCAGATTTTCTCTCTGTTGTGAAGGTTTGGGTGATAGCGAGATGCAGTCGTGAAAGGCAGTAGGCGATTTCCTCTCTTGTGTTTGGCAAGTGTAGCCAAGACTGTCGAGCCGATTGTATTTCGAACTTTTCAGTTCTTAAGCCTTACGGAAGAAAAAAAGAAAGTTTCTGGACAGAATTAATTGGGAGCATATTTATACGTATATGATGAGTCCGCACACAATTGTGGGGCTACATGCTGCACGTGTCGCAGGGTAAAGCTGGAAAATGCTGGTAAATTTGCTGGATTAATTTCGTGCTGGACACAAAATTTTGGTGACCTTACAGATAACGTGGGTAGGTGAGCACTGGTGGAGTTCGTAGTAAGACGTGGTCTCACACACTATATCACAATCGCGTAGACGATTACTGTCACTTGCTCCAACTTAATTTCGTACTTTCAGCAAGAGTTTTTAACAATTTGACAGAATTTTAACAATGACCAACTTACCACGTTTTCTCGAGAGATGTTGAATGAAATATGAGGCAGAAGAACTCGCCTACACAGCGTTTGGTTTTCATGAACGCTGCCTTGGGTATTTCTGTGTGCTGTATACTATAGTACATAATATAAATCGAATTCCACGTAAATCTTCAGTAGTATGGCATAGCAATAAAGTCTGCGAAAGCTTTGCTATTTGCAGCGTACAAGCGTATAAACATTTTACGGGGGCCCTCTCTATCAGAGAGGTCCGCGAGGTTTTAGGCGACTTTAAGTTAAGTTATCTAATTTTACTCATTAAATTATACACTTCATTAATTAACGATGAAAAATCGTACGTAATCGTACGTAAAAATCGTAAAAAATAATTTAATCGTAAAATGTTACATGAAATTTCTTAAGCGTCACTCACATAAACTATCAGAAAGGCTCAAATTCTACGTCGAAAAATATAGCAGTTGTTGAATATTTTTGCAGAAGCAAGGAACAATATGCAAGTTTCCAGTAACATCCTTTGCGTCTGCCTGTGCGCTGGGCTTGTCAGCTTTGCCACGGCTGGCTTCCTGAGAGGAGGCTCCGGAGGCTCTGGAGGTTATGGCGGATACGGAGCAACTGGAGGCGGAGGCTATGGTGGATACGGAAGAGGTTATGGTGGAGGCCTCGGAGGCTCTGGCGGTGGGCTAGGTGGCTACGGTGGAGGTCTCGGAGGCTCTGGCGGAGGGCTAGGTGGCTACGGTGGAGGTCTTGGAGGTTCTGGCGGAGGTCTAGGTGGCTACGGTGGAGGTCTTGGAGGCTCTGGCGGAGGCCTAGGTGGCTACGGTGGAGGTCTCGGAGGCTCTGGCGGAGGGCTGGGTGGCTACGGTGGAGGTCTCGGAGGCTCTGGCGGAGGGCTCGGCGGTGGTCTTGGTGGTTACGGCGGTGGTTATCGTGGAGGAATGGGTGGTTACGGTGGAGGGCGTGGCGGATATGGAGGAGGAGGATATGGCGGAGGCTTTGGAGGAGGCTACGGTGGAGGATTCGGCAAAAAGTGAGTTACATTTACTTCGCAGGTTCTGATGCTATTTTCGCCGCTATTTCTAGTGTTGACGTCACAATTCGACCGTTTCGAGACGACCGAGCAGACGACAGAATCAAAAAAGATTAGATACATTCCCCGTTGTGCAGAGTATGTGACACACGATGGCGGCTGCTCTTCTCAAAAGAAGCGACGGCAGCCGAGCTTGAGCGCTTGGCGTAATTTGGGCTCTCATGTCAATCCTGCATGCAATTACGTGCCTTATTTGGTGCGTGTTAGAACGGAGATGGTGATCGCCATGTTGAAGACAACTTATACACTGTTTTAACAGTGTATTACCGATGCACGGCACGAAACTCAGTTTCTCTTCGATATATGTGAACCTGAGACGCCTTCGCGAGGGCGACGCTGTCGTCCTGCACGAGATGTGCTAACCGTACCCTCCGAGAACGGAACTTCGCAGTATAACATGCTCAGAATCAACGGTCATTTAGGAGATGATATCGCCCTCTTCGCTGATTTGTAGCGCGCGGATCTTCGTACCAATTAACGTATACCCAACTTGATACAGCAAGGCATACATTTTCTATTTCAACGTGAAATGTTGAATGCGGTGAAATTTCTCATGTCCATGAGAGGGACCGTGCACTTTGTACATGTAATGCTCCCCATGTCACATTGTTGTCAAAATTCCAGTCCCTCTTGAAGGGGCGTTCTGCTCGGATATAGGACCAGAAATGAGGAGAAAAATGTTCCTAATGAATTATACTAATGCCTTACATTCCATTTTTTTCCTTTATCTCATCACGGTCACCATTACCAATGCATTACATTTTTGGAGGAGTAATGCGTCAAGGATATTGCTCATTATTAGGTCGAAAATTCAGGCGTTGTTTAAAGTCAGTATATAGTTACGAATCGTACCTTCTAGAGGCAACGAAAATCTCCAAGGAGGACAAAGTCAAAGTGGAGTCTTTGAACATTGAACTCATTCTACGCTGGCAGATAATCTTATGTGTGGTCGCTCATTTAGATTAGATTATGCATATACTGCTTTCGTTTCTCGACTGTAATTACTGCCACCGGTAATGTGTAAGGACGTAAAGTACGAATGCACTTCACGTTACATTATGACCAATGTGACGTATTACTTTATAAAACTGTAACGAGTAATCCTACAATTTTACCAACTACGGATAGGAACGAATAATTTCTATATCAAAACCAACGAAAACTTTCTAATATATTTGTACCTATTTTCCTGTCTCACGAATCTATTCCGTTTTTACAGAGCCTACAAGAAGTGGTAGACACAGAAACTCCGGCATACGATCCTCTCTCTCTCTCTTTTTTTTTTTTTTGCAAAGCCTTGGGAGCAGCTGTGATACGAAACTGTGCTGAGAACAAGAAACCAAACAGGACGAGACTTATGGGTCGACAATTATTCTCTCATGTGTGTTGAATAAAGTTCAGTCAGAATGACAGTATCCGTTGTTGCACGTTCCAGTTTTCGAGTCCTCTTCAAATTCTCTTCGTCAACGTACTCTAAACAACTATCGTTGAGAACCCCCCCATAAGCTTGGCATAATCTATACGCCTTTGTGTGAATGCGTTCACTGTGGGAGTTTAGTGCGCTGAAAGCGTGCACAATAACGGCGTATAAGTCACGAAAGTTGCGGGACGACAGACAGACGCTCTCATGGTGCAATTATTAACGGTATAGCACTGGAGAAGGCATGTAGTGCTATCACAGAATCGCAACCGTCTGAAACGAGAAGGGTGCACGCAGGTGCAGAACAAAGTAGCGTGAAGCGTTTTACACAATTTTTTTCACACCCAAATCAACTCAAATAGTGGCGACAAACTAGTGGCGCCGCGATGCGGCCTCCGGACAAAGTACCTGGCGTGACAGCCGTCGTGTAGACCAGTGTTTCTCAAAGTGTGGTCCGCGGACCCCTGGGGGTCCGCGACCGTCTCTCACATTTCAGTGAGGATTTTTGTCCCCACAAACACGCGCTCGTACATGCTGCCCGATTTCCAAACACCCAGAACTTCCAAAATTGCTACAAGCATGCTTCAACAGCTAGCTTCTAATTTCTGATCGAAAAGTCCTGCAATGCACGTTTGTCCGCGTCATACACATACAAACAAGAAGAAGAAACCGGTCCGGAATCGTTTCTGAAGCTGTATCGAAAGCACGCAGCAGCTGACGAGGTTGCTGGTTATGCACTGGCTGTGACAGTGTGTGTTTGCGGGTGGGGTGGGGTGGGGTTCGTGAATTGGTTCTCATCGCTTCCGGGGGTCCGGCCGTCACCGCCAAAAGTTTGGGAAACACTGGTGTAGACAGCTCTGTTTACATGTGGGGTGCGAGCGTCATTTTATTTTTATTTTGCCATACTGGAACTGTTGCATACTCATAAAACTCATGTCAATGGTGAGCTGTGTGGTGATGATGTGGTGGTGATGAGCTGTGTGGACTAGCACCCATCTGTACAATTTTCTCTTTGAGGATCTCTTTAGTGTTATTATTTCTGAAGACATTGGAAAAACTGCCAGCACAAGTTCAGATAATATTATTTATTTCCATACCCTCGGGGTCATGAGGCATTGTTTCCCAATGTTGTACTGCCCCTCCCGGCAGTACAACATTGGGAAACAATGCAGCAGAAAATAAAACAAAAGAAAAAAAGGCAAAATAGAACAATCCATAGGCTCCGTAGAGATAGCGACACATTATAAAGATAGTACAAAAGGGTAATTGCGGTGTTAAGAATGGTTAGGCATCAAATAAATCAGATAAGGTGTCCCGAAGGTGGGCGGGCCCTGGATGGAAGCAACAGCACGTGGCAACCTGTTCCATTCCCACGCGGTGCGAACAAAGAAGTAGTCAGAAAGGGCACTGGTATTTGCACGCGGAATGCTCACTTTTCGAAAATGGTCTATGCGGTGCAAAGTGTAAGTGGCAGGTGAAATGTATGAGGAGAGAATGGGATCGTTCTGATAGAATACCTTACGGAAAAGTGACAAGCGAGCATTCTTGCGACGAGTTGCTAAACAAGGGTAAATCCAGAAACTTTTTCATGGGACTGACACTTGATGTACGATGTTAGTTAGAGAGTATAAAACGGCTGGCTCAGTTTTTGTAACGGTTCTAACATTTTGATGAGGTTATCAGTTCCAGGATCCCATACCGGTGATATCTACTCTTATTTTGGTCGCACGAGAGATCTGTATAGCTGTAGCTTAACCTTGGAAGGAGCCATGTAGAGTGAGCGTCTGATGAAGGCAAGCGAAGAGTTAGCTGAATTACAAATGTGCGTGTATGGGGCTTCCAAGAGAGGTCCGACGACATATGAACCCCAAGGTACTTATACTGAGATACTTGATCGAGAGGGACGTCGTTAATTTTATATGGAAACGTGGGTGGGTGGCTGACTACGTGAACGCGAGAGCCTTAAACATTTATATTTCAATTCCATGGACCACGCTGAGCACTAGTCAAGAAGGGAGTCAAGATCCGACTGCGGAACATGAGAATCAAAGGGGTTAGTTATGACTCGATAGACTACACAGTCGTCGGCATAAAGCCGAATGGAACACCTAAATCACTCATGTAAATCGTTAATGAATATGAGGAAGAGTAGCGGGCCCAAGACGGAATCCTGGGGAACGCCGGAGGAGACAGGGGTTAGGGCAGAGGTGACGTTGTTTACTGTGACAAATTGTGACCACACAATAAGGAAAGACTGAATCCAGGACAACACATTAGGGTCAATGTTTAGTAAGGATAATTTGGAAAGCAACGGACTATGAGGGACCTTATCGAAGGCTTTACCAGAGTCAAAAAATATATAATCAACATCAGTTCCTCTGTCTGAAAGGAGATGGACATCATGAATGAAAGATACCAAGTGACTCTCATAAGAAAAATGCTTACGAAAACCATGTTCATAAGGGCAGAAGAAAGATGGGGGGGGGGATATGTTTATTGAGAAAAAAAGAAAAAAAAAGGACAGCCAGACAGAGGTCGGCTTACTATTCCAAAAAAAAGGGATAAATGGGGGAAGAAAGAAGAAAAGGAAAGGAAGGAACGGAAAAAGAGAAGAAAAGAAAAGGAAAAGACAAAGAAGAAAAGAAAGGAAACGAGGAAAAGAGAAGGAGAAGACCAAGAAGAGAAGAAAAGGAAGAGACAAAGAGGAAAAGAAAAGGAAAAGACAAAGAAAGTGAAAGGAAGAACACAAAACTAAAACTGAAAAGTCACACACACGGTCACACAATCACAAACAAGGTTCGAAGCGTGGAGAAAGCGGAGGAGCGCAGTGGTGACTGCCCACTGGGTCGACTGACGAACGGGACCCAGTAAGGTAGTCAGTGTAATAGTGCCGTAGCCAAGTTGGGATAGACGACGACACAGGGAAGAAAGGGTTTAATTCAAGGTGTTCGGTTAGATGACGGCAGGTGATATGTTCCAATATCTTGCACGGTATACTCGTTAGTGATATGGGACGGTAGTTAGCAGCAGTGCACTTGTTGCCTGACTTAAAAACAGAGATGACCTTTCCGACTTTCCACGCATCCGGGAGCTCGTCCACCTCCAATGACTGTCCAAAGAGTTTAGTAAGCATAATTGACGAGTACTATTTCGTGCTTTTTAAAAGTTTAGTGTTGATATTGTCAGCGCCCGAGCTTGACGACAGTTTAAGCCTGTCTATTACGTTGGCCCCACCGAAGGGTCGATTATCAGTGCATCCATAGGCAAGACATTTCGCGGTCTCGGCAGACGAGGGTTATCGGTATTTGCAGCAGAAAAGATATCGGCAAAGCGGTTGTTGAACGGGTCAGTTGTTGCAGAGTCAGGTATGATGGTACCATTACTGTCAGTGAGCGTTATTGGTAGGTGGGTTTGTTTGTTCAGTGCGCCAAAATTGTTTTGGGGTTCGTTTGCAACAAGCTTGGAAGCGTTGAGCAGAAACGTTTTTGTTTGGCTTCAATAATGGGACACACACACACACACGCACATACATTGGATGGTGATGGGGTGGGCGATTCACCGCCGCTGAGGCGGTACACTGCCCTATTTCGCGTTGGGAGAGGATGAAAGGATGATGATGGGGGCTTTCAAAGAGCCGTCGCCAGACCGGTGGAGCACAAGTACTCCGCCAGAAGACGAATGCCCTGCGTCTGGTGGGCAGCGTTCGACCACGGACCGAGGATCTTGGCTAGGTTGAACGGCCGCTTGTCAATGCGTTGCATAGAGACTTCCATTAGTGCACGCTTGCGGTGGTATTGCCCACAAGCCAGGATGACGTGGCTGAGGTCGCCGTGTACTCCACAAGTGGGGCAGAGGGAAGACGAGGTGGAGCCGAGACGGTGTTGAAAGGCAGGTTTAAAGGCAACGTTAAGCTCATGCGGTGGAAGAGAGCAGTTAAGCGGCGCGGTAGTCGCGGAGGAAGGACGAGAGAAAGCGTGGGGTCTACATCAGAGAGAAGGGAGTGAGCTATGTCGTGTTCCCACTGAGCCTGCATCTTGGGACCGGTGAGTGTCGAGAGGAGATGTCTTCGGTCGCCCGACGACATCATTATCGGGGAAAAAGCTGCGTGCTGATGGGCGCTCAATGCGGCTCTGTCTGCTTCTTCGTTGCCGCTGATACCGACATGTCCGGGGATCCACTGCAATACTACAGTGTGCCCTGCAATGGTCGCCTTCTTGTAAGCTTGCAGGATGTCAAAGACAACAGGACCGAGGAATCCACGTACCCCCAAGTTGGCCACACACTGGAGCGCGGGTCTTGAGTCTGTAAAGACGACCCAGGACTGAGCTGGGCTGGCTGATATGTTTTTGCATAGCAAAGAGAATGGCGTAGAGCTCAGCGCACGTAGATGATGTTCTGTGAAAAATATGGTGACCACAGGAGACTGACTGAGATGGAATGACAAATGTCGAGGACGATCCACCCCGAGTCGATGACCCGTCAGTGAAAACTGACGTTGGCACCGTGTAGTTGTTGTTCATCATGCCCAGGGTAAGCTGCTTGGCGACACACGGGGCTGTATCCCTTTTCCTTCCATGCAGGCCAGGAACAGTTAGGCGGGTGACTGGACTTGACAGAGACCATGGAGGGGCACTGGGACCCACTGTCTTCACTACGAAACGCGGGACGCTAGGCTTCAGCTGAGTCATCACCGGGCGGACCTTGTAGTGCCTGCGTCTCAACATCTTCGATACGAGCGGGTGCCGCCGATGATGGGATAAAAAGCGGATGAAAAGTTGGCAGGTTTCACCGTAGCGAAGAACGTCCAGCGGCGTCTCCTTCGCTACAGCAATAATTGCTTGGGTCTCTGCTGCTCGGGGGACACCAAGGCACACACAAGGGCTTCGCGCCAGGAGGCACTGCAACCTATGGTCTGAAGATGTCGGCAGGCCATTAAGCACCGGCAAACTATACGCGAGGGACCCTCGAGCCAAAGCCCTGTGGACGGCCAACAGAGAGCTCGTGTCACTGCCCCATCTCATGCCTGTCAAGCGACGGATCACTGCAATCCAACGGTGGATCTTGATCTCCAAGCTTGCAATATGCTTCCGCCAAGAGAGCCTAGCATCAACAGTGAGACCGAGGAACCTATGGTGAGACACGTGCTTCAACGGTATGCCAGCAACGGAAAGCTGGAAGGGCCTCATGTTCCGCCTTGTAAAATGAAGTATAACTGTCTTCTCCGTCGATATGTCTAAGCTCGCCAGTGACAGGTACTGCTGGATAGCATCGAGAGCGAGTCGGAGGCGTCGCTGGAGGGCAGGACGGGATTTACCGCTGGTCCAGATACAAATGTCATCAGCATAGATCGAGATAGCCACTTTCCTACCGACGCAACCTCGAAGGTCAGCCATAACAATGTTAAATAAGATGGGGCTCAGAACACTTCCCTGGGGCACCCCATGGGTCAACTCGACAGAGTCTGTATCCCCCTGGCTTGTGCGGACAAACAGTTCCCGTCCATGAAGAAAATCAGTAAGCCATGAGAGAGCTCTGGAAGGCAGGGCGGCATCAACAAGACCATGGAGGACAGAAGTGTGGCTGACAGTATCGTAAGCCCGCCTAACATCGAGAAAGGCAGCCAGCACAGTCTTCTCGCGCACCTTTGCCTCTTCCACAGAAGTGATTAAATCGAGTACCGAGTCTATTGCTGCTCTGTGCCGTCGAAAGCCTGACATTTCTTGCGGGAAGACGCGGCGATGTTCGAGCCACCACTCCAGTCTTGCGAGTACTATGCGCTCCATCAACTTCCCAAGGCAGCTAGTCAGGCTCACTGGTCGAAAGGAGGAGAGCTGCCATGGCGGTTTGCCTGGCTTCAATAGCGGAATAACACGTGCGCGCATCCAACTGTCGGGTACTTTCCCTGACCTCCATGATCTATTAAATACCTCCAGCAGATACTTCACACATTTCTGATCGAGGTTGCGGAGAGCCCTATAGGTGACGTTATCCGGCACAGGAGAGGACCGAACCCGAGACAGCAGCAGCGCGCTTCTGAACTCGGCCAGTGAGAAATCCATATCCATGTCCGGGTCAGTGACTATGGGCGCAGGTTGAATCCGTTCGACTAAGGTAGTCACATGGGAAGAAAACCACGTTGTACTTGCAGCCTTCGAAGCAGCGGCAATGGTGTTGCAGAAGGCCTGAGCCACCTCTGCTTCGGACTTTGAGGAGGACAGCGCAAGCGCACCTAAGGGATGCTGGTTCGTGGGAGGTTCGCTTAAACTTCTTGCCACTCGCCAGATCTTCGCAGGGCTGTCAAAAGATGACAACGATCCGCAGTACTGCCTCCAGCGCTTACGATCAATCGCAGCCAGCTCTTTAGTGACTGCCTTACACGCGCGGGGGGCTTCTTGGATGTCTTTGAGCAACCCAGTTCGACGAGTTGTGCGCTCGGCGCGTCGACGGTATGCACGCAGCTGCTCAACCCTAGGGTTTGAGCAAGAGATGTCCAGGAACGACTTTAACATACTCAATTGCTTGATGAACGAAGGGCCTCTTCGATGCATCCTGCCATGTCGTCTGCTGACAGGTCAGGTCAGGTGCTGGTGGAACACAAGGCGCAAAAGGCTGATCAATCCGTTATCGTTACAACTTTATGCCGTTCTTTCTGAAGAAATTTTTGAAAACCAATGAAAATGGGAAGATGGTCACTTCCCCGACCGTCCAGGCCAACCGCCCACGACAGGTACCTGGATACATCCTTTGAGCACAGAGAGAGGTCTAAAGAGTCTGACCGAAAACACCGGCCGAGGAACGTAGACGACCCATCATTGAGAAGATGCAGTCGCAGATCCTCTATAACTTCCACCCAGATTTTGCCGCGGGTGTCAACCTTTCTGCTACCCCACAAGGGATGGTGTGCGTTGACATCACCAACAACAACAAACGGGGCTGGGAGACAGGCAAATATATCCCTAATACTGCGAGCTGTGACAGTAGCCGGCGGGGGAATGTACAGGCTCACAACAGTCAGTACGGTACGGCCCATACATACTTTACGCTCAATGTAGTCAAATGGGTCACGTCGAGAGTGAATCAGTGCCGAGGTCAGGTCATTTCCTACGCAGATGATGGTTCAAGACGGAGATGTGTTGTCCAATGTGTGTGTCCACTAAGTCGAAAGTCTTGCGGGACATACGCTTCGCAAATAGCAAGTACTGGTGTCTGATGCCGAAAAACGAACGCTTTCAAGTCAGGTAGCTTATTCCGAAGGCCACGCGCGTTCCACTGCAATATGGCAGCAGATTTACACGCTTGCTGCATTGTGTGGCAAAAAGAGATTGTCCGCTGCCAGAAGAGCCCTGACTTCAGGCAACTGGGAAGCACCAGGGAAAGCGGCGACGGCACCCTTCAAAGCGACCAAAACCAGCGGCAACAGTGCGCTGAGCATGTCATCCCGGTTCTTAACCATAGAGCTTGAACGTCTCAGCTCGCTCGACACTGCCGGCCGCCGCGGAGACCTTTGCGATAGATGGCTGGCTGCTTCCGCGTAGGAAACTTTTGGAGAAGCCGTCCGCAAATTATCCGTGTCCGCCTTCAAAGGGTTTGTTGAGTCGGTGCCAGACGCCGCTGTACCGCGGCTGACCATTGGAGGGAATTGCCATGTAGGAAGTGTAACGCCCTGGGGGGCACGGGGGCACCTCGAAGACGGTTTAGCAGGCTTGGCGGGCTTAGCAGGCTTAGGCGCGGGACGAGCAGGCGGGACGCGAGCACTCGCTTGGTTTCTGTCGTAGCTGCCAGACTTGGGCAAAACAGCGTCCCGATAGCGCCGAGTGGCTATGTTCTTCTGGATACACCGCGAGTCCGAAGCCACATGAGGGCCCCCGCAGTTTGCACACTTGGGTTGTCGCTTCACAGTGCAGTCCGTCTGCATGTGCGGCCCCGCACATATCTTGCATGTGGTTGAACCCCGGCAGTTGCGAGCAATGTCGCCAAACCGCTAACGGGAGCTTTGTATTCACCGTCGGCTTCCTTGTACCTCTGCCAATATCATGGGCTATCTGTACTTCGAGCCGTTCGGAATAGCCTACGCTTCCGATATCTGACGCGCCGTGGCCTTGTCAGACTCCGGTGAGGAAACAATTTTAACAATCGGAATATACATATCGATAAGCTTAGCAAGTCATGCTTAGTCAAGCTAACAAACATGTTCCAGTTTTCTTCAAGTGTACGACTAGAAAAACCCTCTAGGACGACGTGAGAAAAGCTCTCTAAATCACGATTAATGGCGTGAAAATCAGCTCTATTGTAATTACGTATAGTTTTAACAAGTTTAGACCAAGAATTTGATGGAATGTTAATAGAAAAGTGCATGACAACATGATCACTTAGTGGGGGCAGGTATAGGGATGCTTTTGAGGGATCGGAAGTCAGGACAAGATCCAAAACGTTAACACTATCACCAACAACTCTCGTGGGTATTGTGACCAATTGCGTTAAAGTGAAGTCATTGCACATGTTGACAAAATCGGTAGCCTCACCACAGCTTTCAGGTACATGTAGGGGAGACCATACAATAGACAGATAATAAAAATCACCTAGTAAAAATATTGGAGTATTTGGGAAACGCGTGACAATGAGATTCAACGCAATGTGAAGTTCAGTAACAAAAGTTCTACTTGCTGCAGGGGGCGGAATATGCACCGATAATTATTCGTTCATGGAGCACTCTGCAGACAGCCGTATAGCTTGTAGGTTGAGTCAATATTCACCAAAGAAGTATTCAAGACATTGCATAGGCAATCAGTACTCCACCGCCTGTTATGGTTGGCCTGTCAGCACGATACACAGTATACTCCTTGTAACATGTGAATAGCTCGGAGTTAGATATTCTGGCGTAATGTGTTGTGACCACAGGTGTTTACTTGTATGGATAAAGCGGACCCACAATGTATATTTCAGTAACGAAGCCATATGTGCGCAGTGATGTGTCAAAGGGCGAAAGGAATACGATACTCAGTCAAAAACATAATGTCACAAGCGGCTAGGATTTTGTGGTGGTGGTGGTGGTGATGGTGAAAGGGCTTGCTAGGATTTTGTGAGACATCAAATAACCATCCTGTCGACGTATCACAGGTGTTTTGACACGAACAGACGCGAGTGGCTGTATCTCCTTGCGTACTGCTAGATAAATATGGTGGTTGCTTCTGTGCAGTTTCTCTCCCTTCGTGTATACCCGTTGCTTCTTCCAATACACTGTCTATACAGTGGAGGCCAGAGAACCACCGGTGGATGTATTGAGGACGCAAGAGACTCTGCGGCACTAAATCCGACTGCGCACGCAACACGACAGACATCCTCTGGTACGGAAAGTGCACCGTAGAAACTCTTCTTTCTCCGAGGCCGTTTCCCCCTACCGCAAGACTCTGCCTAAGAGGCCTTCTCCGTGTACGATCTTACATCCTCCATGGTCGCTTGGCTGTCCTCGCATCTACACCACGGTGCCAGGTGTCCATCATCAAAAATCAAATCTGCCGCCTTCGGCCCTGAAACAATACTGCCTGTCCATGTTGGAGAACAACCAACCAAGAACTGCTATGTTCACCAATGGCTCCACGACGAAATCCGGATCTGCAGTGGCATACGTGGTACCGCAGCACTCCAAGGAGGGCATAGTGCGGTCACCCCATAGGACCTCTTCCACGACAGCGGAACTGGTATACACCTTGCCGTGAGATACATAGCCATGCACGCGTGACCTGCGTACTGGATTGTCTACAGCGACTCAAAAGCTGGTCTGGAGGCCATGTTGGCTTTCTTGGGGAACAGTTGGACAGCTTCAACGGTGAAGCCAAAAGCTGGTCTGGAGGCCATGTTGGCTTTCTTGGGGAACAGTTGGACAGCTTCAACGGTGAACGATCCTAACGGAATACAAGAGATGTACGGACCTGGGACATGACGTTATCTTCCAATGGATCCCGGGGCACATTGGCATCCGCGGTAACGAAACTGCAGACGAGCTATCTGGAATTGTACACCTGACTTCCACCAAATACGTCGTGATGTATACAGGGTCGGACATCAAACTTCTACTAAGGTCCATGACAGACGACATGTGCAAACGCAAATGGCTACAAGGTGATGGTTGCTCATCTCTTCTCAGAAGAATAGACCCGGAATTAAAATTCAGCATCCCTCCCTCAAATGCCAGAAGTATAGAAACTTTTCTACATCGTGCACGCCTGAACGTCCCGTATGGCCGGCATTTCCTGCATATGGTGGGCAAGGCGGATTCCCCGAATTGCCCAGTGTGTGGGATGGAAGAAAATGCTGAACATATTTTTATGGAGTGCAGAAGACATCAGTCCCAACGCAAGACATTGCGGGCCGCTCTAACTCGTCTGGACAACAGAGCTTTCTCCATAGAGAAGGTCTTGGGGACGTGGGACGCCAACCAGAGAGACACCGCATTCAAGGCTCTCGTAGGTTTCATTTCAAGTTGTTCTCTTGATGATCAGTACTAATTCATCTGTACGTGACCCCCTGGTTCCTCTGTGACGCGATCCTCTGACGGTCATGTGCCCGTGCCTCTGACGGTCATTTGCCCGTGAACAGTGCGCCTTACAGCCTAGCCTAGTCATCTCTCTTTCCTTGTTATTGTTTTTCGTAGCTTTTTCTCGGAGTAGCAGAACTTGTCAGGTGACAAGTTCAACCTCTCCGTATTATTTTTAGTCCGTCCAACTCCAACTCCACGTGTTCCGCGTTCTCCGCAGTTCCGCAAGTTGAACAGTTCGGCGATCCAACGACACATCATCTCATGCAGAGATCGGAATCAGTGTTTTTTCGGTCCGGTTTGGGTTCGGGTTCAGGCATATTGGTTCGGTTCGGGTGTAGCTCCGCTGAAGCGAAATTATCAGCTTGAACCGGTTCAGGTATATCGGTTTGGTTCGGGTTCAGCGCAGGGAGAACCCCCCTCCCCCCGCACATACACAGACAAAAAAAGAAAACGTCGGTCAGTGGTCGGGACTTTTACAGGGATTGGAACGGTTACTTTTTTCGGTCCCGGTTTAACCGGTTCTTGGGCTTTGAGGCCTTGACCTCTGGTGACACAGTAGGTAGTTTCAGCGTCCAGTAGGGAATGGGAGCTGTAGGCAGATGCTTGAACCGAGGTATTTCGTGGAAGTAGGGCGCCAGATCTTGGTGAATGCTCGACCTTGTCCGCGTACGAATCCTGCGGACCAACTTCTGCTTGACATGTCGAGACACAAAACGTGTATAACGGCTGAGGGATTCGGTCACTCGCCAAACAGATATAGGTGGCTCTCTAGCTTCAGCAATAGCTGCGCAGTTGGAGGTTGCCCGCGCGACTCCTATAGGCAGAGCTTAACACTTTTTGCTATAGTGCACGTTGTAAGGAAGTCTCTGATGTGGGACATACGCCATGAAGGACGGGTACGTGCTATAGCCTGTTGTGTGTTAGGACGATGCTACGGTAGCTTGTAAGTGAAAAAAAGAAGAAAAGTTGATAACGTTTAGTTTAAGAAAAAAGTTAACGTTTATGATAATCTTCACTATCGGTCTTCAATAGGGATATACGAATGACCTTCGTACTGCGGTGGTGGTGGAATTTCGTAGGTGGATCTGACATCCACATCTATTCGCTAGCTACAACCTGCAGTCGAAAAGAGAGAGAGAGAGAGAGAAAATGTATTTTACGTACGTCATTTGTAATGTACGTAGTGTATTTACGTTACGTAATTAAAAGAGGCCATTTTCCGGGTACATGGTCGCCTTCTTTCTTACTGACGTTCGTATGGCGTACGGTCACTTAATCTAATTTTCGTATCCATGATTCGCAGGCTAGTCTCTTGTACGATTAGGCACTCGGAAACAAGTTGCAAAATGGAAAAGTGGCAGACATATACGGCTTTTTCCGCTGCTTGACTACACTGCACAACACCTGTCGAGAATGTTCGGCATAGCAAGCATCAGTAAGTTAACGTAATGTGTTGTTACGGGGTACGCAAGACTTGACGCTTCCAGGCTCACTCACACGAATAAGTACGATTCCCGTGAGCTCCACACTATTTTACGAACGTTGTCGAATTTCTAGCTTCAAAGTATTTGCCCCAAAACTACGATGATCTGGTTGAAACAGATTCAGGCGCCCATAGGAGTTACGTGACATTCCTCTGGGCCAATTACATCCACTAGCTTGAGTGACGACTGAAGAATACGCAAGATTCTGGAGGTAGCCTTTGTGAACAGAGGGAGGCGGATGCCTGTGTGAATAAAAGGCAGGTTTATTTTATTTACAAACTTAATAGCGACGTCACTTCTGTCTTAGCTCCATGAAATTCGAGCTGGTAGCCCTATCGTGGTTGTGACGAGACCGGCTTGTCGTTGTTGGCCACATAGAATTGGGCGTCGTCACGACCATAAAGAAAGAAAAGAAAACAAGAAAGAAAGAAAGACGGATGGAGGATAGGGGATGAACGGTGGAGATGCGTAGAGGGTGCATGAGTTCGTCGGGGAGAGCAAAGCGTTCAGCAAAGAGGGGTCGTTGAGCAAGACCTGCCTTCTGCAGAAAGAGAATAAGGTTTCTTGCTTTCGCAGAACGTTCGACAGAAGAACCACCGGGGTAGAGGATGTCCGCTAGCGTGTCCGAGCTGGAGTGAGGGAGATGGGCATCGCGCGCAGAATGGTATGCTCGGCGGTCTCGCAGGATGTGTTCGATTGTTTCATGTTGTTGACAGTGGCCACAGCAGTCGTCGCCCCTAGAGCCGATCTTGAATACGAGAGCCCAAAAGACAAAAAGAAAATCAGACGAGAACTTCACTACGCAACATGCTCGAAGCCGCCGACAAGTGCACAGAATGATACTGTTCTCACTCCCAATTTGTGGAAAGTGCAAGGCCCACGCCTTTCTGTGACAGCTAACATAACCGCATAACTGTCACAAAAAGGCGTACATCTCCTTTTTTTTTTACAAATCACCAGGGAGGACGGTGTCACTCGGGATGCTCGTTTCCTATAGAGCCTGTCATGCGGTGAAGCTCTATTTAAAGCGTGTACGTCTTTTTGTGACAATTGGCATGTATATGAAGTGACACAAAAAGGCGTCAAGTCAGTAACGGGAACGATGTGATTCAGAACAAAAATGTCGGCTATATACTAGAAGCGGGTAATGTGATCCGTCACAAACTAGATTGTATAAAAATTGTACGACTGCACAATGTCACAGACTCGATTACTTTAGGGGGCGCTAATTTTGGGAAATGAACTTTTCGCGCATCTCTAAGGATGAACAGTTTGCATTGCACACCTGACCCTGGTAGAGAGATAAAAAATTGATCAAAAAGAAAGGCCGACGTGGGTCTTGAGTGATATGAGTATCAATTACCAGTTGTAACGAATGGTACTTACCTGAAGTTGAAGCTGGAATTATATGAAGGATACGGAAGCACTTACTATCATGTGTCACATAGCATTTCCTTAAGGAATTCCGCTAGACATAGCCGCTTTCAAAGATTTAGGGAAAACAACACTGGGCGCCCCCTTCCCGACGGTCTTCCCCACCAGACCCTCCGCCACCATCTATCCTCTTGGTGGAGAGCCGCAGTTTTGGAGATTCTTGGGCCTAAGAAGAATGAGGGCACAAAGCGGAAAAGGGGGCTGAAAAGGTTTTATTGCTGCAGAGCAAATGAGATCTAAACATTACTGGGAGGGCCCAGCTCTTGCATCTGTGCCTTGGTGGGGCCTCGTCGGACCTCGAAGATTCGGGGTGTATGCTGGAAAAGAGGGACGCTGTTAAAACAGTATATGGGTGGGTCCAAGGGGGTGGGACTGCTCCCCATGATAGTAAGTGCTTCCGTATCCTTCATATAATTCCAGCTTCAACTTCAGGTAAGTACCATTCGTTACAACTGGTAATTATATTTCAGTCTACTCCAGCACTTACTATCATGTGTCACATAGCATGTTCAACGCTTTACCCCAGAACTTGGTTGCCAAAGTGTGCCCTGGTGTCCGGTCTGCAATAGAAGCGACGAAAAGTCGCTTCTTGCGACCAATCAGCCGCCTCCAAAATATCCGAAACAGACACTCCTTTTGCAGACGCCGAAGAAGTGGAGGCGGCTCGTGTGGAGTGTGCAGAGAAGCAATGCGTATCGATGCCCGCGGCCTGCAATACGCGTTTCAGCCATTGAGCAATCGTGTCCCTGGAGGCTGCGCGATGGGGCCTCCGAGTAGAGAGTAGGAGTTGGGGGGTTGTTTCCCTCAGGGGGTCCGTCCTATTGATGTAAATGCTTAAGCAAGAGACCGGGCAGAGTGGGTCACCCGGAGGCAAGCATGGAAGGAATAAGGTACCACTGTGGTGGCCTGGGCGAGACGTCTTTCTTACTCCAGTCAATGCGAGGGCCCAGCCATCTCGTGACTTCGCCACCACTCGAGTAGACAGCAACGACAGATCTGCAGTTCTCGCAGCTGTAGACAGAGCTAAGAGCATGGCCAGCTTATAGGATAACTGGGCTAGTGATAAGCTTGCACTATCCCCCAAGGAGCGCAAATAAGATGTGACCGTTGAAACTGACCAAAGATTTGTATACTTTGGTTGGGGAGGGGATGTGTTGAAGATGCCCTTTAACAGTTTGGAGATCAGGGGGTGCTTGCCTAAGTCCAGGCCCTGGTACCCTGGGACGGATTGAGAAATAGCGGATCTATAGACATTGATGGTCCGATAAGAAAGTCCCTGGTCATGGAGGTAGGCCAGGAAGTTAGCCAAGTGGGCTATAGAGGGAGAAAACGGATCAATTTGTTGTCCACTACACCAGCCATTCCATCTCTTCCAACATGAAGAGTAGGCTGCCCTAGTGTTTGGCCTCCAGGCGGATGCCAGAAGTTCGGAAGCAGACTGCGAAAGATTGCCCGTTGTGATGTGTCGTTGGACACCTTCCATGCTGCGAGGTGAAGACCACCTTTCGAAATTAAGGGGTGACCAAGACCAGCGCTGTTGGTTAGTAGGTTCTGTGACTGAGGCAGGAGACGAGGAAGGTCCACCGCAAGGTGGATGAGTGAGGGGTACCAAGGCTGTGTGGGCCAAATTGGAGCTACTACACACAGGCAAAGGTTCGAGGCTTGGAGCTTCTGGAGGCACCTGCCTATCAGCGCAAAGGGTGGGAAGGCGTATTTCGGAGCCCCGCTCCACTCCTTTGTGAATGCATCTGTCCCACTCGCCTGGGGGTCTGGCTTCCAGCTGTAGAAGGTAGGGAGCTGGTGATTTGTGTAGTCTGCAAACAGATCGACTGCGAAGGGGCCCCACAGCTGCTGAAGTTGTGAGAAGACCTGAGGGAGTAGTCTCCAACTGCTGCTGTCGAGGGAATGACGGGATGCCCAATCTGCTTGAGTGTTCAATCTCCCCGGAAGGTGTTCTGCTCTCACCGAGATCCCTTGCTGGAAGCACCACGACCAGAGTTCGCGGGCTATAGTTGAAAGTGTGAGAGATCGAGCAGAGCCCAGTTTGTTTATTGCTGCTACAGTAGCCGTGTTGTCTGTCTGTATCAGCAGACAACCCTCGTGGAGATCCTTCCCAAAAGCTTGCAGGCCAAGAAAGGCCGCTTTGAGTTCGAGTTCGTTTATGTGCATCAACCTCTCCAATGGACCCCACAGATTGCCGATAGATTCTCCGGCGCAAACTGCACCCCACCGGGTGGAGGAGCTGTCTGTTTGGATCACCCGTACTATGGGAGCCTCGATCAAATGGCGACCCCGACAACGAGGGATGTTTTCCACCCACCACCTCAGCTCCTCTGAGGCGTCCGCGGACAAGGGGACTGGAAAGTCCCAAGATCCCTGAGCTAGTATTAAGCTGTGAAGATGCTGGAGGGCTCTGAAATGCAGGGGTGCGGGGAAGACTGCCAACACGGTGGCATTCAGCTTGCCAATCAAACGAGAGAGGTCTCTTGCTGAGGCGACCTGTTTGGACAATGTCGTTCTCAGAAGATTGGAGAGGGATTCTATTTTCTCGGGTGGAAGGCTGACTCGCATTGTCTGGGTATTGATGAGGAAACCGAGGAAACGAAGGCACTGACATGGGGTTGTGTGGGACTTTGCTAGGTTGACCTGAAACCCCAGTGCCGTTAGGACAGTCCCCAGTTCCTGTGTAATCGTAACCAGATCCTCTGGTTTCTGGTGAAGGAGGAGAATGTCGTCGAGGTATATTACCAACCGGACGCCTCTCGAGCGAAAGAGGGCCACTACTGGTTTTAGGAGTTTCGTGAACACCCTTGGGGCGGAAGAAAGGCCGAATGGTAAGACATTCCATTGGTAACATTGCGGACCCCATTCGAAGCAGAGCAGGGGTCTGTGTTCCGCATGGATCGGGACGGACAAGTATGCATCCTGAAGGTCTATGCGAGTTAGAAAATCGTTTTGGTGGATCAGGGATTTCACTGTATGCCAACCCTCCATCTTGAAGTGCTCGTACCTTATGAACCGATTGAGGTTTCGCAGGTTTAGGACAGGGCGAGAGCCTCCATCCTTCTTGGGGACAAGGAAGATGGGGGATAGGAATTTCACGTTTTCTCTGGCAGTTGGGGAAATGGCGCCCTTGGACAGGAGAAGGTCGATCTCCTGTTTGACCAAGAGGGATTGAGCTTTTGATAAGGAGGGCCTTGGTGGTGATTGGCGTAGAACAGGGGAACCCACCAGATCTAAGCGATAACCCTGTACCACCTGAAGAACCCAAGGGTCCTGGGATAGTGCTAGCCATTTTGAAAAGCATCGTGCTATGCGACCGGCTGAGTTGGGAGCGGGATGTGGGAGACAAAAAGATGCTCTTACCTCCACTTTGGCAGTTGAATCCCCTCCCTCGACCGGCCTGGGAAGTGGGAGGGCCGCCTGGAAAGGGCTGCCTTGGTTGCTGCCTGTACTGGTACGGGCGGGGCCGCTTTGCAGGGAAGGATCCTTCCTGGGCAGGGCGTTTTTGGCCGGCCTCAACCGCAGAGTCCAAGGAACGGAGGAGGGCAGCGTTGTCCTGCAGGACTGCAAGGAACTGTCGCCCGAACAGCCGAGAGGAGTCATCCCCCGAAGGTTCAGGCAGCCCTGGGACCAAGGAACGCATTGTGTCCGGGAACGCCGCCAATGCCCCCTCCCGACGCTCCTTGATGAGAAGTCCGTTCGTTCGCGCCACAATAGCGGTGGCTCTTGTGACGGCAGCTGCCACTGAAGCCTTTGGTGGGGGGCGCTCTACTGCTGCAGAGAGAAGGGTCGCCAGAGGCTCCAGCAGTTCCAGGATGGACTCCTGGACCTGTTGGAGCCTCTTGTCTCTGGCCTGATTTACGGGAAACGAACGCCCGGCACCGAACGTAAGGATTTCTCTGTCCAGTGTTGGGGCCTGGAGGAAGGGGAGCTTTAGGGTTGACGTTCCCTTCGGTCGGCGACATCTCACCCCCCGGCCCTCCAGGCTCCAGGCTCGCTCCAGGAAGTCTATCACCTCCTGGGGACATGAAGTGGATGTGTCCTCTGGAGGGGGCAGGAGAAAAGCAACTCCCGGTTGCTCTCTCGGGTCCTGGGCCTCTCCTGTGGCCTCTGCCGGTGGAAGACTGGCAGCTGGGAGTGTGGGACCTTCCGGGTTGCCAGTCACCTGTAGTGGGGGTACTCCGACTGGGGGGTCGGTTCCTTGGCCTGTGCACTCCCCGTTGGGAGCCACGATTCTCGCTTCAGGGGCCGCAGGGATCCTGGGGTTCTCCCTGTCGGCCGCGTCATTCACTGTCTCTGGGACCGGGTTTATCTCGTCGAGAGGGACTTCCTCAATGATGACGTCTTGGCGGTGAGCCAGGAAATCCTGCAGGAAGCCGGCGATGCCTGCTAGCTCGTGCCGGACAGCCGCCATTCCCTCCTCCATGGCATCAAGCCTGGCGTGTGTTGACTGGGCGGGGGGTGGCGAAGCCATGGCTGTTGGAGGGGAATGGTAAACCCCAAAGGGTTAGGTTTGGTAAACGCCCTACCGTGTAAGAAGTGAGGAATAGTGAAGAGGAGAAGCAGAGATAAGCAATAGTAAAGAGGGGAAAGATCGTCAAGCCATCGGGTCAGATTGTGGACGAAAGCCTCCTGCACGGCACGGGGTGATTAGGAACAACGTGCCCCACCCGAAGATAATGAGGTATAATGAGCCCTAAACGGGTCAGTATTGCGCCCTAAACGGGACAGTGTTGCGCCCTAAACGGGCCAGCATTGAGCCCTAAACGGGCCAGCATTGAGCCCTAAGCGGGCCAGCATTGAGCCCTAGACGGGCTAGTTTCGGGTTGCAGAACGGTACCGTCCGCTGTGGGAGTCCGTTCGCCCAAGGAGAGATATTAAGTCGTACAAAACATTCGCCAGGTAATGCTTATTGCCCCAAGCGAATGGCTCCACGTTAGTTCCGCAAGTGCACAATCCCGAAACGGGAGTAAGAAGTTGTGTGCGGGAGGTTTCAGACGCACGTGCAACAAACGAGAAGTTGCCCAACTAAGTTCAAATTGTGATTTCTAGACCCGAATGGCAGGAAGAGACGAATGATTCGGAAGGGAGGGAAAAAATAGAAAATAACTTACCGAGCTGATGAAGGAACGTATTAGGTAATACTCCAAAAACGGGCACAAAGAAAGCAAGCGACTACTCGGCGCGGAGCCAAGAGGAAAGATGGTGGCGGAGGGTCTGGTGGGGAAGACCGTCGGGAAGGGGGCGCCCAGTGTTGTTTTCCCTAAATCTTTGAAAGCGGCTATGTCTAGCGGAATTCCTTAAGGAAATGCTATGTGACACATGATAGTAAGTGCTGGAGTAGACTGAAATATAATGCCAGTTTTCTTCGCACCCTGCTGACTCCGAGGCGGGGAGCAAGTGTCAGACAGATATTCAGGCTTAAATGTGTAAGCCCTAAGCAAGAAGGTAGCCTTCTGTAATACTCGTAAAATTCAGTCGCTTCTGAATAAATCTGTCTCACGCACCGTGTGCCTGCCACCGCCGCCACCACCACCACCAGCATCATTACCATCCTCATCATCATTATCATCCTCATCATCATTGTCATCGTCATCTGAGCGATTATCTCTTTGCGTTCACACTGGAGTATCCATAGCTTTAGCGGGAACCTGTCGAATAATTATATGCTTTCTAAGAGTCTTTTCCAAGACCAATACCATCAATAGCACATTTTTTCCCCTCTAATAAAAGAAATTTAGCAACAGACCCCTTTACTCTAAAAAGGGAGTAATTTTAGACCTTTTCGGGGGGAGTAATTTTAGACCGACTGAATGAGCTGCCACAAAAATTAGTCCCTTTAGGGGAGTAAATGCATGGGACGAAATGACTCACACAGAGTGGAGACTGTATTCCACGCTCTGTCCTAACAGTCCCAGGTATGTAATTCATGTGCATGAATGAAAATACTTTGAATTAAACCGTCAACCGTGTTATGTCGAGTGATATAAAATCTTGCCACATGCATAGGGTACAATTTTGCAAAAAATAACCGCTAACAATTTCTTCCTCTGTGTGAATGAAAAATTGCTGAGTTAGCTAAGTTTTATATAGTCTTATTCAATCAAATTCACAAAGCGCGCATATTTAGGTAGACTGTTGCATTTAAGAGACCATTGGCGAAGTTCAGTGGTTATTCGCAGTCCCTTGCGTATAAAATGAGGAGTAATTACAATCTAGGGGACTAGAAGCTACAATTACTCCCCGTTTTACTCATTTTTTTCTTAAAGTGTTCAGGTTGCCACCCAGCTCTATGGGCCCAGTTACCCTCTACTCCCTACCTCGTCCGCCCCGACTAAAACGGTTATCCGATTAACAACGCGGAGAAGAACTACAAGGAAGACGTCTCTGCGCGTGTCACTGATTCCGGCTCCTCGTTATGTTTTCCGGCATGTCAACCCTGTTCGAGGTTACGCGTCGAGCTCAATTTACAACGTGGCACTGAACACGTCTACGTCGAACCGTGCTTCCCGCACACCGCATCAACGAGATCCTTGTACTAAGCCTGAATGGGACTCTAATGTGCTTCATAAATATAAAAATAAACATGCAGACAAAGGAAGAGGACGAGTAGGAAAGCAGTAACGAGCTCGCAGATTACGCAAACAAAGGTTAATCGTCCGTCTTCACCTTGATCTTGAGGCTGCCGTCAAGGAGATACCTATACGGACCATAGCTACTCCGGGGATTTCCCCGTGGCGGTATTAAAGTGGCACTTCAGGCACTGGTGCTGCGGCCAAAAATCCTCAGAAAGTTGCGACGGACTGGCATTCCTGCATCTGCCGAGTGCGAGTGTCTTCAGCAAGGTGAGAAATCGCCAGCTTTTTTTCCTGTCGTTGCAAAGCGTTGTGTCTTCAGTGCTGCTGTGCACCGCTTCTCTTTACTGTTAATGTATTTGGATACCGCTTCGAGGTTATCTGTGGCTAGGCTGACGTCCCCTTCCTCGGACTAGCGCGAGTTAGCTCCGGTTAGCATATTTGCTTCGCGGGCATAGTGAGGCCCAAATACGGAATGCGACTTTTCTTCCCTTGCCGCTATCGTTCATTTCATCATGAACTCGCAAAGCTGCACAGCTGAATTCGTCAAAGCTGAACTCGCCAAGCTGCATTCGTAGTTTTGAACGCGGCTGATACTTTCCGTAGTGAAAAGAAACTTCAGTGCTTCTAGCAACGCGTCTGACAGCGATGGAGTTCAACTAAAAAACGATGCCCTAACAGGCAGACCACTATCCCTCATTGTGAAACTAAGAATGTTTTAAAGATATACTACGTGTGCTTCAGAACGGCCGATTGAGACGACTTCAAGAAACCTCAGCGGCGCACGCGTTGTACCAATTGCCTATCGGGTTTCGTTTTCGTTGCAATCTTGACTAGTTAATGTTGACGTACTGACTTTATACTCGCGGTGTATGCTGCCAAATATGGCAACACGAACAGCCGGTAAAGGTGCATCCTCACTGTGCCGAACGGCCTCTTCAAAATCGGCACACGTCCTTACTGTATTTTATTATTTATTTATTTATTTATTTATTGTTAATACGTTAAAAGCCCGAGGGCATTACATAACGGAGGTGGGCACACGGTAAGGATACAGAAAAAAAATTAAGAGGAAACAGAGTGAAAGATGGAGAAGACAAGACGTACAATATGCCATAAGGTATGTACATATAAACAGAATACACAAGAGTTATACAATACATACAATGCAATATATAAGACACAATAAAATATACACAAGGATACACAATACAGGTTAGCGCAATGAAATACCTAGTAAGACAGCTACAGATTGCTTAAAATGAACTGGGTCAGTCAGGGTAACACAGTCGCCGGGGAGGTCATTCCAGAGTCGAGATATGCGAGGGATGAAGGATTCGTAATAGTAATTAGTCCTCGAGGAATGAACTACGACTTTGAATGGATGATCGAGACGTTCAGAGACGTACGATGGAGAGTTTAACATTAAAGAGTGTAAAGATGTGTTATGAAATGTTTTGTGGAAAAGGGAGAGTCCGGATAAAGAACGACGTAGGCTTAGAGGGGGTAGGGAAAGGGATTGCTTCATTGCCGTGACGCTGGAGTTAGTGCTGTAGTCGTTGAGAATGAAGCGTGCGGCGCGATTCTGGACGCTCTCGATGGAATTTATCAGAGTTGCGTGGTAAGGATCCCAGATGGAGGCAGCATATTCCAGTTTAGGTCTTACCAGGGTAGTGTAGGCTAGTTTCTTAACTGATGGGGGTGCTAGCTTTAGACTGCGTTGTAAGAATCCTAACGAACGATTAGCTTTAGATATGATGTAAGCGATATGGTTTGACCAAGTGAGGTTAGTTGTTAAGATAATACCGAGATACTTAAATGAGGAGACGCGCTCAAGGTCACAGGAACCAAGATGATAAGGTACAACGGCTGGTATTCGACGTGTGAACGACATAATTTTGCATTTGTTTGAGTTAACAGGTAAAAGCCAGTTCGAGCACCAGGCTTGCACTTTATCAAGGTCGCTTTGGATGTGGTTATGGTCTGAGACTGATGTTATTTTCCGGTAGATAACGCAGTCGTCTGCGAAGAGGCGAACAGTCGAAGATAAGCCAATCGGAAGGTCGTTAATATATATTAAGAAAAGTAGAGGGCCGATAACAGAACCTTGAGGAATGCCGGATGTTACTTCGGTGATGTTAGATGACGTGTTATTGACAACAACAAACTGCGATCTATTTGACAGGAAATTTCGTATCCATTGCAGAACCAATGGATCCAGGTTTAGTCTTGCTAGTTTCATTAATAGGTGGTCATGGGGAACACGGTCGAAAGCTTTCGCGAAGTCAATGAATATGGCATCCACCTGGAATCCCATGTCTAAGGTAGAGAGGATGTCGTTAGTTAGATGATTCAGTATACACAACAAGCAACATGAATGATGAGGACGATCAAATTTTGGTAGCTGCGGCTGCTCTAATTGTGAATTTGTATGTTTTATGTGTATAGGAAGGAGGGATCTTGGGTCTGACTAAGTCTGAAGAGCCGCAAGAAATACACTGCTAGTGACTTGATGAAGGACTTGATTTTAGACGATGTGGGCGAGTTAAGTTTAGAATACCGGTGCGATGCGGGTTTCAGAAATTTGTTTCGCATGACGAATACGTACCGATCTTGAAACGTGTTATGAACATTGATCGGTCCCACTATTTCTAGAAGGTACACTTCATTCAGACCCGCTATTCCAGCCTCTGAACGTCTGACAGTAACGTTGCGTTTTTTTGCTACTGGAGATTCATATCACTCTGTTTCATTCTGTCCCGAACAACAACAACAAATAAACTATGACATGACATGTGTGTTCCAGAACACTAGACGCTCGCAGTGCAAATCAATCAACTTGAATATGAAGAAGTTAATCTAAGAAGTTAAGGCCAACATCTTCATATTTTTTTTTACCTACCAACCAACTTGGCAGCTTTTCTTCAGTCAACTCCATATTTCAAATCAGGTCCTCCCTATATAGGCGGTTCGGATGGTCTTCCTTTGATCGAGACCGCCACGGTTCGGGTTGGATCGGCATGACGTTCGGCCTGGTGCCGAAACTGATTGTTGCGTCCTCACAAACGCGGCCTTGCCTATCGGCATAGCGCGAGGAACTTGCTCGAGCCGATAAGAAGCAACACAGGCGGAACTAAGACCAATATTTTGTCGACGAAGGCAGAAGTTGAAACTAAAGCTAGCCTATCCAAGGGCAGCCTTTTCGTGCTGGCGAAATGAAGGCCGAATGGGAAGGATTGGTTGAAGTTGAGCGGATGATCATTTTTCGAAGGGATTTTTATACAGGTAAAGGAAAGAAGCATTTAAAAATTCAGGCTTTGGGCTGATGAAGAATGCTATAAAAGCTCCACTGAATGGCGAAAGTTCCACGTGACGGTAATAGTGCTGCTGACAGTCTAGAATAAGCATAGATTGAGAAGTTACCTGTCAAAAAGAACTCGTTAGAAGTTAAGTTACCGCGTGCTAAATGTAACTAAGTTAATAACGAAGTTCTTCAGCATGAAATCTAACTCGCAGTTACTGAGTTACTTAACAAAAAGAACGAGTTACTTCCAAGTTACTCCGGACACAAAATAGCATTACGCAGGTGCAGCGCGCGAGCAGTTGAGTTAGACCTTGAGTTGCCTGCGGAGGAGTGCAACACGCTTAGATCGTTTTCCTTTATGCCCAACAATAGACCTAAATAAAATACTGTCACCCATTGAATATCACGTTCTATGGCAAAATATGCTATGAAGGAACCGGAGAGAAAGCAAGAAAATGTGTGGACGTGAGTGAAAAGCGAGTGAAAAGCGACTTAAAAGTAACTTGGAACTTAAGTTACTTTGGCAAAGTTACCAAAAAAAGGAACTAGTTCCTCTGAAAGTTACCACGGCGCAAAAGTACCGAGTTACGTTACAAGTTACCAAAAAAAGGAACTTAGTTACAGTAACGAGTTACTTGTAACGAGTTACCTCGAACTCTGAGAATAAGTGCTTATTGAATGACTCAGGAAGTGTATTAGAGTATGACATGGAAACGATTCCCACCGATTTGGTTCCTCGGTTTGTTCCGGCGGAAATAAGGTAGATTGGCTTGTCAACCGATACGCTAGAATATTACCGATATTGTGGCGTACATACGCCAATCATCCGGTACAGGCATCGTACCAATTCTGCGTTATGGGGTTTAAAGCGGATGGCAAATCGTCGTAGCATTGGGACAGCACTTATTCGGGCTCGTTGCCTTTCCTTTTTCATCGCGGAAGAACTAGCCGGATCTTATATTTGCTATTTCACGTACTATATATCTGAAACTGTATAGCCTAAAATATCTCAGACCTCCCGCATAGGGGAGTATATTTGGCTGGACACACCCTAACGGACATTGATAACCAGTGGCAGACGGTAAATTACTTCCGTTAACAGGAAGGAGCATCAGAAAGCGGGTCAGTCTGCCGGGGCGCAAAGTTAACTCTTTAAATCTGACAAAGCTGCAAAATATCGACAACAAATGTGACATAGAGTGACACAATTCATTGCGCGTTCTCTAAATTTTTGGTTGTTTTCTTGTCTTTACCAAACGCGTTCGTCAAATGCACTCCAAAAATAACGCGTTATACAGATACGTGATATGACTGCAGAGGTGCTAGATGACCGCGTTACATGAATGAAGATCCTGTTTTGCATCCGCCGGAAGTTGTGCGAAAGGAAAGAACGGCGCTCAGAGTGATGCAGCGAAGGGTGGAATCAACATTGATAACAGTGTTGTCTCAGGCGCTGAGAGGCCACATGCACCACGTAAAGTGGTCTTTAGCCGCAGGGGTGACATAAATCCGCCATCTTTGTAACTGCCCTCAAGCGGGTGCTCTTTGCAACATCGACACCTTGTCCTGGTCGCAATAGAAAACGTCATTTTGAGGTCATGTGACTTTGTTTACATGTCGTTTTGCCACTTACCGACATATTTTCGTCGTCATAAAGCCAACAAATGAACGTATTTTGCCAGCGTAAACCTTGCCGTGCTTGTTCCGAAACAAGGTATAGACCATTTTCCTTAGTTTAAGTACATCGCATCGGCTCAGTGAGTCTTAACGCGTTGTCTTTATCACACCTTTGGAAGTCGTCAACAGTACGAGGCTTTATGTGCAAAACTGCGCGTTTTACTACGATATTATCGGATAAAAATTATTACTGTGGTCGGAAGACATCCAAAACGTCGCGCAGAAACAACAACTGCAGTGTTTACAAACGGTTTTGCCGCCGATCGCGGGCGCCGCTATCTTTAATGTCACGTGTGCCTTGACGTTCGTTGTGATGTGCGACCGGGACCTGTCCAGAATGCACTGCTTCGCCGAGCACGCTTTCGTCTACGGAGCAATGCACTGAATACCACCCACGACTGTCTTCAGCTCTGCCTTCGCGCATGACTAGACGTTGCCCACCAGCGTGAAGCCAACGTCAGCAAGCGAACAGATAACCACCATTACCAATTCAGCACTATAGGAGGCAGGGTTGCCAGGTCAAAATACTGAAAAGTTGCCAACGGGCCCTGAGAAAGTAGCTAGAAGTAGCCAATTTCCCGTGTGTGTAGGCAATTGTGTAGCCAGTGATATGTAGGCTACATATCACAGTGAGCTGAGCCCCTAAGGTAATCGTGTCATGAATACTGCAGTGCAGGGTAGGTGGATTAATTTCACCCAACTGAGAGGGATCTTTAGAGAGTGCTAAACCCCCAGCAAAGAACCAAAACATCAACAAAGGACATCGTACCACCTGAGGGAAGGCCAATCATGAAAGGATTGAGGAATGGACGTAGTGTATATACTTCGGCATTAGTTGTGTCACCATGATGAAAACTATCCCGATTAAGGTATACGCGGAAGTCTCAAATGTAGCACCAACGAGTACCCGCAAAGTAGCTAAAAAATAGCCGAGTCACTACCGCCCAAAATTCGGCGCATGACAGCCAAAAAGTAGCCAATTTGGCGCAAAGTAGCCAAATCTGGCAACCCTGCTAGAGAGTGTCCGTGTAGCAGAGATCTTCCCAGCCTACGCCTACTAAACTCTCTCAGAGATTTTGCAGCGGCATCGAAACTTCTTATATGAATACGTATACATTTATATACGGTATGCTACACATTACATGAGTCTGCATGGGTATCTTACATGAGTATGTACACATGAGTATACATGACAGTATCGAGGTGAAATGGGTGTCATTCACCTCAAGGGAATTCCATCCCTCAAATAAAAAATTTGCTCTACGGGCGTCAATGTCACCCGCGTAGCTCTACTTACTTTTGTACGTGGCCTAAACCGTATGATCCGAGGGAAGGGGGGAACTTTCTATAGCCTTAACCATGCGTTGATCAAAAACATGTTAACTTCCTTTGCTGGAGCGAGATCTGCGTTTTCATCTATTTTCGAAGCAAGTTTACTGAACGGCGTGTCGCTACTCTTCGCGCAGCAGGTTCGCACATACAGTAGCACATGGGTACCTATAGGTGGATAGTACCTATTTGGGTGTTCGTTTTCACTCTGCGCGGTAACAGAGCTGGAAGCGAATCTGTCTCGGAAGACACGTACAGATGAAAAGCGGGGTGGCGGGACCCTCACAGCGAAAACTCAGGTGGGGGGTGGGGTGGGGCGAGGGGTGACCGTTCCCCTGCCCTCACCTTCCGACGCCACTACGTGCAACAGTTCCTTTGGGAACAATGGGAATCTCTAGTACATAGACGTTTGCGTCACTTTACCACCGGCTCCGCCTCAACGTGCCCTACAGCCGACGTCTTCTTCTCAAGCTTGGAAAAGCGGATTCACCCAACTGTGGCACCTGTGGGACTGTTGAGGACACTGAACATATCTTATTATCCTGTCAGCGGTATCAGCAGCACAGACAATCTCTACAAGCTTCCTTAGCTCGGCTGGATGGCAGACCATTTGATGTTAAGGTTCTGGGTCCTTGGACACCCGACCATCAGTTTCATGCCATGCAGGCGTTTGTGCGATTTTGCTCAGACTCCAAGTTGGTGGACACAGCGTGACTGACAGTGCGTGTGGACAGTGTCTGTGGACAGCGTGTGTGGAGAGCGTGCGTGAGTGACTGACTGAGAGTCTTTGTCACTCATTGGTTTTATTGTAGATAGCCATTTGTGTTTTTCTATGCGATCTGGAGTAGCTGGCTTTCGTAATGAGTGCATATTTCTCCATTTTTTTTTCATTTCCTATGAACTCAACTCTAGTACATAGAAACAAAATGAAGCAAGCTGGTGGAGACTAGTTGATTGTAGGTGCAAGTCAGTGAAATGCTACCAACAAGTGAAAACCTCTTGAACGCTACCATGCCTGTGGCTAGCTGTGGACCTGTGATCCTTAAAACTTGCCAGGTCTAGTCAGACACACGTATCTTTTCTTGCAGGAAGCATAGTGTTCAGAATGAAGCGGACGTTACTTCTTGTCACAGTCATCTGTCTGGTTGTGCTGGAGAAAGCAACAGCTGGTTCCTACGGCGGAGGCGGATATGGTGGATGCGGAGGGTGTGGTTACGGGGGCTATGGAGGGGGCTATGGAGGAGGCTATGGAGGAGGCTATGGAGGAGGCTACGGCGGTAAATATTGGAAGCAAGGGGGATATTACGAACAAGGTGGCTACGGGGGCTACGGCGGAATTGGGCATGGCGGAATAGGACACGGAGGCATTGGTCACGGCGGTTTCGGCCATGGAGGGTTCGGTCATGGAGGCTTCGGTCATGGCGGCTTCGGACATGGTGGTGGCTTTGGTCACGGTCTCTTAGGGAAATTGAAAGGATTCGGGTAAGATTGTGCATATTTTTGAAAAAAGAGCCTTTGAAGTTCGTTGTGTTAGCGGAGGCATAACGGTCTGTCCCACGACTGTTGTGCGTCGCGTAAGTGGGGTCCAGAGAACCGCAGGAGGTTGCAAGATGGAGGAAAACCCGAAAACCCAATGCTTTCAGATGAGGGTTTCAGACAGGGAGATGGGTACATACTTTCTTCTCGGCTCCTCCCGTGTTCACAGAAGCCGATGACCGATTTCGCACGATACATAAAATAAGACAGTTTGTGAATATTCGTTAAAATTTGAGTGATGATGAGGATGGTGGTGAGTGGTTTGGTACATTTTCATTAAAATCGATGGAAACCCCAAGTACTGGACCGACAAGTTGGGACAGTGCAGTCGGCTTCTGCCTGGCTGACCTTTCCTTTTTGCTTGCCTCTCTTTTTTATTTTTTCTTAATAAACATATCCCCCCCTTCCCTTGGGACATTGCAAGTTCATGATCGCCCTCTTCGGGATTCCATTATTTGCTTTGATTGACCTTTTCGCTCTAAATCATATACACAACATTGAATGCTTTTAAAGGAGCATGGAGGGGTTCGAGAAAATAAGTTAAGTGGAGTAGAGATTAGGTTTACAAGCCCTGAGGATACGTATTCGCACCAGAAGTTACGAGTGGAGCGAGCAACCCACGCAAGAGACCCTTCCCTCGGCTGCCAGTATTCTACGTCATATCAGTCAGCCAATAATAGCTCACCATACCGCTCGTTCCTTCTTTTCTTTTTCTTTCTTTCTTTTTTGCGGTTGAATTTGGCGCCACACGTCTCGCGCTCGAAGCAGAGAAGTCTACCCACCGCCTTGATTCGTTCGGCGCCAATAAAAGTATTCCGCTGATCTGACGTCACACACTCCAGGAGGAGACGGGAGGGATCGCCACCGCTGGGCGCACCTTGTAAACTAATTTCCTCAGGAAATACGCGCTTCCCAAAATAAACGTTTTGCGCGGCAGTTCCTTTTTTAATCGCCTGAAACTCCGCGAAGCAACTGTGGACATGGCGCCGTACAGACGTGGATAGATGGAGAGAGGACAGGAGGAAGGAGCGGGGGACAGAGGCTTCAGTATGCGTTCTGGGCCCCGACCTTGAACTCTGACATAGCAAACGTTATCATCGTACTAAAGTTCACGCGATCCAAAGCCGCTGTGGTAGGCTCGCGAAAGAGCTCGTGGCGAATCACGGCCGGGGCGAAGTGATGCATTATGTGATTAAGTTAGCACAGAAGCCATTTTTAACACCCTGTTTTCTTCCTATAAATCTGTTAAGTAGGCCAGTAAGATGCACCGTGCGAAGTAATTCACACCACAGAGTCATAATTATCCCAGAAATTGAATTTAATGTACGCCGCAAAAAGCGACCGTGCGCAACGGTGGTGAAGAGCAGTACCAGCCTGTGATCTGCCTGGAACCTCGCGCTGACCCGATAAGGAGAACGCTCGCTGATTGGTCTAGAGAAATGTTGTGTGCTACTCCGCTGGCGTCTGCTACTCGGCTGCTCGGGGTTCTGAAAAAGCCTTTCTCCTTGCTCGGTAATGATTCGGCCGCTCCTTCTATCCCCCAATTCTCCGGGAGAACTGGCAAAACTGGTTTACGGCGGCAAAGGGACAAGGCGCTGACCCCCCCGCCCCCCATGATCGGCGAACCAGAACGCGTTCTGCTTATAACGTCATGGGTGACGTACGTCCTCATCGTCGTTATACCTGGCGAGTTAAGGGTGAACGCGCGGAGCCATGTTTATGTGAGTTTTTTTTCTGGGAAACAAATTGCACACATCAAAACCTTTCGCGCTATTCGGTAAAATGACACACTTTTTCATCAGACGTCTTAATGTGAATTTTTTTTTGGATGGCCCTCTGGGCCTCTGTACTCCTTTAAGTGATGCGTTATGGGATAACGACAAGTTAAAGATCGGGCTCCTGGACCGACTTCAGGGGAACTGTACCGACATTCGTCTGGAAAGTCCGCCGGAAAACCCAGGGAAAACCTCAGACAGCACAGCCAGTGAGGGCATTCGAACCCGCGTCACCTCCCAGTCCCGGCGTGAAGAGCGATAATCCTAACCACTATGCCACGGAAGCTGGTCCTGAACGCAGTACGTTTATATCGAGCGGTAAAAGAAATACCGCCTTCCTACGTGAGCAGTTTAGTGCGGTTTAGAGCGGTTTAGTGCAAGACATTTTCTATAGCGCTTACTTGCGAATTGAAGTACGCAGGTTCACGGAAATCGAGATTCAATTCAAGTAGTCAACTTTCTTGGCTCTCGCTCCCAGCACGCGCATATCAGTGAGAATCTAGCACAGGTATAGCATGTAGTGCGTGTGTCTCGATTCGGTATTGTTGTCAGATCAACACACGACTGCACTACTTTCCTGGTCACAGCGGAGATATTTCTACCCTGAGTGAAAGATAGAACAAGGTCAAAGACTCAGTTCCGGTCACGTAGGAAATGTTTCAAATGTGCGAACAGAAGTCTTCGTCTTCAACATATTGGAATATGCATTCCGCGTGACTGGGATTATATTCTGAAGAAACACGGTAGTAAATTATCAGCGCAATTAAAAGCAGATGCATAACATAATTGCGACATGGAAGGACGCGTTTTATATTCTCCCAGTAATAATAAACTGCCTTTCGGGGAACTTCGGTTATCACGAGTCTTCAGTACTGTGTTGTCGGTACTTTTTTAAGGCCCTTTCAAGTGGTTGCATACATCATTCCATACTTCGTTGACCATTGTATATTTCACTGAACACTGTAATTATCATCAATCACTGGTCCACATTGCGAATCGCATGTACATATAAATATCGCATATAAATTTTCGTATATATCTATTGGAAGTCCTTTGGCAGAGCACGAAATACCAAGATGCATCACGTCGAGGTACTGCCTCCAAAGCGGAGATTAATGCATTAATGAGAGTAATGCGTTACATCTCGGTAATGAGTAAATGCCTAAAGAAAATGTGACGAGTAAATGAGTAATAAATGCACTGTATTTCGTGGAGGATTAATCAACAATGTAATCATTATACATTTTGACCGGGTAACGCGTAAGTTATGTATTACTTGAGGTGAAAATTCACGCACTGTCTAAACCTAGTAAAGCAGTAGCATCGCGTGGTACAGGCAAAGAAAATCCCAAAGCTGGTTCTCCCCAGCCACTTTAATCATCGACCATCACGTAACCAAGAAGGAGGAAAGACAAGTCCATGTGGAGCCTCTGAACGAAAACCCCTTCCACGCTGCAATTAATCTTATTTAAAGTTGCTGATTTAAATTATCCACACTCCTCTCGTCTCTCGACGAAATCGTTCATACGTAGCGATTTTGCGGAAACTCTAATTACTGCCATCGCTTATGTGTAACGAAGTAAAATACTCATCGCGCGTCTTTACGATACTCGTTTCAAACACCGCATATACAGGGTGTTTGCTCTAACGTGTCCAGAAGTTATATTCAAAGCGAGCGATAAAAGAAAAGCAAGTGGTACTTTGCTGCTACTTGGGTAAGAAACAGGTACTGCTTCACTAGTAGCACCGGTTTCTTAGTCATGTAGCTGAAAAGTAGCGCTCGTTTCTTTTTTATCGCTCGCTTTTAAATAAACTTTCTGGACACGTTAGAGCAAACACCCCGTGCATAGGACTGTGTTCTAGAAAATGTAAAGCCAAAGCAATGACACTAATAATGCATGACTAAGCATAAAAGTAATGAGTAATGTAATGCATTGAAAGTGAACATATTCGACACAAGTGTGTCTGGTTGGGTGAGAACTATGATAGTAACGAAAATCTCCGAACGAGTATCCCCGTCCTGTACCTTGGTTGGAGATTTTCGTTACTATCGTAATGTAATGCATTACTGTACAAAACTAGAGTGGTAATGACAATGCATTACCACCACATCATCATCCCATTTATATATATATATGTGTGTGTGACAATGCATATTACAAAATAAAATCAACTTCCCCAACTCTGCTTCAAGGGTTGGTTAACATGAGAATGCTGATGATGATGTTAACGAAATAAAGAACAGGGACGTAAGTGACGGCAGTCGGGCTGGCTGTACACATACACGCACACACAGTAGGTAAAAAAAGACAGAAAACAAGCACACATACAAGCATGAGAGTCGTTTGAGGTTGCAGAAGGGCCCATAATGCACGTGTTCGTCACTACAGCTCAGGCAGACGAGCGTCTGCTCGACCGAGGTCGTGCGAAGTATTTGCATAAATTGCAGGAAAAATCCTTCACTTTCCCTTGGGGTCCTATATGATTATAGATAATAGCGCCTTACACAGTCGCTATTACCGTAACATCCATTTAGGATGACAGGATCCGCAAATTCGCAAACATAAATACAAAAAAGAGCAGAATCGTGCTCCTCTGGTTCCTTCTGTTTTCCCGCCTCGATGGTAGATTGTTTATCTCTATAGTGTCAAGTGTCTATTGTTTATCTACTTTGAGACATTCTAATTTGTTCGCGTGATTTTCTTTATTTTGCAGAGGCGGTTTTGGATTTGGCTTCCACAAGTTCAAGCACTGGGGCTAAATACAATATCACGATGCATGCTGCTGCAAATCATCATGACTGAGCCGAAATTCATAGGAGTCGAAGACGCATTCATACATTTATGCATATAAAAAGTGAAAGAAAATATATAATAAAAGGAATTCAAATAAATATGACTTCAATAGATGTCGTATGCCAAGGGGGGGGGGGGGAGGGGTTTAGAGGGTTCGGGCCCCCGATATCGTACCTTTTGTAGTGTATGTGGGAGAGGGAAACAAGGGGGAATCCTCCTCCCCCATGTAAATTCCCCATAGAACTGTCCCCCGGAGTATTTTTCTGGCTACCATCCAGTCGTAGGCAAACGATGGGGAAGAAGACTCGAAGAACAATGTTCTTCAAGAGGAAAGATCATTCAAACGCGAGGTCAACTTCAAATTCCATCGAAAACAGAAATTGAAAGAAGAGAGAAAGAAGAAAATGAACGGAACGTATGTCCAATGTCAAACTTCTCCTGGAACAATCGAGCACACCGTGAAGTTTTGCCCATCACGTGACAAGGCAAGGCAGAGACATCTTCCACAAGATGATATTCTTTTCCAAGCTGGGACTGGGGAGTGAAGCACGACGGGCAAACAAAAGGCCTTATCCACATCATTGGGGATAGCAGACATACCAGACTGGTAAAAGATGCGCTTCTAGTGGCAACTCAAGAAGGAGAAGAAGAAGAAGCATGGAGAGACTCGAAAGGGAATACGTCAAGAGAAGTAGAGATTAGGATTACCAGGGCCCTGGGAGCAGAGGTGGGGGAAATTACTTTTATTTTGTAATGCACTACCCTTACTCATTACTTTTTCAAGAGGTAACGCATTACTCTACTCATTCATTTTGCGTGGTAGGTAATGTGTTACTAATGCCGTTACTTTTGCATTACTTCGCCAGAAAACTTCATAATAAGCACCACTCGTTCAGCTGAAGCAGATGACGAAATGGCGATGTTATGTTGCACAAGGAGCTTCCTGATGGTGGGTTAGCTACCTAGAGATTCCATGCTCCTGATCTCCAATGTTCGAACCCGTTAGAAGGGATGAGACGCCGCCTCTTCACTTTGAAGAAGGCATCCTCGAGGACTCCTCATCGGACAGGTGATCTATGTGGGGCCGCGGCGGCGAAAGTCGCTCGTATTCTTGCGGGTGACCCTTTATCTTTTACACAGTGCACGTTCAAAGCAGCCAATCCATACTTCCATACTTTGCCCGATGCTTTTGTTGGAAATACTACGATGATGCAACATAGAAATCTCGTTTACGTCAACATCCCATTTGTATAATAGCAAATTGGGAGAAGACTGTTTTGCAGTAAAAATACAGCATATTTATTACGTAGCTCGGATACTTTGACTTTCAACAATAGCTGGTTCGCAAAGTCTTCTTCTGCCAACCTAGCAGGCAGTGGGCTGACATGCAGGCCAATGGATGTAGCGGTGGGCAGGCTGTGGGCAGGCCGCAAGCCGTGGGCTGACAGAGGCCAATATGACAATTACGTTAGTGTCAGGCCCACACATACCGTAGAGTCCAGTGACCAAGGGAACCTATCCGAAGTTGTCAATACCTTATGTGAGCGTGTTACAGCTTAGTGGAATCGAGAGTGCACATTACGGGCTGTTATCTAAACCTGCACCATTTTGATGTGACAAGGCCCCGCGTTTTCGCGGTTCAGCTGTATCTTTTCTCAGCCTGGTAAAGAACATGGAACATGCGTAAGCTTGTTACCCTTGTAAGTTTGTTAACTAGGAAGGTATAGAGGGCACTGCTGCAGCTTAGCAAGGTACAGCAGGGAAAACACTGATGTTTTAGAGGTATTTTCTCACTTTATTTTTTTTTTCTCGCACAAGGAACACGAGACGTTCTGGAAGACTGCGAGCGATTTGCCTTAGCGTGCTCAGAAGATTTTTCACTGCTATCTTAACCAAGCCTAACGTAAACGAATAATGACGTCTCAAAGTTGGCATCAGTCCTTTTTCGGAAAATCTTGCGTGTACCAGACGAAAACTGCCCTACCCTAAAGTTGTAAAAAAGCCATATAGTAGGTAAGGTAGTGTCGTAGTATAGTAAGGAAAGTAGGCAGATAGGAAACCTTGGAAGTAGCAATAGCAGCAAACATATAATTATAGAAAGGAAAGCATTCATTGATAGTTGTCGAAGGGTCATCCAAATATAAGAACGTATAAATAACAATTCAGATGAATCATCAGAAAGTCACAACGCATGAATCGTAGATTTGTTAATGAAGGACAGTAAAAGTCTTAGTAAACCATTTATCATCATATTAACAAGAAGCATATCTTGATGCTTGCATACGCGCTGCTTTCTGACTCCTAATGTACTCACATCCCCATGTTCTCCCCAGCATCACCATCACCATACATACAGGGTGTTCAAAATTAAGCTTTCACTAGCACTTTATAAATAGGCGAACAAAAGAAAACTGGTGCTACTTTTTCTGTTCCTTGAGTAAGAAACATGAGCTACATAATTAGCATCACCTGTTTCTTACACAAGTAGCGTAAAGTTATCATCCGGTTTCCTGTCATCGCTGTGTTTGCGTAGCGCTCGTGAAAGCTTAATTTTGAACACCCTGTATAATGCAATTAATTATGAATATCATGCAACGCAGTGGCGTAGGGCTACCTGTCTAGCATCTGATATCTCCCGCTGATGTCTGAAAATAAAGTAATTAAAATAAAGCGTTGTGTCTCTGAAAAATGCGTAGCGCAATCTCTTGTGCGAAGCGAAAAGCGTGGAGATAGGAACTCTGCGTGCTATCAAAGGTTGCGTTTATAAGAGATTCCTATCATGCTTTCACTCGTGGGTGGATAGCCCAGTGGGTTCAGTGCTTGTCTGCTGTTCAGAAAGACCCTGGTTTGAAACGGGATCGCTCTGTAGTAACGTCGGGGTAGCTTCCGCCGAAGGGGTGCAGGCGTGGGATAGCTCTAAGGGACGTCTGGGGCGTTATGGGGTGACAGCAAGCAGCCTAGGAGATGGTGAGTAAGATAAGATCGTCAAGAGGCAAGGGCATGGAGTAGGCCGTAGGTGTATTCAGTAAGACTCACGGGTCACCTGCCGACCCCCAGTGCTTGGCACGCGTCTATTGGCATCGGAGCGGAAGATGCCACGATTATGCCACCCGTATGCCAGGATATTGTCAAGAAAAACTCTCCAACTTCTTCTTCTGTACCTAAACATCCAGTTTTGACGGTTTTTCATGATAACATTGTTGACGGGTTGCTGTATATTATGTGAAAGAAAATATTTTCAAAACCCAAAGGGGTTAGTTAGTCTTACATGTTTTCCGTTTTCAGCAAAAGGGTAAAAGTGCTCAGAAGGAGCCGAAATTATGCACATATACTCGGTAGAAGGTGCTATTTATTTTGCAGGTGAAATTACATGGGTAGATGAATATTGGAAATTTGGAACATTGGAAGAATAACAATCCGTTGATGTTTTCTAAGGCCAGATTTACAATGTTCTTCTACCCATCCAATTCCACCTGCAACATAAAGGGCACTTTCTATATACAGGGTGTTTGCTCTAATGGGTCAAGAAATTATATTTAAAACGAGCGATAAAAGAGAAACGAGTGCTACTTTTCAGCTACTTGACGAAGAAACAGGTGTTACTAGTGAAGCAGTACCTGTTTCTTACTCAAGTAGCAGAAAAGTACCACTTGCTATTCTTTTAGCGCTCGCTTCAAATATAATTTCTGGACACGTTAGAGCAAACAACCTGTATGTGCATAATTCCGGCTCACTCTGAGCACATTTATCATGTCGCTGAAAATGAAAAAAGAAAAAGACACACAAAACCGTCAGACCATAACCCCTTGGCGTTTTCTGAGGCCAAATTTCCAAGATTCTTCTACCTCTGCAACTCCACCTCAAAATGAAGGGCACCTTCTACTGAGTACCTGTGCATAATTCCGGCTCATTCTGAGCACTTTTATCTTTTTAAATGCAACATATAAAACGGCCCATAGAATCTGTTTAATAACACATCGTCTAACGAACAATACATCATATTTGGGTAATGTTTGCGAAGACAAGCCAACAAACGATCAAGTCAGACAAGACACGAGTCGCACGAGAACGCACGAAAAAGGTCAATCAACACGCGCCACTAACTTGCGGATGTGACGCGTGATAAAGTAGTAATCGAAGTAAAACGAGATGGCTTTTCCGAACCACAGAAACAGCACGATTGAACGGATAACACCAGAACACAGCAACTCCTTTTCTCTCGCGAACATTCCCAACGGCAAGAAATGCGTCCCGGTGACCATGATACCACCCCAGAAGTTCTTGAAGCCGTTCTTCAGAAGCATCCTGATAAATAATGGATGGTCCCGCGGATTTTTCCAATCCTTTCCGGCCTCGCTGTAGTTGCAGAGGAAGCCTGCCCATTCCATAGAGACCACGAAACCGCTGAACTCTGGCCACACGACTCCCCACAACATAGCTCTCGCCCAGAGGTCTATGATGACGTCCAGCCACGCACCAAACGCGGAGACCTGCTTGAAGCGTCGTGCTGCCCATCCGTCAACTCCGTCGAGGACGATGGAAATGAAGAACAAAGACGCGAAGCACACATCGTCCTTGGCCAGGAACCATGCGTAGGCCACAATTGCTATTCGAATGTAGCACACAACATTGGCAACGTAGAGATATACACTTAACTGTGCCATGGTGCACGGGTACTGCGGACAAAAGACGAGAATGGACCCGGATGCAGGGCATGTTGACACCAGGATGATATAGCTTTCATGGAACTTGATATATCGTTTCGGCAAACGGGTGCATCTGTATGTTCAGGTGTGTAAATTGACATTAAAAGTTTGGTGTGGACAGGTGAACGCACAAGGAAGTTCAGGGAGATAAGACGTTAACGATTCGAACGGTTGGGTGCCGTCCCCGATTTTACTGGTTTCTTTCTTACCATGCCCTAGATTATTGGAGTTTACAAAGACATGGCCTGAAAGACCACCGACCGTATTCATCATGCTGGCCAGGTATAAATGGCTTATATTTATCATGAAATATTCTTGAAATCTTGCATGGTTCTGCTGGATTGCTTTGGACGACAAAGCACAACTCCCAGGAGCCGTAACCGCAACTAACCAGCCGTAAGTAAGGTCGTGCTCTCTCGTGTTTCAGAAGTCGTTGACTAAGCGTAGGACCACGTGAGTGCAGATGCAATATGTTGTCCATGTTGGTAGCGATGTCCGAGGATTTCCACAGGCGCGAGACTAATGGTGCACTGCAGCCACCGCGCTTATACTTGTTGTACCCTGTTTAATTTAATATACAGTTTTGGGAAATCCAGCATCCACAGACTTTGGACCACGCGTATGTTGTAAGTTGTAAAGCCCTTGTATCCTTTCTAAATTCACGTGCATATGCTCGTGATGCATGTCTAGCAGTATATTATGTAATGTTGCCTCAGGACTCGGGCCGCCGATGTTTCGAATCAGAAGAAGGTACCATTTGCCCAGAAGAAGAAGAAGAGCCTCTGTTCGAAATATCGGCGGCTCCCGTCCTGAAGCCTCGCCTGTCCTTTATACAGCGCTATAGAACGTTGTGCAGGTACAGCGACACAATTAGGGTATCCTAGTTATGTGTTATTTACTACACTTATAGTTTTCTCAGGACGTAAAATCTTGAATGGATTGAGAAAGACGTAGCTTATTATGGAATGCCCCAGACACAGGAAGAGAGAAAGAGAGAGAGAAAAAAAGGACAATTGCGTATTGGTGCGTGTACCTGAATCAGAACTCCTGGTGTATAGTTGGAAATGTGTACTAGTTGCTGCTGTAAATGCAAATTTCACACTGACGTCTGACTCTTCTTGGGCTTGCTCTTCCCTTTTAAAAGTACAGCATACAGGTATGCTCAGCGTAGCCCAGGAGGCTACATACCACTTGACAGCTGTCAGTTTTAGTGTATTGGAGAAGGTATCTCAACGCCTCGCATGCGACATGCGGACGGTGTGACATGCGTAATGTCCATTGACGGTATTTGTATGTTTCTTGTTGAGTCTTTGAGCGAGGCAGATGAATAATACAAAACAAAATAGATATTTTTCAGTCCGTTGTGGAACTTCTCGTAGTGGAACTTCAAAATAAATGATTGCTCACATTGTGCGTGTCGGTTCTGTTCTCCCATCGAAGCCAAAATATTGAAAATACTTGTCATGGATTAACCATTTCGACGTTTCTTTTGACCTCCAGAAAGACCATGTGGACCGTGACGCGTACGCCGACACTCTTCATGCTTCTAGTGGCGGTGATGGCCGCCAGCGTCCACACCATTTTCGTTAACAACGTGAATGTTGGACAGAGGCGTGGAGGTGGTGCAGGTTATGGCTACAATGGCTACAGGACAGAATACGGCAGAAGAAATGGCTTTGCTCCCCCGTTTCAGCAAGGACCGGGACACATCGCGGGTGGGTTTGGTCCTGGCGCTGGATTTGGTTACGGAAACGGCTACAGAGGTCCGGGCTTCGGCGGGATCCGATACGGTGGAGCTCCTCGACGACCTTACGGTTACGCTCGTCGTTACGGATATGGAGGCTTTGGAGGGTAAGCACTAAGGTGGGCAAATAATACTTTTATTAGCTGTAAGGAGAGCTTGCCATAATATGAATGCAAATGGTTAGTATCTTTTGCTTTTTTTATAGGGACAAGGAAGTCATCATCAGCGCTTCCACGTTCACAATACTTGGATAACGTCGCAATACGTATAGGTGGTGTAAAAATATACATGTGGGTGAAAGAGAAGATGAGTATCGTTGTTGTGCTTTGCAATCTTAAAAAAATAACTTCACTATATAATGAGTTCCTGTGTTGTCAAAACAGAACTTCTACCGAACAACATGCTCAGGACCAACTCTCATTCATAATGATATCGTTCTCACTCTGCATTTCTCTTTTTTTTTAGATGGGGGGGGGGGCGTACGCCTTTTCGGGTCAATTTAGGCATATAGTGATTGTCACAAAAAGGTATGTACTCTACTCTCTCCTCAAATGCGAAGACATAACTCTATCGTTCGGCGCAATGACTGGCGCACAGCATGTTATGCAAGTTCAGTTTTTAGATACGGCAAGCCGGAATCGTCACTACCACCATCATCAATTTTTAAGGTGTATGCCAGGCCTGATCCCGTCACACACTTACGGGGAAGAAGAAATGCAACTTGAGTTATTGAAAGAATTGTATGTGCGGATGGTGATGGTGGAACTGGTTGCCGTAACTGCATGGCGCTGAAATAGGCGCGCCCGGCAACTTGCGAGTCCCAAAATGGCGGTTTTTGCATTTTTTTCTTTCTTGTGTTTCCGCTGTGGTGCTGGATACCTTCAATGATGTTTCGGCGTAAATCAATCATGCGCCTTCCATTTCTGTTGAAAAAAAAAACAAAAAAAAAACGTAGGGTTGACTTGGCAAATTAGCGAGATCCATTTTAAAAATGCAATTTATTGCAGTTGAAAATTGACAAAATCGGAACTTCCTGGTGGCAAAAGTGCCGCAAAGACCATTGCAGCAAGCGGCTTCCTTGTACAACGTCTAGATTTTTAAATAATTCAGGGACACGTTACAGCGAACACCCTGTATTTCTCAGAGTACGAGCTTTCGGATTGTACTCGGTGGTTTAGCGCCCCCTGTACGAAACAACTCAACAACACTGCCTACCCAATGTCAGCTACACTTGCACTATTGAGTCGCGTTTGGAGATATATCACAGCTTTCGAACTTATTTGAACGCAAGACACCGTAATATTCGATCCATATTCGTCATATCCAGAAGAAGAAAAATAAAACAAAGAAAATAGTGTCAACAACAACAACTAAATCGTGATTATGACATGAGGTGATTCACCGTTGGAGAGCGGTACCCTCTACCCCATTACATAGTAACAGAAAATAGTAACCCACCGTACTGGTTATCGGTTTCGGATTTCACCGTCGATCGAGAACGTTCACTCATGAAGACATTTTGCTGTCGTGAGTGTCCTTTCTCCGCGTATCTCAACGAAGAACTGCGATGAAGAACTGCGAAAGCCATTTTCATTATGAGACCATTAAGCTAACATTGGCCAACTTGCAATACATATGCGATAGAGTCATTATTCGGAGCGTCTTTCTCGCGCTTACTTACGTATTTCATTTGCGCACCCACTGGAAGGGTGGGCGTTTAAATGATAAGTAGAACAGCGTTATCGATGATGAAAGCAACCAACAGGGAAATTCTGACGCCTTGTGGCGAAACCGTGCGTGTACTAGAAACCCGAATGGTTGGGGGGAAAATAAAATACATGCAGGGTGCCTGCAACACGGAGGAACGCGAGTTAAACGGTCATTTGATCCGCATTGTTGCGTGTTGTGAAACCGAGATGAATTGAACGGCGAATGAAGCGCATGAAGTTACGTGGTCACGTTGGAGGCAAGTGACGCAAACGGGTTGTCGCAAGTGTTTTTCGGAGCAATGCATCATTAGTTTGACCTTCCACGAACTCCGAGCTCAGCCTAAGTCGTTGCTCTACATAAAACATGTTAAAACAACCGAATGAAAAAGAGGAAATCTCACTCCGATGTGAGAAGCATTTTCCTGCATGCACTGAAAAAAGTAAAAAGCAGCCCCTGGCGGGCGGCGTTATCTCTCATATCTGGTATATCGATGTTGAATTCGTTACACGTAGAATTGTTTTTTAAAGTAGTTTTGTAATTCGATTCCGTAATGCGTGTTGAGGCTCGGAATAACTGGCATAGTCGGCATCATCGGCAGTGCGCGCCGGCCACGCTGAACTTAGACCATATATTAAAGCTGCGCACAGAAAAGCAAACCACAAGGTACCCATACAACACACTATAGGAGCGTTGTTCTTACTGTGGAGCTGGACAGCGTGTGCATGGCTAATGAATGAAATACTTCACTTGACGTATCAAGAAAAAATGAGGAGTGAGACATCTTAAATCAGGTACGAAAAAAAAAAGGTACAGGAAGAAAATACAAAGTCATTCGGATACTACTATATGTCTGTGTGCGACAGTAGTGAAATAGCCTCTTATTTACGTGCTATATTGTCGCCATTGCCTTAGGTTCTAACGTGCAAACAGAAATAAAAGATAAATCTGTGAGAAAGAACGGTTTGAGGCTTGCTACAGTAACATAGAGGTGTAAAAGTTAAAATACAATGGTCCCTTTCTAATTTCGTGCGATTTGTTTCTTTTTCTTTACTAGACCTAGCTTGTCCCGCAATGAGCGGCCTCACATCTCCATTTTTTTCTCCCATCATTATCGTCATCATCGTGCGGAAACACATAAAAGGATTTCTCCAACTTAATGAGGTCCAGTTTTGCTTAACCGACGTCCCATTAGTGTGTCTGTGGGGAATGCCCACCACATCGTCATCCCATTTATGCGTGTGTGTGTGTGTGTGTGTGTGTGTGCAGTTGCGCTTAAAGGTGGACATTACATGGCTGTGACCGCAACTTAGCTGAGGTTCATGAGCGAAAAGAATTGCTTCCATGGGTATATGCGGCCAAATTAGAGACAAAAGCAGCATATGCCGTGCAGCCGGCATAAAAACAATGTCTGAAAAATATGGTTTCATTGCTAATTCTCATAAGTACTTTTTGAGAGGGCAGCATCCAGATAACGTGTTTGAGGTCCGTGTGCTACACCAACGCCGATTAACAACATTTGAATCGAGATCAACTGTCCCATAACTTGAATTTACCGCTTAACTCTGCTTCACTAAGGGGAGTTACTGTGACTCAACATTCATCACGTCACCAACTAACGTTTGCAAAAAAGAACTGACCGTTAACTTCAAGTTTTAGCAACCCTTAATCTCGGTTCAAAGTTAAGCAGCGTTGGTGAAATCGGGCATATATCAGGTTAATAATTTCAGATTCGTTAGTAAAATTCGTTTTCTATTCTGCAAAGCAATCAAGCCTCAGATTCGAGACAAACCTTGCAAATTACATTTTACCAATTTTCGAAATAGTCATCAATCCCCCTTATCTCCGTCAAACAGCCTTGCAACGTCCGCCTAGATGCTTACGTCATCGTAAACCTAAAGCGGGATGTAAATATGTGTGTGTGAGTGTTTTTCATGTCATCTCAGAAGATAGGCGTCTAGACGTACATTTCTGTTCCTCTAAATCAGTGTTTCTCATCCGGGGTTGAGAACCCAGAGGTTCCGCGAATGTTGTAGTGAGGTTCCGCGCACTGTTCGGCACCTGCGAGTGTAACTTGACCGCTTACCAAGGGTCGCTCCGGATAGCGTTGTTACGGGACCGCGTATTTGATATTTAGCATTGGGGTTGACACAGAGATCACAGGACTGGGTTGCAGCGGCTCACAGTCATTACAAAAACTTTTGCAAAGACAGACATTGGCTCAACAAGCAGCTCAACCGGACAATTTCCTCGCTTTTGCTTTTCTCTTGCGTTTCGAAAGGATTACAAGCACTTGGGAAGTCGCAGCGATTTCAAAGAAAACTTCAGAGCTACTCGCCTGCCTACGTGTATTTGAGATGTACAAGCATCAGTGGCAAACCACAATGCGTTATCTGCGGGGTGTTGTGAAACAGTCGAATGAATCCGGCAAACCTCAAGTGCTATCTTGCGACGCAACAATGAACAACTCAATAATTTTTCAATGAGAAGTTTAAATCTAGGAAGTATAAGTACCAAATAATAAGCTTTAAATACTTATTTAATTAAATAATTAAACATTCAATTCAATTTGAACAAAAGTTGCTACTTGTATGACATGGGGATCGCTCACCCACTTCGATACAGTTGCCCCAGTATAATATAGGTTCCTTGAGGTTGTGCCGGCACGACCACGGCGAGCCCTTTCACGACCACCACCACGGGTTCCCACAAATAACAAAAGTTGAGAACAACTGCTCTAAACCAGTCAAGCGCTCCAGTTAGTAGCGTACCACATACCGGTGCTTCACAACCTCTCTTTCACGACAGAGCAAGCCCTATACAAACCATTCTTGCAAAGAGTATAGTAAGCTATATCTTGGCGTTCCTCGAGTAACTTCTAACACGATAGCCACGGCAGAGGCACGCGAACCATCTGTACCTGTCCTCAAATGCAAGAGACGTTTCGCCACTTCTCTCGACTGGCAACACGTCATCATCTCCATCCTCTGCTTCGAGCCTTGTTGCGGCGCTCCAGCTCTGCGTTCTGTCAGGCTATTCAGGCACAACGGTTGATTCTCCCTAAGCACAAGCAGCACGTGTACCCAGCTGCTCCAACGTCGGCATTGCAACCACTTGATGTGAGGGTCAATATTCCGGGTCTACCACGCCGGAAAGATGTACAACTCGAGTCCTCCGGCAGCTTAGTTCTAGACCTAATGGAGAGGTCGGCGGGTAGAGTCCAACGTTTCACCGATGCATCTACAACGACATCCGGCTCGTCATGTGCGTTTGCCATTCCTGAAATAGGTGTCGAAAGATCAGCACGGCTGCCACACACCACCTCGGCTTCAGCAGCTGAGCTCCACGGGATCCATCTGGCACTAAGCTTCATCATTTCTCAACCCACGTGCTCTCAGTGGTTCGTGTACGGTGACTCAAGATGTGGCGTAGAATCATTGGCCTCTACGCTTATCACAGGGTCTCTGGCCCTAATTGTTCATGATGTGCTGCACCTATGTGATGCCGCAGTATCACAGGAACGTGATATCATATTACAGTGGATTCCTGGTCACTGCGGCATAGTCGGTAACGAGACTGCGGATGCTGCTGGGCGCGCCGATCACTTCAACACGGTCACTTATAAACAAAGGCTATTTATTTCACCATAGGGGACCCAAGGAGGATGATACGTAAAATGAGGCAACAAATGTGCAACTCTTCTTGGCTGACAGGATCTGCTCGATCTTCGCTATTGTACAGGGTCGACCCCGAGATACGCTTCCAGGTACCTCCGTCGTTTCCTCGGCAAACAGCGTGTCTCCTGCACAGGCTCCGGCTGAATGTCCCGTACAGCGGTCGGTTGCTCTACAAACTGGCGAAGTCCTCACCTCCGAACTGCAGTGAGTGCGACGTTGTCGTGACACTAGGGACACTAGAAACTAGAAATAAGTCTGGCTCGCCTGGACACCTGGCCATTTGAGCTTGTAAAGCTCCTGGGCCCTCAGGAAGGGAGTTGCCTCACGACAGAAGCCGCCGATATTTCGAACAGAGACTGTTCTTCTTCTGGGCTCCGTCCTCATCATTGGCATGGTATGGCGGTCGTCTCTGTTCGAAATATCGGCGGCTTCTGTCCTGAGGCAACTCCCTTCCTACATCTCTACCGGTTCGCTGGATTTCTACCCATCCTGGGCCCTCAGCCATTCAATAATCAAGCGGCTGCATGAAAGCGTTCCAACGTTTCTTCGAAGAAACTAATCTGATTGATATTTTGTGAGGCTTTCTGGTTCCTCGTTTGTGGCTGTGGGTTTCCCACTTTCGTGATGTTTGTCTGCCGGCCCCCAACTACTGGGTTTCCTCCTTCCTTTTATTTATTTCAGCTAACTGTGGCTAAGTGGTCTGGGGTAGTCAGTCTTACTTTGTCGTGACTTCAATCCCCCCCCCACTTTTCACATCATGTCACGCTCCAGACTGTCCTCCGCAGTGTCGTAGCAGGAACGTATTCTGTGTAAATGTAGTGCCCACATTTTATAACATAACATACATGTGCAGGTCCTGGAAGCAAATGATCCTGTCGCTTTACATCATTCCATAATTTAAGTGGAAAGCCTGCTCACGGTCCTTGCAGTCCCTGATATCCTGCGTCCTCTGTATCAGCACCTACCCAACCCCAAATGCCCTGTATTTATGGAATTCTGTTGCTTCTGGGCAGAGTGTCCTGTCAGTATACATGACAAAGGCAAAGTAGCTTCACAAAACACCAATAAAATGCAGCAGCCAAGGTAAGGGGTAGTCACGAGCAGTGCGCCTTCCTGACATGGTGGTGTGATGTCAAAGGGCGAATCGTAAGTCCTGGGCCGACTCTAGAGAACTGTACGAACAATAAAAATGAACCGTAAGCAGAAGGACTGCCGCTTGGCGCATTCATATATGGGATTATGTTCAAGTGTAGTTTAGCTGCACCGAAGCCAGTGCCATCTGGGTATACGTATAAAGCGAGGTAAATGGATTGAAGTAATATCATGCTACCCCGACCAAGAAAATCGTGGTTTGATATAGTATACACTGTGCTGAATAGAATATTTATTTCACTTGTCTACGAGCGCTGGAAGAGCGGGCACCAAGGCATGCCATAATGGAGTGCGCACTTGCCTGATCACAGTGTGCGACCCGCTATGTTCCACTACGCCTTATACCGTAGTGGCAGGGCAGGGCTCCTGCGTGAACTCTGAACATTTATCATCATTCACCATCTTCTCCCCCTCGAGCAATGGGATAGGATGCCACCTCAGCGGCATCCCCATTTTTTTCTTTATCACATCACATCACATCAGATCAGCGGCGAAACATCCCACAACATCATCATTACCTTGTTGTTGTTGTTGTTCCGTAGTTGTTCCGTAGTGGACATAGAACATGTTCTTGAAGAGTGCGTGGTGGCAAAACGTTTCTGGTCCCCCGTATGCTGGAAGTTCTTCTTTAAATACAGTGGAGGAAGGTGCCCCAGAGATAGATGGGGGGTCTCTCTGTAGTCGTTGCTGTTGCCCACTATGTGTTGTGGCACAACGGGTGGAGAGAAGTCGGTGTCAAGCATTGCGCTTGTCCCACCCTACAGTTGACAATACGAGTCGCCAATGGCCGAAGTATCCGTATTATGTACCCCCGTGTCTTGGCTCTCCACAAGCAGACGTTCGTGCTCCTAGAAACGCAGTTAATGGTCCCATAGGTGAAACTGAGTTTCATCTCCGCCGCTGGCCCACCCGATCCCTTTCCTGTCACTGGCTTCCGTAGGAGGCAGCGACAGGTAAAGATCTGAAATGATTTTCTTGCGTTCACTGTTGTTGCTTTGGACGACCAAATGGACGAATCTGGCTTCAAGACTAGATCCTAAACATTTATCAAGGCACGAGCGAATCGGCTGTTGGAGGATCGTTCTCAAGATTACTGACAAGGCGTTCTGCGGATGTTATGACGGGGGCATATCAGCAGTCAGTGCTGCGATCGTCCAGGCACCTGTGACAGTCCGTGGACAACGACGAAGTCACCCCACCACGGACACGCGCTCCCATCAGCAGTCCTGGAGTGAAGCCACGGGTCGTCTACACACGACTGCATGTTCCACCTTCGTCTGATTAGCGCATGCATGCAAACTTCAACCTGAGAGTCGAGGCATTCCACAGGCTCCGTCGAATGTGACACCCTTGGCTACACAGGGTGCATCACGTAAGACCAATATTGTACCCGCTACCAAAACTAAGTCATAAAATACCCTTCCCCACTCCTGCACAGAAACGTAACGCAATACAAGCGCCACTACAAATTTTAAGAAGTAATAAGATACTGCTACCGCTAACAAATAAAAGCAACGTAAACACTTTCATTTCTGCTCCCGTACCCTTCTCTATGCAATACCTTACCGTATAGGCATCTCCTTGTCGAATGTGTCTAAAGACGGTGCAATATTTAAGTCTCCTCACACAGCTGGCACGCAGTATAAAGTATATCACTACCTACAGCCAATATACAGGGTGCTTTTAAAGGGGCACTAAAATGCAAAAATAACTCGCTCTCAAGCGAAAGACCGTGTTTCACTTATAGCGAATTCGGGTGGTCATTTCGTAGCAAAACGGCCGAGCGCTCGGAAATTGCTAGGTCGGCGACCGAGCTGGATCACGTGACCGTTGCCACCCGAACATGATTGCTAGGAATCTAGCGGTTTTAGGTACTTGGATCTCGCTAGGGGCGTCGCGGTCGCAATCTTCGAGTTCTATCGTCTGCTAAACCACGTGATTTCAACATGCGGGCCAATGAGGGCACTCGCCACCATTGCAGTGCGGATGTGACGACACCGGATACAGTTGAGCAATCTGCTGCTCGATCGTTTTGAGTCCGGGCAAAAAAAGTGCTAGCTAGCAAATTCCGAGCGCTCGGAAAGCGCCACGCGAACATTCGAGATTAGCTTCAGTTTGACCAAGCGAACATGACTGCTCGAGATCTGGCAAAAAAAGTTGCTCCGAAGTGACCACCCGAATTCGCCATCAGTACATCAAACAAAATTAGTTCACAAAACGCTACCGTTTAGAAGAGAAACACAATGAAAAAAGAGCCGTCTTTGGCGGCAACGAATGTGATGCCCAGTAGGCAAAGGTTGGCGCCATCCAATGAGACAGCAGGAGAAGCGCGCGCGTGCCTACCCTGGGCGTGTGGATTTGGAACGGGTCCGATCGTAGTGTTCCGTATATGCGCGGCATGTTGCGCACTACTGCATTTTTCAATACCGATTCACTGAATTGTAGCCCAAAACAGTTCTCGCGAGTGTTTCACTGCCAACATTTATCTTCAAGTTCTTCGGACAGCGACGCCAGTCCGCTTTGCAACGCGCACTATGTTTTTCACCGGGGCTGCTCCATGGCGTGGCCCGCGCGTGCACGCGCAGCATGGACAAAAAACACCGATGCACGAGCTGAAGCATCGTTCACTGCTTAGCGCCGAAACAAGAAAGAGTCTGGAATAATTTCGATTGAGCTTCGTAACGGAATCAAAGTTTTAAATTATGATAACAAGTACGAAATTGACATAGAGTGTAACGTAATTTGAAGTGAACTTGTTTTTGCGTTTTAGTGCCCCTTAATTCGTTACAGAATCTTTATTAAAAGAACTAGCAGAGCAAAATAGGTGCCGTTTTTGCAGTTGAGTTATACGGCCAGGCGAACATTATCTCGAAGAAAGTATGTAACTAGAAGATCACGAATTACCTAAAATTCATCGGGTGTTTCACGAAAAATGAGCCAAAGTAAAAAAAAAAAAAAAAGGTTCTTTGCGCACCAAAACGACGGGCTGCATCGTGTTACCAGTGGTGTGAGGTGGATTGTAAGAACCTTGTATCTTCTTGTGTTTCGACAACACAGTCTTGCTCTTGCCGTGAGTTACAGCGGAGAGCAGTTATACGCGTTCGGGTCTCCCAAACGCAGAGGATTACTTGCAGGGATATCCCCAGGATTTTTGTCTCAGGGTGGGGGGTTTGGTGTTTCCTGTAGGGGGGTGACACTCATACTTGCTGCTTTTCTAGTTTTTCTGGCTTTTATGGCAGTGATTTTGCGGGGCGTGTTGCAAGATTGTGTTGCAAACGGTTGCAAAGGTGATGTGATGCTCTGAGCATCACATCACCGTCTCCACTTCATACATGCATATAGGTTACAATCTATTCAATACACGCATTATTGGCTCTTAGAAGAGTATGATTGGCGAACTGCTATAGGACTGACGTCGACATTCAAATAGAGAGGAAGCGAGAGAAATGAGACCGAGCAAAACCCGCAAACTTCACATCGCCGCAGAAACTTGAAGGTTCAGGTATAACTTTGTACATGTTTTCCTGTTTACTTCCTTCCTGGACAAGGAATTGTTCTTTAGCGGAAGTTCCACAAAACGATGATAGCGTTACGTGACCACCCGATTGAAATAGTCCTCCACATTCAAAATGATACATTTTAACCACCACCCACACATGCAACATTTCACATCTTCAAACGGGTTTACACAATTTTCCACTCTCTTTGATGGACCGTAAGTGCTTTTTCATGAAGGGCTCATTTCGTCACTTCGAACTGATTTCCTCTTTAGCCCGTTTGCACACACACACACACATAGAGAGAGAGAGAGAGAGATAGAATGGGAGAGGGGGAAATGAATAAGATACCAAACGCAATACCCGCGATTCAACGATAAGAGGGCTCTTGCTGTTGGACAAACCGGAAATCCACTTTGCGATCTTGAATTTAGGTTCTGCTAATATTCCCTCTCCCATGCACGCGCGTACGCGTCGTTTATATATGGTGCTCGCGTTGGAGGAGCTTCTCACTTCCGCTCCATCAGTTGTTTTGTGACCAGTTTCGTGGAAAGTCTGGGATCAACTTACGAGATACGCTGAGGGTAGCGAGGGAGTCGATTGCATGCGTTGACCGGCTATTCGGCGAAGGAGAAGAGAATGAATCGGTTTCTGCTTCTGCTCGTGGTCGTCGTCATCATCTGTGTTTGTTTATTACCCGAAGTGTCGCCGCATCACCTGCATCACAAGATCAAAAAACTGATCCTGCTCCATCAGTAAGTGATCTTCTAGGCTGTCGCTTTTCAGACTTGTCGAAAGCATTCGGCAGTTTGCGTGTTGTAGTATCTGTCTCAGAGATGATAGCGTCTTTTCTACATCAGAATTTTGTATCGTAGAATCAAGTACGGTGCAAATTAACTCGAGAAGGTGCTGATATACGTCGACATTTGTAAACAAAACAAGGCGTACGGCAGCTGCCCCAGTGACGCGTTCTTGAACAGAAAGTCGGGCTGTAGCGATCACGTCGCCGCTTGTCTCTGCTAGAGTGCTTTTTTACCCCCTTAGGTAGGTTCCACAGCAGGGCCCCTTTAATTTCTACCAAGGTTACGTGATCGTGGGAGAAATGTGTAGATGGAGGAAAGGGAAGAGTGATAGTTATTTTAGGGAATAGGTGACATGTGATTTAAGCGCAACGGTGCTCTAACTAAAGGGGTGCTTGTCCGCACTACATTTCGAGATTCATCAAATATCTTCATAAAAATAACATTGTTGTTGCTCGTAAGTCAATACCAGTGCGGCGAAGGGCGAATTTCCCTAAAAAAATTATGTAGAGTCTAAACTAGAGTCGTTTTAGTAAGGTGGCAATTTGAGCATGGATACTTCCATATACACTCGTGCCTCGTTTGCACGACTGGAAATTTTGACGATTTATATGGGGACCTAACTTTTTCAGCGTATTTATGTCTCCTTAATATGGAAAGTCGCTTTTCGGACAACGGACAGGGCAATGAGGTGGCAAACCTCTACGCTACGACAGTTTGTCTCTGCGCAAGGGAAAGGGCAAACCCTGGAGAAATCACGTGAGCAAGTGTCCGTCCACTCACAAGGCAGCAATAGTATTCGTAGACCGGTATGTGTACACAGAAGAAACCACGTGTGCCTTACCTTAAAATGTTGTCCCCTTATTTGGGGGAGGGACCACGGTCAATAGGGTAAAGAGGGGAACTTGGAAGCTGCGCAGACGGCTTGCATAGCACATGGAGCCCCATGTATTTCTGTCTCGTTATTGTGGACGGCATCGGTATCGATTGAACTTCGCCCCTCATTCAGCAGACGTTTCGCTGCATGCAACACAGGGATACCTTCTTTGGAGAACAAAACAAGGAGTACATAGGGTTCAAAACGGGATCTTCTAGCCACAGAGATAGTCACTTAACTTGTCCGAAGAATTGACAATTAAATTACATCGAGAGTACAGGCGTCTCATGATCACCACCACAGCCGTGATGGCTCATGAGGCACTGCAAACAGCGGTTGACTTTTTTAGGACAACGGCGACCATCACCACGCACTCCACGTTGCCGAATATTTTGTCTGCGTTGAGTAGCACATCGTTATGCATGTGAACAAACCCTTGACTGCTGCCTTCCTTGCTCAATAAATTCCTTTCGTTTTTCCCTAACATGGACGACTTGCCTTATGGACAGTTTTTGTCGAGGTTTTTGTCCACAATAACCACGCACAACGACGTCCGTTACACTGTCAAAACAGTACTTCACCGCATAACACCCTCTGAAGTCGGCCCAGACGAACGATCCCCCCCGAGCAACATGCCGCTACGCCGGCAGGTAGGTCGCTAGCGCATCATCGCCACCTGGAGTCAACAATCATTCCGAATAATGTCGTTCTCTATCATGACTTGTTGAAAACTGCATGGCTCTGGCTTTTTACTTGGACGCTTTACATTTTGCGTAATGTGTCCAAAAGAGACAAGCACATCCTGTTTTGACCAAGTATAGGTCTTAACACTGTATGGTCACGTTGACTTTCACAGTACAAGGGGCGTTTGCTAGCCCTACAGGGGATGATGCATTAGAATGAGGTTTTTGTGATGTTGCATAGCTATCGCTTCCTCCTCTCGTGCTGTAAGAACGAGCCACAGTCTAAAAACAAAACTTACAAAAAAGAAAAAAGAAGTAGGAAAAGAGAACTACATGACAGGCTCTGTACACTATTTCGCCAAATGATAGAGCTGTCGCATCTGATTTCAGGAGAAAGCAGTGCTTACGCCTTTTTGTGGCAGTTAACATGTACCAAAGTGACACAAAAAGGCGCACGCTCCCCATTATCAACGAATTATGAAAGAAAACGATATCATTCTGAATGACGGTCGTCTCTGACCATGCTATACATGCGATGACATTCTGTATTCTTTTTATAAAAACGGTGTTTGAAATATGCCATGAAACGGTATTGTACAGGGTGTGTGCAGAAAAACATGAAAAATTTTTACATTAACTCGTTGTCTACTTAGCCGAGGAACTTCCGGTGGCGCACGACGGAGTATTTATGCGTGCGAAAGCTACAACAAAATCCTGGAAGCCATACTCAGTGTAAAAATATAAACAGAGCGCGAAAACATGGGCTTCCACGCATTAGAAAAGGGCGGTCATGACAGTGCATGGTAGTGCATTTCGTCCCACGAGAGTTATGTGCAGGCACCGCTAGGGGTACAGCCGATGAGCATCCATGTGGGACATCATTTCGATTTATGCACCGATAGCACCGATAGCGGTACTTGAACACAACTCTCCTACGTCCACCATGTTGCCCTTTCACATACACCCTGTTGTCCACCATGTTGCCCTATCCTGATGCACGGAAGCAGATGTTTTCGTTGTTCCGTTTATTTTTTATGCTCAGTATGGCTTCCACAATTTTTCTGCAGATTTCGCACGCATAAATGCGCCATCGTGCGCCACCGGAAGTTTCTTAGTTAGGTAGGCAAAAAGCTATGTGCCTAAATGCGGGTCACGTTTTTCTGCACACACCCTGTACTTGAAGGGTACGTGGAAGACGTGCCTGTGCAAATCATCCCGCACAAATGTTTGGGAAAGGTTTTTCCACGCTACCGCAATAACGTATCGATGTCAGAGGATGCGGCTGAGCAAACGTGAAATATTTCAACCATATTTCGTCCATATACCATAGCTGGCTTCGAACGTATTGAATACCTTCCATGTCACTAGCTCAACGCAAGAGCGAAGGCGTAGCCAAACGATACTATCATTACTCAGTCTCTGTCTGCGCAGACAATCCGACAAAGTCTATTCTGTGTTCGCAGCTGCTGGTTGTTTACGCGGCGCAGAAGCCATGGCTGCGCAAGAGAGAAATTTATTAGCTTTTTTGATGGGTTAGACGCGATATACTCTAATAATATATCGAGGAAGCTCGACGGTAAATACATGCACAAGCAGAGATAGAATCAACCCGTTGAGTATATTTATAACTCGCCGCTGTTGTGCGATAGACATCGAAAATAAAACTACCCGTTCCGGAAGCGTTTATTTAGCACGGACGTTAGGACACCCAATTGTGCTGATTCAGGAAACCTCCACAAAGCTATCCAGGTGGACGTGTCTGGAATAAACTGCGAAATCTTGACGTGTGGCGCAAAATAAATATGTTGGTATATTGTGGTAGAAGGCCACTGTTTCAAATTCATGTGCCATTTGTCAATTATTTATCAAGGAGCAGGATTATTTATAAATTACAATTCAATTCAAGCCTTCAAGCTTACCTCAGTCTACCGTGTACGCGCTACGCAAAGCCAACCATACACCATTTCCCACGATATGGCTCTTTCTGCTAATTTGCTGCAAATAATAGACGTACGCCTTTTTGAGAGACTTTGTGTTTACGTTAATGGCCACAGTCAGGCGCACGCGCTCCATATAACGAGTGATAACCGTATTGTCCTGTGCAATGGTATTCGTTGAGAGCGTTATGTGTATCCAACGACGACTGCGTCAGGATATAGAGTTCGGCCTATATCTCCGTATTTTTCTTTTCTGTACCAACCAACCAATGAAAGAAATGACGACAACGACGATGATGGAACACGTTACACAATACCTTACACCATTTGGCAGCTTGTTGAGGTTGAGGTTTAGGGGTTGGGGACTGACGGTATTTGCTCTCTGGCTCAGGTGCCAGTGCGGACGGATTGTCTGGCGAAAGTTCATGCCGGACAGATCGCGTGGCGGGTCGCCTCCGAGCAGCCGGTTGAACGGGTTATCATTTCGCATTATTCATTCCTTCATTCACAACTTCTTGATATTGTGTATACCGTGCCGTTGACCTAAGTTAACCGCTACCGCTAACCTTCACTCAACGTCCTTATGCCGTACAGGAAATGTCACTCGCAGTTTGTCTTTGACGTTTTCAACAACCCCATATCCTTACTTTTCTTCTCTTTTTTTTTTTCTTACAGCCTAAAAAAGCTCAAGTTCCTGCACCACCACGGATGATGCTCGACACTCGCCTCCACAGTGGTCGTCAGCATTCCTAAGTCAGTCAGAAGTGCCAGAAGTCAAACTTCCAGAGGATCAGTGTCATCATATGATCATTTCTCCATGTTGCAGTGCGTGAAATCTTTAGTGATTTACCTGATAAGAACATTTGACGTAGCCAACTTTCATTCTTCATTATAGCAGCCATTGCTTCGATTTAACTTGTTAACACTGTTGAGCGTAACGGCGGACATTCGCGGTGGGGGACGTTAGCGTACGGGCGCCTTGTGCTTCAAGTTGTGTTGGGTTGAATAAATGAAGATCCAGTTTCGTATATAACCAAAAGTCTTAAATATTTACTGAGGTAACCCTTATTTATTTATTTATTTTATTTATGTAGTTAATGCTTCTGACCACACGTTGGCGGTGAATGGGTGAGACGGTACATAACGATACGGCGCATGAACAGCTACTATCCATAAAAACGTAAGCAGAATAGTATGCACCAAACGAAACATCAAATTGAACGAGCTCGTGATGATAACATAGCATGTGAAACTGGTGTAAGAGCTGTAAGTGTAAGCTTTTAGCTCTGCGTTTGAATATCGGACAGGAAATAACTCAATGAAGAGGCTGTGGTGGATTCAAGAGAATGTGCGTACCACTAATGAAATGTCCAAAGAAAGAAGCAAAATCTAAAAGCATCCGATTGACTATATGTGGGATGTGCATTAGGCAAGACAATCAGAATTATAATTCGGTTCCGTCTGTTGGAAGCATGCCACTTCGTCGGCTAGTCATGTTGCCAACATGTTTCCCTTGATAAGCTCCGTGGCTATTAGCCACTAGGTGGTGTTGGTGAATGGGCTCGCCGTTGTCGGCCTCACAGAGGTGGGCAACGTCAAGACTGACGCCCTGAGGGAATGTGCGTCCTGGGCAGACTTCTAAGGGAACTGTGCCGACATATGTCTGAAAGCATCTTAGGAAGACACAGGAAAAACCCCAGACAGCGCTGCCGGCACCAAGATTCGAACCCGGGTACCTCCCAGTCACGACGTGACGTGGCCAGCACGCTAACCGCTGAGCCACGCGATCTGGTTGTTAGCCACTAAGTTCTGCAGTGTCTGTCGTTACGTGTTCCAACGACAGCTGTTACGTGTTGTTGCTGCTGCATATGGACCATTGGAGCTTGTATAGTTTGTAACTGTCGAGGAGATTACTGCAGGAGATGTAACTCATGTTCCTCTACATCAGTTGGTCGACGATGATGGAGTGTTCCGGAGGGCCGGATGTGCTGGGAAGCTTCTCAACCCGTGGCCTAATACGTGGCGTCGATAGAACTGAAGCTGGCTCGTGTGCGTAGTGGTGTGACTGCGTCGTTGTCCACGGACTGCCACATAACCTTGTTTAATCGCACATGTGCGGTGAACAAACAACTGACGTCCGTGGAAGACAAAGTGTCAACGTCTGCGCCCAAACGACTATGGCAACCACAGCAGAATAGCAGCCACTACCATGCACGACGTATATAGAGTTACTGTTCATCTCGCATAGAAAAATTAAACAACAAATCAGGACGCAACACAACACACGATACAAGGAGGAAATATGATAACAGTATCTTTCATGGCTCATCTGCTTGCCGCGCTCAGCCGTTTATGAAGACGCACGCAAGGAGAAAAAGAAAGTAACGAGATCTCCTCGGTCTGTGTTTTTGGGCACCTGGCATGTATATAACGCATTCCTACCAAAAAACCCACATCCCTGTGCCGGTACCCCGAGGACTATAATCGAAGTGTACAAAACGGTACACTTGTTCTGGGGACTGGGGGTTGGCTATCGATTCTCCCAACAGCTTCTCCGTGCACGACTACCAGCAGCAAGGTCAACTACGCGTTGGACTGGATTACGTGTTTTCAAAAGCAAGGGCGAGAAGCTCGCGTCGCACGACAACCAACACAGACAAGTGGAGATGTCAGATGAGGAGCAGATGTACCAAGTTGTTTCAAGGAAGAATCCTTCGAGTAATGTTCGGTATGCTTCGGCTGGACCACAGATGTTGGAATCTGAGTTTATTCATTTCATTTTCATTTGAATGACGTGACATATATTCATACACATATAAACACAGAGACAAAAGGTACAAAAACAAAGGAGAGGGGAAGGAGGGGGAAAGCTCTTATAACAGCTTGACCGGTCCGGGTCCCTTGCCTCCGTGACATGACAGCAAAGACTGCAGAAGACGGCTGTTGAGGTCGCCATTCCCAGCTTTCGTGTACAGCACTGGTGGACAGCAGAGCCGCATATTAAAAGGGAGTCTGGCCATTAATGGGTCATGCCTATACCTGAAGCTCCACCCACTTTTTCAGCTTTCCGACCAATGAAGTCTTCAAATATGGGGCGCTATCAATCAGCCTATCCTGACTATTTGCCCCCCTATCCAACATGGGCAGCGCCATTTTGGGTGGCAAGTGGATTGGATGGGATTGAAATGGATACCTCTCGCAATCTGCAAAAGTAGTGGATTGTTGGTGCAGATTTGATAAGCGCCACCTAGGGAGCGTAAGGCACGTCGGGAATTGTCGTCTGCTTCCGTCGTTGTACCGCTGCCGGCAGAACCACCCGCTGGGACACATTCTGTTGTCGGTATGATTTTTAAACAAATCTACATGAATAGTTGGAATATAAGAGGCAAGAATGTTTATATCCATGAAATCCAGCTGTTAAATATAAGATTGTACAGCACAGCGCCGTTTTTATGATTTCGTTGTGATCGCCGTGTTCACTAGGCCTAACACCGGCGACAAAACGTATTATTTTCAGTTAGATATCGATGGATGAGCATAAGTTGAAAGTGATTTCCGAGAAATTTATATTAGGATGTACATTTGAAGCGTAAAATCAGGTTAGTCTGAAAATTTTTTGTCACGAAGTCCCCGCTTCATTGTGTTTGTTTTCGTCGCCATTTTGGGTGGCAGTATGGTGTCATTGCGACCCCCTTGGTAAAAAGCAAACCAATCAGAGGAGCGAAACTGTGATTGACAGGTCGAGCCTCTTTTTGTGACTCCTCCCAATGGCCAGACTCCCTTTTAATATACGGCTCTGGTGGACAGCGACGCATTGCGCCCTCTCGCGGCTGTTGAGTGAAACTTGCCACCAAGACAATAGAAAAGTGCTGTATAGCAGCTGTTCTATCCAAGGTAACGAAATATTCCCTACGATACACGTTCTGACATCTAATCTACGCTTATACAAATGAAAAGTATAATTATATGTGAAATACCTTTGGTTCCCCAGACATCCCGCTTTTCGGACCATGAATACATGGGAGGTGTGGGTATTTTCACGCAGGAGACGATTTCATCGCTTAATATCTCTGGTAATGTATGATGCACTGTAATATTCCCGTGGATATGCGTTGTAGGGTACCTCTAGATTCAACATTTAGAGGAAGTGCTAGAGTCACTCAATCGTCTGCGGTTCCCTTGTGCGGCAAACTTGGCCCGGATGCCAGTTTCGGAAACAGTCAAAGTGGTTCTCCGCGTTGCAGCGGTGTGTAGCAGGGAAGTTAGCTTTACGCGTCTGTTGAACTTTTCTTTGCTTATTTAGATTTATAGACCGTTTTCAGCAGAGTTATCTGGGCGTCGCCATCTTAGCGCACGTGACCTTGCGCGCCACTGCTTGCCTTCTCTTTCGGCTGCCTGTTGACATGGTGCACGTAGTACGGCGGTGCAACCCAGAGACGCTTTCCACGATTTTAAACTTTTTGCAATGAATTCCGGATGGAAGGATGTCATGAGGCTTTGGCCGAAGCTTCAACGCTCAGGTGAGTGCATTTGCTTGATTTAGAGTGACATTTCTGTCCTCGTACGTCCCACATGATCGGCCCCACTATGCTCGAGTTACTACATATTTCGGCGTTTTTTTTTCTCTTCTTTTGTTGGGCATACGTTACATTGTGGGTACGTTCATAGTGTAATATCGTAAGCTCGTGATTCCTTGCTTTTTATCGCAAGAGTTGCGGTACATGAAAGCTTGTAGCCATTAAAGGAAAGCTTCAGTGTTTTATAATTTTGTTGTTACAACTACCTGAGAAAGATATGCATGTAAGGGGTGTTATGTTGTCGTTATGTAGTGGCATACTTTTATTGTTGATTTCAGATGTATACAACCACATGATCAACGAGCTAGAGGGAGACGGAAAGCCTGCGCTGAAATACAGAGAATTTGCAAACGCAAGGAAGCTGTTTGACAGCGGCCATGTCGGCGTAGTACTGTGCCAGTGCAACGATGGTGTATGAATTTTAAAGACCGACATCAGGTCGACACAAACAGTGAGCAGAACGTGTAGTACAGAGACTGGCTTCGGGCCCACTTTGGCGGCAACATGTCATATTTGTACACTGGTCATCAAGGTTGTAGAGGCGACAAACAATGGGCTCGTGAGTGCTTCGTGCACTGACAAGGCGTGTACGTGGAGCGGTTCAACTGCGAGGAACGTGACCCCTTCTACTATTGGGGAAGTTTATTCTCACAAGCAGCAGCCAACGCCAACAGCAGAGTTTGGGGCTCACACAGAAATGCTGCGCCAATTTGAGGGCTGCATTACTTACCCTCGCTGACTTGAAATCCTTCCTCTGAAGATTCGATACCTACCGTTGTCAAATCAGCTTGTTTTTCTCTCTTTGTGGAAACCCGTGCATTGCAAAATGCCTCGAACGCGGGCAGTCTTTGTATAACGACGGCTCGTGAATTTAACAAACAGCTTCGTCCCACGCGATCAGATCTCAGTCACAGTTTCTACACTCAATCACGGAACAGGTCTTCCCTCTGCTTTTCCAGATTTTGCACAGAACTGTAGCACAGCGGCAAAAAAGGTCGGAAGCACTCACATAGACAAAGGCACAAAGGCACTCGCAGAAGGCAAGCAATGGCGTGGCTACTGTGGCGCCATCTATTAGCGCCCGAAGCAACTTGCTGCTGTAAACGGTCTATACTAACGGCATTCTTTTGGTAGGCCTAAGACTCCGTGAACCCTTGGAAAGAAAGCGCGAAAAAAAGAAGAAAAGAATGGAAGTGTTGCTGCGGAAAGTGCCATGCTCAAGCTCAATTCACGAAACGTTCAACGGTTCAACCCACACCATTGTACGAGTCGGCTTCACCTCATTATCGAAACTGCTTGGGTAGGGCAAGGCAAGCTGCCTTGGCCCCATTTGTCTAACCTCACTTATCACTAAACTGACCTAAGACATCATAGACTTTGTTTACTGATAAGTTACGTTAGATTAGTGCGGCTGTGGCAGCTTGCCTCGCCCTCACCAACTTCATTATATATACCAACCTATATATGATGCCTTAGGTTAGTTTAGTGATAAGTTAGGTTAGGTTAGTGTGGCTGTTACAGTTGGCCTCTCCCCCTATCGAAACGGATTCGACGAGGCAAGGCAAGCTGCCACAGCCGCACTTATCTGACCTAACCTATCACTAAACTAACCTAAGACATCATAAACTTGGTTTGTTTAGTGAAGTTAGGTTAGTTTAATGCGGCTGTGGTAGCTTGCCTTGCCTCCCAACGGCAACGCCAACAAAAAGGATACCATGGTTTCGTACCAAAAACGGCAAAGAAATCAGCAAAAATCATGCTAAACAACGAAGAAATGAACGGGAGCCGGAAAAAAACGTCCCCGGAAATAATGTCCCCGGAAAAAATGTCCCCTGTGGAAAGGCTACCGGGAGTTCCCGAAAGAAACAAAATAAGGGTGTTGAAGTCAGTATCGCATGGTATTTAGAGCGACAGTTTGCTGCAGCCCGATTACTGGGCATCCTGTCATTGTTAATGTCTCATTAATGTCTGTGCTGTGAAATGAGGGTCAACGTATTTCCAAGCAATAAGCTGAAGGTCCCCGGAAGAAGTGTCCCCTGTGGAGAGGTTACCCCGAGTTACTTTCTTTACGAAATACTTCCTTTGGTGTGATCAAATCAAAGTCTGTGCATTGTTTTGTGCTATAATCCTTCCTGAGGGGTTGGGAAAGTTGAATTTTTTTTTCGGGGACGTTTTTTCCGGGGTCGTATTTTCCGGGGACATTTTTTTCTACACCCGAAATAAACAGTTCAGCATCGCTCGGAGTTCCTTGAAGTGGGCTTGACCGCAATACAGAGATGTATTAGGTGAGGCCAACTTTCAAATGGTGACTCCTACCAAAGTAATGCCACTAACTGCTTTTGACCTCAGTTCTTGAGTTAGATATAATTTTGGGACCATGATTGGTACATTATGCGCCCGCAGGTAGAACACAAATTTTGAAGTGTTATCTCTTGTCATATTACTTATTAAGATGTCGTTGTTCGATGAATTCTTTTGTGTCAACGCATATGAGAAAAATTTAGCAGTAGACTTTTTGTTTATCACCAATGAATTGTTTTGAGAACATCTGACAACCCAACAGTGCGTGTTCACGTAATTATACTGCACATACTGATGATAACTTCCAGTCTCGTATCGAGCTCACATGTCTTTACAGCGGTATTAGACGCAGTATTGGAGGTGCTGCTTATGAAGATTACCCAATGCAAACAGTTACATTATGCATGCAGTTACAGTGTACATAGTTTAAAGTGTACTCCATGAAAGGAATGTCCCTCTTTTTTTTTTTTTTTTTGACAGAGACGGCTTTTAATGCCTCGTTTCTCGAGATCGCGGCGTCGAAGTCTTCTGCAGAAGGAAAAGCGGACAGACGACGAGGACGATGTTTGCATGGCGCTTGAGTAAAAAACACCCTTTGGCCCGGTTTCACCAACGCTGATTAACTTTGAACCGAGATCAAGGGTAGCTAAATCTTGAAGTTAACACTTGGTTCTTTTTTAGTAATGTTAGTTAGTGAAGTGATATACGTTTCAGTGACACTAACTACCCTTGGTGAAGCAGAGTTCAGTGTTAAATTCAAGTTGAGGAGTCTCTCATCTCGGTTCAAATGTTAATCGGGGTCGGTGAAACCGGGCCTAGGTGTTACTGCTTCAGGCGCCATGGAGATACCGAGCCCTGCTGTCGCGCAAGCTTTACGGCGGGCACGAGAACGCGAACGGAAGCATAGAACTCGCGAAGACCCAGCTCGTCGTGAAGCCGAGGCCGCAAACAAGAGAGTGCGACGTCGGGATCCCAACGTGCGTGCCGCCGAAGCTAAGGCAAAACAATATAGACGCGAAGACCCTACAGTATGTGCCACCGAAGCAGATGCAAGGCGGACTCAGCGGCGAGAGCCTCCAGCACGCGCCGCCTAAACGGTGGCAAAGAGGCGTCAGAGGCAAGTGAAAGCCGAAGGACTTCACTAGGCAATTCAGGGAGAACCAATTTCGGTACAGTTGTTCGGTGTGCGATCCCTTGTGGTTCAAGAGTGATCTCACAGCACTGCCATTGTTGTCATGCAATTGCACCAATGCCGATGGCGCTGTCGCTGAGATTCGCGTTACACAACCGTAATCGTCTTGTGGGGTTTTTATCTTTTTTTTAGCGTGTTAGAGTCAATAACGTTTCCTTGGGGAACAGACGTAGCTGCTCCTCAGATAGCTTATGTTTATTTAGTGTGTGCGGGGGGGGGGGGGGGCGGGGGGTATAGCAAGTTTTCACCTATATTACATAGTGACGTGCAGTGACGTGGCATGCTCGTAAGCTCCTCCCACTGGCGCCCACTTTTCGTGCTGGTGGCTTTGAAAGATGACAAACTGCGCTATTTTTTCAATGCGACAACCATAGTTTTCATAAGAGAAAATGTGAGGACGGCATTGACGAAGTTTCTTCGGGATAAAAGAAAGGTTCTGACGCGACTGGGTTTCAAAACACCATTCAAGGCTTCGTTTTCGAGCCAATGCTAGATAATCTCGGCAGCTGCGCCGAAAAGGTGACCACCACCATGGTCGCCAAACGCGTTCGTTCGACGTCATGTGAAAACACCCTATATTGCAGCATTTGGATATCGTAATGTGTTCGGGGCCGTAGATAAAATGTTCACGCATGGACTGGGAGGATGTGTTTTCACACAAGCTTGCAATGCTCCCTATTTGTGTTGCATTTCTATGTGCATATTTGAGCTTTCACAGAGAGCAAGAGTTTATATTCATGTGATGATAATGTTTAATTACGCGAAGTTTTTTTAAAGAAACGGGAGGTGAGTGCTCCGTAAGACAACTTGGCTACAGCACGTAAAGCATTTTTTGTAATACAGCAGAGCACTAGTCGATTGTTTGTGCCGTTTCCCCAGACAAGGTGAGTGAGTGAGTGAAAAAGAAAAAAATGGCACCACCAACGTGGAAGCCGGCTACTCCATACCACGTAGACAACTCAGAAAACATACCAATAGTCACACAAGGTCAGAACAGCAATAAATAAATAAATAAATAATAATAATAATAATAAATATATAAAAAATAAAAAAAAGAATAAAAAAGAACAGTAATCGAAACAAAGGCACAAAAGTCAAAACTTATCGTATCCCAGACAAGGTGGCAGTATGGATGCGACTCAAATAATGTGTTATATAGGATAACTTTCTGTTTCGAGCGGCAGAAATTGACATGTTTTTATTATTCCCAAGACTTTACACAATTTTGCGCCTCATAGGACGCTGACGTGGCTCTCCGACTTCTTCCGTCAACGGAAGATTTTCGTCACTACAGGCGAGGGGGACACGGAAAAGATCACTGTGCCACAGGGAGTTCCTCAGGGAAGTATCCTTAGCCCCCTGTTATTTAACATTGTCCTGATGGGCCTCAAGGGGTGCCTTCCTCGGAGAGTGCATCTGTCCATCTATGCTGATGATATCTGTGTCTGGACGGTTGGCAAGTCCCGCCCTGCAATTCAGCGTCGGCTCCAGAGCTCACTTGATGCCATACATGCCTACTTCCTGAAAGCAGAGATCTCTACTGAGAAAAGCGCTACCCTTCCGTTTACCCGGAAAGAGATGCGCCGGTTCCAATTACTCATCGGAGGATCCCCCTTAAAGTAGCAAAGAAGTCATTTTTAACACCCAGTTTTCTTCTTATAAAACTGTTAAATAGGCCAGTAAGATGCACCATGCGAAGTAATTTACACCACAGAGTCATAATTATCGCAGAAATTGAATTTAAAATACGCCGCAAAAAGCGACCGTGCGCAACGGTGGCGAAGAGCAGTACCAGCCTGTGATCTGCCTGGACCTCGCGCTGACGCTATAAGGAGAACGCTCGCTGATTGGCCTAGAGAAATGTTGTCTGCTACTCCGCTGTCGTCTGGTACTCGGCCTGTTCGGGGTTCTGATAAAGCCTTCTCCCTGCTCGGTAATGCTTCGGCCGCTCCTTCTATCCCCGATTCTCCGGGAGTACTGGCAAAACAGATTTACGGCGGCAAAGGGAGAAGGCGCTGACCCCCACTGACCGGCGAACGAGAACGAGTTCTCCTTATACCGTCATCGGTGACGTGGCGTCATACCTCCTCATCCTCGTTATAGCTGGAGTGGCGAGTTAAGGGTGAACGCGCGGAGCCATGTTTATGTGAGTTTTTTCTGGCAAACAAATTGCATACATCAAAACCTTTCGCACTATTCGGCATAATGACACACACACTTTCATCAGATGTCTTAATCTGAATTTTTTTTTGATGGCCCTCTGTACTCCTTTAAGGCAGGTCAGGCACTACAGGTTCCTCGGTGTTGTGTTGGACCGCAACCTGTCGTGGGCAAGACACATTGACTATCTCATTTCAAGGGCGCAACGTTGGGGAAATGTGATACGTCACTTTGCTGGCTTGCGCTGGGGATGTACTGAGCGGGACCTTCTTGGCACTCCACAAGCGTTCGTGGCTCAGTAGTCTACAGCCTTCCTGCGTTGCACGGACTATCACGGACGTCCGAACACAAGCTCCGTTGTGTCTTGGCGCGCAGCTTGCGGACTTGTCTTGGCGTTCCGCGTTGCGCTGAGACGAGGATGGTGGTAGCCGAAGCCAGGGAACTCCCAATGGACGTCCTCCGTCAGAGAGAAACTTTCCGCCACGATTTGCGATTGCGCGCTCACCATCGTCGTCACCCAATGGTACAGAAGCTTCGTAAGCGGAACTACAGCAAAATCGCGCTGTATGCGCAAGAACTAACGTGCCATATACCTGATTGATTTATTTATTGATTGATTATTTAAAAGGCCATATACCTGCCTTCACTGTTGCCCCAACCGCTTCTTCAGTAGCACCATGAACACTGCCGAAACCATCCACCTCGTTTCACATCCCAGGGTTCAAGGGGCCGAAGAGCCAAACCACTGCTCCAGTATACTCAAGCAGGCTACTTTGGAGTTGATGGACGCTGCATACGGAAACCAAAGCGCCGTATATACGGACGGTTCCTCCACTACTGGCGGCTAATCTGCTGCATTTGTAATTCCTGAGGAGTTAATTTCACGTGGGTTCCTCCTATCCCACCGCACCTCGGCCACCTCTGCGGAGTTGTATGCCATCCTGTTATTCCTCAAGTCTATTTTGCATCACCGTTATCAGCCTGTGCTCCAGTCCTGTCGCACGAGTCGGACCGGGGCTTTGATCGCATAAGTAACTTTTTGGGGCCCACTTCTCGAGGTGACTTGAGGTCTGAGGCTGCACATTCTGCAGCACGAAAACCAGGCATGTAACGAGCGTCGTTAACAACAGGAGGCTTGTCGGCTGTGAGCACCCGAGGTTGGAACCGTCTGGTAGCTGCACGCTTTCGTGGGCATAACGAATGAGAGGCGGAGTGCGGCCCTGCACAGTTGGCGCACTTCGGTTGACGTCACGCTGTGCATCCTTTCGGCTCATGTGGGCCTGAGCAGATCTTGCAACGTAAAGGCCCACGACAGCTTCGGGCGAGGTGGCCAAACCGTTGACAGCGGTAGCATTGAACAGGCCCTTCCACGTATTCATGAACCGTGTGAAAGGAGAAGCCTAGATGGATCATATTGGGTAACTTCTTGTTCGACCTAAAGGTCAGTATAACACTTCGAAGTGGTACATATTGATCTGACCCATCTTCCAAGGAGATATGACGAACTTGACGTCTGGCCGCTACGACACCCTCATCTGCCAAATAGGCGACAAAGTCCTCGTCGGTGTATTCAAGAGGGATGTCCAAGACCTTCCCCGTATTTTTGACATATGACGACGGTATCGTGACTGTGACCGCGATACCGGCTACCTCTTGCAGGCCCATCAGGTTTGAAACAGCACCCTCTGTCTGGACAAAAATGCACATCGAGCCGTCACGGTTCACGCGATGATGAAGAATAGGCTCTTGGGCCGCGGAACGAATGGTCTGTGCAATGCTGTTTGGGTTGACTTTCCAAAATGACTTCTCGGAAAGCGAACAGAACTGGGATACCTTGTGGTCTGTTTTTCTTGTATGTGACAAGTGTGAAGGGGTCACTCATGTCCTCATCCAGGGTGTCCTTGCGGTCCACAGGAGGAGTTGCCGGGTTTATATAGTAAGACTCAGTGCTGGAAGACCAGTCCTGAAGCGCTGGGGGTACCGCAGGAGGTAGTTGTCCAGATCCGGTATCCTCTGGACGCTCTGGTCGTCGTGGCGAGCGACTTCGGTCGCGGAAGCTAGAGCGACCGATGTCTTGAGATGAACCGGCATGATGCATATCAGCCGGTGTGAGGGCCATAGGCCCTCAAAATAGTGGCAGCTAGGCCTTGGAAACAGGAGCGAGAGAAGCTACGTCCGTGCAGTGCAAGCGCGAGCAGACGTAATGACAGAGAATTTAATCGAATGGATTGATATTTTCTATATACACTATAACATAATGCGAATTCTTTGTGTTGTGGATATTAAAAGTTACGAATATTTTCCGAACGAAATTTACTTCAAATTCGAAGAAAGGGTCACCCGCGTCCTCGAAGACGTTTCGGCAACACGCCGGGCCGCGTTTCCCCAATGCCGTACCCGAAACCGAACGCGATTCTGCGCCCGACGCGTTAACGCGGTACCGCACGCGAGCGTGTTGCTTTTTCCGGAAACGGGTTAAAAAATTTCCGCTGTTGCACTGATGGTTCTCACGTATAGGAATATTAGACTTTTTATAACCCAACTTATAATTTTGTTTATAATCATATTGATTAAGAATATCTTCTTTGATTAAATGTGGTGATCGTTTCTCGTTTTGATATAGTGTAGGTATTATTTCCCTACATGTTGGATGATTGGTTCTATATTATTGCTATGTGTTGATTCGAATTATTGCCTTATGTCTGCGCAATTCACTTCAATAGAAATTGATTAATTAAATTTATGTCATATTGGAATATTAAACTTAGCTTCCATATTGTGCTCCAAATTACTTACATCTATCAGGTTCTTAAATCTCAGACTTTTTATAATAAAACTTGTAATTTTGATTGTAATCGTATTGATCAAGAACATCTTCTTTGATTAAATGTGCTATCCCTTCTGATTGATTGAAAACTTGTGTGTATGATTACAGTTAATAAAAAATATTGTGCTTGATCTGTGATACCTATTCAATGCTATTGCATCATGCCTGTAATAAGTATATTATTTGTTACGTGTATTGTGCATCTTCTGCATCAGACTTTTGGTTGTGTTTTTCTCCTTCACACAGAGTCATAACATAATTTCTGACACTAATGACTTTAATAAATATATTTTCACTTGTACTTTTGTGTATGGCTATGCTTTGCATGTAAACCGCCCACTGCACACCTGTTGTAGCTGGAAAAAAATTGCGATTGAATTCGGCACAGATTGAAAAATGATGAAAGAAGTCGACCCAGGTTGAAAAATGCCCACCGGTAAGAGCCTCCACCCAAGCGCCGCCCGCCGGTCGCGGGAAAAAATAGGCGAAAAAAGTCGGTCAAAGCTCAAAAATGTCGAAAGAAGTCGGCCCAGGCTGAACAATGTGAGAGGGTAAGTGCGCACGCAGCCCTCCCCTGTCGATAAGCACGTGGACAACCCTCCGCACACGCGCCGCGCGGGGAAAAATACGCGCAGGGCTCAGGGCAGGGCCCAGGGGTCCAGGTTGCTAACTGGACCCCATGCGTATACGACACCCCCTATTACTACTCCTCGGTGTCCCCCGCAGGGCCGAAGCCCGCGCGAAGTCCGCGTGGTTGCGGAAGCCCGCGACATCCCTTTTGAGGTTCTCCGAACCACAGAAACTGTGCGCCAGTATCTCCGCCTGATTGCACACCATCGCCACCACCCGCTCATCCGGAAACTTCGGGCAAGGCGCAGCACGCCGATCCACGGATGTATAATGTCATTCAAAACCCCGCGTTCAAAATTCGTGATCAGCCCCGCAGCTGAAAGCACGGCCCCGTGGACACTTCCGTCGCCAAGCGTCACCGCCTCTGTCCCAGGGATCACGGACAAGAAAAGGAGCTACCCCGACCTCGTGCTACAGCAACTGACTATGGATTTCATCGGCACCGCATATGACGGGTTCTGCACGGTCTTCACGGATGGCTCCTCAACGAAAACTTCGTCATCCTCATCTTTTGTGGCCACAAGAACACACACGGTCCTCAGGATGTCCCCACAGTATCATCGTGTCCTCGTCCTTCGAGGTGTATCCCCAGAACATCCTGAGGATGACACTCGAGGACTGTCCGTGAAGAGTCATTCAGGTACGTCCTGTGCCCGTCCCTGTGGGTAGATAGTGGGACGAGAAATATTACTTTGTTTAGTTTACCAGCTCAGACTTCCTAAACACATTTGTTTTGTTTTGTTTTTCGTTTTCGGCCGATCCTTGGACCCGATTGACATTCTTCTGAAATAAAGGGTGGTCTAGCGTAAAATTATCTGCCTCCAAAAAGGATGACTGTCTATGATACATGGAGCATTTCTTGTGGAAATGGACCGAAACGCACGATTCTGTTATACTGCTTTTGACTTGCATAGGTCCTACCTGAATGTCTCAAACCAAAATGAATAAGAAACATAGACTTTGTAGTGATGTAGAGCTAACACGTCAATCAATTCCTGGCTTTTAGTAGTTTTTCTTCGCGTAATCGAAGGAAACATGGACAGCTCACCCTCTGTTTTGTGTCGCAGACGAGCATGGCTCTCGAATTTACGGAGGGTCGCGTAATAAGCAATAAACTGTATCTGTTTCTGCTTCGGAATGGCGCGGCCGATATCAAGGTCGTCGGGGCAGTACCGCCGTACCGCTTGCGATACTGTCCCGGGAAAGAATTTTTCTTTCCCCCTTTCGGAGTGAATTTCTCAGACTTTTCTCCGCGTCTTTTATATTTCTATCTGCTTTCTTTTTAAACCGCTGCTAAGATGCACGGAGTCAGGATACGACTGTTTTCTGTGCAATAAAAAAAAACATTGATATGGGTTCTCCGACGAGTTGGGGGCTATTTTATAAGTGTGCATACTGAAAAAGGGACATGAATATAAAAAAAAATGGTGCATCCTAGAAATGATCTAGCACTGTTCTCAAGAGGTCCTCACGTAGGATCTGTGGATGATCTGAGGATACCATGGGGACGCTATATAGTGCCAAAATGACATGTTGAGGATGATTTGAGGATCAGATTCACCATCCTGGGGATGTCACCCCCGTCCATGCATGATGCTCTTAGGATATCCCTGGGATGACAGTGTGTTGTTGGGGGGTACCCTCGATATCGCTCACCCGGGGCTGCCGGTTGTCCCATCGCACCTCTTCGACCTCAGCCGAGCTGTACGGAATCCTGTTGTTTTTACAATATGCGGCCACCTGCGATCCACGGCGATGGGTAGTCTGGACGGACTCCAAGTCAGCTCTTCGATGCCTGAAAACCTCAGATCTCCGCGGCTCACTGGCCACACTTGTGATAAAATTCTACGCCTACTGAAGTCCATAACTGCCCACGGCCACACCATCGCTTTTCAATGGATTCCGGGTCATTGCGGAATCTCTGGCAACCACGTTGCGGACGCTGCGGCAGCGGCCGCTCACCACCAGGGCAAGTGTGTCCCGATTGTTCTCCCAAGGGAGGACAGACGGTCCCTTCTCTGTGACTGGGCTGCCTCGTCATCCGTCGACCAATGGCGTCGGGATGTCCCGGCCAGAACCATACTGGGAATTGTGTACCCAACATTCTCGTGTCGCTTACCGACATCTTTACCGCGCGTCATTAAGTCCCTCCTACATCGCTTACGGCTGAATGTTGCCTTTACGCCGTACTACCGTTACCAGATAGGGTGTGCCAGTAGTCCCTTGTGCCCGGAGTGTGGTGTGCCAGCGACCGCGGACCATGTGATCACCGCATGTGCCACTTATAGGAGGGAGCGTCACTTGTTGGCAAACGATCGACTTTGCGTGGATTGACAGCCGATTCCTTGACCTCAGACTCATTTTGGGACCATGGAACACACGAAAGCAGATGTCCGTCTTGCGACCCTTCATCAAATTCCTGCAAACTACCGGCCTGATCGACTCTCTCTACACCCCTGTCAGCGTCGTCAGCATCATCCTCATCACCATCCTCTCATTTTTCCCCAATAGCAATGGGGTAGCATTCTGCTCAATGAGCGGAAGTCATCCCCATATCATTGTCATCATGTATTTCTCTCTCTCTCTCGTACTCCTTTTCCCGTGGTGCGAGAGTATTGCTCCTTCTACATTCGAATGTAAAAAATCTGTACTGAAAATTGTGCCGATCTGAATCGCGTCTTTGGGTAATCACTGTGAAAAAGAAAAAGGAAAAAAAGAAACGGTGTGGAACTGACCCAAACATTACACATTGGGCCTTCCTAGATAGCGTTCAAAGTAATTCCGAAAGTAATTCAAAATGCGTTACGCGTTACTTGTAATAGTAATCCAATTACAGTTACGAGTACATAAAACCTAATGTAATTCCGGAAGTAATGAATTACTGAGAAAGTAATTAATTACAGTAATTCAATTACTTGTAATTACTTACTTTACAGGTCTGGATGCCAGCCAGGACAGCCAATACCTTGTGAGGCGTAAGAAAAGCCGTGCGACGCATTACAGAACTTGCAGACATGCTCGTGATTGATTGATTGATTGATTATAGAAAAAAAAAACGGAAGATATTGAATTCGTCACTGACGAATTCTGCTACTCCCTCAAAGGAAATGAAATGAATGAAAGGAGAAAGAAAACTGCAAAGATGAAAAGGTAAAAATAGAAAGACATCACCCGTCTTGCTCGTCTTTTGCCTGAGTCGATGATTCGCATATGACAAAACGTTTCCACGTGTCCATGTGTCCTGCAGACAAACCGCTTTGCACAAGTTCGCAATACCAACGAGAAAAACACGTAAGTCTTATCCGAAAATGGGGACGTGGTCTTTCAAACAAGAAGAACAACAACTTTATTTGGAGAGGATGAATGGGAAGTTTCATCGCCAGAGGCGATACTCTACCCCAATGCTGGTGGTGATGTGGGGAATGAAATAATAATGAGCCCCTTTACAATAAGGATCGAAGTTCGATGGTGTCCAATAAGGTCAAAAGAGCGGTCTTTCATTGGTTACGTTATTGAGGTGAGTTGAAGCACGCTAAATTGCCGTCTGAAAACGAAACCAAAACTGGCAGTGCACAACGAAATTCCGTACGGAAATTTACAAGTTTTTCCACTTTGAGCTCATTGAAAAAATAGAAAAAGAAAAACAGTGTTTCGTCGAATGTTTTCGTCTTTACATCGGAGCTTATCTCCAGGGAAACCATGAAACGCTGAATACTTTTTCAAACCAAAGGACAGAGAACTCACATCTGGCGCTACCTATCGACAAGAGAGAGAACTAGACCTTGGATTTCTCTGATAACAAGGATAGATGGCAGGACAGACCTCAGACTGGATGGAAATAATCAAGTCGGGAACCTGTCGAGGTTGCAATTCGCAAAAGTTAGCAAAAGTCGAACTTTCATTCGGGAAATTAGAAAATGTTCGCCGAGGTTCGACTGCATTGCACATGCGCGTGACCTTTCTTTCTCGAATACTCAAATTACTATATGGTTTAGGACTCAAACAGCTGCCACGCATTTGCCTGTTTGCTTTGTCTGTTATATGACGCTGTAAGTCTATTTTAGTTGGTCAAAGTGTGTTACTTGAGCGTTTGCTAGCCAGATGAAAAACTTGGAAAATACCGGTTATGGGCACCAGCTAGCGAGCTGTCGTGGTGCGACGCACCGATGACGAGCACAAACAAGCGTCTTTAAAATTTTCTTGTGGGTGCTGTACATTCTTAACATTCCATTCCAAACTCAATTTCGAGCTTTTAATGACGCCATTTTTGGCTTTTCATTGCAAAGGTAGAGTCTGTGAAATTTGCGTACCTTGGCAAAACTGTACAGAAATTCGAAAGTTCGTACTGCGCGAATCTCATGTTCGCGAAAAGTTCGTGACATCACCAGTTGCATGGACGTTCCCAAAATGTTTTCCAAGAGGGAGCAAAGCGTGCCCCCCCCCCCTCCCCGCACGAAAACACACTTCTTTTCCTGGACATGGACGCTGAGGGCTATGCGGGTGTTCAGGGGTTCACATTATCACATCTGACCACAAGAACACACACGGTCCTCAGGATGTTCCCTCATAGTGTCATCGTGTCCTCGTCCTTCGAGGTGTGTCCCCAGAACGTCCTGAGGATGACACTCAGGGACTGTCCGTGAAGAGTCATTCAGGTACGTCCTGTGCCCATCCCTGTGGGTAGCTAGCGGGACGAGAAATATTACTTTGTTTAGTTTACCTGCTCAGACTCCCTGAACACATTTGTTTTGTTTTTAGGCCGATCCTTGGACCGGATTGACATTTTTCTGAAACAAAGGGTGGTCCAGCGTAAAATTCTCTGCCTCCGAAAAGGATGGCTGTCTACGATACAAGGAGCATTTCTCGTGGAAAGGACAAATGCGCGATTCTGTCGCACTGCTTTTGACTTTCAAAAGTCCTACCTGAATGTCTCAAAACAAAAGACGTAAGAAACATAGACTTTGCAGTGATTCAGAGCTCATACCTCATACTCAAGATCGCGCGTGAAGAGTTCGCCCACATGCTGGAAATGGGAATAATCCGTCCATCTTCCAGCAGTTGGGCATCCGCGCTGCACATGGTGCCGAAGAACACCGGCGACTGGTGCCCTTGCGGAGATTATAGAGCCTTAAAGCGCGTCACAATCCCGGACCAGTACCCCATCCCTCATGTGCACGATTTTACTGCCAGCCTCCACGGCGCTACCACCTTTTCGAAGCTGGACCTGGTGCGTGCGTACCACCAAATACCTGTTGCCGAAGCGGACATACCAAAGACCGCCATAACGACGCCATTTGGATTATTCGAGTTCCCTCGAATGCCCTTTGGTCTCCGGAACGCTGCCCAATCGTTCCAGAGATTCATTGATTCTGTTATTCGCGGCCTCCCGAATGTACTAGCTTACATCGATGACATACTCGTGGCTAGTCCACCCGAGCAGCATGCCGCCGATCTGCGCCAGCTTTTCTCCCGCCTTTCCGACTTCGGCATAATAATCAACGTCAACAAGAGTGAATTCGGTGTTTCCTCCTTGGATTTTCTAGGCCATCATATCTCCTCCACCGGCACTTCTCCCCTTCCTTCTAAAGTTCGAGCCATCACCGACTTCCCGAAGCCTTCCAACATCCACCAACTCCACACCTTCTTGGGATTAACCAACTTTTATCGGCGTTTCGTCCCTCATTGTGCCGAGATCCTGCGCCCGCTCGAGCTCTTTCTGTCTCCCAAGAGCAGTCCTTCCAAATCTCTGCTCTGGACAGCAGAAGCCTCGGCAGCGTTTGGCAATATCAAAGAAGCGCTGGCCCAAGCTACCTTACTTGCCCACCCAAGACCAGGTGCCCCAACATCCTTAATGGTCGACGCCTCCTCAACTGCTGTCGGCGCGGTGCTCCAACAGAAGATGCTGGACGACTCTGACTCTTGGCAGCCTCTCGGGTTTTTCTCCCACAAGTTGCGCCTGCCCGAAAGGCGTTACAGCACCTTCAGTCGGGAGCTGCTTTCGATCTACCTCAGCGTGAGGCACTTCCGACACTTTCTCGAGGGCCGGACCTTTTCGATCTACACAGACCATAAGCCGCTGGTTTATGCGTTCCGGTCCTCGGGTGCTAATTATACGTCACGTGAGCAGCGTCATCTCGCGTTTGTGTCTCGAGTTTTCAACAGACATTCGCCACGTCTCCTGCCACCTCAATCCCGTCGCAGACGCCCTGAGCCGCGTAGACATTTCAGCCATCGCCTCCTCACCGGTCTCCCCGGAACGACTGGCCGAACTTCAGTCTACCGACGAGGAAATAGAATCCTTCCGCACGTCTCCTTCCACCGGCCTTCGCCTAGAAGACGTGCCCATCCCCGGCTCCCGCAGCACGCTCTGCTGCGATATGTCATCCGGCACTCCTCGCCCATTCTTACCCCAGTCCGTCCGCCGTCAAATGCTCGACCACCTTCACTCCACTGCACACCCTGGCATCCGGGCCTCACAGCAGCTTGTCGCTGCCCGCTACGTATGGCCCGGAATGCGTAGCGACATCACGCACTGGGTGCGCTCCTCCGTTCCGTGCCAACGGTCCAAAGTCACCCGTCATTCCACTACTCCACCCGGAAGATTTCTTGAACCAGATATGCGCTTTGCTCACGTCCACCTCGACATCGTCGGCCCCCTGCCTCCATCTCGGGGATTCCGGTACTTGCTGACGATGATCGACAGATTTTCCCGATGGCCAGAAGCCTCGCCCATCACAGATATCTCCGCTCATATAGCGGCCGCCGCTTTCGTCGAGAGCTGGGTCGCCCGATTTCGCGCTCCCTCTACTATTACGACGGACAGAGGACGCCAGTTCGAGTCCAAGCTCTTTTCCGAACTGGCCGCCCTGCTCGGCGGACACAAGGCCAGAACCACCGCCTATCACCCCGCTGCGAACGGCATGGTAGAGCGGCTGCATCGCAGTCTCAAGACCACCCTCAAAGCTGCCGCCACCTCTACCTGGACAGAAGCGCTCCCGCTGGTGCTCCTTTCATTACGCTCCACAGTGAAGCAGGGGGGGGGGGGGATATATTTATTAGACGAAAAGGAAAAAAACCGGGGAAAGTGAAGCAGGACCTGCGCTGCACGCCCGCAGAAATTGTTTACGGGACGACCCTTCGTATCCCCGACGCCTTCTTCCCGCCTTCGTCCCCAGCGTGTCCCACTGGCATGACGTCTTACGTCGACCGTCTACGGTCCGCACTCGGCCACCTCCAGTCTCATCCTCCCCGGTCTTGCTCACGCGCAACTTTTCAGCACCCTCTCCTGCAGACGACCACTCACGTTTTTGTGCGTCACGACGGAGTGCGCAAGCCTCTTGAGCCCCCATACGACGGACCTTATCTGGTCACGCATCGTGGTCCCAAGCATTTCACCCTGCAAATCGCCGGTCGCACGGAAATCGTATCCGTGCACCGGTTAAAGCCGGCATTCCTGGACGACCAAGCCTACCGCCCCTCCTCAGTAACACCGGCCGTGCCGCCTCATTCTTCACCTTCGGCCCTCTTCTACGTCCACCACTCACCGTCGCTTGCCTCCACGTCGGGTCCAGCTGGGCTGCCCCTCTCCGCAACGTTCATCTCATCAACCGCTCTGCTGACGGGGGAGCCATGTAGCAGCCCCAGCGCTGCCACCATCGTCATCCAGTTTCACGTGCGGGCATAACCCGCGTAGAATAAAATCAGTTGGGCTCCTGCCACCAAACCAACCGGTTGTCCCTTGCCTGAGTCCAACATTTCAATGAATTCCTTGCTTGGCGGTTTTTTTTTTTTTTTTTTTTTGCGTAATCCAAAGAAACGTGGACAGCTCACCCTTCGTTTTGCGTTGCAGGCGAGGGTCGACGTAACCCTCGCACGGAGGGTCGCGTAACAAGCAACAAATAGTATCTGTTTTCGCTTCGGAAGAGAATTCTAGTACCTTTCGGAGTGGGTTTTTCTATGTCTTTTATATTTCTCTCTGCTTCTTTTTTAAACCGCTGCGCTTATTGTCCGCTATGGAATGCGCTAGGAACGAACAGCCAGACTTTATTGCGGCAGTTAACCAATATGAATGGAATCCTTATGCAACTGTTTTCTGTGCATGTGCAAAAACGTTGATATCGGTTGAATGTGTCAGCACATAAAAAATAAAAGAAAATAGAAAGAATGGTTCATCCTAGAAGTGCTCTGGCGCTGTTCTGAAGTTGTCCTCACGTAGCGTCTGTGGATGATCTCAGGATACCGTGGGGACGCTACATTAATGCCAAAATGACATGTTGAGGATGATTTGAGGATCACATTCACCCTCCTGGGGATGTCACCCCCGTCCATGCATGATGCTCTTAGGATATCCCTGGGATGACAGTGAATTGTCAGGGGAGAATAATCATGACGACCTATGACTTCAGAGCGCACAAGTGACCCCCATTGCCCTCCTCTCGGTACGCCCATGACTAGTTGAAAACTACTCTGAGTCGCTACCCCGGTTTCTTGTTTTTCTGGAGTGTCATGACACGACAGCGGCGCGCAGGTGCCCGTAATGTCAACCAGGACACAAAAATTTTGAAAAATCCAAGAGAAAACTAAACAGCTTGCGAGGAAAGTGACACAGCTGAAAGCCCTACGTTCTCGGTATCTTCAATCTTAGTCATAGTTACGTCAAAATGCCCTAAACATCGTAGCATTTTTTGGCATACATATGCATCAGTTAACTTACGGGATCAACACTGCATTCGTGAAGGAAATTTCGTGACACGTACAGTAGACATAATTTTCAAATTGCACAGGGAAGAAACGAAAAAATCAAAAAGAAATGATAAAAAAGCGAAAAACTGTCTTGTCTCGTTACTTTTAACTACGAGGATCTTATTCGGCCAGCAGAATACGTTGTTTCGAATTATTATATCTTTGAGAAAAGTGCGAAGGAAAAAACTTCAACATTTTTGCAAAAAAAATAAAAAAAAATAAACGAAAAACCTTTGCGCTTACTCCAAGGCAAAATTGATAGGTAGGTTTTGAAGCCCACTGGTGCTTAGCTTACTTGAAAAATATTGTTATTTCAACTTTTTAAACTATGCTGTCTCTTCATAGACTGTGCGAATTATCAACACCGATAAAAACAAGAAACCGGGGTAGCGACTCAGAGCAGTTTTCAACTAGTCATTAGCGTACTGAGAGGAGTGCAAGGGGGGTCACTTGTGCGCTCTTTAGTCATAGGTCATATTAATCACACGTCAGGGTTCCACACCGGCTTAAGCCTATACGAATCTCCCGTCGGTCACCCGTGCTGACTGCAGTATTATCTCGAACCGCGCTGAGTGAACATCTGTCTAATAATTGCGGTATATGCCTTCGTTATTTCCTTGTTCCTAATAATGTCATATAATATTCCATGTCCCATGTAATGACTGTATTGTTTCACATAATGCACAATATTCGTGTTGGGTCTCGTATTGAGAAAAACTCAAAGGCCACTATTGCGGGGTGTCTCCCCAGTAACCCAAACGTAATGAGTGATATACTTTTTTTTTTTTCGAAACTTATTGGTTTTGAGCTTCAAGAGCAGATTCTCGTTGCTTCGCATAATAGATTTCCCTGTGTGGAAAGCAGTCCTTTCTGCTGAATTTTCAACAAGAATGAGTATAATATACGCAACTTTTTATTTGGTTCATAAACGCCCATAAGTATCTCTTTCAAGCCAAACACAAAGGCTGCATTTGTATGTAAATTTTACATACAATTACGGGACAATACAATACGGGACGAGTACGACACAAAATCGCTGTTGCAAGATGCTTGATCGTCTGGAATTGCGATGTGAATGGGGAGTTTTAATATTGCGTACACGGGCTTACGAAAAGGCGTAGCGCACGCAAGGAAATGGCGTTGTTGACAGTGCACATCGTCGACCACAACCCAATTTTTGCGTCCAGCGTACGTCTATTCCTTGAATTTAGCTTGCGTGCAAAGGGCCGCGCTTCCATTCCGCTCTCGTGGCATCTCGTGACCTGCAGTTTGAAACACCCACACGCAAAGAAAGACACGACACTAGAGTCACTAAATAAGCATAGCTTATTTAGTGACTCTACACGACACCAATGGCATTCGACTGGACGGATTGTCTTGGCTGCACTTGACTTGCTTGCTTCTTCAAAGTAGACATCGTATAACTTTTACTTTATACAAACAGATGGCGCCACATTGCGTGCGTCTGTGAGTGTGCGCCGCGATCCTACCATCGGCTGTGCTGTCTGAGGTTTTCCGTGGGTTTTCCGAAGACCTTCCAGACGTATGTCGGCACAGTTCCCCCTGAAGTGTGCCTGGGACGCACACTAAGGCCCCTGTCCCGCACTCCTTCCTGCTGTCCTCTCTCTCCACCTGTCCACGTCTGCACGCCGTCATAGCCACACTTGCTTCGCGGCGCTAACACGGAATAAAAAAAAAAGAAGAACGCGCGCGAGCGTCTTGCCGCTAAACTAAACTCCCCAATGTCTCTTTTAGGTAGCGCCATACTCGAGAGTCCTTCTATAAAACAACTCAATCATTCAAAAAAACGTAACGGATGTAGGTATATTCGTACGGTGCGTCCTGGAAACTGAAAAGAGCGACGTACAATTAACACACATATGCAAGAATGACACCAACGCACAGAGTAGAAATACGAGACAACGCCCCACCGGGCTTCCGTCCGTCGCCTTTTATTACGCGTTGTCTTCCTTCGAGCGATGTTGCTTTAATCAGGAGGACTCGGTGATGACTATCTTCATGTTACAAGGTCAGTAACGAATTCACACAGGAACTGTGAGACGATGAGAACTCACTTTCGCACTCGTCTCATTAGACCGGGTTCGGGAAGTGGCGGCCAGTTTTGCGAAACAACAGCAACGCCCCAGTGCGGAACGGACGGAGGTTATTGACATGAGTTTCTTCTTGGTGGGAGTTGACCACCGACGACGACGACGGCCCAGCTGCTTTGCAGTGTGCTATCAGCCGAATTGGCAATGGCGGAACAGTGTTGGTGTTTTGGGACGGCGTAAATTAAACGGGGAGTAATGAATCTGCAGAGTGAGATCGTTGTATAATTTTTTTTTATTCTCTCTACTGGATTAAAGAAAATAAACGAATATGGTGCTCACCAAAGGTGCTCGAAAAGCGAACGGCTGACGTCAGAATTTTGTTGGCATTTATCTCAAGCAGGGTGGTTGGCTTGTGACACCGGTGGCAGTTTTGCAACCGCTGTCACCAAGAGACAGACAAATTTGTATTCCGTATTTTTTCGTACTTTCGTTCGAAATTTGATCGAAAATTGATTGATTGATTGAGAATATAAAATGCATAGAAATATCAAGTACGTCATCCGGTGATATGAATGGGTGAATCGCCCAATACCATCGTCATCATGCGGTTGTTGTTGTCAGCAGAAGTTACACCTAATTAAGATACTTCACTGAATTTTTGTTTGTTTGGGAGAAAGCAGGAAGGTCGAGAAAAAGATGGATTTATTGTGTTTTGCCTGGACGCTATGCCACTTACGTACGCACCGCCCCTGGCGACGAAACTCCCCAATCATCACCATTAAAATAAAGTTGTTGAAATATGGCAGTCGTCAAAAAGCCAGGCAACTGACATACTTCAACTGTTCACATCCCAAGACACCTTCAGGCTTGTGTTGTGTTTGTCTCTTTATGTGTATGTTTCCAGCCTCATTATAATTACTTTCCATCATGCCAAAGTTGTTGTTGTTACATATACACACATTCCACCTCATGTGTTTCATGGTACCCACGTCCAGACCGTTCCGAGGACGGGGGCGAGAGGGGCAGCCGCCCCGAGCGCCCTCCCCAGAGGTAGCGCCTGATGCAGATCCCAGGATCCAAGTTGTGCAATAAAGCAAGCCCCCAAGGGGTTTTTGGGAGATAAACTCTATCGGGGGCACTGGTGTAACATTTTTTAGACCGTGGACCTGGAAAGCAGGGGCACGGTGGGGTGGGGGAGGGCGTGCTTCACGCTTGTCGTGTCCCAGGCGGATATTCGTCTCAGGGCGGTCTTTCTGTGGCAAGGGGTAGTCTGCAGAAGGGGACAGCTCCTCAGTTTCAGTGGATACGAGGGACAATGTGTCTGCTTGAAGGACGTATTGGTGATCGGTTGGGGTCTGTAGACGTTAGGGGAGAGGACCAATGTCTCAACTGAACATCAAAGCGAATGCACACGAAATCCACGAACGACGTCGACATATCAATCACTGTTTTCCGCGTGCATTCCCTTTGGTGTTAAATTATGCCTCACAAACTCGCCTTGCATTCTGTTGTTTCTGACCAATGTAGTTTAGAGTGGATCTCCCTTCTCCTTCTCCGCTGAGCATAGCAGAGCCATGATGTGAGCGAATCGCTTCACTTGGTTTGTATTTGTTTGACAGTGCATTTTACAAATGGTAACACGATACTTTGTTGGGAGTAACGAGCTGCTTTCGTAAGCATTTAGAATTCTAATCAAATAATTTTCAAGCTTGAGTATTTAGTACTCTAGTTAGTTACTTTTGCCTGGTGCTCAGTAACTCAAGCACTTTTTCAGTACTTTTTTGAGTATCTTGTACAAGACAGATGTTCACGCACTTTCTGCAGACTCTGTATGCACAAATATGCATTGCACACAACACACCATAGTCCACACCTTCGTGCGAGGAAACCTACGCCCCCCTTTATTCCCAGGTTATTCTCGTAACGCTCTTTGTACCATGGTGGTGGTGGCGTAACTGCTTGCCGTAGTCGGCCTCGCAAGGCGGGCAACGTCGCGACTAACGACCATGTGCTTTCTTATTCACGCGTTTCACGGGGAGCAAACAAAAAGCCGATACAAATCACGTTGATGCGCCAAGCAATGCGGGCCTTTCAAAGACGGCAGTAGTGTACGCCCCAACAGACAATTAAAGACGGCTTTGCAGTGTGTGTGAGATTGAAATAGCATCTCTGTAGAGAAAGCAACGCGACGACGGTGACGTGCGGACGTGTGAATGGACCTTGTAGACGGGGAAGTTGGCTTTCGAAGGTCTGTTGTTAGCGAAATAACGGGCATGGTAGTGTATGAGCTGCCGCTCTTACTTTGTGGCGCGCTATTTCGAGTCGCCGTGAATAAGGCACGGATATTTGCATGCACTTCATTGGGATGATGTGCTTCCTTGAGAACGAACCCTGAATGTGGATCACAATAATCGGAATATTTACGGGTTGCCATTATACGTACAAGGCGGTAGTGCTGGTACACTCTTAAAAATGAACTTCACCGCATAGCATGCTCCTAGCCAACCATCAACTCGAATGATATCGCTATGTGCCCTGATTTGTTCAAAACGGTAGGCGTACGCCTTTTTGTGACACTTATGCTGTTCATAATTGTCACAAAAATGGCGTACGCCCCCAGTTTTCAGCAAATCAGGGCAGATAATTCGAGATGACAGTTGGCTAGGAGCGTGCTATGCGGTGAAGTTCATTTTTAAGAGTGTAGTGTTGTGATTGTCAAGCTATTTGCCCTCCGAAATGGTGTCATGGTGCTCGGGTGGGGATCCTGCGCCCTGTGTCGACCGTTTAATGCAAACTTCTTGCGTGTGAAGAAAGCCCCGGGAAGACACCATTGTATAGAGGGAATATGACCTTGAGTAAACAAGGCCCAATCTACTAAATCACGTGTGTCAGTCATTAAGAGTTTGTCAATCGCCACGTGCTTCCGACGGTATCACTCTTAGAAATGAACTTCACCACATAGCACGCTCCTAGCCAACCATAATCTCGAATGATATCGTTATCCGCCCTGATTTGTTGAAAACGGGAGGCGTACGCCTTTTTTTGTGACAATTATGAACAGCATAAGTGTCACAAAAAGGCGTACGCCTCTCGTTTTCAACAAATCAGGGCAGATGACAATATCATTTGAGATGGTGGTTGGTTGGAAGCGTGCTATGCGGTGAAGTTCATTTTTAAGAGTGTAGTACATTCTAAAAACAGAGCTTCAGCGCATAACACGCTCTGCGCAAACGTTTGTCACGAAGATAGGATTATCGCTCCTGATTCGAAGAGAGGGAGGGGGCGTACGCCTTTTTGTGTCAATTTGGACATATAACCAGCGGCATGGCGCCGAGCGGGTTCAGGCGTCCCGCTCCTTGGTGGTAGCCAAGGTCGTGCTGAAGACAGGGAGTTAGTGGGTGTGAATCCCACCATCGGCTGTGCTGTCCGAGGATTTCCCTGGTTTTTCCGAAGAATTTCCAGACGAATGTCGGCACAATTCACCCTGAACTCGACCTAGGGCGCATACTAACCCCCCCTCCCCCCTTCCCGCTGTTCTCTCTCCGTCTGTCCACATCTGTAAGCCGCTCATAGCTGCCTTTGCTTTGCGGCGCTAACACGGATTTGAAAAAATGAGGATGGACGTTTCACAATGGCTTACGCGCATGCGTATGACCTTGAGGTGCCGGAGAGGGTTATCTCCGTCTTCACTAGATGGCGCAGTATGGGGACGACAGAAATGGGGACCAGTGGGGAGACACCACGAACAGGTGGATTGTTTTGACGTGCGCCGAGCATGGTTCATTGGAGAGCCGCTAGGATATGACGCGTATGTGAAAAAGGTCCATCAAGGTGGTGGTAGTGGTGATGGAACTGCCTGCCGTAGTCAGCCACGCTCAGACGGGCAACGTCACGACGATCGCGGGTAGGGGTGATGGAGCGTCCTAGGTCGACATCACAGGTAAATGCGCCAACACAAAAGGCGCACGCCCCCTCTCTCCTCGAGCCAGAAGCGATAGTTCTATTACTCGTGGCAATGGTTGGCGCAGAGCGCGCTATGCGGTGAAGTTCTGTTTTTGAATGCAGTAGCTTTTGAAAACGGTGGGGGTGGTAGTGGTGGTACGATGTTTAAAGGAAGAGGAGGGAGAGGAGTGCCGTTGTTTGTCTCACACGTGTGGTTCGCGTCACGAGCAGCTATAGACACGGGACAACATTAGCCGCATGACACACACACACACACATATATGAATAGGATGATGACGGGGTGGGTCTTTTACCAGCCACATGAATAGTCACTGCGCAGAAAGCTTGTGTTTGAAATCGTCGGAGCGATAGACTGAGGCAGGGGATATCACGACTCCATGGCCACATTCGAATGGTACGAGGTGCATCTAATATTTCGTATGAGGTCCAGACAATGGTACGGGACACTGAGGTGTGAAGACGTCAACGAAGGCGGACATTACGGTATCTGTGGGTTTCCAGGCACCCTACGGAGAATCCCAAAGCGGACGACACTTTCTTCTGCAACCTGGAACTTGTGTTAAGCGCCAAAGCCGTCTTCGTCGGGCAGCTACATATGTTTGTGAATTGTTCTAGTACGCTTGTGAGGAAGATTTCCGTGGTGCTGCTCAGGTGGCGCTAGCGTGATTGTGCTGACAGTGCGAGTTCGAAATCGGTGAAAGCGTACTTATGACGCACACAAAGCCGGCAACTGTGGCGAAAGGGGAATAGTGGACATTAAGCATGTTCTCTGTATCTAGGTGGCGTTAGTAGATGGAGTCATAGTTCGTAATTTTATCTCAAATCGATTAGCACACAGTTTTGTTTGACTACATCATGCAGCCGCGAAAGGAGTCAACGTGCTCTTTTCAACTGTCGTACCAGTGGTGGGTGTGGTCAGTTTGTTTCTGATATTATATCAAATTGTAGATATGGCAAATGAACAACAAGAATACGTTAGTCCCGACGAGATTCTCGCCTTCTCTTTCCAGTCCGTTTACGTTCTTTGTGGATAGTGTTGTCTTCATTCTGGATATTTCGAAGGAGCGACACAGACGTTCCCGAAAATGTTCAGTCTATCGCGACGTATGGGTCCCAAGAACCAATCGAAACATGTTTCGGTTTCTTCGCATCGCACCTTTAGGGACGACTTCTTTAAAAATTATATTCTGCCTTGAAAGAGAAGTTGCAGTACCTCCATGTTGTACTTTACGGCAACACTATAATGAGGTTCATCACGTTCACTACGATATTATAAAAAAGTAGAAAATCCTCGACAATTACTACCTGTATCATTTTACAACTTGAACTATATTGAGGGCCCAGGTCTACGAGATGTCCCTTTGTGCCACTTGGCAACGTCTCAATTGCGTGGTGGCTCATTCCTCACTCAATGTTTCGTGTGCATAGTATTTCTACAAGCGCCATACAACGATATGGCTCCCGGCAGAAAACGAGCAAGGGATATCGAAAGAAATTTTCGTCTGCATTCAGCTTGCAGCCCTCGGAAGACTGCTTTTTCAAATCACTGAAGCACAACCAGTGGGCCTCCGGTAATCCGGCACGCAGCATTCCTTTCTGTATGATGAGGTTACAGCAAAGATCAATTGAGCACGCTTCCATAAGCGTTGGCCAAGCACCTAAATGGAAAGGAACAGAAAAACTGGAGCGACGCAGGAAACGAGGAGTGGTTGCAGTGATTAACCATGCACACGCAACCACGCACACTAGCAGAAAGGAATGGTACTGTGAAGTAGTTCTTTATTTAATTCTCCAAACAGCGTTGGTTGTTGCAACATCAGATTTTCGTGTTCGACAATGTGCAATGATGGGCTTCACTTTGATTCTGAACGCCCATATATTGATAGCTAAAGTTTATTCATATGCGTACGCGCTGTTAGAGTTATATTATCACGTTATATATAGTGGCATTTTCATTATGTAGCTGGACGGACACTTGTAAATGCTTCATTTGTGGGCCTTGCGGAAAACATTTCTTTTTTTCATTTTGTGTTAGCCCCGCGAAGCAACTGTGGCTATGAGCGGCGTACAGACGTGGACAGATGGAGAGAGGACAGCAGGAAGGAGTGGGGGACAGGGGGGTTAGTATGCGTCCTGGGCCGACTTCAGGAGGAACCGTGCCGACATCCGTCTGCAAAGTCTTCGGAAAACCCAGGGAAAACCTCAGACAACAGAGCCGGTGATAGGATTCGAACCCTTGTTACCTCCAAGTCTCGGCGTTGAAAGCGACCATCCTAACCCTGTCAAAAACTATAACAGCACTCAAGCTATAAGAATACTCGACTGTGGCCTACCTTCAGACCCTCATCTTACATACATGTCGCTGAGGAACTATCTCTTACCGCAATATCGGTGAAGGCTCTGGTACCGCTAGTGCAGACCATTCAGAACCCCGTGTGGTCAAAAGAACGGCCTATACCGCTGTGGTACACGGTGCACCTTTTAGAACACAACTCCGCCACTCTTGAAAGGTGAAAGTCACTGAAAAGGTTAGCCAGCTGTAGGTATCTGTCCTTTCTATGTTGTTCCAGCCTCAGAACATCAGTTTCTCTCCGCCACTCTTCTCCGGAACTCTTCCAAGCGTTTCACGTTCGGAAAGTTCGTTTCGTGTCGGGCCCCTTTCTCCATTGTTTATTGAGCTATCTGCCTGACATGCGGAGGCATAATTTTTCATGTACGAAAAATGACGTTTCGAAGTGAATTACCACCGGCAATATTTTTATGTACAATGGGTTGTTCACATAGACGGTTATATGACGCAGCAACTGTTCGCGTTGCTTGTCAGCCGCTACTTTGATTTTTGTTAAGTGAATGAGTACCATTTCTAAATGCCCATACCTTAATGCAAAACGATGTCTGAGAGACTCCGCTTACGTGAACCGACATGTCGACAGAATGTCAAAGTCTACAATTCTTGGAGGCTGTTGGCGATGGCTCACATGATCATCGACTGAGGCGCGCAAAGGGACTGAAGTATTTGGCTCCTTTCTCGAATAAAAACGCCGCCCGCTGGCTAAGTCGCCTGATCCGGTTTACTTGCCGGAGCTGTTATGGGAACGTTTATTATGTACGTAATACAAAACTTGTACACAACACAAACTGGACCGGTGACAACAAAGAACTTTAGAGATTCGAAGCTATCATGTTCACCTTCTACAACTATATATATATAGTTGTAGAAGGAAAAAGACGTGGACAAGATATATTTGGGAAGTTAGGAACACTAGTTTGTTTAATAGGCAGAAATTAAAAGTTAAGCGAAAAAGGGTCGACGTTTTGACAGTGGCGCTGTCTTCGTCAGGACAAGTGACGTCACAATCGGTGCAAGTACGCCACGTGGCGGTCGTCGGTAAGTCACATTCTGGAATATATATATACATATATGTTTACAATTTGATCATGCACCGCCAGCCAAGGACAGCTGTTTCGCTCTACTTGGAGCTCGTCAGCCCGGCGCAGGGAAATGACACGATCTTGGGTCGGCGCTAAGAGTGTCGATCGATCACACAAGATCGTGTCACTTCCCTGCGCCGGGCTGACGAGCTCCAAGTAGAGCTAAACAGCTGTCCTTGGCTGGGAGTGCACGATCAAATATATGCTCAACGTGCAGCCACAGAGCTTCGGCTATTTCTCCTTTGTATATAAACGCAACACGGAGTTTAATCGACAACAGTCTTCCGAACTACCTCATCCTTGCGACTTTTATTTATTTGGTATTGTAAAGCTATTCAAATAAAGCTATAATACTATAAAGCTATTCAAATAAAGCTATAATACTATAAAGCTATTATAAAGCTATTGTTGTCCCTGGTGGGTCCTGGTGGGATCGTAACAGGAGTAGGTACACAAAATATACATATGTACGCATACTTCTCTTCTTCTCCGGGCTTTTGCCTGTCCACAGTACGTGGCAACAACAACAACTACATGTATGACGATGGGATGAGGTGATTCACCGCAACAACTGCGGTACCATACCTCAGTGCATGTGGGTAAATATATGAGTGGGATGACGATGAAAAAGACGAGGCATATACACTCGCACACACACACATGACAGACGCAAATGAGATAACGCACACGCACCGCACGTGGAAATAGGATTCACAAACGAGTTTCTGTATTACATTGTTGCGTTCGGAGACAATTTATGCATGACTTCCTGCTTGTAAGTTGCCTCATTTCTGACCTAGACATTTTCTTACAATCTGCTTGTCATCTCGCTCCATGAATGACGTTATTTTCTTTTTTTAAATTCCGTATTAGCGCCGCCAAGCAACAATGGCTATGAGAAGCGTACAGACATGGGCAGATGGAGAGAGGACAGCAGGAAAACGTGGGAGGTATGGCGTTAGTGTACGTCCAGGACCGACTTCATGGGGAATTGTACCGACATCCGACTGAGAAGCCTGCCGGAAAACCCAAAGAAAACCTCGGACATGATGAGTACGTTCTAGCGAAGTCATTAATCATACACAAGTTCCATAAAGCGACGTTGTCCTCACCATCACCACCACCATCATCATTTGAATCCAGTGTTTCCGGATGGATGGCGAAGAAAAAAACAGGAGAAGCTGGTCCATACAAGGAGAAGCTATATTTTGCTTAATAGAAAGGAACATTTTGTACATATTCGGATATAGAGAAAATAATACATGCAGTCTTTGCAGCTTGGTTTATCGTGTAAGTGTCACATGGTCTTTCTCGATGCATTTACAGAATATGAAGAAGAATACGACAAGGTAAGTTGAGGGGGATTCTTGCGTCCGGAACTTCGGAGAAGAACGCTGCGTCGTGGTTCTTGGTCAACCACTTTCCATGCTCCAACTTTGACGAAGATAAACAACAACAACTACATGAATGATTATGGGATGAGGTGATTCACCGCAAGAAAGTAAAGTTTGATGTTTGACGACGGTTATCTCGCTCTGAAACATGAATTCATCTAGCGTATAATGTACATACCTTAAAGGGACACTCAAAACGCAAAGATACGTAGGCTTTCCCTCCCCCTCTTTGTCGCAAGGATCGTGACGACGCGGAGAGGCCTACGATTGGTCTCTTCAAACGATCTCCCACGATGATTGGAGAAATCGTTTGAGGAGACCAGAGACCATTCTTTTGTGTAAGTGTCAACATAACGGCGTCTTTCGTACCGCTGAAAAAAAATTTTTTTTTGTGTCATTTATTGCCCCTTTAAAACATCCGTCCTGACTAAACGAAATCTAAAAAGAGAAAACGCGCTCGCGTAGTTTCTGGTTCCGTGTAAAGTGCATACAACGAAGTTTCTTCTTGCAGAGTGTTCTACTCATATTACCTTTTATACCAGTGTAAACATACAAATTAGTTCAATAGATATCGCCATGAATTATTTATGTTCGAGTTTTAAAGCCAGCAACCCCATCTCATCGTCATCATATATTGTTGTTGTTGGTGTTTAGGTGTAACTTCAAGTTTTGTTCTGCGCAGCATCGAATCGCTCAAAGCAGCCATTATTCACGTACATCTATGTCGCTTGTGACGTCCGCAGAGGAGCCCCTCACCACTGCTACATCACCGGGAAATGCGGTTGAATGACATTTTTTATGCATCATCTACAAATAACTCATAATCGAACGGAACCCTGACCTCAAAACCAATCGGCTGGTCCGGACTATGCCTTTCAGTTTTCCAGAATATTTCGCCAGCAAAGAAACAAATAGTTGTTTAAAAATGGCTTAGCAAGTTGGTTTCGATGAACTCTTCTTTCGTTACCCTTCAGAGTACTGTGTTTTCCGAGTAACATTCAAACAAATAGAAAGAAAACAAACAGAAAAGAAAAACAATTAAAATCTAGATGGCAGTTGTGTCACGATGTACAGCCGCGATTGTTGTTGCAAGAATGGAAGAAAGGAAGCAAGGTTAGACTTATTTGGCGGAGCTCGCAAACCGATCTAGAATTATCTTATTTATGTTACGATCTCAAGACTTGCTTTTAATTCCAGACAGGAAGCTAACCCACTTTCTTTTTCGGCGAGCGAATAGTACTTGTTCCCGCATAATCACCCTATGGTAAAATCTTAGCCGGCATAACTTACTTTTTTTTTCTCTCTCTCTCTCTGCTTCCTTGTCGTTCCTGAGACAGGAAGTGTCCAAGGCAACTAGACTCACTTCATCCTGTCATCTATCTGCCAAATTAGGAAAATAGACGGGAAGAGAAGTGAGATTCACAGCTTCTTTATATTTTCGAATGGCGTTCCCGGTCAAGTCTGGAATGCGCACCGCATGTTCGAAAGTGATAAGGATGTGTTCTGATAATCTTGTTTTCGCTGTCGTCGGCGAATTTATTTCCGCCTACGGATATAGTACCGTCGGTTTCCGGCACGATCTGACAATTGTGCTTATGAAACTTGAAATGCTTCCTCTAGACGCCGTGTCTACAATCTTGACGTCTTTTTTCTGCTTTTTCTCCCCGTATGTTGCGCGGAACGAGAGCTACGGAAAGATAACATGACGGACGAATTACATAATGCGACGAATTGAGCTGGGAGAGGGGTATCATATTGTTTATCTACCAATATCCTTTTTGGCTTGATGGGAAAGCGAATAAAGTGAAGAGAGAGGCGCTTGTAAAGAGCCAGCCTGCAATAAATAACTTTCTTCTCTCTTTCTCAGTTCACTCAGCTTTGGTATACTTTAGAATGCACGCAAAAACTCGTATCAACTCTGCAGGATTTTGACAATATCAACGTTACTCGGGGGAAGGCGAGTATAGACACAGCCGAGATGACACGCAAAAAAAAGCAGTTACGTTAGCAATCTAATCTAAGCATTGCACGAGGACACCCGCGTCACAAATAAAACAAATCACTAACAACGAGTGAGGAATCGAGAGGAATCCGTAGCGCCGCCGTGTCTCTGTTAGCCTGTGTGCTAAGGACCGTGAGGCGCTGAGATGAAACCTCACCTCTGCCCGTACCTCTGGGGCTTTCCCACAGAGTTTCCAGATAGAAGCGTCAGTTTCTCACGCGCCTTCAAACTGTGTTCTCTCCATTTGTTCACATCTGTACAGCCTAGGCCTCCATGTGTTGCACCAGGCCTCATTTGATGTGATTTGATAGAAGAAGAGGAAGAAGCAGAAAAAGGGGGGATTCAAGTCAGCACCAGGCTTAAAAATCAAAGGCTTCTCCCATTGAAAGCTTGTGTTGAACTTCTAGTTTACTGTAATGGAACTTGTTACATGGCCCAAAATGAATGGTGGCGATGCTGTTGAATGCCACAAATTGTAAAATGACATACCAAATACGCCTAAATATATAATGGTCACTAGCAGGCATTTTGAAAAATTCGTTTCGAGCACTTACTTGAATATCTATGAATTCTTAGGAAAAATTGATTTGGGAGGAAGACAATTAGCGTCGTACGCAATTATCGTCTGCTGGGGCAGAACGTGCAGGCCGACGGCTAGCGTTTTTAAATTACTTAAATAAAATAATTAAAAAAAACTAACCTCTCCATATTTGTCTTTCTTTTTCCAATCCGATCCAACTTCAATAAAGTAGTATTCGATCTGAAATTTCAAAATGAATATCGCTCACTCGAAAATGCAAGGTGCACGCCATGCTTGCAATCACATCGGGGGGAAGCTGCAGCTCGCAATTGCCAGGGCGGAAGGAGGCACCTTATAACTAGGGTTCCGGGTTTTCGAAAAAATCCGAAAAACAGACACCGGAAAACTGTTTTCGTGTGGTTCAGTTATCAACAAGAAAGTTGTGCATTGAAGACTTATTTACAGTATTTCGCGCGTTTCCTGTTCTGCCGCGAGTGCCTGAAATCGCGCATCATAACAAAACTTTCTCAATCACGTCCCCATCCTCATATCATCATCATCATGTATCTCTCTCTCTCTCAATCACGTGGAATTTTCCTTGTATGGAGACACCTGTCACTTTTCTTTGCTTGATCTTTCTGTGGGTATCACGTGTCACATCACAGCACCAATTTCTTCCTACGCATTTCGGAGACTAACCGAGGTAAAGAAATATAAAACCCGAAAAACTCAGATTCATCAGAAAATCGTAAACTCTGAAAAACACCCTCCGGTAATGACTAAAAATAAACTCCGAAAACCCGGAACCCTACATATAACTATTTGTCGCACCGTATCGCGGTCTACCAAACCGTTTTTGTGGGCCGCGCAGACAGCGCCAATGTGGCCAGTAAGCGAACTAAGTGTGGCAGAGTCTTTTTCTTAGGAGTTTTCAGGGCTGGTGTGATGCATGGAGGCCTAGGGACACCGCTCAAAGCCACAGCCCCACCAAAGCCACAGTTGTTTCGCAGACCCTCACACGGGATAAGATGCTCAATCTCCTTTACTACAGTTCAGTGCACATAGCTATCCTCACAAGGTACATATGAACTCAGCGCACTCCTCATCTTTCTATACTTTGCAGTATTGTAGTGGGAGCAACGCAGCGCACGTGGTGAAACATGACAGATGGAAAGAACCTCCGTCCAAGTTCGATTACTGCGAGAGAGTACTTTCAATATGACCCCGTTTCTCGCTTCCGATTTCTGGGTTTTGTTGTTTCATATTTGCCCCAGAGCTATCCCTCAATAACAAGTGAGCAATTGAAAGGGATTTCCGCCTTTCGTCACGAGCGCCTATATTCCTCGGAAGAATCTCCAGCCTAACGTAATGATAGCCTCGTGTCATTCTTCGTGATTGTATTCGGTCTTGATACGTGTAAAGCTTTCTGATCACGGAACGAAAATGTGCACGCACAATGACATGAATACCATATTGGGGCACGCCTATATTGGAAAATCTGTTCGGCTAGGTTACCGTGGTTTAATCAATGTTGACAGCACAATAGTGACACGCTTCCCGGTAATGCGCTTCCAGTTTCTTCAATAGGGGATAAAATTCTTCTTCTTCAGAGTCGGCTCTGTTCTCCTGGAGTGGAGAATGTTATCGTCATTTGGTAGCTGTTGTTGTTCTTGAAGGCGGTGTTCGAAGGAGGCATGTGTAGGCAGTCATATTACGCTTGGAAGGGTAAGGAGAAGTAAAGGAGGTTATAGTCGTATCCGCTTGTTCGCTTTTATTATCCCTTTATTTATTATCCTTTTATTCCGGGTGTATACTTTCGACGGTTCGAAAATCAATAACCGGAAGCTGCTTAGGGTAGTTTCATGGGAGATGGATCTGTGGCTGTAAACCTCAGTTGAAAATAATACGCTGCATGTTCAATCAAAATATTTTGCACGATGAATTAAAACCAAATAATAAGGAATCACCCGACGCAGTAGCCTTTAATGACCGGCGCAAGCTTCCCCCTATAAACTGGCTTTGGTCGTTGTTGTGGAATGTTCGACAAATTACGTAACGTCTTCACACAAGTAGTAGTACCAGCGGAGCGCGTGTTGTTGACCGCAGAAAAGAACCTTTGATCCCATGCACGCGAAGTGCGTTTTCCATGTTTCGTAGGGGTGACGCCACAGGTAACGAGAGTACAGGTCACGACCAGACGGGGAATGTGAAAGCCATTCGGAAGACTCCCGCTAGACGCCAACTAGAATATTGGTACAGACGCCACGTATGCGGGTGCTCGACCACGGCTTGCTTTCTCTAAGGCGCCGAAATGTTCAAGATGTGACTTGATAGCGTTGCATTCATATATGTTTTCTTCTGTATCGTAGAAGCAAGTCTATTCTCACATTCTACGTCACAGGGTAAGAGCGACGTCATCTGGTGCTGACGGCACGCCGGAATCTCTTGGACAGGTGCTGAATATTGACGGCTGCGTAGTCTCGATTCCCCCCTCGCAGCAATGAACTGTTGAAGCGGTGCTCTGGAGTTTTTAATGTAGACGAATGATGATGGAATGTGGTCAGGAGAAGCGTCGGTATCTCGTCTCCAGAATAGGTCGAACGACGTGTCCTGGGCGCTCCAAGACAGTGCTTCTGCCGGATGCCGTTGACTATCGTAACAACATGTTGCGGCTACATTAGTTCCATACCAGAGAAAACGTAACGAGCTGGATATATCGTAACGCTGAGAATAGCGTTTCGCTTCACAGCTCTCCTGAGGGCTCTGATGACACCAAAGGTGTTTGAGTGCCTTTATACAGGGTGTACCAGAAACCGTGTCCCTAAAACGTCACTTAGAATCATGCGGTCAACGGCATTTGTTCTTACTAGGTTTTTGACACCTCCTGATTATGTGGATGTCACGTATCGTAAGTTTAATTATGTAAATATTTGCGAACTGAACTCGGAAATTTGCCAAGAAAAGGTCACTTTTTTACCCCACCAATATGAACAGCGTGCCGAATTCACTCAAATTCATGATAATTGACAGTGATATTCACGAGCTATCCCATCGGAATAGCCGAACATCATGCTTTCCGGAGCACCGGACTATAACGCGCTACGGCGTTTTGAGCGCAATCGCTGTCAGTCCGACGAAAGGAGGTTCCAAACACAGCCCACAGAGTGATAGTAGAAAAAATGACACTTCCTCAAATTGGGAGGGGGAAAGCATGATCCCAGCTAAAGTGGGACGCGATAAGTCATGCCTGTGTTATCTATTTCTGCGATACCTGTGTGGGCTGGGTTTCCTACCTCCTTTTGTCGGACTGGCAACGATTGCCCTGAAAAGTTCGTGGCGCGTTATCCTTTGGGAGCTCCGTAGAGCATGATGTTAGGCTATTTTTCCCGATGGGAGAGCTCCTGAATATCCGTGTCAATTATCATTAACTTGAGTAAATTAGACACGCACTTCCCATTGGTGGGGGTAAAAAAGTGACCTTTACTTGGCAAATTTCCGACTTCAGTTCGCAAAAATTTACATAATTAAACTTATGTTACACGAGATTCACATCAGGAGGGATCACAGGATTTTTTATTATAATTCAGTGACACGTTTTCTGGGGCACCCTGTATATGTATTTAAGTAACAAGGAGACAAGATAGAACGAATATCGGCACAGTTGCCCCTGAAGTCGGCCCTGGACGCATATCATCTATCTGTCCCCCACTCCTTCCTGCTGTCCACGTCTGTACGCCGCTCATAGCCACAGTTGCTTCGCGGCGCTAACACGGAATAGTTAATTTAAGAAAGACATGATAGAACCGTTACGGCCGTTCTCATCGGTCTCCGCGCAAGTGACCAGTATTAATTTGTCTTCCATATATCTTCCTGTGGATTCTGTCTCCTTCTCAAGGAGGCCGAAAATGTGGAGCGAGCTTCCATTGATTTCATCAGACCAATTGTTCAATCATCGCGGGATATATCGTTTAAGGACACAAATCCTAGACCTTTCCGCATAGTCGCGCTTCTAGAGAACGAGAGGGAGAGGAAAAGCCTAAAGTACGTTTTTTTTTTTCTATCGATCATAAATTGCGAACGACACAACGTTCCTTTTGTATTGATGTCAAGGGAACGGCACCTTCCATTCCGCGACGAGAAATTGTTGCACATTAGCGTCCCTTCGAGGTTTCGCTGTGAATCCTTATGCTCTATCTGGACGCTTAAAAGTTCCTGATCCGCCCCTGAGGTAACCACGTTCTGCGCACCTATTACTTTCACACACAGGGTGCACCAACAGCTTTATCGTTCGCACGCACCGATTTGCCATCATGAACCCTCATGAGATCCACAGAAAGGGGTTTAGGGGCTGCTGTACACCGGAGCATTCCAACGAAATAACAACCACGATGAAATCTGTCCGCACCACAATTACTACACTCGGAGACCACCCTTTTTTTTATGGCCGGCCGTAACAGATACATTATGTATACACCTCGGTTCATTCCTCATGTACAGGTACAACTTTTAAGTGACTTCCACACACGGAAGAAAGGTGATACAATCGCTAGATGTATTAGGAACGCTCACAAAGACCCGTTACTCAAATAGCAAGTTGCACAGTCATTTGTGACGTCGATAACGGTGTTTCCCCCGCTGCAATAAGGGCGGCATTGTTGTCTGCAATTTAGTGGCTGTTTCGTTGATGTGTTCCGCGTTAGATTTCTCGGGAAGGAGACTCGGAGAATAGAAGTGCCAGGATGTCCCGATTGAGCTGTTCGAATAGGAAATGTGATCATGAGTGGATGCGGGGCGTGTGCGTCAATCCGTACGCAGACGACATTTGTGTATGGTCATAAGGGAGGCAGTGGCTTGCCCTTGGCCGGATGTCGTTTAAAGAGAACTGCCATGGAGCCTTTCGCGCTATTAAAAAAACTGTCAACTTTGCACGCGCCGGACATGAAGTACGCCGAGTACCGCACCTTATATTCCTTGGAGATGCCCTCGATTTGAGTCTGTCCTGAACTGCGGAGGTGGGACAGCAGGGTCCCAAGTTCCCAACTCAGTGGATTCTCAGGATAGGGTTGTGCGAATATTAGGATTTTTCCTTTCCTTATTTTTCCCCAATTTTGTTTTTCTAAGTGATCTGGAGTAACCGACTCTAGTAATAAGTGCCTATTTCTCAATTTTTTTCTTATCTAGACACAACTCAACTCAGGATTTTTCCAACACCCAAGCGAGAGAGCGAGATACATGAAGTCGATGATATGGGGATGACTTCCGCTCATTGAGCAGTATGCTACCCCATTGCTATTGGGGAAAAATGAGAGGATGGTGATGAGGATGATGCTGACGACGCTGACGGGGTCCTAGAGGGAGTCGATCAAGCCGGTAGTTTCAAGGAATTTGATAAAGGGTCGCAAGACGAACATCTGCTTTCGTTTGTCCCATGGTCCCAAAATGAGTCTGAGGTCAAGCGGTCGGCTGTCAATCCGCGCAAAGTCGTTTGCCAACAAGTGGCGCTCCCTCCTGTAAGTGGCACATGCGATGACCACATGGTCCGCGGTCGCTGGCACACCACACTCCGGGCACAGGGGGCTACTGGCACACCCTATCTTGTAACTGTAGTACGGCGTAAAGGCAACATTCAGCCGTAAGCGATGTAGGAGGGACTAAGCGACCGAAGCGAATAATTGTGTACTCGTATGCTTATATAAAGCTTGTGCTGCACTGGACTTGTTGCCAATGCCTGTGTCTAACGCTGACGTGGAGCGGGCATTCTCGGACTTAAGTACCTTTAACACGAAAGAGCTGTCCGGGTGATGTCATGTGAATCTCTGAATATGTACATGACAATGTACTACAACAAGTTCAAGCTGTAGATGGTCAGCTGCAAAGAATCTCATGAGTAATAAATAAATTTGAACTTTCATTCCATGTGCTTTTTATTTTTAGCCTTTTTTGCCGCGAATAACACCATCAGAAAATGTTTCGCCGAAAACCGACGGTTCGTGGAGTTCGGAAAATTGGCGATTTTTTTCCGCCGAATTTCAGGAAGAATATTCGCCGAAAACGAGAACCCCTACTAATAAGCGACTAGCGTACCCTGTAGGCTCCTGAAGTGAGGTTCGTCGTACCGGGCCATCTATAGGTAGGAAATATTTATCAACACATGTCGTCCGACAGCTCAGCCTGTCCCTGGTATCTAGTAAATGAGAGCCGAATAAAACTCGTTATCGACTATAACAACTGAATCATTGTGTGCGTTTGTGGTCCTGGAAATGAACGTGGTACGCACGTTTGACACGCATCACTCAGCTTCAGCAGCTGAACTTGGCGGTATAGACATAACGCGAAGTTTAATCTTCTTTAAGTTTCTTCAACTATCACGTCACCATCACGCTGATCGATTTAATCGACTCCCTCCCCAAAAGTTCTCGCTGGTCCGTTTACAGTGATTGAAGAACGGGTTTAGAAGTCTTGGCATCTATGTTACGGGACCTCCTGCATCGGTAGTGCAAGATGGCTTCGCAATCACAATGAGGAACGACTTCCAATTTCAATGTCACTATGGCAATACGGGGGATAAGTGTGCGGACGCTTCTACACGCCGAGTTGAGTTAGTTCAGCCGGAGTTCGGTCATGCATACTAATTACTGAGCCCAGGTAACAAATGTGTAGGACCTCCTGGCCAGCCGGAGCTACACGGACTTTGCGGCTGTACAAGGCTAACGCTGAGCTACGTTTCCACACCCTCCATCCCTGTCTCGGCAAAGTGCATTTCCCCATGTATTGGCTATACTGCTGAATACGGCTGAATGTCCCGTATACAGCGCGCGACTACGTGTAAACTCACAAAGGTCTGCTTCCCCTAACTGCAACGAGTGTGATGTCGTAGAAGATACAGGGAATATTCTACTCGTGCTTTCCGAGTATGCCGACAGTCGTAGTGTCCTCATAGCGACCTTAGCCTGTCTGGACGCCAGACGCTGACCAAACTTGTGAACACCCCTACTTCAGTACACATGCGGTCAGTTGGCAAGGGTTTTCCACGGGTGAACCCCACTGGCTGAACTTTCACCGTCCTTTATCCTTTCTTTCTTCCTTCCCATTTGCTTAGTTAATCTTGTGTAGGTTTATAGGGTAGCCATTTCTGGTCGTGACACATGTTCCCATTTTCTTTTTGTGTCATCGCCATCCCTTCGTTCGATCATGATGAAAGTCGTGACATAGCCTCCCATATACTATACAGGGTGTCTCAGTTAAATGCCCGGGCAAAATAATTCGCGAATGGGTGCACAAATCGAAGAACTTTCTTTTTTGCAAGTATCTGTCCGATACGACATACAAGCCGCGCACCGTGTGAGTTAGGGCGAGGGGCTCAGTGTTTAAATAAAAATTCAAATGAGTCTCGTGAAAAACATGACTTCTACAGCAGGGCGCAGTCGGCATTAAAATGGGTACTACCCCTTTTGGGACCTTCGCTGGACACCTTTTAGAGCAAAATCTGCCACCGAAGCGGGTCATTTGTTGCAGTAATTGATTGGTTTCGGTTTACATATTTTTATCGCAGCTGGTCGCGGTGAAGCGTAGGGACGCTCTTCCACTCCCTTATCCACCAACGAATTACGTGTACTCCCGAAGAATAGCGGTCTACACGGACGCGTCGGTCTCCGCGGGCGCCTCAACTTTAGCCGTTGTCGTGCCTTCAGAAAATTACGAACTAGCGCTCAAGCTTCCTCACAAGACATCCTCCACCGAAGCAGAGCTCGCCGCCATCAATGAAGCCCTGAAACTTATATCAACGAGGCTCCCAAGCAACTGGACTGTGCTTACGGACAGCAAGGCGGCGCTGCAAATATTATCCTCTCCTTGCTCCAAGATTGTCACAGACATCTGCTCCCTAGCCCTCACGACATACAGCCATCACACCGCCTCCGGCTGCAGCGTGTGGCTTCAATGGGTCCCCAGACACATCGGCCTGCCAGGAAATACCCGCGCTGACGAAGCGGCGATCCTCCACTCCATCGACCCGAGGATGGAACTCACCCTCTCCCAGCGGCTGTCGCGACAGGAGGAGTCGATCCTACATCGCCTACGCCTCGATGTTGCCCTGACCTCGCTGTTCCTCTCCAAGATGGATAGACGGACGACCGCGATGTGTCCCCGCTGTGCTGCAGTCGCCGACATATGCCATCTTCTGTTGCACTGCAAGCGGCGCGCCGGCCCCCGAGCCATTCTCGCCACAAGTCTCACTTCCCTAGGCCACAGGGAACTTTCCCTGGCGACGCTGCTGGGACCTGTCCGGCACTCCAGACAGTGGGCAGCCCAGCCCTCATGCGTTACCTGAAGGACACTGGGCTGCTCCGCAGCCTTTGAGCCATCCCATCGTCCCCTGCCACTTTTTCTTTTCCTTTTTTTGCTTCTTTTTTCTCTTTTGGGAATAGCAGGTCGGCCTTGGCCTGTCTGACCTTTCCCCCTTTCCTTTATCTTTAATAAACATATCCCCCCCCCCCCCCCAATTACGTGTTCTTGAGCTTACTTCGCAACGAGGAGTGCTGAAGAAATATGGAAAGCATGTGATATCGGGGTACTATGTGATTATTTGTGTTTTGTCCGTGCGATCATCACAGAGAAAGGGCGCATATTATCAGTCAGATAAGCGAGGTGGGGACTGGCATAGCCTGTCTGACGCTGTGACTTTTTCTTCAGCGCTCCCCTTTGCGAAATAAGCTCAAGAACACGTAATTCATTGGTGAATAAGGGGGGTGTAAGAGCGTCCTTTTGCGCTCCACCGCTACCAGCCACGACAAAAATATGTAAACCGAAACCAATAAATTACTGCAACAAATGACCCGCTTCGGTGGCTGATTTTGCTCTAAAAGGTGTCCACTGAAGGTCCCAAAAGGGGTAGTACCAATTTTAATGCCGACGGCGCCTTGCTTTAGAAGTTCTGATTTTCAAGAAAGTCATTTGAATTTTTATTTAAATAATGAGCGCCTCCCACTCATTCACACGGTGCGCAGTGTGTAGCTGGTATCGGACAGATATTTGTAAAAAAGAAAGTTCTTCGATTGGTGCACCCGTTTGTCAATTATTTAGCCCGGGCATTTAACTGAGACACCCTGTATAGGAGGATGGTCATGAGCGTACAATAACGGTAAAAGAAACTCAACCTCAGAACCATTCCCTTTGTGTAGCCGAATTCGTCGTATGATGAATTCAATGTCTCCCTTTTATTTTTTTGGCCAACGTCAACATCAACATATCTTTTCGTGCCCGCCATGCATGTTTTCTCACACACATTACCGCTTGTTTCACAGAAACCATCAAGCTCGAGACCTTATTGATCACTTCATATTGTGCCTCGTTAGCGGCTTATTCACAACATCAAAGGTCGAGTCTTATCACATTTTCCGAAGGATTATGCTATGTACGTTCTCATAATAAATCCGATACAATTATTACACGACAGGTGTTATGAATACGTATTTGAAATCAGCAGCAGCACAAGCGCGTACGTGTCATTGTGTGAGGGATAGTATGAATATTCTATGATAGAGTAATATTCGCTTCGAGATAGACTTAAAGGGCAACAGGACGGAGTCTCTATGGAACTACCGAACTTCTCTGCCGCGTAGAAAGCGAGGTACGTGTGCAACTTTGCCCTTCAGGAAATAGCGCTGTGTAAAATGTGTTACTTAGTTATCGACTACTAAACTACATATTATTAGGTCATCCTAGTTACGGTTGCAACAGGCATAACTCGGTATACTTTTAATATCAGCGCCACCGCCATCTTTCCTTTTGACTTTTGCTTACACGATGCAATTCAGGAAAACTAGTCGCTCCCTATAGCACCAGATGGTAATGGCAGGGATGGGAGGTCCAGTGCATTATCGTTGACTGTGTTGGCAGACGCCGACCTGATGGCCGAGCAGGTCGTGTACTGTTCCAAGAGCTCTGTTGTCGTTGTTGCTGGCGATCACCAGAAAACATCGAAACCCAAAACGCAGTGAGGCCCTGAACTCGTGATGAAATTTGAAGCGCAACTCATCCCGGTCTTTTGCGTTGACTGTGTAAACCGCAGACTCTGTAGACATTAAATATATTTTCCGAAATTTCTTCTCACACTATTTGCTCTCTGTCTACCATAATTAGAGTGAAACAAAAGTTCCTACATTTTCCTGCGTCTAACGCGCGCCACTGAGGTAAAAATGCCTTAGCTAATACAGTCCCACAAGAAACCGTACTCTACATCACCGTTGGTGTTCACAAGAATCAAAGTTTGTGCATATACCCTTTTTACATCAATCACTAACGCAACCTTTTGCACCAAGTCACCAAACTCCAATCCGAGAAAGCCGGTGGCGTTCTAACATACTAGACATCGGCCTGCTCGCCGCTCTCTCCCACACACTCCTTCTCAATGGCGCTTTATCCTCCTGAAATGAGTTCACAATAACTGTCACCTCGATATTCGTTCCCATGCTTCTTTTACAAGCTTCGCTACCGCGGCATGCCCGTCGAACCGCTCTCTCCCCTTTACGCGTACTCGTACTCGCTATCTATCATTCATTCAATTCCTCCCTATATCTCTCGGATATGGCAGCTACAAAGCATGAAAACAATTAAAAAAAAAACATGTCAGAAAGAGTTGAAAGTAGGACTTCAAATCCTTGGGCACGTATTCGCACAAAGAGCACAAGTGCAGTGCGCAATCCTGGTGTGCAAGAGAGCTTGCAATCTCGCGGGCCAGAAAAACTCGGTGGTGGTGGTGCTGGTTAAAGGGCTCGCCGTTGTCGGCCTCACAGAGATGGGCAACGTCACGACTTACGCCCTGGGGGAATGTGCGTCCTGGGCCGACTTCTAAGGGAACTGTGCCAACATATGTCTGACAGTGTCTGAGGTAGTATCTGAGGAAAAACCAGGAAAAACCCCAGACAGCACAGCCGGCACCGGGATTCGAACTCTTCCCTCGAAAAATCCTTCCCCCAACCATGTCAGTCTGCAATGTCACGTCATCCGCCTAATAGCGAGGCACCTGCCTTCTTCTTCTTTCTTTGTTTTTGCGGTTCTATAGACCTGTTTCTGCGGGCTAGGTGGCGCGAGCGAGCAGCAACATCAGCGCCCCAAAATATGCAACGCGCGGTAATTTAGCAGACGAGCGACACTTTCATGGTCTCGAGTTGTTCGCACTTGGCAAGGTGCGCCGCTTTTTCTGTGGATTTCCCACAAGTTTTGTACCTTTCCTTGGCGCCATACCGCTTGAAACACAAAGCATAGAACCCGCTGATGAAGCTACCTACTGTTGGATCCGTGGCCGCTTGGGCCTGAAATGGCGCTGCGCAAATTTCGCTGCAACAGCGCTATAAGGCATGCCGTGTCTGAAGCAGAGCAGTCGACCTGTAGCCTTGCTATCGCGCCGTAGCAGGCCGTTCGCGGCAGCCAATAAAATGCTTGGATGATGTGACGTCACAACACGACAGAAGGAGCTGCAAGAGCTCGCCGCCACTGTGCGCTGTCTTGTAAACTAATTTTCTCATGAAGTGCGCGCTTCCTAAGGGAAATAATTTGCGTGTCCGTTCCTGAGTGTAGCACATTCATATCGCGCTCTAAACTATATACAGGGTGTTTCAAATAACGCAATATTAATTCCTCTAAAAATCTACCTGTCCGAAAAGATGCGGTCAACGATATTTCTCTTCTGGGAACTTTGATGGATCTTCTGGGATGCTATTATCAGCAGCAAGGGCTAGTGTGCCACAGAGAGGTGAGCTGAAGGGGTCGGGCGAGGCTCCCTCTCACAGGGCCTCATGACTGCGAAGTGAGGGTGGCCGGCACTTTGCGCGTCTCAGAACGATTTTCGATGTTTTCCCCGGGTGTTGCCAGTGGAACAGGGAACGTGTCCTTGAATGGGTTGGGGTATTTCCTACATGGACTGTCTATTTCTGGCCAAAAACATTGCCTTCACTTCGCAAAATTTCGAGTTCAGTTCTGACAATTAAACTCCACCCCCCCCTCAAGGGGGAAAAAAAAGAAGAAGCTAATTAACAACAACGCAAGTCGTGGCAAAAGTTCGCAGAAGATAAATACCGTTGACCGCATCTTTTTCGGACAAGGAGATCTTTTTTTTTTTACAATTACTAACACGTTAGATGAAGCGCCCTGTATGTTCGGACGGCATTCCGTGCTTTTTTTAAATGGACGATTACCGCTTCATGGCAAGTATAGGTAAACCAAGGTTCGAGGTGGCACGGCATCTCCTTAACGGCTCACCTGGGGAAGGTTGTGATATAATGCGGACTGCCTCTTCGGGACACTTTTTGTATTGTGTAATTCGAGCGTTTTACGCTCAAAAACGCAGTATTCGACACTTGTCAAGATAGACGTTGAAAATCACTGCAGAATATAAAAGGTTGTTCACGGCACCATACATATAAAAACGGAAGTAATTGAATTGACTGATGCCTGAAAATTTACCCACGAAATAATGGCGTATGCATTTGATTTCTCTCTTGTATATCCTGTATTTCAGTCTAATTGTTTCCCAGAATGAAGGCATTGCCCCTAATTATTGTGACAGCCGTCTTCGTAACGACGCTGGCAGCGGAAGGCAAAGGTATGTTGCTGAAGCGTTTTCTTATCAACATGAGGAAATCATATCCAGAATGATGACTGCACAAGCCTGAGAGACAGGATACCACGTACGAAGGATAAACAATATATACAGGGTGTCCAAGCTAACGTGCATCGAGGTCTAGAAAAGAAAGAAAGAAGAAAAAAAAAAACAAAAAAAAAAAATACGGGATTATCGCGAGCGAATGAAAACTGCGGAATATTGTGAGGAGTCGCGTGTTCTGATCGCTATATTTTTTATGATTGTTGGTTAACTAATTAGGCGCAATTAATTAGGTAACTTTTCAGCTATATTCGTATTAGGGTCGAGACGTGAATTGGAAAGTTGCAGAGGGCGTCGAGACAAGAACGCGCGCTCTATCCAAAAGTGTACCACGTGACACGAGGCGAGCGCACCCCCCCCCCCCCCCCCTACACGGGCGCCTCGATTCCTCCTTCAGGTCAGAGCTCACCTGAAGGTGGTGGGGGCGGTGGGGGTGATGGAACGACCGAAACCAATCATTCGCACATATCAGGCGAGATGAAAGCGAGATGAACTCCCCTATGTCGTCGTCACAATTGTCTGACGTCACTGACGTCGCGCGTGTCTCTTCGCGCGGAAATTTCAAATCGTGTTGCTTCCTATGATTTATGATGCCGGTAATAAATTATGCAGCTCATGTCGACGAAAACTGAATCAGGGATTCGGTAAATCGCGGAATGCACTACTCGTAGACACAAAAGTTTACGATCCGGTGCGTGAACAACGAACTATCTCTATGAGCTCAACATCGAAGCTTTACGCCTGCTTGTAATCTCTAAGTTGTTCAACATGTAGCATGACATACGAAGTGACATACGAAGTTTGAGACAAGCGCGAACAAACGAAGACACGGAGGCGGAAACAGACAGGCCTGTTAGCGCTTGTCTGTGTCTGCCTCTGTGTCTTTGTTCCGCGCGCTTGTCTCAAGTTATGTGCCACCAACAGCATACACAGCCCAACAGCATACGCTTTGAAATGTTTGCTATTTTGTCGTTGTTTCTCTCCTAGTTTGCAGTATCATGTGCGGCCGGAATTCTTGCCGTTTACAATATAAGACTTTGCCATGCATATGAGTGATTGATAATATTGTTTTTTGAAATAATATTTCGAGAAGCACGGACATGGTTACGACACGACGCCGAATGTGAGCCCGGAGAAGAATGGACATTCTGTGCCCCAACGTACCCTCCTGTCTGTCCACAGCTATGCCAGGCCATGTGCGTTTGCAAGAGGGGTTACGTTCGGTATCTTGGCGCCACAGGACCATGCGTCCCCATATCGTCCTGCCCCGTCCCCAACTACAATCCAGGGCGGCGAAGACCAAGGATTTACTAGGGGCCTTTGCAAATCGGAAACGGTATGAACAAGGTTCAACCCAGAAGACAAGGCCCCCTTTATTCCCACAAGGAAGGTGGGTAGAGGAAAATGGGAAGGCCGTGGGGGGGGGGGGGGGGGGGGGGTAAAGCATTTTAACATGTGCATAAAAATAAATAAAAGAGCATGACTGTAAAAGACATTTCTGAAATACGCACGTCGCCGAAGACTAACTTCAGAGCGCCTTGTCGGCGACTATGAGCGAATGATATCTACTCCCTTGTGAAAAGCAGATACTGCGAGGAGCGTGATACAACAACAAAACATGTGAAAGAACCACAAGAGCCAATTTAGGGCCAAATGAGAGCATGACCATCATTTCCAACTGTAACAAGGCCGTTCTTCAAGGGTCGCTCATGGTTCACAGATGCTTGTATTTCTCTACATACATATATACAATGGAAAATTCGGGAAGCACCAAACTACTGAGCTTTACAAAATAGTCACCGTTCACCCTCACCGCTGCCATCGCTGTGGCAACTCTTTGATGCATTTGGGTTGGACGATGTGGGCCATTGTAGATGTGGGCTGGGGGGGGGGGGGGGGGGTACGTCGGGATTCGAGCGGTCTGCCTGCCTAGATTGGCGGCACGTTGCTCGGGGAAGGGATGAAAGGACATCTTTCTGCTGGGCTTCATCTGTGTTGAATGTCTTTCCCTCAAGGGGCCCAAACAAATGGCAATCGCTTCGGGCTAAATCTGGGCATTTAGGGACACGGGGAAAAACCTCCCGGTGCATTTCAGCCTCGCCGTTGGTACCGTGAAATTTGCTGTATGAGATCATGCACTGTCACGAAGAAGAGTGACCCTTTCGGACAACATCCCAGGTCTTATTTTTGCTATTTTTTTCACTGCACCCTTTAAAGGGACTCTGACCAGAAGTTCGACAAATATTTCGTTTGCATCTATTACGAAGGTATAATATGCCTCCAAGCCACACGCGAAATATTTTGGCTGTGCGCGGAGGCAAAGTTTGCCAAACAGGGAGCTGAAAACCGGCTTCGCTTTTCCCCCTCAACTCGCGCAATCGGGGCCCAAATCTAGCCTGTTTGCAGTGGACATCCGCCAATTTCCGTGTGCGTGACGAAATCACGAGGGCCACGTTTCATTGGGCGCCCGGACCGGAAGTTCTGTTGTTAGTGAGTTTTTGAGAGCGCCGGCATCCGTCCGGAAAGCGATCTTCAATATGGACGTCGAAGGCAGAAATGCGGAGACTTCGAGCCCAAAACTTCTTTCTGGCCTTTCTGCGATCGAGACATCGAGAAGAAAATTATGCGTGCTGAACAGCTCGGTAGGCTTTCGAAACGTCGCCGATGCCGCGAATGCGAGACGAAGTTAGAGCTCTACGAACATCAGTTACAGATGAAGCAAACAGCACGAGTCGCCTGTCTTCAGGTAAGCGATGAGCTTTTTAACGCACACTGTGATCGAACATGTAAACGTTCTCAGAAATTTCGTGTTCTGATATCTAATGCGCACTTGCTGTTCATGGTGCCGGTGTGGCTGGTGTGTCATAATGCCGAAGGAGATCGAATGCTTGTGCTGCAAGGAGCTCGAAAACACTGCCGAATGACTGCAGTATGAGTGCATTACAACCCACAAAGATTTCCAACTTCTATTCTTCAATATGACTGTCCTGAAGGTCGCATATTGAACTCCGTGGGCAGCGCAAACCTATGAGCGACTGTATTCACAAGTAAGTCACATGTGTCCTTGTCGAACGATGTTAAAATTTGGGCGCCCAAAACTGGTTTGGTCCTGCAATAGGGTCGTTAAAAACTCCAGTACAGGGCGCAGCACATAAAAAGGCTATACAGTACACGACTCTGAACTGGAGAAAACCAATGTAGGCAATTTTGTAATTGTCAGTGTGCTGTGTCCTGAGTCACGTTTTTATGTATTGCCCTGTGCATAAGGTTTTAGCGTAGGTTTTTAGCGAGTGTTCTTGATTGTCGATTCAGTGAAAAGTAAAACAATTTTGGGTTCTAAAAGAACACAGCATGTGTAGTAATGTACAAGGTGTGGGCAGGTAAACTGCAGTTACTCTCAGGTACATGTAGAAATGACAATGCACACACACTGTACTGTAACCGGTTACCTATTTGCCTAAACTATATTTTATGTACATCTGTGTAGACGTTGCAGATACACTGCGTATCGCCAGTTTGCAAGGTGAGTATGGCACAAGCTTAGAAAAAACAAGATCATGGTCATCCCAGCCTGTGCCGTGAAGAGGGTCTGGCAAGCCTTTCCCACAGAAAATGCCACAGGCTTCAAGTACCCAAGATCCTAACTGGGGGTACCTCTTCGCACAGCTCGTCTATCACATTTAAAATAATTCAGCATCTGTATTTAGGATGATCTATAGCTCTCAGGATGATGCATGGTTCATGAGTTCAACATGTTGTGTTGAAACACAACACTAGTCCTTTTTAATGAGTCTTGCGGAACGATAGATGAGCACTCCTTTCGTGACATTGTGTACCATTGCTACAGTGAACAATTTCTTGAGCAAGACTGATGAACGAACAAACAATAGAGTCTTGTCTTCCAAATATGTATGTTCCTTGTAACTTCCGTATTTGTTAAGTGACCCATGTTGATGTCCCCCCTCATGTAATGCCTGCAACGGCCTTTGAGATATATTCATAAATAAATAAATATCAAAACCAGAAAAAGATGTAACACGTATCCTCTCTTTGTGTCAATGATACATAGACATTCTCAGAAGATTTGTACATAGTCACACTTTGCCTCATTTTGCATAAAGCCTAGTTCCACTTCTTACATCATCTCCACATCTTCAATCTCCAAAGCAGTACAAGGCTAAAGTAATCAGCTACTACATAACAAGAAGGAGGGGAGGAAAACAAATGCTGGCACATCTAAAATTCGAAGAAACCCTGGTACTTTCACGGGGCTACTCACGGCTCAGTGCTGGATCAGATCCCGATGGAAAACAGCTTTTCTGAGCCTCAGTGATAGATTCCCTTGATTGCACTAACTGTGAGGCACATCTCATTGGCTTGGTGGCAAGTGGGCTTGCGTCTGATAGTAAGATTTGGAAGAATGGGAGCAAGGAACATCTCTCTACGGTCTTAAGGAGGATATCAACGTTACCTGTCAAGGTACAGCATTTCATGTTGCTTTCAGTAAGTACAACACTCCTCATAGCAGTTACCATTCGTGTTGGGAAAGCATGCTGAAGTTAGCTCAGGCAGTGCATCCAGAACTGTGAATCGGGTTCATAGAGAGCACCTGGTGAGAGGGACAGCAACAGTGTCCAGTAAAGACTCTCCAGGAATTTTGTGCAGGTTTGGGGGTCACACCTTTTAATAGTGTTGATGGAAAGCAGGGTGTGTGAAACACTGACTTCTGGTAGATGAATTCTTGTTATTTATAACCAGGTACCCATGTTCTAGTAATCTAGAAAAAGCCTTGGCTCTCTTGGAAGAAATTGCTAATGAATCTGAGTGTCTTTTGTGGAAACAGGTTGTAACTGCCTTTCTATCCACCCTTCTTAGTTGCCCTAGCAAAAGCAAATATGTAATGCTGTACACCATATCTGATGCTAGCACACTAATTGCTTTGAGTGTTCTCAGGCTTCTGAAATGGAGCTACCTCGTACATACGCTGTGCCATGTCGGCAAGAACATAAATCAGATTGCCTTTACTTTTTAAGTTGGCCCTTCAGTGCTTCATGTGACTGCAAGGATGGCACCCCCAAAACAATAGGCAACAAGAATGATTTCTGCAATGTATTGAGCTTTGTAAAACAACAACTTTATTTGAAAATATATTCCAAAAGCCGGGTGACAACCTCATAATGTAGCGTCCTTTACTGCAAACACCGCTCAACACAACGAATAAAAACAGAGCATAAACGTTTTGTCGCCTTATCCGGGTGGCATCATCAGTACAACAGAGGCCAAAGATGAGCACATCAGCCTATCTAAGAGGGAATCTTACACATCCGATAGGGGGCCACGGTATGTATTACAGGCTGAAGCATCACGCCTGATAAAGCAGGATTCTAAGAACTTTCTAGGGCCCCATCGCTAGTCATGAGCAAAGGTTACTGCACCATCAAAATATATGTCCCTTAGGACAGCAGTGGTAGACTGATTCGGTCCTGTTTAGTTAAGCTAAGCATTAGTAGCCCTGGCAACTGGCTCTTTTAGTCTTGTCCCACGTCTTTTGTCTATCTCGCCAATGTAGGTTGCATCACATTCTATGCACTCAACTTGATATGCACAGTCAAAATGCCTGATGGGCACAGTGCCCTCCAAATAGCGTATGAAATACATTGGATGAAAGGAATGCGGACCACCGATTTGACTCCTTTGATGTTGTTTTTGATTGTTCTCTGTTGGAGGGATGATGCCACCTGGATAGGCAATGAAACGTTTACTCTCTTTATTCTTAATTGTTGTGTTAAGCCAGTGTTCTGAGTAAAGCATTTTACATTATGAACTTTCTTTGAATGATGATTAGTGGCGAGCTTCATACCCTGGGCCACTACTCTAACAATTGCTTGTGGTAGTATGGCGAAATGGAATAGCGAGCCTTGTAGACAATTTACTTGGCAATATATTTATTTATCTCTCATAGGTTGAAGAACCCAGTGTGGTGTACATAACGGAGGGGCACGTAATTATTCAAGACCGATCACCAAAAGGCCTTGCTTTTGACTAGATTAAAATGTGAAGCGATTGTAATATAACAAATGCTGCATGGTGGCGATATGATAGGTTCTCCTCACGAGTTGTTGCCACAGTTACGGTTAGTAGAGAAACTGCATATCCAGGTAGCAGGATCAAATTTTAATTAGGCTACTTTGGCCAACACGCGAGCGTAGAGCACAGTGTCAAAAGCCCTTACAAAATAAAAAGAATACTACATCTACGTGGACCCAGAAATCAAGACAGTTTGAAATGCTGTGAACGAATTCCACTACGTTAGTTTTGCCTGAATACCCTTTTCTAAAGCCATGCTGGAATTTAAAAAAAGAAATTGACAGAGTCAACTTGGTTGACAACGTGGTAGTACATGATGTGCTCCATTAGTTTACAGGGAACCCTAAAAAGTGGAGCTGGTTAATAGATAGAAGGAGCATATAGTTGTCATCCCTTTGAAGGCAGGAATTAGCTTGAGAGCTATGTCCTCGACTCACACACATACTAAGCAACTTTCACGCAGATTAACGTATCTTCGTTCCAGCTCTTTCACTTTCAGATCTTCATCTCTGTTGACTGGTCTGTCATTCTTGTAATACAGATTGGAATTGAAATGCAGGTGCATAAGGGATGCTCTGAAAGAAAAGTGTTTGGTTTTAGTCCTCTTAATGTTTCTGAGAACGAAAACAAACTTCACGGTGACTATTCTTCTGAAATGAGCAATTCCAGGATGACAGCAAAAAAAGATATCTTGCCATATCATTATATCCACCTGGCACTTCAATTGAATAATGGCAGTTGAAGATGACGATGATTCAATTTAATGACGCATAAGCAACTCGGGCTATAGTGCGCCAAAACCATGGTAAAACTGTGACTTGTTAAATATCAGACAATTATACTAAAATAATATACCTTGTTGGTTGGTAAATTGAGATACAGACAAAAACATGATATGATAAAAATAAGCAATTGAAGAAAAGGCAATTGTTGGCTTTGTGTGACTGATGTCGAGTTTGCCACACTACGTGTTGAATAATAATGTACGCTGATACGCTGTAGCATATAAAGTACTACAATCATACACACGCTCAATATGTGGTGGATATGTGAAACCAATATACACATACTTACATTTCAAACTTTCTTGAAAAAGGCAGTCCAAGTCTGTCGGATTTGCCAGACTCTATACAAAGCCAGTAAGCACAGTGTGGAATGACTGATTCATCTTTCGAAGGCAGAGGTGCAGCTACCACGACGCTTCGTCATCTCAATGCTTCGGAGCGGCATAGCCTAGTAAGAAGCCATCAGAAGGATCTCATAACGATAACTTGGTCGAAAAAGTGGAGGGTTCTGTGGGATATGTAAGAAAGCATACGCGTTACACAACAGCTACGAGAATGATCGACTGCACCTGCATGGTTTTCAGTACGTAGACTTGGAACTGAAAAATAAATGTGCTAACCTTGTTGATACTACTTTTCCGTCAGGACCACACGAGAGCACATTTGGTTTTTTTAGTTGAAGGTATCATCAGGTCCCCATGCTCCTTTGAGATGCAGCAGACAGAAGTTCGCTGAGGCGAGTGACTGCCGTTGCGGTTCGTCGCTTCGCAGCAGATCAAGAACAGTACACCGCAACGATACGTGAAACGTTCAGAATATGGTGACCAACTCCAACACCAACCCAATGACCCGAACAAAGAGGATGAACCGGGAGTCACACAAGTTCGCAGTTCGCAAGCTCGGCATACGGCATCCATTACAGCTGACCGGATACGGAAGCATATATCGAACGCCGTGTACAGATTGAAAAGAAAATCGTAGAAACTGTTGCAGGTGATAAATGCAGGGTATATTTTTCTTTTTGATGCTCTGTA